>NC_049224.1:18293881-18918881 GCF_011100685.1 Canis lupus familiaris
ATAGCTCTTATTTTCTGTTTAATTTGTCACTGGATGATAATTCTTCCACTTAACGGTTTTCAAGTTACCATCCTCCCCAAGTCTGTGCCTTAATTTCAGTGCTCATCTTATCTGAACATTGATCTCCTATGCAGTCCTCCTATTCCTTGATTTATCACATTCTTAAACTTTTGACATTGTCTTCAACATGCTGCCTCTAAAATCTGATTCTTTCACACACATATGAATCCTATTGTATGTTTAATCTTTAAAGGCTCATGATTTCCCCAAAGACACCACACTATTCTTGGCTGACTGCCATTGGATGTGCTGCTTCCTTTCCACAGACAACTTGGAAGGAAAGGTAAGTTTGTGGAGAGGAAACACATGGCAGTAAACATATTGATCCATTTATTTATTCTATTCACTCGTTATACTATAACCACTGAAAATCCACCACAAACCAGATACCATTCCAAGCTTGAGAACATATTCAGCAACAAGGGAGAAAAGGTAACTCCTTCTGGGCATCTTACACTCTTCAATTCTCCCTATGCGGAGGGCACAAATATGGAAACCAACTTTCACAGCCAGGTGGATGGTTCGCATCTAAAACAACCTTAATATTCTAGTGATCTTGTACAAATATGGGAAAACAAAAGGAAAGAATTGGGATTATGGGGAATTATAAAGCTATGAACTATCTGGCTTCACTGAACAACACAGCTGAACATAGTTCAAGAGAGAAAAGAAAGGATATTTTTAACCACACACACTGTAGCCTCATTGTAAACTTACTTGTAGTAAAGAAATGATCCATTTCAGAGGTTTCTGAAGACACTGGAGACATGTATTAAAGGCACTGAGTAGCCAAACTGCTAATCACTGCTCTGAGATAGACGCTTAGGACCAGTACTGAGGATAGAGAAGGGGCCTCCAAAAAAGTTATGTAGAGCTTTTCTGATAAACACCATTAAGAAAAACCTGGGGCATCTGTGTGGCTCAGTGGTTGAGCATCTGCCTTAGGCTGGGACCATGAACCCGAAGAGTCCCACATCAGGCTCCCTGTGGGGAGATTGTTTTTCCCTCTGCTTATGCCTCTGCCTCTCTCTGTGTGTCTATCGTGAATAAATAAAATCTTAAAAAAAAGAAAACCTTGATCCTTAGGACTCACTCATCAGAGTTGAAAGAAGAGTACAGTGTAAAGGATGCTGGTTTTGTACCTTCACCTCAAGACTGACCCTGGCACTAACCTGGGATAAAAAAGTCTAGGGGCACTTTATAGCCACAGGGCTGGAAGTGGAGATTTTGTTACAAAGCAAGTGGTTACAGTCTCTTCTGACCACAAGGCATGGTGGCCAGCAAGGAATGTGGATGCAGGCGGGCCTGGGATTGAGGCCTCACCATGACTAATGGTCCGACCCTTGACAAGCTGTTTAAGGTCTCTCAGTTTCTATGTCTGCAAACAGGAATAATAAAAACCCTGCCTTGGACCAGATGCTAAAATGATCTTTTATAAGAATAAAATATGTATAATTTTTAGTAAGGATTATGCTGAAACATATAGTCTCCAATATATTATACTATTCTACCTACAAAAAAAGGCAACTTCATATTGTTCAGTCTAATACAATGTCAAGACTAGAGCAGAGGTACAGTTAATATCAGCTCTTCTTTTATTCCTTGATTTCTCTTATAACCCTTTTATATCTGGATTGACTATCTCTTTGAACTTCGTATGTCTTATGATCTAAGAACTAAAGTTAAAAGTTTTACATATCCGAATGTTATTTTAATTAACCTGTCAGAGTTCATAAAGGGCCCTATATAGATGATTTAAATTATTATTCCAGATTTTTAAAAAACAGTCTTCAAAATATCCCTGAATTTCAGTGTGACTTAATAAACACTGATGACAGCATTCATCAGCAAATAAATAATAAATGCTATAAAGATTTACACACTTTTATCTTTTTTAAGATTGTACTAATTTATTTGAGAGCTAGCAAGCACGAGAGAGAAAGCAAATTCAGTGGGGGAGGGGCAGAGGAAGAGGGAGAGGGAGAAGCAGACTCCCCACTGAGCAGAGACGGCTCCCGGGTGGGGGAGCCTCAATCCCAGGACCCTGGGATCATGACCTGAGCTGAAGGCAGATGCTTAACCGACTGAGCCATCCAGACGCCCCATATAAACACTCCTAATCAGATATGTCCCATTAAGTAATAGTAATTGCTTTCTTTTTAAAGATTTATTTACTTATTTTAGAAGGCGAGAGAGTGCGTGCTCATGCTTGGGGGTGAGAGGGGCATAAGGAGAGAATCTCCAGCAGACACCCTGCTGAGCCAGGAGCCCTCCTCCTGGAGGCAAGGCTCAATGTCAGGACTCATGAGATCACGACCTGAGCCAAAACCAAGTCAGTTGCTTAAGTGACTGAGCAACCCAGGTGCCCCTCAAAATCACTGCTCTTTAAATAACCTGTATTACTCTGTGAGAAGTGGAAGGACCACTCAATTTCTCAATTTCTAACCAATTTCTATTAGCCGTTTTTATGTTAGCTCAAATAGAAATTAAAAATTTTTAAGTCTTGGTACTATAGTGACTCAATTTACCTTTGGAATGCAATTTAAAACACCATATCTTCTGAAGAATATTAACATAAAGTTACAAAATTAATTATAAAATTGATAATGAACACAATGAACATTTTATTTTTTCCTTTTCCTCTTGTTTGCACTCTGTCATGAAACTCCAACCACAAAACAACTACTCAACAGGTCAACAACACGAGGAGAGCTGCTTCTAAATGGCTAAAATTGAACCATGACTCCACTGCCACAGCACATCAAAACATGTCTAAAATTTGGAGTCACCTTCCTTTTTCTCCTTAATAAAAGGATTTTTCCATACATAAAAGAATGTATTTTTTATCATCATAAGAGTAAGCAATAGATATTTTTTTAATTCTTAAAAAAAAATCCTTCACAACAAGAGGAATGTACTATTGACAGTATAAGTCCATTTTTCTTGACATAGTTACTATGCTTTCTTCAAATAATTACTTCATTTGCCCGTTAGATACAATGCATTGGGAGCCTGGGTGGTTCAGTCGGTGGAGCATCTGACTCTTGGTTTGGCTCAGGTCCTGATCTCAGGGTCGCGGGTTCCAACCCTGCATGGGGCTCTGGCTCAGAGCAGAGTCTGCTCACTGCCTCCTCGGACCCACCCCCCCCTCCAGCTCTTACATGAATAAATGAATGAGGAATGAATGAATGAATTATTATCTTTAAAGGGAAAAAGATACAATGCACTGACAGTTTAATCC
Source organism: Canis lupus familiaris (assembly GCF_011100685.1). NCBI lineage: Eukaryota > Metazoa > Chordata > Mammalia > Carnivora > Canidae > Canis > Canis lupus. The sequence continues at coordinate 18,297,183 of NC_049224.1, forward strand.
CTAGTTACATTTAAATGTCATTTTGCATTGCATAGTACTTCATACACCGTGAAGGAACACATATAAGGTATTATTATTAAAAAACACTTACTTTTCACCAGGAGAGCCACAGGTAACATCAGTTAGCAGAGAAAAGGCAAAATTCTCAGTCACCTCAGTGAAGTGACTGAATCCTCTGGTGTCTTTGCGCTTTGGGTTAATAAGAGCACAGAGAATCTCATAAAAAAGATTTCGATTTTCAATACTGAGCACTTGGCTTTTTCCTTCAACAGTTATCTAGAAAAAAAAATTCCAGTATGAAAAAATATCTTCAAAAATAAAACTGCTTTAATGATATGTATGGTACAGTACATGTTCCTTATTAAGTTATTAAAATAAGCAAAATAAGGAGGAATCTAGGAAAAATTGGGATCAAAATTATATTTCAAATACACTTAAAAATACACTTGTACTTTAAAAAAGCATAACCATTTATAAAGAAGAGTTGTGATCAGCAAAATATTTTTTATTTGATAACTAGAGAAAGCCCAAAATAGTTGCATGGTTCATTTATTTTTTTATTACAATAATTAACATCATGAATTAAAATTAATCTCACTTTTATATCTACCCCAAGAATTCTTTTTCTTTTGTTCAACAACCAAAGAAATAAGTACAAGAATATTTGCCAACAACGGAAGCAAGATTATTCTTGATTACCTGGCATTCCATGAACAGAATCCACTACCTACCACCAAATTTCTAAAACATCAAATGAAAGACTCTTTTTCTAACTAAGAGTAGTCAGCAGCTCCTGGCACTCTTGCCTTTATCTGGAAGTATGAGCCCTCCTACCTTAAAGAACTAGGTTATTTGTTGTTTGAGGGACAAGGAGAGTAAGAGGAAAACAGCCTTCATGATTTATTTTGTTTTTCCTTGCCAGAGTGTCAAGGACCACATCTTTATTGTCTGACTAAGCATGGGTGTAAAGCCATTGATTTGTTATCCCACTATTCTTCTATACCTGAGAAGTCCCTATAAATCCTTCAAAATCCAAATTAGTCACCACTTGCTCTGTGATTTATACACTGTACCCCCACCTGCCAATATACATAATCACTCTCTGTGTAACTTGCACATACCTTTATAATGAATCTCTGACAGCACTGAAATGATTTGTTTGTCGCTACTACCAGGTGAGCTCATTGAGGAAGTTCCCTATGTTCCCCATATTATTTTTAAAGCTTTGTAATTTACACAGTGCCAAGGTGATAGCTGAACTCAAGATCTAAGTTTATAAGAATATCCATCGCAAAGAAAGTAAGGAGGAGAATCCACAGTATGGAGTAAGTATGGAGAATAATCCACAAAGAAAAGATGACAAAAATACAAAGTAAATGTATTTACTTATCTGGCAGCAAGACAAAGTAAAAATTTAACAAAGTAAAAATTTATCAAATAAACATTACAAGGAAGAAAGCAAACAGCCCACTGACTCCTGAAACAATCAACTGAATACATTAAATGGAAAAAAAAGCTCAGGAAACGCTCCCAGAATTCAGAGAAAATATAACAGATAAATAAAACAAATCTATAAGATACAACAAGCATATAAAAGAGCTGATAGAAGCAGAGAGAGAGAGAAAGAGAGAGAGAAAGCCACAGTGCCTTAATAAGCTAAAGAAATAGTCATGTCTAAAAATGCAGAGCTTGCTTTATACCCGAAAAAAGAAACACCACCAGATGCATCTGGGTGAGTTTTAAATATTATTTCAAGTGTTAAAAAAAATTCTACCAGAAACCAGATAGGAAAGAAAAATTACTAACAGAGAGACAAAAATTCAGTTTGACATCAGACTTTTTTTTGTAAATGAAATGCCAGAAGCCAATAAGAACATGTGCAGTTTTAAGAATTAAAGGTTGTCATCTAAGAATTCTAGAGCCATGCAAACTTTCATTCATATTCAAGGGCAACAGAAAATTCCCTTTAGTAAAGCACATAAAAAAACACAACAAAAAGGCCATTTATATAACCCCCGGTTTGTCTGGGTGCTATTCTCAGCAAGTTGTCCTAACTTCTCTAGTTTTCACAACAATCCTGATAGAGAGGTGCTGGTGTTACTTTGTTTCCAGGTAGGGAAAATGAAGCAGAAAGAGGCTGCCTAATTTGTCTGAGGGCATGAATATGGTGAATGGTCAAACCCAGGAGACACTTGTGACAGCTGCCCTGCTCTGACTCAAAACATTAGCTGAGTCTCAATCGCTGTCAGCGTGATTATAAAATAAACCAAATGTAAAAAATAATTCTTGAAAAAGAAGATCTATGATATAAAGAAGTATATGATGAAATATTCTGGCCATAAAAGGCCATTTTACATAAACAACAATAAAAAGAACCCCCAGGGCAGCCCAGGTGGTTCAGCAATTTAGCGCCGCTGCCTTCATCCTGGAGACCTGGGATCGAGTCCCGCATCAGGCTCCCTGTATGGAGCCTGCTTCTCCCTCTGTCTGTGTCTCTGCCTCTCTCTCTCTCTCTCTGTGTCTCAAATAAATAAAAAATTAAATTAAATTAAAAATTATCAAAGTTGACTTACAAAAATATAGAAAATCTGAATGAACCATGGGAAAAGGTTTTAAAACTGTCAGGAGAGAAAACAAAAAAGAACTTTGTTGGGGGAAGAGGGGTATCAAACTTTCACAGAACAAAGTATTCCTGTGCTCTTTCAATTGTTCCAGAACACAAAATAAGAGGCAACACCCCCTGACTCATGTTTTACAAGCTTCAATGACCTGGAAACCAAATCCCAAAGAAATTAAAAATTTGCATATCAAACCCAGCGGTCTTAAAAGACTGATAATATTGTTAAAGCAACCAACAGCATTTTAAATGATTTTCATTGCACCATGCATAGTAGGAAAATGAAGGGATAGAATATTAGGTCACAGCAAAAATTTTCCAAAAGCCACAGCTAGATTTTATCCAGAAAATCTTTATAGTGAATCATTTAAAGCTGTTGTTCTTTTGGGTACAGTACTTGTTTCTTCTGTTCTGATGAGTATAACAATACCTAAGATTTATGGAGTTCTCCATATAAAGAAAGGCACAGCAGGGAACAGATTCTATTTTTAAAAAGTTAGAATCTGGGGAAAAATAAAACTTACAAATATGAAACAATTTCACTCAAAATACAAGACCTTAGAGAATGAAGTTGAATCTAGTATTTGGAAGCTCTATTCTATACTCTTGATTTTGAGGATATCTTAGAAGTCTATATGTATTAGGTACACATGGGATATATGAAGGCTTGACAAGTAAAGTACAGGGGACTCTAAGCAAATATCAGATAAACAACCAATATTTGTTTGATACAAGTATATCCCAAATACTCCATGCAACATTTGTCATTTGTGATATACTGAAAAATGTATTGTTTACCTGAAATTCCTGGTTAACAGGGCATCCTGTGTTTTTATGTTAAAATGTTAACCTAATTATATGTGATTATCTACATTTTCAGGCCTGTTTCATTACTGTCTTATTTGCATTATTATAAATGTCTAAAATATAATTTCTTTCTTTTTTGCATGTTAGGAACACACCAGGGTCTTCTTAATAGCTATTATTTTTTCCCAATTTTTGTTATTATAAGTAATGTTGACATAAACATTCCGTTACACATGTATTTGCACAAATGCTTCCCACAACCATTAGTTGTCTTTTTTTTTACTTTCCCTCACCACCTAAGTTTTACTGAGATATAAGTGACAAATAACATTAGTTGTCTTTTGACTTTCCTTATGGTATATGCAGAGAGAAATTTTGTTTAAACTTTATATGGTCAAGTTTGTTAAACTCTTTTCCTTTAAGGCTTCTGGGTTTTGTTTTATGCTTTAGAATTAACTTCTCCACTTCAAACTTATATATTACAAATGATTCATCCATGTTTTCAGCTAATACTTTTATGGTTTCATTTTTGCAATTCTCTGATATGTCTGAGATTTATTTTGCAGTAGGGTTTAGGATACAGATCCAGCTCTGTTTTTCTTTTACATGGTTAAATCACCTGTATCAGTAACATTTACAGAATAAGAATTTTTGACCCATTAATCTGAAATGTCACTTCTAGCATGTTTGAGATTTTCTTATGTGCTTGCATTTATTTCTGCACTTTCTGTTCTATTCCTCTCATGTCAATATCTATGCCTAAGACAGCATCACCCCCTGTTTTAATCACTGTAAGATCATAATACATTTTTCATATTTAGTGTGGTGAGATCACTGCCATTTTCTTCTTTTTCATAAAATTTCTGCCCATTCTCACATGTTTCTTTTTCCAGGTCAACAATGGTATCATTTTGTCCAGGTTAAAAAACAAAACAAAACAAAATAACTTACTGCTATTTTGATAGGGAATTATAGGTTAATTTACAGAAAACTGTTGACTCTATGACATTGAGTCTTTCTGTTGTGGGACAAGGTATAGGTTTCTATTTATTCAAGTGTTTCATGTTGCTGAGTAGAATTTTTCAATTTTCTTTATATATTATTACATATAACATTATATAAAACATAAAATGTATAAATTATCGAATAAGTCAGTTACTCAGTAATGACATACATATAAAAATTGAATTTGAGAAGACAATATGCCACAATATTAAAAAATATTTTAGTAACAATACATGATTTGAAAATAATCATGTTTGCTAATGGTTATTCAAAAAAATTTACATTTTTCCATAGGAGTTTCATTCATAATTCAGTTTCATTATTCATGACAGACTCAACAAAAACCAATTAAGAAGTACTACTTGACAATGCTAGTTAAAGAAATGTTGATTCTAGGGGGATCCCTGGGTGACTCTGTGGTTTAGCACCTGCCTTTGGCCCAAGGACATGATCCTGGAGACCCGGGATCGAGTCCCACATCGGGCTCCCTGCATGGAGCCTGCTTCTCCCTTTGCCTGTGTCTCTGCCTCTCTCTCTCTCTCTCTCTCTCTCTCTGTCTGTCTCGCATGAATAAATAAATAAAAGCTTAAAAAAGAAAAAAAAGAAATGTTGATTCTAGACCAATAATATGTAGCTCTCTTATATAACTCATTGAGGGGGAAAAAAGGAGCAGAATCTTTTTCTTCTCTAAATCATATGAATAAAGGTTATCTTTTCTAAAATGCCACTGTGCATTCTTTCCCTCTTCTTAGCCAAATCAACTTGTTACTGTCCTATGCCATTTCATCATGAGAAAATTTAAGTAACAATATTTCCCACAGTAAATTCTTATCTCTAGAACTTTCTTTGCATGAAATAGCAGTCACTTCTCTCTGTTTTACAAGCTATTTGGCAAGGCTTCCTCTTCTTGCCTGTGTACTTTATAATTTTCTTTTCTACCCTTCAGGCATCGTATTTAAAAGACAGCATGAGAAGTAAAATAGGCATGATAATCTAAAAACCCATTGTTAGCATTTTAAGTATTTAAGGGTCACCATGTAAAAATACAGTATTTATAAATTCACATGTATGTATTCAATATTTTTCATTCTTGTATATAAATATATTGATAAGAAATATCTTGAATAAGAAAGCCCCAAAGAAATCCCCATGAGTCTTTTCCTTTAATAATAATTCTTTTCAGATCTCTTCTTTTACTTACATTTTTAGGATAATCTCCATTTCATCATTCGCAGATGTGTAAATAAATAAATGTGTTAAAACTAAACCCAAGTTGATCTAAGTCCACACCAATCTGGTCATTCTTTATTTCTCCTTTTCTGAGGGAGTGTTCAGGGCCCAGGAGGAACAGGGAACAAGCAGAGGGTAACAGCTCCCGTTACGTGGAAGAACTATGTAACCTAGGCCAAGTCTCTCTTTTTATATACTCAAAAAACTGAGATGCAACTTAAGAGAGACTCATCCAGTTTCTGGAGAATCAGAAAGAGCTTTTAGCTTCTGACATCTGATGCTCCTTTTCAGATGCTGGGTTGTCCTTACTGCTGCAGTAGAATACTGATCATTCTCCAAGTTTAAGACTGAAGTTTCCAGACACACAGCAGTCACATCCATGAAAAGTAGTATCAGCTTGGTGCATTTCACTCTTATGTTCAGAAACTTAACCCTGCCATAATTTCATGACAACTGACATTATAACTGTTTTATTTTTAATTTATGAAATTTAACTAACCCGACTGCTAACGCTTGCAAGGGCTTCTTACCTTATCTATTAAATGCATCACGGCACTGAGCTGTTCCTCCGTGTTCTCCGTGGCCACTTTCAGGCTGATGCTGTGCAGTACTCTGTTAAGAATGTCATCATCCAGGGGCTGTTGTAACTGATCTGCAAGTCCCCAAAAGGACTGCGAATCCGCATCAGAGACTAGAGTGATGTTAGCTGTCCCATACACTTGATCAATTCTGGCCCCACCTTTTGGGTCAAAAAGCACAATCTGGAAGCGTTTAGGAAATGGATTCAAAGACCCTGTCTCTGGTGTTAGGATGACATCCAACATGGTGTTTCTCTGGCCAGGTTCAAAGACCAAAGTCCCTTCAGTTCTCACAAAATCCTTCCCAGAAAGAGCTGGAGAGATGAGAGTACGGCCAATTGTTTCAGTGCTCCTCAACTCCTAGAAATTAAACACCACCATTGAAGTGAAACTGTAACACCTCTGATCTTGTCCTGAACAAACTCTTATTTCTTAAGCAAATCTTATTTCTCTTAAGCAAACTGATGGGCCATAACAACATTAATACTAAAACATGGGTTTTATACTTCTTCTAAGCTACTAAGATAAATTAGGGAGAAAAATATACATCATAGTGATGATGTTAGGAAAAACAGATGCCTTGCAGCATGCCGATGATGAGGATTAGGAAAGAAATGGCACTACTGCCTTGTGGAAGTTCTGGAATTGTGAACACACTTAAAAACTGTGCTTTAAACAACACATGCTGCACAACAGCAGTATGGAGGAAAGGGATATTTACATTTTCATTCTCACCTGCAAATTTTGGGAAGATGGAGGAAGGAATTAAGGGAAGGAAGATGGGAGGCGGACAAAGGAGAAGAAACTGATTTCCTGTTGGTCACACTTAAGATGTGAAAATACCCTAAAGATTAAGGTCCTGGCTGTATAGACTTGTGAATTTCTTCAAACCATGGTTATTAAAAGTTTTTTTTAAATTTTATTATTAGAGAGAGAGAGAGAGAGAGAGAGAGTGCATAAGCAGGGGGATGGGCAAAGGGAGAAGCAGACTCTCTGCTGAGCAGGGAGCCAGACACAAGGGCTTGATCTCAGGACCCCAGGATCATGACCTGAGCCGAAGGCAGTCACTTAACTGACTGAGCCACCCAGGCGCCACTAAAAGATTTTTTTTTAAGTGAAGCATGGGAACTTAATCAAGAAAGAACAAAAGAGATTGCCTGGGTGGTGCAATAGGTTGAGCGTCCAACTCTTGGTTTCAACTCAGGTTGTGATTTCCCTGTGGTGGGACTGAGGCCCACAACAGGCTCTCTTCTGAGCACGGAGTCTGCCGGGCACTCTGTCTCCCTCCCCCTCTGCCTGTCCCAATGCTCGCTTGCTCTCTCTCTCTCTCTCGAATAAATAAATAAATCTTAAAAAAAAAGAAAGAACAAAAGTAATGTATATTTATTTACTACTGAGCCAACAGATACTCAACTATGCCAGGTGGAATACTGTGGATGGAGAGGTGAACACCAGAATACCTGCATTCATGGCACCTATTTTTTTTTTAAGATTTTATTTATTCATTCGTGAGAAACAGAGAGAGAGAGGCAGAGACACAGGCAGAGGGAGAAGCAGCCTCCATGCAGGGAGCCCGATGTGGAACTCAATCTCGGGACTCCAGGATCACACCCTGGTCCAAGGGTGGCGCTAAACTGCTGCGCCACCCGGGCTGCCCCATGGCACCTATTCTAGCATACAGTATGAAAGTTACAGAATTAACAATGTAATTTTACATGAGGAGGAATTTTTGAAGAAAAATAAGACTACGTAAGGCAATACAGGGTGATGAGAAGGGTACTATTTTAATACTGCTGGTCATAGAAGCTCCTGATGTGATATTTGAGCAGAGACCTTAGTGATGGAAAGAGACCACATACACCTGGGGGCAAATATTCTAGGCAGAAGGCATAGCATTACAGAAGCCCTGAGATGGAACCATCTTAGAATGTCAGAGGAAGAACCAGAAGGTCAGTGTGATTAGAAGGATGAAAGATTAGAAGGATGAAAGATGTGATTAGAAGCTGACATCAGAGAGGTAGGCAGGGTCAGACAATATACATTATATAAAGGGTGGCAGGAAGACAATGGAGGATTCCTGCAGGAGAATGACACATTTTATCTTAGATTTTCATGAGTATTCTGGCTCTTGTGCTAGAGCAGGGGATGAGCATGGAGGCAGGGAGAAGAGATAGGACATTTCTCATTACTTCATGCAAACACAATGGTAGCTTGGAATAAGGCTGTATGAATGGAAGAGTGAGAAGTGCTCCAAATGGAAATATATTATGAATGTAGAGTCAGTAGGGCTTTCTGGTTAATTCCATGCTGGGTGGAGAGAAAGAGGAGAATAAGGATAGCTGTTTGCCCAAATGAATGATGGGAAACTGGGGGAAATACTGTTATGGGAGAAATCAAGAGTTTTTTAGTATACACAGTAAGCCTGAGATGCCTTTTAGACATTCAAATGAGGATATCAAGTATGAGCAATCAGATATAAGTCCAGATCAAGGGTGGTAAAGAGGCTGGCAATAAAAACTGCAGTTCTCATTTTATATACAATATTTAAAGAAAACAGGTTTTGGTGGTCTAGCCAGGGAATGAGTCTTGGTGGACCCCAGCATGTATTGGTCAGGAAGACGAACACAGGCAACAGGAAGGAGCTGTCGTGAGGGAAGAGCTAAGAGTAGGAAAAAGTGGTGTTCCAGAAGCACAAAGGAGAAGGGCATGCTTCTGTAAGGAAAAAGTGACCATTTTTGGCAAAAAAAAAAAAAAAAAAAAATGAAAAGCAGATGAAGCTAAGGGTTTTCGAGAGCATCTGCAGCACAGCGGTGGGAAAACCAAACCAAACCAAAAAATCTCCCTGAAGCAAACAACACAATAGCCTATTGACTTCAGAATGCATACAGTATCCACTGGCATACTATCTAACAGAAGAAGTAAGAGCTACAAACTTCAGCATGGGTATTGCACAGAAACGTGATGAGCAAAACCAGCACACCATAAAACAATACAACCGGAAGAATCTCATTTGCATAGTTTCCTAAAGAGGTAAACCTATACAGCACATGGTAGGTGATAAAATCATAAATAAAAGCAAGGGAATATTTCAACATGAAATTCAGGATGGAAGTTACTGGCAAGAAGTGGAGAGTTATCTTATAAGAAAAAAGAAGAATGGTATCAGAGAAGGGTTCACCATGGCTAGTTCTATGAGTCCAGTAAAGCTGGATCTCTTAAACTGGATGGTGGTCCTTTTATGATTATAAACTGCATATATACACTCTGTCCACTGTTTTCTGTTAAATTTATTTCACAATTCAGATTTTTAAAGGAAAAGGAACAATTGAAATGTTCTTGTGTTCCAAAAATACATATTACAAAAGCAAACAAGGATTATGCAATTTAAAAGCAATGACAAGGGGCTCTTTGGTGGCTCATCCACTTGGGCGTTTGTCTTCCACTCAGGTCATGATCTCAGGGTCCGGGATTGAGCCTCAGGTCAGGCTCCCTGTTCAGTGGGGGGCCTGCTCCTCCCTCTGCCTCTGCCCCTCCCCCTGCTTATGCTTCCTCCCCTTCCCTTTCTCCCAAATAAATAAAATCTTTTAAAAAAATAAAAACTCAAAAAATAAAAGCAACAACAAAAATCAATATAGTAATATATTTCGAAAAGAACAGGCAATGGGAGAAGAAGAAAAGTCTCTTGAACTTGTGTTATAGTACATGTATATATAAATAAAAGTATTTGGATGTGGCTTTCAAAGATGGCTTAGCCATAGGCCTATTTAAAGATAACTGGAATCAGTGATATTTTCACTATCTCAAATCCTTATATCTTTTAATTTTATGTCATAAACACATAGATATAAGGGAACTTATATTAAGACTGTAGTATTTATGTACTGAGAACACTGACCTGCCAAAGGGTATGTATGTTACAGCTCCTATGTTAAGTATATTATTGTAATTTATTTAAAGTACAATGAAAATTGATATCTTTGTAATAGAATAGTTAGTCCATAATTATTTTCTCATTCCCACCATCTACTAGAAAAGAGAATTATACGTCTTTGTCTCTAGTTGTATGTCCAGCATTCAGAGAGAAAAAATGCAGTGTCAGTGAAGGAAAAGGAAAATAAAATGATACCAGAGAAGTGAGACTTTCATTAAATTTTTAAATTAATTTTTTAGATTTTGAGGTAATTATAGATTCACATCAGTAGTAAGACATAACAGAGAGTGCTCTCCTGCACCCTTTATTCAATATCGCCCCTTGGTAACATCTTATAGAACTATAATATATCATAACCAGGATATTGACATTGATAAAGTCAATATACAGAACACTTTTATCACCACAGGGATCCTTCATGTTGATTTTTAGAGTGTTATAAAACTGCTATGACTTACATACTAGTGATAGCATGTGTTTTTCAGGGAATCATTTATGACGAATCTAGAAAGAATGTAAGTGAATCTGACAGAAATACTGGCATTTTCAGATTCTTATTTTGGCAACTTCAAACTCTCTCTCCTTTGAGTGCATGAACTAATTTATAATGTACCTCAGATCTCTTTATTACCTGTTCTTCATCTCCAGTCCCCCTTCTTCCACTCTACAAAGTAGTGAGCATATGATGATATACTTCACAGAAGAAGAATGAAGCACATGTTTTATCCCCATTTCTCTTCCTATCTTCAATGCTCAAGAGAAAAAATACTAAAATCTCCCCAATGTGAATCAAGATCCCTCTCTTCGTGTTCATACCACTTCAAGGCTATGTAGAATGGAGTTTATTTCTAGAGTCTCATATGATAGTTTTGTCTTCTTGTTTGCCAAGCTGTGGACTGTCACAAAGACCAGCTTTTCTGCCTGGCAAGCTTCCAGACAGCTCACTATCCACAGTTCTGGTTCTAATCTCTCATCCCTGACTCTGTAATTGCTACTGAAACTGACTGCACATAAATTGTACTTGTTCTACATGACTGAGCCACCCAACAGTGACACAACCAAATACGTACTATGTTGCAGTTTATAAATAAAACACAACAGAAACCACCATTGAAACCCTAATGAGTCACCAGGTTTGGAATCTTGAAATGGGAAATGGCAGCATTGACCAGAATAGTGGTTTCCAAACTGGATTTCTTCGAGTTAGAGGAGTCAAGAGAAAAAATAAGGGGGGGGGGGGGGGGCGGGGACGGTGAAGGTGGCTGGAAAGGTATATGGTGCAATTTGGACCAATCCTAGGGTCTGGTCACTTAGTGTTATATAGCATTGCTTTGCAGAGTCCCTGGTTACCCATCTACTCCCTCCCTTCACCTCAAGATTGTCTAATAGGAGGGATGTGAAGAGTGGCATTGACACCATGAACTCAGGGATTTAAAGAAACCTAAAGATCAATTAGTGTGTGATGTTTTAGAGAAGGAGATTTTCAACTATTTCTCATTCTCATACAGAACATAACAAAGTCTGTTACTTTTTTTTTTTTTTTTTTTTTTTATAGATCTTACTTTTTGTTTCTGGTCTTCCACAGTTACATTCTGGAAAAATGTTAACTCCCTAGAGATTTTATAAAAGAGATTTATGTAAGACACTTTGCACTGTATTGTTACCTTTCTCAAAAAAAGAAATACAAAAGACCATCACTTTAAAACATGACTTAAGTGAAATAACTGAATTGTTTCAAGGACAAAGCTTAATGTAATAATAGGGCAAATTATGATGGCATTATGAGAAAATAATGTTATCAATTATTCTTTCTCATTATGTAAGTTATAGGTAAAGAAGAAAACTTTAATGTAGGTTAATATATATTCATGCTCTCACCTGGGTACTGAAGTTAACAGACATCATCAGTCCTGTCCCAGAATCTCTGGTCACCTGCAAACTGATTAAAGTGGCCTTCTTATGAACCACTGGCAGCCGAGAACCCACAGAAAAATACACGAGGCTTTGAGGTTCGTCACTCGGTAAGAATGTAATCTGTGCAAATCTGGCACTATGGTTTATTGCTGCTCCAGCACTTATTTCATACAGTTCCACAAAAAAAACCATTTCAACTTGAGGTATCTGACAATTAGAAAATTAAAAAAAGAAGGATGATTACCAATATGTTTCTATTTTTAGATCATTCTGGTATTAAGAAATAGTTTTATTTATATACATAATTATAAAAATAAATACATATCTGGAGATACATTCTGTATAATCATAGGATTAAGCTCTCATGTTAGATTACCACAGGGTTTATTTTTTAGGATTTTCCTTAAGAAACACCTTTACTCTCTCTGACTGAGCTTCTTACTAGAAAAATCAGTGTCAGGAGACAATCTATATGTACTTCAATAAGTAAAAGGATAAATAAAACATATTCATACAATAAAATGCTCTGTAGTAGCTAAAAGTCATGAACTATTTCAATATTTTTCAAAGTGGATGGACCTGAAAACATGCCAATGAGTAAAAATAATCAAGTTGCATAATGATATGTATAGCACAATACAATAAATGTAAGGTTTAAAATTAGATAAAGCTTACTACAGAATGTGATGGATACATATTTAGGTAAAGATTTAAATAAAATAGGTTCCCAGTTATGGAATGAATAGCTCATGGGAATAAAAGGCAGAGCACAAGGAGTACAGTCAATGGTACTGTGATGGTGTTGTATGGTGACAGATGGTAGCTACCCTGTGAGTATGACATAACGTATATAAATGCTGAATCATTATGTTGTACACTTGAAACTAATGTAACATTGTATGTCAGCTATACTCAAAGAAATTAAAATAAATAAAATAACAATTGAAAAAATACTTATATCTCAAATTAAAAAAACAAATGCTCCCAATATCATTGTGACAGTAGCTGGCTGGGGTTGGGTTGGGGACAGGGCAGGGTGTCCAGCTGGGGAACAACACTGAGAATAAGGGGAAAAGAGAGCCTCAACTTTGTAAGGTTTTATTTTTAAAAGATTATACAGAAATATGGCCAAATATTTATAATAGTCAATTCTGTAATTTTATGTATTTTTCAAAATTTACCCAAATTCAGTATCAAATAAGTCTAAATTTAGTCTGCTGGTTATAGATTGTCATGTTTCATCCCAGTTCTTTATTAGCAATCTCAAAAAAATTATTCTCTAAAGTCTGAATTCAATTTGTAACATACTGTTACTCACCTGTTTTTACTTATTTATTCTTACATAATAATCTAAAAATCTTAGCAGTACTGTGAACTTTCTGGCATAATTCAAAGAAGCTAAGCTTATACATTTTTCAACTGCTTGTGTCATTGTCCAATTTGATATAATACATTATTTTTACCAATCAGGGGCCTTATTCATCATTTGCTTTATGATCATTTTGATAAGAATAATTATGTCATGAAACAATACAACAAACTTTAATATCATGCAAGGGTAAGTCGAATTTTAGTCAAACAGTAAATGAACTTAATTTCATTTTATTATTTGAAGAAATATATTTAGCTTCTCCATGGCGCATATCATTCTTTACTTTTCCTGATCAACTGTCAGTAATATTGAAATATGGAGAGTATTCTTCTCACTTTTGAGAAACTAAATTCGGCAAATACAATGAACTAAAACACGAGGAAAGTATAGGTAACGTCTTCAGGAATTGTTATTCCCTAAAGGCCAAGTGAGCTTGAATTCACAGTAATTTCATGTAACTAAGGATGTCAGCACAATAGATTGCAACATAGAAGCTTGCCTTTATTTTCCAGTGAAATATTTCTTCCCTTTGTGATGATGATTAGAACGTTACTTATAAAAACTCAGAGTCAAAAGAAAATGTTATAATCTCAGTAAAGAATCATCTAAAACTGAACAGCACATTGATGGGTGCCAACACATAATCAGACTAGAGACAAATGAATCTTATAACAAAATACTCTATTCAAACAATATTTCTGAATCTTATTGGGAAATCAAAACTCACAGATCATATCTGCACCTCCCTAGACTTCAACATGACTTGGAGACTTCACAAGAACCCATTTCATGTTTAACTGCCATAAGTTCCTTTCCTGGTTAGGTCAGAAGCATTCCAGGGTGAGCTTTTGCTCAACTAGTACATAATTATTTTTCATGGCCCTACATCTGCTCAGAAGTGGACAAAGTAATAATAAAATAATATCTAAATTTTTTAAAAAAATATTTGCAGCAAATTTTTAGTAATCTGTTGACTTTAACCAGATTTTGTGGGTTAAGAGTATGCCTCCTGAGTTAATTCACTATCACTTTTACACATTTTGGTAATATAAAACCATTCAATAAAGCAGCAGAGAAAGGGGAAATGGTCTGGAATTCAAAAGACAAGTTCTAATCTTGGCCAAGTAGCTGACTGAGGAAATTTACCTAAATTCTTCGTAACTTCAAAATGAAAATAGTCATTGGACATATGACAGAGTAGAAAAACTTTATGTCAAACGTTGGGAGACTGGATTGAAGCTATTAGAAACCACCATTAATCAGTGATGTCATTCTATGGATGAATGTGTTGTGTTTGCTGTGTTGCGTTGTTGGGCTGTAATTACTCCCTCCCTAACCACTAGTGTTAATGTAGCAACTGCTCAAGCCCCTGAATTGCCTTAGGCTCCATTCCCATCCATCCTAAATAACAGTAATACAACCCTCTCTTATGAAGGGGCAACTCCCTCTAAGAACTGTCCAAGCAACTCTTCTCATTCATTACCTCATTTAATCTAACAGTGAACGCTGTTACTAACCCAATCAAATACAGAAGGCTCAGGAAGGCTAAGTAACCTGTCGCATGTCACTCAGCTAACTAGCAGAAGAGCTAAGATTTGAACTAAGTCTTCTATCATCAGAGTCCAAGCTCTTACCACCACTTTCCTGAATAAGTTCAGGATCCTTGAAGCCCTTACTTTATTTAAAAATGAAGAGATGGTTCTTAGGTCAGCTGGGACCTCCAAATAATCTCTCAAAGCCTACTATGAAAGGACATGGCCATGGAACCAGTCTCATTTATATCTCTAAGTATCAGTTTATCAGACATAAAAGAATTTAAAACATCATAAAGTGATGTTTCCTTCTAGTCACAAAATGTGAGGTGTTAAAATGCATATTAAAAGCTTACAATACATTTGTGAAAAATATTTTTCATTCTTCTAGGACTATAACCTTCTTCCTTCTTTAAAAATTTCCTCTTACTGAATGTATATTACTCTTACCTGTACTTTGCCTTTTTTTTTTATGTATAGGTAAAGATACTGAAAGAGAAGTTGCATTTTAATCTTATTTAAAGGGAGTGTCTACTTGCAGGAGGCAGAGAGAAAAATAAAGAGCTAATCAGAGATGGTCCTAGAGAAGCTGAAAGGAAGGGAAAAATAGGCTGGGTAGAGTTGTGGATGGGAGAAGAGACTGCTTCCTCTGAACTTGCCCTACGGGCAGGAGATACCAAAAGAAGCCCTAGATACTAAAGATACTATCATTATGGATTAAGAGAATGTGGTGGGAAGTATGTAGGATGCTAACTGTAGGATATGCACATATCCTTTTTCCTAACTAGGGAAATGCTGCTAAACCTATATCTAAGCGGTTTCAGTTAGGTAAGAAAAAGAATTAGGTTTTACCTCTTATTTCTCTTTCTAATATAATGCTCAAATCATAGAGTTGAGTTTTCTTCTGCATTCTGAGAAGCAGCTAATTTTCAAAGCATTTTGCTCTCATTGCCTTCCCAGCTATTAAAAGACAAAGTACAGGAATGCCTGGGTGGCTCAGTGGTTGAGCGTCTGCCTTTGGTTCAGGTCGTGATCCCAGGGGTCCTGGGATCGAATCCCATAAGGGGCTACCCAGAGGGAGACTGCATTTCCCCCGGTCTCTGACATTTCCACTGCATGAAAATCATTTTTATCTCTAAATACAAACTAGTCTCACCTTACTAGAACCGAGTCAGCAAAAGGCTAATAAAGACATTTATTTAAACAGCAATATAGAACTGAATTGACTTTGATCTCAAAACTTCTTTTTTCTTACAATTATAAGGTTGACAACAGTGTCTGAGAGAGATATTTTAAGTCTAGTGAGATCCATCCAAGATTCTAATTCATCAAAAATCCTTTTTGTGATAAAATGCACAACAGAATTAATGCACAATATATAAAATAATAAATAAAATGCACAATAGAATTGTCAATAACTCCAAATATGCAACATATATTTGTTGTGTTGGAGAAAGATGATGGGAGGAATGTAAAGATGAATAAAAACCATGTTCTAATGGAGTACCAGGAGTACCTGGGTGGCTCAGTTGGTAAAGTGTCCAACTCTTGATTATGGCTCAGATCATGACCTCAGTTTTCTGAGATAGAGTCCCACACTGGGCTCGGCACTGAGCGTGGTGCCTGCTTAAGATTCTCTCTCTCTCACCCTCTGCCCCTCTCCTTCTCATGCTCGCTCTCTCTTTCACAGAAAAAAAAAAAAAAAAAGAATTCCAACTGGAGATATAAGGGGAGGCATGATGGAGGAAGTGGCATTTTGATTAGTCCCTAAGAGAAAGTTAGAAAACATGAGGTTGTTGGGGGTTGAAGTCACAAAATCATTTGAAAAATGCCTAGAGGAGGACTTAAATGTTTTCAAGTAGAATAACATCATCAAATGTTTTGAATACTGAAATTTCAGTGCAATAGAAAAGTATTAGCAGCTAATGAAATTACTTCTCAAGAAAAGTAAAATATGCTAAAGATAGCATGTTAAATTAGAAAAAATCAGTGGGAATTTAATATTTTAAAAATTTATTTCCTAGCTCTATCACTACCAAGGTGATCTATAGCACCAGCACCTTTGCCAACCATCAACTTCTATGCCTATCTAGAGCATATATTTAGATTTCTAAAACTGTTTCTGGTGAAAGAAATCAATTCCTTGGACAGTAATTGATTGATGTCTTAAGAAAAATCAGTATGGCTATGGAACATATATGTTATTGCTATAAAGCAAAAATACTTCCAGAGAGTTTTAAAGTAATATGAAAAGACAAAAGATCACCTTAATAGGGCTTTCAGTGGCCATGCCATGGCTATTTGAGTAGGAAAAAGAAAGCTATTCAGTAAATAATTAAAATTAATTGATAGTCCTAGATGATATGATGCTAAAAAAATTAAGTCAGACGGAGAAAGACAAATACCCTATTATGTCATCACTTGTATGTGGAATCTAAAAAACAAAACAAATGAATAAACAAACAAACAAAAAACAGAAACAGACCCATAAATACAGAGAACAACCTGGTGGTTGCCAGAGAGGCAGAGGTGGGGGGATGTGCAAAATGGGTGGAGAAGTGGGAGATACAGGCTTCCAGTTATGGAATGAACAAGTCACAGGGATGAATGACACAGCCTAAGGAATATAGTCAATGATACCGTAATAACATTATATGATGCTATACTTGTTATACTATAGCTATGACGCTATAGTAAAACATATAGACTTGTTGAATCACTATGTTGTACACTTGAAACTAATGTAGCATTGTGTGTCAATAAAAAATAAAAATTTTTTAACTGAAAAAATTAGTTGAATTTGAGTCTATAATGGTACTTAAAGGAGAAAAGTTATGGTAGTGCATAAAAAAGTCGTTATAATGAAAACTGTAAATACAATAGTATGTACTTAATATTTTATTAATATTAATGTGAAGAAGAGTGCTAACTAACATGATTATGCATTCATTTATTAAAGAACAAAAAACATTCTTTTTATATGTAAGTAGGAAGGAGCTAACAAAAAAATTGTGAGTAAAATAATAATTCCTAGAAAGGTAAGAACTGTACCAAGAATAAATTACTATGACCTATGAAACACATAGGAATGAAGAGGAAAACAAGTCAGAAGTGAAAGAATGCTGGTAGCTGCACGCAAGTTGAAAGATTACACAACCGCATGTTCCAGTGTCATAGAAGAGATGAGCTAAAAGAGGTGTACTAAGAACACAGATTTGTTATCTTATCTTTTACACGATGAAGCATCTAGATTGCCTTCCCAAATATAACAAGATACTAGCAAGGCAGGTGTATATTTCTAATACCTCTAGTAGGCCAGCTCCCTGTTCTAAAGTAATAGGGCAATGGTTAATATAAAGCTGACACAGCAAAGTTCAAAGAACAAATTATATTAAAAAAAAAGAAGAACAAATCATTCTAGAGAAAACACATGGTGCTTAAAAATATAAATCAACCTGTAAGTCATAAACTTGAAAAAAAAATGATATAACAAGTGAAGTCCTAAGATAGATCCCAACCAGATAACCAGCAATTTTCATTTGAAATGACTTTAGACAAGAACCAAGACACATAACCCAAACAAAGAACAAAGTAGTGACAACCAAGACTATGCAACCTTCTGAAATATGTATTATTTCTCTTTTGGAACCAATAAAATTATTTTAATTCTAGGGAGGTATGAAAATAAGTATTACTGTAACCTTAGAGAAGATCAATATAACTGGTAGAGTAATCCTCAGAAAGTGAAAAAATAAGTAGGAAAAAAAAGTAAATTTACAATGTTGTTATTTAGAATGGATTTATGCATAATTATATGTTTTGAATTAATTGCATTTGTGCCTGCTTTTTCTGCTATTTAAAGAGTCTGGCATGATTAATGAGCACACATGATACGATAAGCGCTGGGTATTATGTAAGACTGATGAATCACTGAACTGTACCTCTGAAGCTAATAATACATTATGTTAATTAATTGAATTTTTGAATTTAAGTTTAAAAATTTTAAATATAAATAAATATATATATATATATATATCCATGATACCACTACTAGAACTAAGAAGATAACTAATAAATCCTTAATGCCATTAATAAATAAAGTATCTGGCATGGACAAAGAAAACATGGTACCTTTGAAAAAACATAATATTATGGCTAGTTTCTGTATTAAATATTTGAGCTTAATAAATTAAGTAGCAAAGAAAAAATACCATTGAGTGCTTCCTTAGGCATTAGATTGTCACATTAAAGAAAAAGGTCTCACACATTACTAAATGACTAGCTCCGGTAAGTCATCAGTGACTAATACCACATGAATAATGCAGATTCCCATGGAAAGACAGGAGTATGCTTATCCTCCTAAGTTCCATGTGCAATATAAATGCATAGACAATTTATCTAAACACTCACCAAGCATGGCCTCAGTTCTTTTTTTGGTAGATCAAAACTGAACTCTCTAACTATATATGAATAAAGAATGAGACAACTTTCATTCTATGGATGAAGTCTACAGATAGAGTATGATTTGGCTAGAAATGGGTACAATAAGAACATACCATTAAACATTCAGAGAAACCTGAGATTTTTTTTTCCAGAGATATTAATCTGGCTGAAAATAACTTAAGAATCATTCACCCCATGAGCACGTGGTACAGGAAGAGTCTTGCAAATGACAAGAAACAGAAATGGAGAAAACTGATAGGTTTTTTTTTTATCATTATTGAGATATAACTGGCATATAACACTACTTTTAACTGTGCAACTGATGAGCTTACTAAAAAATTCACAATGTAATAATTTGTAAGTCTTAAATTTATTATCCAGAGAAGAAATTCAGATATGATGGCTAGGCGAGACACAGAGAATCTCCATATAACCAATATGTAAATTTCAATAAAATGACTTTAAAATTACTAATTCCAAAAAAATTTAATTAGAAGTTGAAAATACAGTTCATTGTCATTTCTTACCTTCCCTGGTTTGAGCTCAATGGTGATCATGCATTTTGTTTGACCCACTGTACACGTTGTGGCCCCTGACACAGACAGAAGTTCATCCATCAGGTCCACACCATCTTTTTTGAGCATGGTGGCAGTTTTATTAAATGTGACTTGCCAAAAGACCTTGACATCTTCAAAGGCCCTAGGAACAAAGCAAAACCTATGCAAATGTGTCTAATGCAGAATGTGTCGGCACTGTGCTTAACTGTACTTCTTCACCCAAAGCACAGCACTTCCTTGACCACTGATAATGCTGAAAATAACCAATTCTCCTCATTACAGTTAAGAAATTAATTAAGGCCAGCATTTATGTGGCATTCTTTGACCACACTGAGTTCAATACTGAGTATTTCTTAAACTACTATTTATCAAGAATGTAGAAACAAGAATACTTTTCTGCCTACTATGCCTATTGTGTACCAAGAATTTGATAATAAAAATTATAGAGTACCCCAGCCTTCAAGTAAACGCTCCTCATTTGTCAAGAATTCTTCTAAACACACTACTGCTAAAAATGGTTGTTATTATAAAAATAAAGGGCAAGAGATGACCTACATTTCCAGAGAACTTATACCCAAAATGGAAAAGATTTATATCCATGTACATGGGTGCACACCACATGCACATCTGTGATGAGCATTCAGAAGACGTGTGCTGTAGAGTATTAATTTGCAAGCAAAATTTTGGTGCTTCAAGTTTCCCTAATGTTGAACAGTTACATATGCAGCATGATCAGAGAATAGTAAATATGCTGAAGTGATGATCTATATAATCTGACATCCGTATGGTACTTCACAAACTACAAAATACTCATGGTGGCCCTAGGTTATACTCATTATCCAAGTATGTTAAACCATAGATAAAGAACTAGAGCATCTCAACACTGACATACCAAATTTCACATGACCTTCTATTAGCATTTCCTCTTGTCTCTAGCATTTTATGAATTTAAGATACTGTATATACACACACACAGGATGTTACATCTTTTACATATATATCAACATACCTGTTTGGTTGCCTTGTGACAGTAAGATAGAGTCTGCTCTTATTAGCTCCTTCACCCAGCTCCAGTCCACTCTGGGACTCCTGGCTGAATCCTATGATTCCATTGTGAAGATCACTCCCTGGGAAGAAAAATGGAGGGTTACAATACGCTTAAGTCTTTAAAAGATCTACAGTGCTTCACTAATATTTCCAGCTCAGATAGTATAAAAGTGAGAAATTCACAAGTGAGTAGGGCAAGTTACGATTTTTAAAGATCTATACTAAAAATAGAGTGGAAGTGAAATTATAATATCAAGGTAGCCAACTTTGAGAACATTAGGCTAGGAGAAAGAAAACATCAAATCCTATTTTCCCACAATGACATATATGCTCATCTCTCTCTTATGAGACTATTTTATATTTGATAGTCCTTCACGTTTTACACACGCTTACTGTTTGAAGTTAGTATATCCTACCAGAGTACAAATGTTTTTATTTACTGCTATCTCCTCAGTATCAAGAGCAGTGCCCAGCATATTATAAGTGTTTCATGAATACTGACTGAATAATGAATTCTATTTAACTGATTTACCTTCCTATAAGAGCATTTATGTTACACATTATTTGCCCCAGGGAAAAACAGAATAATCATTGAGCTCCTAAGTGTTTCTTTTTTTTTTTTCTTCTAAGTGTTTCTTAGTAAAAGAAACATTTGAGTTACATGCACCATCACACTACCAATCATGTTTAAACTGGAACAAACCTACTGCCCACACTACACTGATCTAGTCAGTCCAAATCTTTGGCAGCTCATAAATTAGCTTCTCAGACTAGAGAAATGCCAGTAAACAGTTCCTGCGGCTTCTGGTATCTTGGTGGCCCAGTTTTGCAAAGTGATCCTACAAGCAATAAGTCCAAAGCTATAAACTTCAAAAACCACTTGCACCCATCATCTCAAAACCTAACTGCTAAGGTTCTGACAGAAACTCTGAAGTTAGGGGTCAGGATAAGGAAACAGAAAAACCATCTAAGGGTCCCGATGGCAGAGAGCCAGTAGTCACCAGGGCCTGCTCTGTGGGTCTGAACTTTGAGTAAATGTGGAACCTATGAATTACGGACATGCATGTGATGAACCACTTTGGCCTGGAGTCTCATGTGGGCCTTGTTGCAGCCAGAGTGCCAATCATCATCCTCACCCACTAATCACTAGGATCACTTCTTAGCTTTGCGCAGTGGCAGTATTGTAGCTAATGAGGTTTATCAGAGGCGCGATTATTGCTAATTGAAAACTACAATCACTTCTTAGCCCTGCATCAGAACCTGCCATCAACTTTTTCCTTCTGCAGCAATTGTTTCCTTGTCATTTTTGTGGGAATTTGATCTCTCCAAACAGGAGGTTAAAACTTCTCACAAGCATAAGCAGTTTCTTTTCCGTGTAGTAGCATTCAGCTTGGTTCTGTTGAACATAATACCTCCCTTACCACATCTATAATAATAAATTTGATGTCAAGTTTCTAGTAAGATGAATCAAGATTTCTAATGTGCTAATGATCAAACCTAAAACTAAACTATTTTTTCCTGATATTATTTTGAAAGTTAGTTCTAAAATCTAAATGTGAAAAGACTATGAAGATTAGCTACAAATAAGAGAAATGGGAAAAATTAATGATGTGGTTAAGAGGGAAATACTAAATACTACGTTAAAAATCCAGGAGACCAGCAGCCCTGGTGGCGCAGCGGTTTAGTGCCGCCTGCAGCCTGGGGTGTGATCCTGGAGACCCAGGATAGAGTCCCACGTCAGGCTCCCTGCATGCCTCTCCCTCTGCCTGTGTTTCTGCCTCTCTGTGTGTGTCTCTATGAATAAATAAATAAAATCTAAAAAAATCCAGGAGAGGAGAAGACAAATAAATAAGGAAACTTGGTGTATATGACCATGCAAATGTCATCATATGACATTAAGAGGGAAGTATGAAGTCCATCATTCGTCATCTGTGTGTCATCGATGTACCTTATGTAGGGAAGGTAAATATTAGAGTACCTACCTCATCAAGGCTCAAACTACTGACTATTTGCCTGGTGATTTAGACTTGGGGATGATATACGGGAAGGTTCTAGTATGCCACATTGGGATGATATTGGCATGCCCCATTGGTATGCATTGGTATTGGTATGCCATACTTACACTTTCATTCCAATTGGCAAACAGCTGCTTTCCTGAGCGGTCAAAGAACCCTCTGCTATCACCATAACCAGGACTACAAGGTCTCCCCACAATCCAATAACAAATGGGTAATGCTCAGGATAGCAAGGAGCCTCCAGCAATCATTTTGACTGGTCTGTGCCTCTGCCAAAACAGATGCTAAACATTCTGAGTGTCATCCCCTTGTTGAATTCAAGTAACTACAATTAAATATCTATGCCCATGGAATGGGGAAGGAGATTGTTGAGTGTCAAAATAATTTTAATAGAAAAATATAGGTGGTATTTAGCTAATGTGAATCAAAATCAGTAGATAACTTGGAGAATAGAATTAGAGTTTACAATACTCAATAAACTGGAGGAAAAGGAACAAATAACAATTCTGACTGGTATAAATTTGTTGGATAATATAAATGCAATGATGCTCGATATAAATGGAAGTTACACAATTGCAAAACTGTGATTGAATTATTACTGAATGGCTGAATAAAATGAAAATTCTAGGAGAAGGCATCAAATCCTAAAAGTAGACCATAAAGATGTTTATTCTAAAATTTTCCTTTTATAAAAGAGAAACATAAAGAGGAGACACTAAATGATTTCATCAAGTCTCGCAATTAATGGTTGATCTGGGCCATAAATAAAGGCTTCATGACATTTTGTTTTCTTTCCACTACATTATTTTATCATGGTGTCATCTGAAACTTTTAAGCACTATATAAAATTCACAAATGCTTATAAACGAAGAACAGAGCAGGGGAGCCTGGGTGGCTCAGCGGTTGAGCATCTGCTTTCAACTCAGGGCGTGATCCCAGGGTCCTGGGATCGAGTCCCGCATCAGGTTCCCCACAGGGAGCCTGCTTCTCCCTTTGCCTGTGTCTCTGCCTCTCTCTGTCTCTCATGAATAAATAAATAAATAATTTAAAAAAAATAAATAATTTTTTAAAAAGAGCAAAGTAGGTAAGAATCATAAGATGGCCTTGTCAATACTCTAGGGAACTGACAAGCTGAGCTAAACCATGTTAAGAAATATAGAATGGTTTCAGAGAAAAACTAAAAATTATCACTGGAATATTTTATAAGATACACAAGGAACTCTTTAAAAACTCATTGAAATTTTAAGTGATTGCAATATATACACCCAAGAGTAAAAAGTTATATAAACCAACACTGGTTCAAAGGGAGACCTAAAGAAAATGGTTTTAATCTACTCCCCAACATAAAGGAAGAATTTCCTAATAATGAGACTTAGATTTTGGGATAGATTGTTGAAAGTGGTTTGGAAATTCAGAATGAGGTTTCACAACAGGATAGGCAATCATACATTTCGATAACTAAATATTTTCCAGAGGAAGAATATGGACTTAAGCATTTTTAAGGTTTTCCCTATATTGTGAAAGTATAAATTTTATAGATTGTTTAACTGGCTCTGAGTTAAGTGACATTTACAGTGCATTAAATTCTAGCTTGGTGCCTCAGAGCAATATCATGAGTTCATGTTATGGGTCTGTGCCACAAAAAACAATGTTTTAATAAATAACTAGGAGTGATTCAGGTAATTCAGGCTCTCAAATTAAATTTAAAACAGAATAATATTATTACAGATTCTGTAGCACGAACACATTTTTACCTCCATTACTCTAGAGCTATACCTGTAATAACAACCCTGGCAAAAGCTGCAAATCCATGGTCATCCTTCCCCTTCACGATCTGTGCGCCACCTTGAGGGTCTGTGAGAAACAGGTAGAAGAATTCTTGCCCCTCAGGCTCATCATCATCCACAATATGAACCAATACTTTACGTTCTCTTTCTCCATCTACAAACTTAAGGGTAAGAGTTTGTTCTTCAAAATCTTCTTCTTCAGTTGCCCACGTTAGGTTGGAAATTCCATCGACATCATGCAAGGGCAACACATTTGTTTCCTTCTGAGCAGATCTTTCACCGAAAGTTTTAACTGTTATACTGACATTGCCAGTAGACCCACCAGTTCTTCGGATAAGAATTTCTGCAGTATTAAATGTACCATTTTCCGCCTCTTCTCCAACATAAACAATAGGTGGCCCAAGACTAAATGTCCCATGGATGGAAACATTTGCAGTCAGAAGGGCCACATCAGGCTTCTCAGACAAGGTAGATGTATCAGGAATGGTGACAAGTTTCTCAGGGATGGCAGATACACCGGTGGCCTCGGTAATGATGGCAACCATTTCGGTGGGCTGTGGAACAGCTGTCATCTTGACTGTGTCAGGATACATGGTTGAGAAGTCAGTTTCTACAGGAATGAGAGCTGTGTCAACTGCTACAGCCACAGTTGTCTTAGGGAAAGAAATACCCATTCCTGCCGGGTCATCATGATCCAAAATTGTGATCAATGCTACGCTGAAATCTAGATTCAGGCGTGGCCTCCAACTGGCATCAAACCTTTTCAATGCTTTAAATTCGACTAAAGTTAGATTAATGTAAAAAATTTCTTCTTCCTCGGGAAGCTGGTCATTAATAATGATTATTTCAAAATCAACCTCAGGTTGAAATTTTTGAAAGAGTAGTTCCCCATTCTGAACAGGCTCAAAGTCTTCCATGGGCTTTGCACTTCCTGCAACTGTCTGATAGGAAACTTTAACAAGATCACCATGGAACCCAAATAGTCTTTGGACATATAATCTGATCATCTCTGTATCCTCTGACACCATGACATTTCTAGAACTAGGGGAAAATTGAAAGACTCCCATTGGTTCAATTTCAGCAAAGGTGAAACCTGATCTGGAAAAAAAAAAAAAAAAAACATGAAAGAAATGATAAAAAAAAAAAAACAACCCAGGAATACTATTGTAGAGATTCATTTGTCAGATATTTAAGGTGCTTCTCATGAGAATGTCTTGCCCTTTCAAATTCCCTAAAACCCCCTACTTACTTACTGATACATATACAAGAACACACGAAATTTAAGAATAGAAGCTGCAATTGTAGGTGACAAGCCCTGACAAGTTGTAGCACAGTGAAAAGCTTATAGGTCTCTAGTCACTTTCTCCAGTTTATCCCAAAGAAGCTCTCTCAAGAATCTGAAATATCAGGCTCTCTCTTATGATCAGTACACAGGGAGCCAAAAAAAATCAAGATCCTTGGATGTCAGCCAGAATTTCTTATCTACCAAATAGAAATAGTTGTCTATATTAGATGCAAAATCCTTGCTTCTTCCAGGTGACCAGTAATGGAAGTATTCTCTCACACAACTGTTGCTAAAGTTTTACATATGAATTTGAAGAAACATCCATGATTCAGTGATTTATCCTTAGCTTTTCCCTATGGAGTTTTGTTGGGAATTAATAGCTATGCCAGAGAGCTAATACAGGTGGCCCATCAACAGAATTCAGGCCACAGATGTATTTTCTTTGGCTGACAGGCTTTTTAAAATCTGTTTTTAATCAGCTTTTTTAATCTTTTAGGCAGGACACACCAGAGCCCATCACTCTCTAGTGTCAAGCATCCATCACTCAGCACATAGTATAGTGGCTAAGAGCTCAGGCAGTAGACCAGTGGCCTAGGTTCAAATCACAGTCCCAATCTTATTAACTATGTGATGCTATGTCTGCTATATATCTACCAGTGAGTTTCTTTTTCTCTAATGGGACTAATAATCGTAACCATGTCATATGGGTGTTGTGAAGAGTAACAGTAAACATATATATATGTATATACACATAAAATATATATAAGACACATGTAACAATATAAATTATATATGTACACATGAATTTTATATATATATCTACATATATATCTTTTATATTTTATCTATATCTATGTCTATATCTATCTATATCTATATCTATATCTATATCTATCTATATCTTAAAGGGATGTCTGGCCTAGGGTAAGTACCATAAAACTATTAACTATTGCTGTTGCTAAAGGCATTTAGATTTGTTACCCAGCAATACATTCTGTGGCCAAACATTTTTTTTTTTTTTTTGCCAAACATTTTTTAAATGGCATACTATAATCTAAACCCATCCCAGGTATGAGAAAAGTAAATTGCTTTTGGCTGGGACACATATATCTGCAAATATACTGATTTAAGTTAAACTCAGAAGAGCTACTGGTAAAGTCAGATTAATCCTGTAATGCCTATTCTTATTATTAATTGAAAATTAGGTATTTTTCAGAAAATTCTTAAAAGACAGAGTCTTTTAGTAATAGGTGACTTTGCCATCATGATTCTTACTGGAGATGTTACTCCAGACCAACACTACTGAGTGAGAGGTCAGAGAGAATGCTCTTCAAAGCAAACAATGTGGGATGCCTG
Organism: Canis lupus familiaris; assembly: GCF_011100685.1. Classification (NCBI taxonomy): domain Eukaryota; kingdom Metazoa; phylum Chordata; class Mammalia; order Carnivora; family Canidae; genus Canis; species Canis lupus. The sequence continues at coordinate 18,324,659 of NC_049224.1, forward strand.
GGTGGCTCAGTGGTTGGGCGTCTGCCTTCGGCCCAGGGTGTGGTCCCAGAGTCCCGGGATTGAGTCTCCCTGTGTAGATCCTGCTTCTCCCTCTGCCTGTGTCTCTGCCTCTCTCTCTCTCTCTCTGTCTCTCATGAATAAATAAATAAATAAATAAAATCTTAAAAAAAAAAAAAAAGCAAACAGTGGTGGTGACTCTATGAAACTTAGTCTCTCCCTCTGTGGCATCTTTGGCATGCAGGCCATGTGTTGCTCTACACTAAAACTGTTTTTGCATCTGCTTCAAGCAAAGTGATCCTTGTGTCTTCTTCTGTTTCAAGTGATAAATTCCAGATTATTCCTCAGAGACTTTGTTGGTTGAAACTCAAGTTGGTCTTACCGAAGTTGAGCCCCACCAGGGGCACTGCTCTGCACTCCTGAGAGGTGAATGACAAAGGCCTCTGGCTGACCAGGACTGGGAAATGTCCACAGTAGGACTCCTTTACTTTGTTCTCCATGGGAAAATGAAAGGCTCCCTGAAAGGGAATAGGAGAAGGGTATTATTTCTTACATTGGGATTCAACTCTTAAATATGTAGTAAAATACAGTCTTTTCCAAAATTTTATATCAGTCCACAAAAGGTTACACATTTAAAAAGTTGGGGAGGAGGGTAAGTAAACTTAAAGGAAGGCCTCTCCATCAAAATTTCACCTTCAATTTCTATCTATTTTGCACAGTAGTGGTCACATCATCTAACATTTGCATCTCATGGACACAGAGCTCATGGTATAATTAAAAAACAAAGAAGATGAAGCCACAGCCGCTCTATTGTCAGAAATATTCAGGTAAACATGTAACTGAATACAAAGGTATATCTTTTCAAATCATTGTATGGGCCCAAATAGGTTTTTAGAACTACTTTTAACAAACTCCTAGTATATCAACAGAGTAGTCTGCTTAGTGACCACTTTTTCCAAGTGACATATGAGTTTTTAATTTGACTGAATAAAGAGTCCCATTTTTACCAAGTAGACTGTGTGACTCAATCTCCTTCCTTTCTCATATAAGTTGGTTTCTGATTCAAGCATTTGTATATACCACCATTACTGCTTCTGAAATGCTCCCTTTGTTTTACTTGCCCCTCAGAGACTTTCCAGATTGAGTCCATTATCTAATCTCTGTTTCCAACTTTCGACTGGACTCTGATCACTAAAATATGGGAGCACTGTATTACAAAACAAGCAGTTTACTACCCAGAGTAAGGATGAGCCAAGAAAATTAGCGGCCGATCACACATCTATATGTTCTACAGGGTAGATCTTAGAAAAACTACAACTCACCTAGTTTTGGGGTCATGTTGCCAACAACAATGAATTCGGGGATTTCTAATCCAGGAGCATATCCAGCCACCCAGGCAACCATGAGAGAGCCATACGTGCCTCTCCTGGAAATCACAACTTGGCTTGTTCCTGCAGTGATGTCCAGGAGTGGAAAAGCAGTAGATTCAAATCCAACCTGAGGAAAAACATGCTTAGAATATTTGTTTCTCCTTAAAGCTTCTTGTTTTCTGAAGAGTGAGTTAAAAGCCAACTTTGTTTACATAACATATTTTCTTGTTTTAAAATAGATTAATTCATTTGGGGAATATAAAAAATAGTGAAAGGGAATAAACAGGAAAGGAGAAAAAATGAGTGGGAAATGTCAGAAAGGGAGACAGAACATGAGAGACTCCTAACTCTGGGAAATGAACAAGGGGTGGTGGAAAGAGAGGTGGGCGGGGGGTGAGGGTGACGGGGTGACGGGCACTGAGGGGGGCACTTGATGGGATGAGCAGTGGGTGTTATGCTAAATGTTGGCAAATTGAACTCTAATAAAAAAAATAGATTCAATTATGAAATGACATCTGAGACTTGGAAATTTATCCCTTTTAAAAATTCTGATTATAGTTTATATCTTTTTTTATCAAAATGTAATCCTTTGAATTTATAATATCCAAAAAGAGATAAATGCAATTATGGTTATATAAAAGCAAAAGATTAAAAATGGCATTTTATTTTATTTTATTTTATTTTATTTTTTTATTTTTTTTTAAATGGCATTTTAATATGACTTGTTTGTGGGTTTTTATAGAACCTGGTTTATCTGTAACTGAAATCTGACTTCTTTCTAAGATATGATAATAAAATCTTCATTTATAAAATAAGCACCATGAACTAGATTTTCTATTATGGTTCTTTTCAGCTCTTTGATTCAGTTTAATTTTTTTTTTTTTTTTTTGGAGGATCAGCAACATCCAAAGATTTTTTAAAAATAAACACCTTTTTATCCATATCAAGTAAGATTTTGTTTTAAGGGTAACTTTCTCAGGGAACCCTGTGATTTATAAATGATTTATAGATAAAATAAGTTCTGGCCAATGAGTAAAAATAAAACTAGATTCCTGGTTTCATATTGTGACTTGCATAACTCAGTTTACCTCTTTTGGTCCTAATATCTATAATTTGGGATACCATATGACTGACGGTTCTATATTAAGACTAGATTTCCCATTTCTTTTTTTAGCTTTTCTTTTTTTTCTTTCTTTTTTTCTAGAAAGAGGGAGAAAAGAGGGAGAAAGGGAAAGAGGAGGAGGGGCAGAGGGAGATGGAGAGAACCTTAAGCAGGCTCCATGTGGGGTCAGATCCCACAACTCTGAATTCATGACCTAAGCCGAAATCAAGAGTTGAATGCTTAAACGACTGAACCACCCAGGTGCCCCTCATTTTCTCCATTTTAAATTGGAATGGAAAGTAGCAGAAAAGTGAAGATAGCTTCTGGAGTGACAGACAGGAAAAAAAAAAGAAAAGAAATACAAAAACGAAACTTCAACCTGAAACCAGTCTAGATTCCCTACTACAGTGAGGCTTCTTCTTATCAATTGTCTGAACCTTTGGCATATCTAAGATAATTCTTGATACATGGCTAGAGGCTGTTTGAAGTGTCCTAGCTACATCTCTCTCTCTCTCTCTCTCTCTCTCTCACATACACACACACACACACACACACACACACACACACACACAAATACTGGTAAGGAGTACAGAGCATCCACCAAGGAAAGGAATACATCATGACTGGACCCAATCTTTCCCTTTGCGGTGATACATGTGATCATGTGCATGGACAAAGAGTAAGGAATATTTTGCTATCCCGAATGAACGGTTCATGTTGAAAGGAATCTTTTTTTATAATGATTTATATATGAGTGAAAAGAAGACAGCAAAACTTCAAAATATTACTAAGTTCTATTCCTCCATTCCCTCTTGAACAGATGAGATGCAGAAGAAAGAAAACTCACTATTCTCAGTTATTTTTAACGCTGATGAGTTCCATTCAGGGAGCAAAGCAAATCCATTCCCTGTGGAGAAGCAGCCCAGAAGGGAGTTTCTGAAGAGCATACCGTTAACGGTCAAAGCTCCTATTACACAAGATTCTGGCCAGACCTGGCTATCATTTACGCAGACTACACATCCACATACTGGACTAGGCCTGCCTTAAGCTGAAGGAGCTCCCATCTGAAAGAACATGATGCAATGTTAACTCATCATGGTCTCAAAAATACACACATTACCATGAGACAGAAACAACAGCCCTGTCTTGCTCCCATTTTGACAGAAACGGCCTACAGAGGAAGTAAAGCCCTTAAGTTATTCTTTGTTCTTTTGTGAACTTATGAAATGATTAGGAAACAATCTTTCCCACATTGAACTCTGGTGGAAGATTCAAACATTTAGGGGCAATCATGTCACAGGATTTCATCACTAGCATTTATCTCCACCAACACAAACTTACCATGGTAAAAAGAGTCTCAAAAATGAAAGACAAATAATCACAATATTAATAAATGAAAAAATCTGGAACATTAACTGATGTTTTGTTCTAATTTTAATTATTTAGCATAAAATACCTCAATATTAAATATTCAATATAAACAACCTAAAAAAAACCCTGGAGATTTTGATTCTAAGTGACCATTATTTTAAAAATTCTTATATTCAGACACCATGGGACAGAAAATTTCTAAATCTTCAAAAATGAAAATGTCAAAAATTGGCAAATTATTTTCATATAATGTATTCATAATGTCTACTTTTGATATTGATTTAAGGAAATAGTAATTTTGAGAAATTTTAGGTCTAAGAATCTTTTTAGTCCTTGCTGTGAAAAGCTGCCCTCTAGTGGTTCCTGGATGGTCCCACACTGAGGACCAATTACCTGAGAATTGGCGGCTTTCTCAGGGACAGGAAGGACAGCAGATTTTGCTTCCTGGAGAATTTTTGGCATGCTGTAGAAACGTCCACTGACAAGCATCGCAGTCACCAGCTGCAAGGTGAAATTAGAGCCCAGGGATAGGAAGACCTATAAACAAACAATATCAATGACATTTTTAGTAGTAAAAAAAAATAATTTTCAGAGAAAAATACTGACATTTGATGTGAGTCATTAGCGCACTGCCTCAGGGTACTTTTGTACAGTTTCATCAATATATGCCTTTCCCCTCAGGTTATAAAAACAAATCAGCAGTATGAAGACCGTGGGGTGATGAGTGATAGAACCTAAAAACCACAAATTTGCAAATCCTCCATGTGTCCCCAAAGGCCTTGAGAATGATGAGAATCACAGAAGCAGTGTTAGTAATAGAATCATGTACTATAGGAATGAAAGAGCTCACTGGGGGATAGAGTCAGGTCCTAAAATCAGCAAAACTCACTTTTTTCTTCATTGGGAGTAACTAAATACTCCAATGAGATTTACTCAAAATGGATAACGATTCAGGTAACTGATACCTTTGAATATTTTGGATAAGTAAAAATTACTAACAAAAGAGATTACCAATTTTTTAAGTTTTCAAATCTAACTCAATAATTTAAAAATTAATGTTACCCTAACTTTTTTTGAAATTGAAAAAATATATTCCCATAGAAACATTGTTATAGATAATGGATAATCCCCCAATTTATCCCATAACCTGGATAATACTAACAACACTATACATCTTTATTAAACATAAAAATAACCATTTTTGTGGAGTCTGTTCTTCTTTTATTATTTTTAAAGATTTTATTTATTTATTCATGAGAGACACAGAAAGAGAGTCAGAGACTCAGGCAAAGGGAGAAGCAGGCTCCTCACAGGGAGCCCAATGCGGGACTCAATCCCGGAATCCCAGGATCACGCCCTGAGCTGAAGGCAGATGCTCAACTGCTGAGCTACCCAGGAGTCCCTCTGTTCTTCTTTTAAATATAATGTACTTAAACATACACCAAAGCCCTCCAAATGTACAAAATATGTACTGTAATAGTTTCAAATGTTTTGTAACACGAGGACAACAGGTGTTTCATTCATTCAATCAATCTTCATTTTTGCAAAGTGACATTCACTGAACATGACTCACAGATCAAGTGCTAAGGAAACAGAAATAAATCAGTGTCCTCACTTCAAATATGTGCCTTCCACGTGTCCTCTAGAGCTACCCTTCGCCCATGCAGTTCACTAACTGGGCTGCTAAGGTGTGACATGTGCATAAATCAAGGGGAGGATTCTTTCCGTAGTTCCCTTTTTCCTTCATGCTCCAGATATACTGCATTGCTCTTTGAAGACTGAGATATTAGTAAGAAGGAAAAAAATATCTGTGTAACTTTTGACTCCCCCAAAACTTAACTACTAATAGCGTACCACTGATCAGAAGCCTATAACACAGTTGATTAACACATATTTTAGAAGTTTTTTTTAATGTTACTGTATTCTTACAATAAAGTAAGTCAGAGAAAAGAAAATGTTATTTAAAAAATCATAAGGAAGGGAAAATACATTTATAGTGCTGTCCTGCATTTGCCAAAACAAACCCACATGTAAAAGTGAATCTGCACAGTTCAACCTGCGTTGCTCCAAGGTTAACTGTATACCATTCAGCTTTGAAAAGGAAATAATTAGAGGATTAGCATCCTTCAAAATGGTCCAGGCACCATTCACTACAGGACATGGTCTGAGAGTTAGGCAGATCAAGGGTTTTAGTCCCTCTAGTATATACATCACATATTTTGGTTTTCCCATATGCAACATGATAATAGTTTTATACTATTCACATCACATCGCTTACTAAAGTAACAGAATAATCAGATCTTCACTGTAGCATGTCTTATGGTCAAATGAAATCTCACTATAGAATAATACAAAGTTATTCCTAGAGAAGCTAAAGGAATGTCCTCTGCTATTCATTAACAGTTTTAAATTTCTGAATGCATTCAGAGGGGAATGTTAGATAGATATATATGGGAAAATGTTTCAAGGTACATAATTCAAGCACACTGCATTTTTTTAAAAACTCTAATTTGTAAATGAGACTTAATACAATCATATTCTGGCTAAATTAATCTTTTATTTCCCCAGTTTTGCAGTCTTTTATTTCCCCAGTTTTGCAATCTTTATTCCAGCCTTGAAAATTTTCAGAAATAGGAAATGGAGGTTAGAAATTAATCAACAGGGTCAGGGCATTGAGTCAATTTTCAAAAGAATACAGAGTTATAGGCATAAGTAATACATAAGAGCCTGATACCATTGAGACAAAAATATGTTATCTCTAAATGGGAATATACTTAACTCATTTATAATCTGCACATGTATCATCCAATAATTATTATGCATTTCTATGATTACATTTAAATATCTCAGTAAGAATATAAGCTGATCATGAAGGAGTTTTGTTGGAATGATCAGGAGACAGAAGAAATGATACAAACCTGACTCCTCACTGGCACCATGTCCACTTTGTATCTGGCACCATCTTTGACTACCAGTTGCCTCTCTGCATTTTCAGTAACAACTGGCTGCTCCTTTTGGTCAGATGAGATTCGAAATCCAACAGCAACATCTCCAAATGTTCCAGCAAGCCGGGTTATATTAATTTGGATAAATCTACTAAGGTTTTGCCCAATAAAGATTGACTGGTAATCTGAATACAGAGCAAATACTCCATGTGGGTCATCATTTGCAGAAACAGAAAACCGTGTGATGCACTGTTCTGGATCGAGTTCTGCTCCTCCCTCTACAGAAACAAGCCGGATCACATAATCTTCTTCTATCTCAGGTGTGTCGTCTGGTAGCAAATGAACATCAAAGCTCATTTCACTCTCTCCATCAGCAATAGTGAAAAATCCTTTTGTTGAAAGAAAGTCTCCTGTAATATTGAACTCACTGCTTATTTCCCAGTAAACCTAAAATAAAAGGAAAAAAATCCAACAAAGTCACATAATTCATTATATTGAATCAAAATCCTTTATTTTTCCTCTATAATATACAAAAAATAAATTCTAATTGTCATTATATTCAAAGCCCCAAATAGTTTAGAAAGTATGCAGGAATGACATTAGCATCACAAAAGTATATGAACTCTTTCAGGCTAATGTATGCAATTTGTAGGACAATAGATTACAAAATCTCACTTCACCTACTTCTGAAATAATAGCATACTTTGAAGAGATAAAGCAAAGCAAAATTAACTTTAGAATGGCAGTTCCAGGGATGCCTGGATGGCTCAGCTATTGAGCATCTGGCTTTGGTTCAGGGCGTGCTCCCAGGTCCAGGGATCAGTCCCACATCAGGCTCCCCATAGAGAGCGTGCTTCTCCCTCTGCCTGTATTTCTGCCTCTCTCTCTCTCTCTCTGTGCCTCTCATGAATAAATTAATTTTAAAAATCTTTAAAAAAAAAGGCAGTTCCACAAATACCTTCAAAAGGTCCGAATACATATTTGATAGGTATCTGAACCACAGACAATACTTGAAGGTAAAAAGTGAGTAGATAATCTGATGCTTTATATTGTAATTTGTTTTTGTTTCCTTTTAACAAAAAGGGAGTATCAACAGGATTTCAAGAATTAAAAAATTATTTTCCAAGAATTTTTGGGCTCCTAACCAAAAAGCTTCCACTGAGGAAGTATCAGTTAATCTACAATACAGGAAAAGGGTTAAATCCATGAAGATATTTTGTAATCCATAAAGATATATTTCTGCCAGCAAACAAATAACCTTGATCTGTCAGACAGATATCTCAATGATTTACAAAAACATTTCCAAACATTCTATGTCAATATACACGCAAATGCAACCTGCTAAAAAACAGCTGGTAAACCAATAAATCTATACTGAGAAAATAAAGCCCTGAGGAAGATATTAAGCAATTTACAAAAATCATTGAGGGACTGAAGGAGGAAAAGTTAAATGTTATAGCAAACAAGGAAATACAAAATAGTTCAGTCATATACTCTTCATGATTAACTGTGAGGAAGATCTTTTCACTCTTAAGTGTAACTGAATCTAGAAAGAGAGGTTTGTGTTGTCTGGAGAACCCAAAGGTACTGAAATGAATCTTCTCAACCTGTCTGCAACTCACTCATGTCACTTCCAAAACTTTTACCAGAACACAGTTCTCTGTCCTTCACAACCACATTTGTTAGGCAAATTGTTACACTACTTAAAAATCAAATGAAACACGTTACCGTAATTTCTCCAAAAATGCCCTTGACTCTTTTGACAAAGAAAGTAATAATCAGGGGCCCTTCCAGAGCCAATGGCTCTGAATAGATCTTCTCAGATAAAGACTCAGGAGCAAACTGAACAACCCCATTTGGATCACCAAACTTCTGTATCTAAAAATAGAGACAACAGAGTGAATAATGTGTATAACAACTATAAATGAAATTACATTACCCAACAAATCAATAGACAGATAAGCTGAAGAAATGAAAGAAACACGGGAATAATACTTGAATTTCATCTGCCTAGCTACCTGATTTTTCAAAAGCTTCTTTAGTACACCGACTGTCATCTAAAACAAGTAGGTTCTTATTCCCCAAGGACAAAAGGAGTGTCTGGAAAACTAATTTGTAGGGTCTCAAAAGGATAATACGTCACTGCCTGAATTTGGCTTGATTTGCTTCATGTTTCCTTCACATAACCAGAGCTAATTGTTTAGTAAAACACTTGTCATTGTGAAAGTACTTTGTAGATGTGATTAATACTTACAGTCTTTTGACTTTAAGTAAAAGAGATTACCCTTGCTACTGTGAGTCAGCCTCAGCCAGTAACTTGAAGGCCTTACGAGCAAACACTAAGGTTTCCCTTAGTGAAAAGAAAAGAAATTCCAGAGAAAAAGGAATTCTGCCTCAAGACTACAATTTAGGAATCCTGCCGGAGTTTCCGGTCTTCCAGCCTATTCCCCAAAATCCAAACTCATGATCACGACAGCAAGTCTTTCCTGACCATCCTGCTTAGTAGCCTGTGCTGTGGATTTTGGACTTGTTGACCATCATACACATGTGAGCCAAGTTTTTAAAATCAAACTTTCCCTTTCTCCCTCTTCCCAAACTAGAATATTTTCCAAACTTAAAAAAAAAGAGCACTTCTCTGCATTGTTTTCAGTAGCTCTGATACCCGACACTTCCTACCCCTGATGGACTGAATGGTTCATTCATAGCAAATATGCTCGATTCAGATTTGACCCAACACATCACTGTGTGAATTGAACAAATACCATTCTTCTTTCCAACAATCTGACTTGTGACTGAGTTAGTAACTTTTATGCACTTTCATGGCAAAGATGTCTGACGTTTAGGATGATATAACAAATAACTTCTGACAGTGTGAAAATATTCCCCAAACACCAGATTTTCTCAGAGTGGAAAATAAGTATTTATCACTATATGAAAGTCCTTTGAAGAGTAATCACCAAAAATCAGGCTATATAATAAACTAACATAATAACCAGAAAGTCTGGCCCATAGGAATTATTATGATTCATTTGGTTTTATAACTTTCAATTCATCATAAGCCCAAGGAGTTTCAACAAATGTAAAATGCATCTTCTGATAAATCCATTACTCTAAAATTTTGTGCAAAAAATAAAGTTAGACTTACTGTTATTGTAATATCTTTAGCTCTGGAGTCTAATTTAGCTTCTCCTTTCACAAGGTCAAGTTTAATAATGAAAATCTCTTCAACTTCAATGTCTTCATGAGGATAGATTGTCAGAGTGATGGTTCTCACACCACCTTCTCCCTCTCCAAAATAGAAGGACCCACTCACTGGGTCTGCAATGTCTCTGTTCTGTGGTGGTAAGGCTTCCTGAGAATTGGGTCCTAATATCACCCAGTTCACCTGCAGGGTGTTTGTATTTTTAATAGAGGTAATCAATTTTATTTTATTTTTATCATCTATCTATCCATCTATTTAAAATTTTTTAAAAGTAATCTTTATACCCAATGTGAGGCTCAAACACACCACCCCAAGACCAAGAGCTGCTGACTCTACTGAAGGAGCCAGGGAGGTGCCTCAGAAATAATCAATTTTAAACAAAGAATTACTTTGTAGGATATGTAGTATTAAAAATATATATATATACATATATATACACATGAAAACTATTGTAAGATATTGCCAGTGAATTCCTCATCTTCTTAAAAATATGAATATTTGCAAATATAAACTACATACTTACAGGATATCAGTTTTCATGGATAATAAGAAACGTATGAATACATGGTAATTTGTCACCACACAGGAAAATAAAAATGTAAAAGCACATATTTTAAATATACATATATTAGAGAAATACAAACTTAAAAAATGAGTACAACACTGTCTTGCTGTATGCACAGGCTCTGTCAATCAAAAACTATTTGCGTAAGACAATAAAACCACATGAAAAATCTGCTGGGTGTGCACTTTCTTCTAAATATACTTAAATAAACTCTTAGAGCAAGATGAACATAAGTTTTTATAAATTGTTATAAGAAACAAAATTTTACAATAAATGCATTTTAAATATTTCTATAATATAAAATTATACACTTTTCATATCCACAAGGAAAGAAAACTGGGGATTTTGCTTTGCTTCTTTTATCTTTCATCAGCATTGAGGATAGCTGATCACTTCCTCTTTCTTGAAACACAGCATCCTACCTTTCATGGCCTCTGTACACCTTCCCTTTTGCCTTTACATCTCAATTTTCTTTGCTAGCTCTCCTTCCTCAGATAGTTAAATGCTGGCAGCCCAGGACTTCAGGCTGTATCTCTCACACCCCTTATCACCACTCCTTCAGCCACATAGTTTCAAATGCCTCCACATGTGTCAGCAGCTTCTGACCTCCCCACAACCCATCCTCACACATTCCCCCATGCACTCAGCCCTCCACTGGGATGTCCAGTAGCCATCTCAAATTAACAAGACCGAACAGAAATCCTGATTCTCCCCCAAGCTTCTATCTATTTATTTATTTATTTATTTATTTATTTATTTATTTATTATTTATTTATTTATTTATTTATTTATGATAGGCACACAGTGAGAGAGAGAGAGGCAGAGACACAGGCAGAGGGAGAAGCAGGCTTTATTTATTTATTTATTTATTTATTTATTTATTTATTTATTTATTTATTTATTTATGATAGGCACACAGTGAGAGAGAGAGAGGCAGAGACACAGGCAGAGGGAGAAGCAGGCTCCATGCACCGGGAGCCCGACGTGGGATTCGATCCCGGGTCTCCAGGATCGCGCCCTGGACCAAAGGCAGGCGCCAAACCGCTGCGCCACCCAGGGATCCCCTCCCCCAAGCTTCTGCAGGTCTCAGTAAAGGGCACTATAATTTACTCAGTTGCTCAACTAAAATTTTGGCAGATATTCCTGATTCCTCTTTCCCTCGACCTCCACTAGCCCAATTTTTCCTCCAAAACATGCTCAATGTCTATTCACTTCTCCCCATCCCATTTCCACACATGTGAGCCACTGTCAGCTGTGCCTTGGATGACAGAGGGCAAGACCCTCCTAGTTGCCCCCCAGCTTCTAATCTGGCTTCTCGATATTCCATTTCCCCCACAGCAGTCATAAGTGAGCTACTTAAAATGGCAACCCAGTGACATCAACACCATTCCCCTGCTTCAAACTCTCTAATGGAATCCTATTTGCACTTAGAATGCCCTTTAATCTGGTTTGGTATTATGTGCTGCCAAAGCGAGCACTTCTTTAATTTGGTTTGGGAAAGTCTCTATGATCAAACACCTACTGACCTCTCTGACCTATCCTGTGCCCTCCCCTCCAAGTCCTCTACCACATGCAACCCTCCACACCTCAAACATGCCAGGCTTGTAGATACACATGGCTATTCTTTCTGCCAAAAGGCTCATCCCTCTAACAATTACATGACCATCTCTCAGTATCAAGCTTTCAGCTTAAATATCACAATATCACCATATAATCTAGAGTAGTCAGCAGGTCACTCAGATTGTGTCTCTCAATTTTACATCCCTGCAGAGCACTTAAGTGTCATCACATATATTTTTTTATTTATCTGTTTATTGTTCTGAAAAATCTAAGAGAATAGAGATGAGGTCTGTCTTATTCACCAGCATATTCTAGTGCCCAGAAGAGGATCTGGAACATGGAAAGCACTCAATAAATACTTGACCTAATGCATTTTATCAGAATTCTTCATTTCATTTCTAACTTGCTCTCAAGAGTTCCTGATAACAGCTATGCCTTATATATTTTTATGTAGTTCATAGGACTGGAGCCACTTAACACCTAATGGGTAATTAATAAATATTACTGATTGTGAATAAGTAAATGGATTTATTTGAAGAGTAAGAAAATCCAACTCCATATTCAAGCCATCAAAATTATTTTTAAAAACATGGGAAGAATAACTCTACCTGAATTTCTCCCAAGAGTCCTCCAGTCCGCTCCAGCAGCAAGGATAAAATCATTGTGGAATTGGGATTAGGAACAGAAATTTTGCTTTGGTTAAGAAATCTTACAACGCCAAAGGGAGAGTCACTCTTGGCAATCGTTATTCTGCTCACTAGGTGGCGCCCAAGGACCGCTCCGCCAGTAGCTCCAACGAGCAAAATTTCAATGGGCTCTGGAAATTCACTGCATAGCAAGGAGGAGGAATTCTGTGAGTCTAAACATATTAAAATGCTTCTAAAACCCAAATAACTAGTCATTTTCTAAATTGGTCATACATATTCAAGACACTGCATTCATACACCAAATGGTAAGAAGAGGGTGTTCAGCTAAAAAGCACAAATGATCAACTTTAATACTATATAACCTGCAATAGTTATTAGACTTTCTTCCTCTCTTTTGAATTGCTTAATGCATTAAGGAAGTGAACTGCAGGATGCTTCTACATTCTGATTAGACTCTTCAAATATAAAAGAGCAAAAGTTATTATTTCCCTCTGTATGAAAAAGTGAACATAAAATCCCAATGTTCTCCTAATCCGTTCTTTCCTACCCCAAGGACCCCCCAAAAGTTCCTCACTTGTTTCTCAGTGGGAATATTCTATTATCAGTGCAAAACGTAAGTAAGGATTAGAACACAGTAATCATGCCCTACAGATGCCCATATTATTTTCAGCATTACTAAATAGTATTACCTTTCACTATCATCAATGATGGAGACATTTATAAAACTTAAGTTCTGCCCATGCTGAAAGGTGACTGAGCTGCCATGCAGGATATAATCAACACCGCCAGGAACTGCAGAGGAGCTCTGAGAGATGAAATCAGCAGTCACTGGGCCATAAGCTCCATGCAGCCTCACCACTGGAATCATGATCATTCCAACATCTTCTTCCACTGTAGCAGGAACACGCAACTAATTGGTATGCCGGACAAAGCAACCAGCTTTTACAAGATTCAGTCAAATTAAACACAGTGACTAAAAATAACAGTACAATGCAAGCTCTCTCTTTTTTTTTTTCCAAGAGTTCGTTTATCACTTTAAAAAATATTAAGTGGCACCTGGGTGGCTCAGGCAGTTAAGCATCCGACTCTTGGTTTCGACTCAGGCATGATCTCAAGGTAGTAAGATCTAGACCTGTGTCAGGCTCCCTGCTCTGTGTGAAGTCTGTTTGAGATTCTCTCTTTTTCCCTCTGCCCCTCCCCACCAGCTGGAGACACACACCACTCTCTCTCTCTCTGTCTCTCTCTCTCAAATAAATAAATCTTTTAAAAAATAGTGAAATTTTCAAGACTTATTTTTTATGAGAAATATAATTTGCCATAAGTTGAAAGTTATAGTGAGTAGTATAAGTTAGAACTCAAATAACCTATTTAATCATTAGCATAGGTATACTTCCTCTGTGTGCTGCATACAAATAAATGATCCTTGCTTTCCAAGATAATGCTAGATGAATATGAAAAACACTTAAAATATGTGTACTCAAAGGAAAGTGTTCTGGATCGCTTTTACATTTAGTTGAAACATACAAAATGTAAATAATTGACATTCATGTTAATTAAATCATATGAATGTTTTAAAAATCCAAATAAAAATACAATTTTATTATATTTTAAGTTCCTGTGAAATTTGAGAATCTGAAAATGTATCCTCAATGTCTAATTTCAACTTAAAAATTCTTTCCAAAAATTTATTTTCCTCTTAAGCCATGTTAACCTCTGCAAATTAAAATATCACTTAATAGTTTACATTAGCTATGCTCATATTAGACAACAGTTCATATTAGCTATGGCTAAATAATATTGAATTTAATTATAATTATAAATATGCATTGCTCCAAATCCCCCCAAAGACAATGAATCAAACAGAAATCAGTGAATAGAAAAAAAATTCTAAGTCATTTATGTATTACTTGCTATACAAAATGCAGCATGACTTTTACTAGCTGTAACTGAGGTTCACAAAAATGGTGATATCTTCCATGACTTTATTCGTAATGTCAGTATTAATCAATTTCAAAGTGATTTCTGATGAACTTAAAAATGGCTAGAAAACAATGAATTTGATCGAGTCAATGAAGTCAATAAACTAATTGCAGCAAGAAAAGAATATGTTTATTTTGAAAGTAATATGCCTCTGAATAAAATCTGAAAAGCAACCAGCTCTGTTACATAGAGGCATAGTTTCTGCATTCTGTTTCTACAGGAGGAGAGGACAAAGAACAGTAGGCAGCTGCTATTAGGAACTGTCACAGGAAAGTATGAGTAGCTGCCCAGACACCACCTGCATCTGCAGTCCAGTAAAACAGTAATTTTAAAGGTGATTATTCATTAGGTAGTGAATATTCACTGATTTCTAGTCACAAAGGAAATTATTTCATAAATGAGAAAGATTCATAAAGATGTCTGAAATATAAATCTTAAGATTTATATTTCAAACACCTGCACCCCGATGTTTATAGCAGCAATGTCCACAATAGCCAAACTGTGGAAGGAGCCTCGGTGTCCATCAAAAGATGAATGGATAAAGAAGATGTGGTTTATGTATACAATGGAATATTCCTCAGCTATTAGAAACGACAAATACCCACCATTTGCTTCCACGTGGATGGAACTGGAGGGTATTATGCTGAGTGAAATAAGTCAATCGGAGAAGGACAAACAGTGTATGTTCTCATTCATTTGGGGAATATAAATAATAGTGAAAGGGAATATAAGGGAAGGGAGAAGAAATGTGTGGGAAATACCAGAAAGGGAGACAGAGCATAAAGACTCCTAACTCTGGGAAACGAACTAGTGGTGATGGAAGGGGAGGAGGGCGGGGGGTGGGGTGAATGGGTGATGGGCACTGAGGGGGGCACTTGACGGGATGAGCACTGGGTGTTATTCTGTATGTTGGTAAATTGAACACCAATAAAAAATAAATTTATTATTAAAAAAAGATTTATATTTCAATAAGATATTGAAATCTTAGGATTTCAAAAATCCTAAGATTAAATAGTTTTTCTAAAGCCTTGTTCCTTACCATTCAGTTTTGCCATACACAAGTGGGGTTCAACACTGCTCAAGGGCAACTCAAAATAGATTTTAAAAAATAAATATATAAATGCATACATAAATGTATATGAAGGTGTACATGTATGCGTATACACATGCATGCATGCACACACACAGCAAACTGATAAAATTTACACATGGGGATTCAAACTGACAGTGTCATGTTCAGGTACTTTGTAATTCAGAAAGTAGTGGTAAATTTATAAGATTACTGAACTTACCTTCAAAGGCAGTATACTTTGGGTCAAATTCAATGATGCCCTCTGCATTATCATTTTTCATTATTATAATTCGGACAATGGAGACGTTTCCTATCTCAGGAGGCTGATCTACCTGAAGACCATTCTCTTGGATAGTAAAATCATACCCGCTTGCAAAGTCATGAAAAAATAACAATAAAAGAAAATAAAATGATCACATAATTGCTGAGTATGAACTAAAGGGTCTTCTTGGCTCCTATAACTTAGTCCTATTAAGCATTTTAATATTTTAAAGAACTCCAACACTAAAATATACTTTTTTTCCTGAAATAATGTCTAAAATAGACTTCTGTGCCGCTCCCAATTATCACTGCCTGCATGAAACCAAAACCAAAATTAGGTTATTAAACTTAGGCAATGGGAAGATAATAAGACTATCAGGAAATTGGGGAAAAGTTGTAAAATGAACCTCTGGGCTAGGAATGCACTGCTACACTCATCCGACAGTGACAGGCCAAGGAAGGAGATGTACATGAGGCTGTAGTGCACTCAGAGTCAGGAAAGCACAGCGTCAGGCTGGAAGAGTTACTTTAAAGAAAAAAAGAAAAGAAAACGGATGTCATGCCACTACAGAAATTTCAAGCTCCAAGAAAATATTTCTGTGGACACCAATTACAATCAATACCTCTATTCTTTAATACAGATGGTAGTTTACTTGGGTAATGACATGTTTCTGCTAAGGAAGTCACTTTTTTTATTGATATTATTCTAACTGAAGAAAAGTTTTGACTTCCAGAGTTCCGTATCACTTTAATTCCTGAAACTGAAAAATGGCAGTAAACCATTTTATTGAGTCTTTTCTTCAATTCTCAAGTTCTATTTACCTGGTATTTTTATGCTAGTTTCAAAAGGTTGAAAGCTAGTTAATCAGGCAATATATAAGGCAAAAACAAAAAAATGGGGATTAAAATACATTTTTTTAAAGATTCTTAATTTATTCACTCAGTAGAGACACAGACAGAGAGACAGAGACATGGGCAGAGGCAGAAGCAGACTCCCTCCGGGAAGCCTGATGAAGGACTAGATCCCAGGACCCTGGGTCACCACCTGAGCCAAAGGCAGACGCTCAACCACTGAGCCACCCAGGTGCCCCGGGGATTAAAATATTAAATGATAAGAGTAAATGTTAACAGTTGCCTGAGATGGACTGTAGATTAGCTGATTACCTTAATATGAAAGCAGTGAATTTTCTAGCAGCTAGGCAAAATGAGATTATATTACTTTCCTTTTCCAAATCAAAGGAAGGCTAGAAATTTACCTAGAAGGAAAAACTTGTTTTTTTCAGAATTAAACAAGTAGAAATCATTTTTTATTTTTATTTTTTTTTTATTTTATTTTTTTATTTTTTTTATTTATGATAGTCACAGAGAGAGAGAGAGAAAGAGGCAGAGACACAGGCAGGGAGAAGCAGGCTCCATGCACCGGGAGCCCGATGTGGGATTCGATCCCGGGTCTCCAGGATCGCGCCCTGGGCCAAAGGCAGGCGCCAAACCGCTGCGCCACCCAGGGATCCCAGAAATCATTTTTTAAAAGGGTAGCACGGAGGACAAAATCTCCAAGTCCTAGTTGGTCAATAACACAGATAGTCTCTCACACTTAAGGAACTAATGACTAAATTTCACTTACCTCATTAAAATAGTCCATGATCAGCTCAAATTTTAACACACTGAATACAAGTTCAAATTCATTCCCAATGCCAGTTTTCCTTTTCTCAGCTGGCTGGGAAGATGGCAGCCATTCAGACTGAATTGCCTAACCAAAACCAGGCAACCTTCTTTCAAAATAAGCAGAGGTCCTGCTTGGAGAAACTGGTAAGGGGACACTCCCACTATACTACAAAAACATCAGTCTGGACTTCAAGATGCCCAAGAAGGCCATGGAGGGCACCTATATTGACCCGAGGGCCCCTATGCTGATCATGTATCCATCTGCGGGTGGATTCTGCTGGTGTGGTGACCAAGATGAAGATGCGGAGGACCACTGTCATCCACAGAGACTACCTCCACTACAACAAAAGCACAACCACTTTGAGAAATGCCACAAGAAGATATCTGTGCACCTGTCCCCCTGCATCAGGGATGTCCAGATCGGTGACACTGCCACAGTGGGCAAGTGCTGGCCCCTGAGCAAGACTGTGAGCTTCAACGTGCTCCTGGTCATGAAGGCTGCAACACCAAGAAGCAAGTCCAGAAGTTCTGAGATTAGTTAGACATCTGCCCACACTCCAGAAGAAAATAAAGGTATTTTCCCAGGGGAAAAAAAAAATCATTCCTATTGCCAGAAACAGAATCATTTCTGGGAAATTTAAGATTTGAAGTGTACACAAACCTACAATATGTTTTCCACATGGAATAATATATTTTCTACCTAAATCACTCAATAAAATAGTTTAGCCTTCAAAGTTTTTTCTAACTAAAACAGATGCAAAATCATTTTCATGTGCAAGAAAAATTCCTTTAAGACTTATATAAATGCAAACATTATTCTAGTTGAAGGTTTTGTATAATCTGTCAGAACAGAGGTGCTCCTGGGTGTTATGCTCTATGTTGGCAAATTGAAATCCAATTTAAAAAAAAAAAGAAATCCTCAGCTTTGACTCCTCAAGTCTTCTAATAAAATAATTCAATTTTGATCCTTGAAAACAAAACAAAACAAAAAAAACCAGAGGTGCTCCTTGGGCTACTCAACTCATGGGTATTTCAGCATGCTTCAGGTGTTTCCCACCCTTGTTAATCAAGTCTGCTCCCCCTAAATTAGGGAATAAGACAGCCAGACAGCCTCAATATGATTAATTCTTGATCTTTGATAAAAACATGATGCACAATAATAGCTGACTAACTTTGACTCACATTTTTCTCCACTTGAAAACTGCCAAAGGGCAAGCATCCACCTCAACCCCCACAGAAGACAGCATGGCTTTCAGAGACACCAAGGAAAGAAATTTCGCACTCAGCCCTCAGGTGTAGAGACAAATGGAAGGGAAAGTAAATTCCACCATGCTAGCTGAACTTTGACCTCCAAGTCCCTACCAAATTATCACAAGCCCATACCATGTTCAATTCTCTTACTAATCTGAGTGAATTCTCATAATAAAAACAACATACTTTCAACTTTCAAGAAAAACTGAAATTTTAGAACTTGGCAAAATTAACAGTCTTTGTCATGATTTCCCTACTACACCCTGTCCCACTGTCACATAAATCTGAAAAAGAGCAAGTTTCCTATACAACACATTCTCTCTCTCTCTCAGTCTATTTTTGTTTTGTTTTTCCTAATTTTCTTTTTTAACTTTACCTTCCCAGGAGTTCCACCTTTTTAATTACTAGAGAAAATTCCTCTGGGCCTTCAGGAAGACCATCATCAAGTATTGCAATGTGCACACTTTTCGCCATCTCCCTTGCTTCAAAGAGGAGCTGCCCCGCCGCAGGGATAAAATCCAAGCCTGCCTCTGCTGTTCCACTCACGGTCTCATACCAGAGTCTCACGGGGCCAAATGATCCACCTGAACGGATGACTGTGATGTTCACCTATGCAAGAAGCAGTTTTTATTTGATTTGGATATTTAATTTTTATTGTTTTTAACTAAAGATTCTAACTAAAGATTCATAACCAGGGTTATGTTCATATAGAAATTGATAAAAGCTTATAAAGCATGTGTTAAAATAATGATGCTAGCAGCAAATCCAACAGTTTGTGAAAACTCTGTAATATGAACAAGGAAACACTTTTTAAAGATCACTCACAACCTATCTTGCTACATTAAGTCTTCATATTTAAATTAGAGCTTAATCCAGCTTTGCAAAAAAAAAAAAAAGGATCACGTGCAAAATAAAGAGCAAATATGATATTTAAGATTTTAAGCATTTTATACTCTACCCTTTGGGTTTCTTCTGATACTCGAAGTTGCTCCTGTGTAAAGGAGAATTGGCCATAGGGAAAGTCACTGGCCGCCACTGTGATATTGGCAGTACTACTGGATTCACTCAGTAATCCCCCTTCACTGATTCCAGTAAGCTGAAACTCATAAAAGCTCTTCTCCTCAGGAATATCATCATTCAAAGCCTAAGGACAATAAGAGCCATTAATAGCAGGATCCATAACATTCAGAGACAAACACCTGTGATGTCAACAGCAACAACAAACTCAGAGATACCAACCACCCCCAACCACAACCCACCCCCCGACACACACACACACACACAACGAGGGGCATAGCAGAAAGAAGTCATATTGATACCTGTATTATTACAACTGCTGCAGACTGTCCATCTCGCATCGTCAGTTTTCCTGATATTTCAGCAAATTCTCCCACAGAAGGAGGGAATACCCTCCAGTACACTGTGACTTCCCCCAAAATGGCTGAGCCACGAATGAGGCTATAATACACAAATGGAGAAGCAGTACATTTTTGTTGAAGTAATTTTTCCTAAACATTTTCTGTCTTTCAACAATTTTCATTATTTCAAGAACATTATGCATTATATAGCCTTATCTATCAACTATAAACCAAATGAAAGCTTTATACTTGCAGGATAGGAATATTTTACTGAGCTTTGACGATACTGGCAAAACCTAACCATTAAAAGTGTAAGATTTAAATGGATTTAAAAAAATATTTATAAACTTTTCACTTAATACACAAGGTGCAAAATATGAAAAGCCTTATACAGTTCTCTAAAAAAATTTTATAAACTTTTCACTTAATATACAAGGTGCAAAATATGAAAAGCCTTATACAGTTCTCTAAAAAAGCCTTATACAGTTCTCACTTCATACACACAACACTAACAGAAAACTACCAAAAAGATAAAACATTAACTCAATTTCAGTGACTTCATTGACAGTTGTCCCACTTTTCATGAGAAAATTTGTATTAAACAAAATTGCCTATGGTCATATTACTTTAGTTACACAATAGGCCCTAATTTTAGAGAACTTAGAATCATAAAATGTTTGATCCAGAGGATTTTCAATGGAATGATTTTGTAGCTAAGACACAAGCTTATGGAGATGAAGGAACTCTCTTATTTTACATGGTAAGTGACAGACCAAGGCCAAAAGCATCAGATCTCCTGACGCTCAAGGTGTTTTCCTTGTCATGGGTTGAGCAAATCACCCAAGAAGTGGCCACGATCTACTATCAAGAGAGGTCAATACACAACTGTATGATCAATATATTTTTGTTGAGGGAACATTCCCTAAATACTCTTTAAGATCTAACTTCAAGACAAGGTCAGGATATATCTTCAATTTTTGCCAAAATTTTTTTCTACTTTTCACAAGATGATACCAATATATAAAATGATGATGCTTGAAAAATATGTATGTAATGAGAACAGCACACTTAATGGCACAAAAATGTTAGTGATTTAAATAAAACTTCAAAATCTACACCTAAGCAAAAAAAAAAAAAAAAACCAAGAAGCCCTTACCTGATGATAGCAGTACCATTATACTTTCCTGAAGGTTCTCCAATGAGGACATGCCTAGATGACGGAGCTATCCCAACTTCTGATGTTCCCTTATCTCCCCGAATAATTATTGATGCACTACCTAAGTTGGAAGTTGATACGTAACATGTATGTAGCAAACACATGTAATCACTTAGTACATGCCTGACAAAATTCTCAGCACTTCACATATGCTAATCTTATGAGTTGTCATGACAATGATATAAATTAGGTACTAACATTATCTTCATTTTATCAATGAAATTATTTAAGCATACTGAGGCACTCAAGACATTGAGGCAAGTAACTTGCCCTAGATCATATTTTAATGAAAGAGGGCAGGAAAGAGTGGGTAATAATTTGACTATCACTCCCATGATAAGCAAATACTCTTCTACCATTTGCATTAATCCACTTCTGCAGTAACCATTTTGCAGTTCACTGCAACTGGTTTATGTGGCAAAAGTAAGAATTTCTGGGTACTTTTTAATTTTCTTTTTTTTTTTTTTTTTACTTTTTAATTTTCTGACTCTACTACTTGCTTATAAGCATTTATAAAAATGTGTCAAATATTAATGGAAAGAAAAATCATACCAAGTAATGTGGGTACTCATATTATAATTTAGCAGTAACTTGAAGAAAATCATTTCCAGAAGCTCGTATTAGGGTTTCATGAAACAAAGGACTGAATTACCATACTCTCACTTTCTTTGGCAGTGGATTAATAAAACCAACAGTGGTCTTTCATGTCCAAGTATGTCACAGTTCGAAATACATTAGTAATTTTTTTATATCGATATATAATTCACCCTGAACCACGGGTATATTCTTATGCTAGTTAGTCTATGTCATCAATCTTGATATTTAATGTGGTGTTGACAACTTAGCTAACTTAAGATGTATGGAAGAAGATTCTCTCACAAGTTTGCTAGAAAGTTCTCTAGATGAAAATGCAAAAAGAATAACTACCATACAGTGATTTTTTCTCTACAATTCCGACAATCTTTTGGCCATGGCATTCTGCTTTTTTGGCCACACACCCTCACGTAGAATGGAGTTCTTAATGGCAAAAAAGGGGCGTGTAACAGTCATTAAGCTTTCATAGCAAAGTTGTTGGGCATTTTTTTATGGGTATTATTGTTTGTACCACTATGAAACCACTTTAGAACCATTAATCCTTTTTATCCAGACCTAAGAAACAAATTTTCATATAGACCATAGGCAAATGAGAATTACAACACCCGTTTCTAAAATGTCAAAATACTGAAGTAATCACTTTCAGATGAAAATAGGAATAGTAGGCTGAAAATAGGCACAATATGCTAGGTTTTAAAATAATATTTTATTATAAAAGTAATATGTGATCATTATATGTTTGTGTAGAAAATATAGGTAATCAAAACCCACTATTTCAAGTAAATAATTCCAAACACATTTAAAACGTGCATACGACAAAAATGGGATAACTCTGAACATGTTATGAAGTCTACTGTCGACTAATTGTTTTTAAGTTTTAACATAATTAAGGCTTTTTATACTATATCCTTTTGAATACTTACATGGTATCCTGTCATATTTAACAGGTCTCTGATTGATGGACAATTTAGGAAGCTTCCATATTTTATTTTATAAACAGTACTATAATAAACATCTTTTAAAAAAATCACACAGCTAAGTATTATAAAATTTTTGACATACGACTTTACCAATATCAGGTATTAGATTTTAGTTTTAAAATTTCTTTGGCTGTAATATATGTACAAAATGACATCTTTATGTTATAGCAAATATTTTAGGAATTTATAAAACCTAACTTTCTAACTATTGATTATTTGGTTATATTTTTTCTGAGTATCTACTTTTTAAGTTCCAAAAATATGAATTTCTCTTACCTTTTATTGGAGATATTTCTACTTCATCAAATGATATCAACTGAATGGTGAAACGCCTGTCCTCCTCCAACATGGTATCATGAAGTGTGTGCAATACAATGGTCTTCTGAGACTCTGTCTATATCAAATGAGAGGAATAATAAGTTTTCTAGATTGTGCCAAACTTTCTCATTAGTGGAATAATCCTTATGTTCATAAGCATTTTTAAAGTGTGTCTTTTTTGTACCTTAGAATTACAAGCTGCCTCTGGAGCAAATTACTATATAAAAATTAACTCTGACCATAAATCTCATTTAAGTTTTTAATAGGAAAAAATTAGCATAACCTCTACATTGTCTGAAAATTGACCAGGCCCAGTGATAAAATATATGCAAGGGTTACAGAATGGGTGGAAATGGGGACACCCAGATGTCCAGCTTGGTTGACTGGTTTTGTACTCAGTCAGGACAGGAAATGTTGAGAGAGGAAGTTTTGATGGTGGGATGGAGGCAGTGTCTGAATTAAATCTGATTTCAGACATGTAGGGGTATGTGTGTCATTGTCCTACAAAATGCATATGATTTCAAAAAAATTCCAGCTGTAGTAAATACCATCATATGAACTCATAAGCAATATTATGGAATAAAACAAACATAAGTTCAAGTAAACCTACAGGAATCCTGATGCTGACTGTACCTCATCAAAAAGAAGTGTCCCATTCAAAGGCCTGAGATCATCTTTAGCTGACTCATCTATGGTCCACTGAAGTCGAACAGCTCCTTTTCCTCCTGGGGATCGGACAACTGTCAATGTCAGATATGAATCTGGGTCATCAGACAAAAGAGATTCATCAACCATTACCTAAAAGAAAGAAAATCCAGTTAGGTGAAAAAAAAAAAAAAAAGAGCAGGAAAAACAATCTTATTTCTATTGACAATGACTGCAACTTTTCAATTTAGAACTCTATTCATGGCATCTTATAATCATGTGGCAGAAAAAAACAATGTTTCACCAAACCCCATTTCCTTCTTTGTACTAGGTGGTCTGCTACTGGCATTTCCTGGGATCTCCTGCAATTAGGTGGAACATGTGACTGAACTCTGGCCAACAGAGCATGTGGGAAATTAAGTATGCTCCTCCTAACAGTCTGGCCATCAGCTTTCCACAGAACATTCCACATTCCTTTTTCCTCATTTGCTGAGTGACTAGAGAGGACTCCCAGGACCTAAAGAAGACAGAACCACAAAAGGAAAGAGTCCAGTGCCTAAGATGCCAGTTGGAGAGGAGATGTCCATAAGACCTCCAACAGAAACACAAATGTAGGACTCTTGCATGAAGAAGAAATAACTCTTACTATGTTAAGGAAGTAGGATTTAGGGATTCTTTGTTAATGGCAGTCAGGCTCCCCACATAATACAGACCAAATGTGCCCTCCTAATTATCTACAGCCGGCCAATTTAGTAAACCCAAATTTGAAAGAGGTTTTTTTTAACCTGCCATAAAGAGAGAAGGAAACTCAGTATGTTGATTTACCTGTACCATTTATTTTTTACACAAGATCCTTACTAAGAGATTTAGTGCAACTGAATTGCATACACTGACTCTGTAAAACAAAGTCCAAACTGAGCCTATAATATCCACCTGTTATGTAAATATAAAAATATAACATAATCTTTTCCACTTTTAAGACAGACACTGAAATGCCTAATACAAAGTTGTTGTTGTTGTTTTTTTCCTGAGATTTTGTACTGGTACCCAGAGCAGAGATTTACAGCCAACTAATATTTATCAAGCTTCCATTTTATGTCAATTCTGGCATACATTTTATTTTATTTAAGCCTCACAGAAACTCGAAGAAATCTAAGGGCTAGATATATGCACATAGTTGGAGAAGAGGAACCTCCTCTTGTGGTTCAGATGCTCTGACTCCACATCCATTGCTATTCATACCACTTCTCAGAGAAGAGAAATATCAAATAAGAAGCAAACAAAGTGAGAAAAAAGAAATCCACTATAAACTTCTAATTCATATGTAAGTCCTTTTTGTTTCCATAGATATTCCATAGATAATGACATTTGAGTTGAGGTTTCACAAACAGATTTCTTGAGCCTCTGTTATGGTCAGTGCTTTGGTATACTTACCATATTGCCCTTGGGAGCAGCTTATTCATTTTGACAGATTTCTACCAACAATCTTTCCTCACTATTCTTAAGTTCTAAATCTAATGTTTCATTAAATAATGCTAATAAAATGTTCACTGTATACATAATACTGTGTATCTTAGATACATGGTAAAAGATAAATTCTGTATTAGAAGGGCCTTTGGCAGTAAGAAACAATATAAAAGAAGGAGCCACAAAGTGCTGAGCAACAAGCTGCTCCTGATATTATAATGAAAAAAACAGTAACTGGCCCCCTACTGAGTGTACATCCCAGTTGCAAGTGCTTTATGTATGTTAACTCGTTTACTCGTCACTTATAAGAAATAACACAGGGATTGAGTAACCTCACTCTTACTTCTGGATCACAAGACAAATTGGAAATTTGAAGTTATCACAATAAGATATCAATTTCCAGACCAAATGTGCACCAAAGTTGATGACAGTAGTTAAGATAAAATGAAGAAACAAAAATTATTTATGAGTAGCAATATAACTCTTCATTTTCCCTGACAGTGAGATAAGCTTCTAAACATACAGTCTAACACCTAAGAGTCCAGAAGCATGATCAAATTAAAAGTGGAAACATTATTTTAAGGTTTTCCCATTGAAGATTTGACTGAAACCCTAAACATTTTATCTAACCTCAGAAGCTAACAGAGACAAGTTATAAAAGTTAAATTACATATTTATATGGATTAAAATATTTCTTTTCACATATGCAAAGAAAAAAGCATTGTTGAGATACAACAAAATATTAATGATATCCATATCTCAAGTTAATAATAATATGGATACTTTTTACTTTTTTTTTTTTAGGATTTTATTTATTCATGAGAGACACACATAGAGAGAGGTAGAGACACAGGCAGAGAGAGAAGCAGGCTCCATGCAGGAACCCCAACATGGGACTTGATTCTGGGACTCCAGAATCACACCCTGGGCTGAAGGCAGGTGCTAAACCACTGAGCCACCCAAGGATCCCCTTACTCTCTTCTTTATGCTAATAGTTTTATGTTTCCCAGACTTTCATTTTGCTGAACAAACATTCACAGCCACTCTCTTGTGAATTTACCACTCCTTACAAACACTTCTGCTTATTCCTTCCCCAAAAGGGTCTCACTAAACTGTAGCAGAAGTGTGTCCTGTCCCTCTTATGGTCTCATTCTCTTACGAAATTGAAATTTCAATAATCAAATCATTAGGCAATTATTACAGTTTATTTAAATTTTGAAGCATCTGGGAAGCCCAGCCCTAACAGGCAAGCTTATAGGTTTAGCCTTGTATCCATAGAACATTAAAGATAATTAGCATTAGAGCAAACTGTTTATTATTTTAAAATGACCTATGATGAATTACTGATTATCTATAAATGATCAAATAAAGAGACTGGTGACCTATAGAGCCAGAAAATTTGTATATGTCAGAATTACCTACATGTATTTATGATTATTGCATCCTGGAATTTCCTTTGAAAGATAAAGTCTTAAAAATTATAACATAAAGTCATCATGATAATTATGGTATAGTTTTAAAAATTCATTTTATTTTTAAGATGTAGAGGTCATTTAGTACTAGCCACCAAATCTGGCTGCATAAATGATTGGTTAAGCTTTTTTTCTCTCTCTGCAGTTAAACTGATAAAAATAATTGCCTTCCCTCTTGCAAGTCTTGGAAGGAGATAGCCCTGGGAAGTAAGAGGGAAGAAAGAAGAGACAAACACTTAAGCTAGGGTGACTGTGGTGTTTGTTCAATATAAGTCAAAAGAGAGTATCAGAAGGGTGGGCAAAATAAATCCCTGCCCCCCCCCCTCAGCTAAATGTATCCTAGGGTGTAACACTTAGATCTATTTTAGAATCTTGGCTTGTGACCAGAATGGGGGATTGGCAGCAAGACAGACTGAGAACAGAACGTATGGACAAAAAGTGGATCTAGTCTATGCTACCCAATAAATAAGAATTTATGGGCAGCCCAGGTGGCTCAGTGGTTTAGCGCCGCCTTCAGTCCAGGGCGTGATCCTGGAGACTCAGGATGGTGTCCCATGTTGGGCTCCCTGCATGGAGCCTGCTTCTCCCTCTGCCTGTGTCTCTGTCTCTTTCTCTCTGTGTGTCTTTCATGAATAAATAAGTAAAATCTTTAAAAATAAACAAACAAATAAATAATAAGAATTTGTTCCTCCTCATAAATGCTGATGTAAGAGTACTCATCACTGTCAAACAAACATACATGAAAAGATTGGCCCTTAATTCAATAGCCAACTCTAAGTACTCTTGAGCAGAGAATCATTAAGTGAGCAGTAACAGTTTTTTTAAAAAATAAATCTTTCTTCTAAAAATTACAAAAATTAGTCTAGAAGAAGGCATCCTCTCCCTGATACATGTAACTTACAGTCTTTTCTTCAAATCCAAATACTCCAAATGGAGAATCATTTTGTGGAATAACAACAGTTAGCACAACATCATCACCAAGCCTGCCACCTCCAGCTACCCTGATTAAGGAAATATTGAATGTCTCCATGAGTTCAAGTTCAGCATCATCAATTATGGTAATTTCGATCACTGCAGTAACCTACAAAAGAAAGAAGAAAGAAAAGAGGGAGGGAGAGAAAGAAGAAGGGAGGGAGGGAAAGAGGGAAGGACAGAGAGTAAGAAGCAAGGAGGATATAATGTAATAGCAATTTTTGATCATATATAAACTTTTAGTTGACAGAAAAGTATTTTTTGTCTAATTATGTTCATAATACTATTTTAAAAATATATAGATTACAGAGATTTTCAAAGTCAGAAATTTACAGTCTATTATTTTCAAGATAAAGGAAATTATATATGTAATAAAATATAGCATTATTTATGTATACAAAAAGCATGAAGCCTGATTCTTGAACAAAAATATTTAAAATGCCACACAGGGTGTAACAACCATTGCATAAGCATAAATCACAGAAATTACCATTGTCTTTGGCAGTTAGAATAAATCCCTTTGGTTTCAAACATCACTCTTATAATGGTAGGAAGAAAACCCAAATCTGCTGTACTTACATATTTATGATCAGGATGTCATTCATCTGTCTGGGTCCATGTTAAACATTTTTATAACTTACAAATAAGTAAAACTTGGCCCACCTTGTGATTTCACTATTGGTCATAAAAACATTCCAGTTGTGGGGCACCTGGATGGCTTAGGTGGTTGAGCCGCTGGCTCTTGGTTTCAGTTCAGGTCATGATCTCAATATCCTGGGATCAAGCCCCACATCAGGCTCCCTGCTCAGTGAGGAGTCTGCTTGTCTCCCTCTCCATCTGCCCCTCCCCTGCTCCTGCCCTTCCCCTTTCCCCATTCTCTCTATTAAATAAATATGTCTTTTAAAAAAATATTCCAGTTGTATCTCCACATGTAAAATCTTTCCTATATCTCAGAGGGAAAGTCCAGTATTTTGACACAGACATTTACCAGAAAATGAAGTTTTTCTACCTAAATCTACCTAAATCCTTTAATAAAAGAGCAAAGCAAGAAAACTGGATTTACACTCACAGGCAGAAACTTAAGCAAAACCAAATGTTAAATGGAAGCTTAATAAAATGTCTGCACTTTGGGATGCCTGGGTGGCTCAGTGGCTGGACATCTGGCATGATCCCGGGGTCCTGGGATTGAGTCCTGCATTGGGCTCCCCTCGGGAAGTCTGCTTCTCCTCTGCCTATGTCTCTGCCTCTCTCTGTGTGTTTCTCACGAATGAATAAATAAATAAATCTTAAAAAATAAAATAAAATGTCTGCACCTCAAATCTATACTGTAAAATACTGAGTACCCACCCTAGAGAATGTTAACTTTAAGAATGATGATGATCTTCAGGCACTGTTAAATAATGGGATTTCAACCTTATATACAAAATAAAACGTTGGTAATAAGTAAAGGTGGAAGGCTATTTTGATGAAAAATCAATGTCTTTCTACTTTTAGTGTAAAAAATCTGCATTTCCCCCCACCTTTTAGTAGGAAATGTTTCAAAGTTCTAAATTTGTTAAAAATTCATAATCTCAAATATTAACAACATAGACCATTATGTGTAGGAAAGTCTAGATCTGTATGGTTACTTTTCAGCAGCAACTAATAAGTTGATGCATACTGTACAAATTTGTCTTGGCAAAATCAGACTTTGTGTAGGTGGATATTGCCATTTGAGGCTATTAACATTTGCAAGGTTATTCACATGCTTTTTCCATTTATTGATTTAAAATTTTATGAAAACATTTATACTTACATATTACAAAATGCCCACTTTGCAAGACTTATAACCCTTAGAGAATGCTTTGGCCCAAATCTAAAATACTGTTTTTCAATTTTTCCAGTTTTAATTAGTTTTTCTATCATTTTAAAAAGTCTTGTTTTTAATTATAACAAAAAGTTTTAGATATTAAAAGTAATAAATGTGCACACTTTTAGTGCAAACCATAAGTAAATAAATACCTATACTGATAAGCATTAAGAAATAAATAAAATAAATTAACCTAAATAGGAATAGTGAAATTCATCAGGCACTTTTTAAAATACATTCTTAGGCACTTCTAAGTCATTTATTATTCCCCTTTAACTTCTGCTTAAAATAGAATCAGGTGGGGAAGTTCAGAAAAGGGTGGGATTCTTGCCTGTTTATGTTCTTTTCCTATGTCCCTTAACAAATTAAACATGTTAACTAATAATAATTCTGTTTGGCTTGATATACAAAGTATAATACACTATGCACATTCACTCAGTGAATATCTATAAAATGTTTGAAGTACAACCAAAAATTGTTAATATGTTCGTGATTAGCATACTTGTTTATCTGCAAATTCAAGAATCCCATGAGATGGCTTAAAGTCTTCCAGGCCAGCAGTGTCCAATGTTGCCTTCCAATAAACATTTACTGCCCCAAAGCTTCCAGCCAGCCGGACTACAGGAATCTGAAGAACATTCAGGGGCGGAGGCACTTCATAGGCAGAAATAACTCCACCAACATCCTTTAAGTAAAGAAAATAAGTTAAAATACAAGACAAAATTAACTTCTTATGTGTCATCACTTTCTAAATGAATTATTCTTCTAATTTACCCTTCAAAGTACAAATCAATCATCAGATATAAACATACATAATAAATTTCAGAATTCCCACATTTTTTTAAAGTTTTTCAATTTATTTATTCATTTAAGTAATCTCTACACCCAGTGTTGGGCTTGACCTCACGATCTAGAAATCAAGAGTTGCACACTCTTCCAACTGAGTCAGACAGTTGCCTCTAGGACTCTTACATTTAAGTGTAATGAAAATAATCTTGCTTAATCGTTTGTTCTAACACAAAGAGAACTAAGAATTAGTCTATAAGATAAATTTTAAGACAGATATTTATAAATATCTACAAGGAAAGCCAATTATTTTGCAGAAAATATATGACATTGGTCAAGTCAGCATGTAGAAGCTTCTGTATTACTATAAATATATTGAAATTTATCTCACTCTGGTAACATGAAAGTTAAAAATTCCTCTGGGATCATCATTTTCTTCAATCATTATTTCAACTATTTCTATCCCAGGCCTCCGCACACTTGGCTGTCCTGCAGAGAAGTCAGAATTCACCAGGTACACATCAGTGATGTTGACAATAAATCCTTCCTCCAACTCGGGAGCATCATCCTGGGGTGGGGGTTGAGGGGTGAACAGGAGAGAGATTATGTTCTATTTTTAAAAATACACTGAATTTGCCTTGGAAACCTGATATTTTTCAGTGAGAAATAAATGGCTGCCTACAGGAATGAAAAGCTCTTTCACACAAACAAAAAAGATTCCTTTTCATATTTTAACACATTCCCACTGACAACTTCAGAATCTTAGGGGATATTCAAGGTTACTGGTCAGTTTTTAATTGAAGCCTAATACTTAATAGCAAGTAAAATAATTTTTAAAAATCCGTCACACAATTCTGACCATATTCTATCAATATGTTTTTTGTGTATAATACACACCCCCAAATATAGGAAAAATGGTAAATGCTACATACATCTTAAAAGTGAAAGCTTTAGACTTGTAAATCTAGACATTATTCCTATATTTTAATTAACTTATTAAACACTGTTACTTTGTTTTGGAATAGGTAATAAAAAATTTCAAAAGACAAAAATAATACATAATGAACAAGGCAGGAAACTTATGTTTTGTCCCATCCCACATGTCTTTCCCAGAATGTCCTTTCCAGAGGGTACTACTATCTATTATCACTAATAACACTATTAGTAACACTGATGTTACTATGCTGCAACGTTATCTTTGTCTAATAATATAGGACGTATTTATTTTAATATTATTATATATAGTATTGTAATATATACAATATTTAGTTATAATATTATAAATAACAGTATTTACTACTGTCAGTTTCTTGTGAATCATTACAGATATATACACCTTTCTCCTTACATACATGAAAGAGCACTAATACCAGATCTAAAATCTCTGAAGAATATTCTTGATTTGAGTAATTGTATCATGACATGAAAATACTGCCCTATCAAACCAACAATAAAAATAATCTGATTAATTTGGGCATTTCATTCATTTGCTCAATACTTTAACAAAACCAACCAACAAAATAGTGGATCCAATCAGATATGCAATTAAATCCTGATTCAATGCTTCAGAGGTCATTCAAACAATATTCCAGTTACAATACTCACAATTTTACATTTGAGAGCAACCTTTTCAAAGATTTTTATCTTTAAGAGCATCACACTTTTCTTTCTTTTTTTTTTAATCACATTTTTATCTCTAACAGCATTTTCCTTTATCTTACATCAGATTCACTGCAGCCTAAACTTACCGGCAAAATGGCAACTTTGACATAAGTTTCTTTTACGTTTTCTTTCATTATTATTGTTGTTTCTTGTAGCACATAATCTTCATTCTCAGTAGCTTGATTATTGACTTGCAATAAGAAATTGGGTTTAGCTATCAAATGAATGGCAATGTCCCCAAGCAGTCCTTTATTTCGAACAATTGGTAACTGAAGAATGGTGACATTCTCTGAGAAAGACAAGTAAACAAGTTTTTCTCTGTGTATTCGATACCACTCCAAGCACTTAAGGTGGAATGTTCTATACTACCCTAATGTATTCTCCCAAGGAGCATTCTGCGCTTTATCCTCCTTGCTCTAAAGTTGTGCTGACAATTGCTACACATTATATCCCAGTTGTGAATCCTAATTTTGGGTTCTCTAACGCACTCTCCTATGTTGCATATAACATGAGCTTTAATGAAAACGGCTGAAAGTCTTAGGAAAGTATATATGTGCAGATTGACAGTTAATTACAAATGCTAAGAAGATTCTTCAAAAATGAAAAACTATGGGGCCCCTGGGTGGCTCAGGTGGTTAAGCCTCCAACTCTTGATTTCGGCTCAGGTCATGATTGCAGGGTCAGGGAATCAAGCCCTGCATCTGCACTTAGCACGGGGTCTCTGCTCTCTGCCTCTTTCTCTCAAATAAATAAAGTTCTTTAAAAAAAAAAAAAAAGAAAATGAAAAATTAAACACACAAACTCATTTAATAATCTTTAGAAGAAAAATAATTTTGTTCTTATAATGAGGGGTCTATCACAAGAATCAAAGTATTTCATGGCATGAATTTTTTAACTTAATTTTTTTCATTTTTTAAAATTTTACTTGCCATATAAATGGGCCAAAAAATGCTTGTCAATCTTTCCCACTGGTCAATCGTTCTAATAAACTAAAATTGTGTTTTTGTTTCCAGAACACACAGCACAATTTGTGGCACTTATTAGGTGCTTCAAAATGTTTCTTGAATGAATAAGTGAACATATTTTAAGTCTCCCACTTCTCTTCCCATATATACAGTCATATAAAGGCCCAGGTACATGATTATATGCCATTCTTTTCACATCAACTATTTAAATGAAAGGTCTTTGAAAGATATGCACATTTCTGTCTGAAAATTCTAGAGGCTTCACACTGCATACTAAAGATACACATATGTTCAAATATATTTGTTCAAATAAGTCAAATGGCCTTTATCTACAAAAATCTATTTATCCTACAGCTGCTCGAATAGTTATTTAGGAAAAGATTTCAGCACTAAGCTTAAGGGAAATAGGGACTGGTTACTTAGCACTTCACAAAAAATGTATCATTCTAATTACTGCTTTGGGTTTAACAATTAATACCCTGAGTTCCAAATACTTCTCGCTGTGTTGCTTATTGTCCCTATAACTGTTGAAAATCTACCTAGAGGTATCTGGATGTAGAAAGAGAACAGGGCAGCCCGGGTGGCTCAGCGGTTTAGCACCACCTTCGGCCCAGGACGTGACCCTGGGGTTCCGGGATTGAGTCCCATGTCGGGCTCCCTGCATGGAGCCTGCTTCTCCCTCTACCTGTGTCTCTGCCTCTTTATCTCTGTCTGTCATGAATAAATAAATAAAATCTTAACAAAAAAAAGAGAAGAGATAAGTAAAGAATGAAGAGAAAGTAAAATAAAAACCTATCACCTTTACTGTAATGATTAAACTATTAATGTCTCTATTACGATAGCAAGGTCTCAAAAGAGTAAAGATGTTTCTTATAGCACTATTGCTGAGTGATTATATGATCATAAAATTTAATAAACAGATAAAAAGTAAAAAGGATTGAATATGATCTGTTAAATATATATATATATATTTAACATATATATATATATATATATATATATATGAAGGGATTTATATTCCTAGTAAACATTACAATGAAATTACCCAGTAAAACTTACTAGACCCTGAAAAATATTTAACACTTACCTTTAGGCTCTGCTACTCTAACGAAGAGAAATTCAGTATGCCAACCCACCAAGCCATAAGGTGAGTCATTGGGCAAAGTCGTTATCACAGATTTGTTTCTTTTCTGATCAATGGTAGCACCTTTTGATGGGTCCTCAACTCCTTCTGTGGTAATTCGAATGAGTGTTATGCTCACAATCTCTGATAACTCTGGAACATCATCAGCAAGAATAGTCAGCGTGATTGTAGACAGTGCCTGACCTTCAGAAAATGAGATCTAAAATTTTAAAGAAAGAAGATTTTATTTATTTTGTAATTATCACCGTGCATTTTCAAAAGATTAAGTTTTCTTTCAATACTGACCACAACTTATATAACAAGAGGGATTTAAGTGACACAATATGATTCTACAAATCACTCAAATGTTTTTCATATTAAAAATGGAAGATTGTAGGAAAAAGAAAAAAAGTAAACCATTATGGAAACTCAATCTGATAAAACATGCAGCTGAACTGTCACATCCTGAAGGCTGCATTCTATTAAAATATAGGGTACACGGTCTCTCTGGGAGTCTAAGTCCCAGATACCGTATTTTTAAAAAATCTGTAGAAATAAAAAAAGTTGACATATTAAGTTTAAACATTTTTCCCTACAAAAATTTTGCCAGGTTTGCTATTTCCTTTGATTAAACTCTGAATAGATGTGTAATTTAACAATGAATCAACCAAAATAGAGGTAGAGAAAGATTAAAAGAGATACAAATCAAAGCATCTCTCTCCTCCTGCTGTGCCTCTATTGTCTATAGTCAAATCCAAATTTTCTAAAA
This sequence comes from Canis lupus familiaris, assembly GCF_011100685.1. Lineage (NCBI taxonomy): Eukaryota > Metazoa > Chordata > Mammalia > Carnivora > Canidae > Canis > Canis lupus. The sequence continues at coordinate 18,359,823 of NC_049224.1, forward strand.
GGCATCTGAAATCCTTTCTGATAGGGCTTCTGTATGCTCTTTGAATATTATTTCCCAGCTCTCTCCATTTGCTCTATTCTCTAGCAACACGACTACATACTGCAATCATTCAAACTAGCATTCCAGGCCCATTTTGTTGTTCATCTCTCCACCTTAAGAAGGTAGTTGATATAAACTCAAGAGCTTTATTAATAAAATCGGGGTCAGAAAATTACTACTCTTTGGCCAAATCCATTTTTTTTTCATCAAGTTTTACCAGAATACAGACAAGTTCATTCAATTACATACTGTTCAACACTTTATTGTGCTAGAAAACTAAAGTTGGGTATCTAGGAAAGAGACTATAATAGCACACAAGTCTAAAATATTCACTATCTGGCCCTCTATATCAATGGTTTACTGAATCTTGAATAAAACAATTAATTCTTCCAAATATAGTCTACATTTAATATACTATTCTCCATTTAAATAGAAATCATTTTAGTCATGTTTATATAAGAAAGATTATTTGTGAAAATACAATTCAGAACATACAGAACCTGATAAATACAACTTATATAGTTGTATAAATAGATCTGGTAATTTGTGTAAAGTAAATATTCAATGCAATAAAATTTGCCATAACATTTTTAAGACACTGAAGCTCTAATCTCCTTTCAAACGATACAGAAACCTAGAAATGGTGGGTCATAACATTCACTTGTCGTTTTGTGAGATAATTTCATGAGAGATCTTTTAAAGGAACTCTTCAACGAAGTATTTGGGGAAAATACAGGGATAAATCTATGAAACCTGAGATGAGTCTAGAAGACCACCCATCTTCCAATTAGGAACTAAAGGTTCTTTAAACTCTCTCTTTCCATTTGCTTCTCTGACCCAATTCTGATTCCATTCTTCAACCAGTGCCCCAATTTTATACTATTTTCCAAGAGTAGATAAAGTGATCCTCTGCCCAAATCCCTTCTTGGGACTGATGCACCCATCCCCCAGCTAGTGGGAATAACAGCTTTTACATTTCTCAGTGGGAGCTGCCTTCAGCTGTAGCAAACTTTCACTCAAGGTTATGCCCCACTCAATGTGGTGTGAGGTCTAGGATGGCTAAAACAGGGATGCAAAATCTCAGCCTCCTTGCTCTAACTGAAACAACTCCAAAGGACCAGCTCAGCTCCAGAACTTCCTCAGAGACTCAACCTCAGGTACAACTACCCAGGGATCAACATTCCCCTCTGCACATCCCTACCTTCCTTGTTTCCTTATAGTTGTGTCTCCCCAGGAATTCACCCACAATCACAGAGTCTGTCTACAGGAAACTCAACTTACATCATTCAGCAATTCTAATCTACTTTTTCATACATATGTCTACCTTACATAGATTTGTTCCCTACTGGGACACCTGGGTGGCTCAGTGGTTGAGCGTCTTTGCCTTTGGCTCAGGTTGTGATCCCAGGGCTGGGGTCCAGGGATCGAGTCCCACATCGGGCTCTCTGCTTTTTTTTTTTTTAATTTTTTAAAATTTTTTTAAAATTTATTTATGATAGTCACACAGAGAGAGAGAGGCAGAGACATAGGCAGAGGGAGAAGCAGGCTCTATGCACTGGGAGCCCGACGTGGGATTCGATCCCAGGTCGCCAGGATCACGCCCTGGGCCAAAGGCAGGTGCCAAACCGCTGCGCCACCCAGGGATCCCAGGCTCTCTGCTTCTTCCTCTGCCTATGTCTCTGCCTTTCTCTGGGTCTCTCATGAATAAGTAAATAAAAACTTAAAAAAAATTGTGCCCTATTTACTGCTTCCATTTTACCCAAATCTTGAAACCATATTTCCATCTCCAGTTTGATTGGTTTTATCTTTCTGAAACTGTAACACATCCATAATTTGGCCAACAAAAGGGATGATTTTTTTTACAGACAATTTTGGAATTACAGAAAAAAAGAACAATAATCACAACATTAAAACTAACATTAAAGCTAACATTAAATTGTATCCCTCTCTACAGTGATTAATAGGTTCCAGTGTTGACATGGTTAAACTCAAACACTTCATCCTTGAAGTAGGGTTTGGTCCCATGCATCAATAGTAATCATAATTTAAAAGTGACTCTCCTGCAATTTTGTAAATTACATACCACTCCTGAAGTAGGAAATATATCACTAATACTTCCATCAGCTTCCCACGCTACGGTTACACGACCATACGTTCCTTTTAAGCGCTCAACATTCAAGGTTATGAGGCTATCTTGCTCCATTTCTTCTACTTGCTTATATAATGAATTCTGGAAAACACACAGGAAGTCACAAGGGATTAGATGAAATTACCTAGGTAGGTTTTTATTTCATGCTATTGTGTGTGTGCAAACTTCACACTACTAAGCAACATGATACATTAAAACAACATGATACAAGTGAAAAATATAGTTTTATAAAACACAGCAATATACGATGACCATGTTTTAATTTGAAATACACTTTTCAATAACTAAAAGTAAATTAAAATGTTAATCATTATAGGGTTATTTTTACTTTGTCTTCTTGTTGCTCTTATTTTCAAATTTTTTCAATGAACATAATATTTTCACATTCCAAAAGCATACCTTTTGGAAAGCATCATACATAGCATCTAGAGTTCATAGAAATGAAAGGACATAGTCAGGAAATAAGGAAAGTCTTCTTCCCCTGTATAACTTCTGGCAACCCCTCTAGGTCTTGATTTCTACTTTAAAATAAGCTTTTGGTCTACATAGTCTCTAAAATCCCAGTCAAATGTAAAGACATCATGAGAATCAGGGCACTCTTTCTGATCATTTACAAATGCCTCTTACCCTTAAGTTCATATCCTCTCAAATGTTCTGCAGGCTTTGCGGTTTCCATTGATGGTGTTTCATCTTTAGCCCCTGGTCTTTACAACTATTTTTCCTGCCAGAAATATCCCCTGGCCCTTTTTTCACTTAGACTCTGCAGTCTCTTTCTTCTGTTCCAGACTGATTTCTACCTCCCTGTGACTGGAACTCCTTCTCTAACATCTACAGCTTGCCAGCTGCTGAATGAGCTTTTGCTCAAAATTAATGCTCCTTCTTACAATACCCCTAGTTTATCCATAGCTCCTTCTTACAATACCCCTAGTTTATCCATAAGTAATAAAGGAAGAATGTGGAGTATAAAGATTTTCAAAAATCTTTCCAGTAATAGTTTTAATTTTCTTGTCTTTTTACAATGGTAATCTGAAAAGAAATTCCTCCATGAATTTCTTAAAGCTTCTGAAAGCTTCTACATGGAATGCAAATAGTCTATCGGATGGATATCAGATGGCAGGCAGTGTTTTACACTGTATTTTAACATATTGTTACAAATATTACATAGTTATAAAATCTTGCTCAAAGTATTCAAAGTTCCTACAGAAAATATCTTGATTTAAAAACATGCATATAGGGGTACCTGGCTGGCTCAATCAGTAGAGCAGGTGACTCAATTTGGGGGTTGTAAATTCAAGTCCCACATTGGGTTTAGAGATTACTTAAAAACAAAAATCTTTAAAGAAATAAAATATTCATATAATTTGTTCACAAAAAATATATGCATTTTCAAACAGAAGTATCTCTGGCAATGCCCTTTGTTGATAAGGGTTAGAAAAATAAGGATTTAATACAGCCAAAAATTATCAAGAAACTCTCTTTATCTACTAAATCTTAACTTAGAACAGGCTGTCCAGACACAAGAGGCCTGTACTGAGAAATTCTACTGAACGGACTAAAAGAACCCAGGATTAAACCACAGTGCTTTAATGTCTCTAGAATAATCTTAGAACAACTTCCAAAAGGAGAAATCTATCATAGAAATGTGCTCCCCAGCTGCAGCAGGGCTCCAAGGTGAGAAGATGAGACCATGTAGTAGGGCATGTTGATTCTTGCTCCAGGCTCCCCAGCTCTGCCCTATATATTTGTGTGACCCTGAGAAAGCCATGTGAGCATTCTCTCCTCTCCCCTGCATAACGATGGGTTCTTACTAAGCATCTCCTATGTGCCAGGCACTTTTCTGGAATAAAGTTATGAATAAAGCAGTAACTCAGTCATCTCTCACAGCCTTGAATTCTAGTAAAAGAAACTGACAATAGACAAAAAAAAAAAAAAAAAAAAAAAAAAAGCCCACTATCAGTTTCATTAAGAACAAGGCAGGAGAAAATAGATACAGAATGATGGTGGGGAGTTACAATTTTTAATCCAGGAGGCCCTTCTGGTAAGGTGTCATTTCAGCAGAGACTGGCAAAAAATGAGGAAACAAGTCATGTGAGGACCTGGTGGAGACAGAGATAATTTTCCTTTTTCCTAACCTTCCCCACAACAGCTCATGCCTTAGAGCTGCACTGTCCTACACAGGAGCCACTGGCCACATGTGGCTGTTGAGCACCTAAAATGTGACTGGTCTATAACTGTAAAATGCAGACTGGAGGTTGAAGACGGTATAAAGAAAAAGGATATAAATTATTCCATCAATCATTTTATGTTGGTTAATATGTTGAGTTATGTAAAATAAAACATTAACAAGAGTTTCACCTGTTTCTATTCTTTTTATGTGGCTAAAAAACTTAAAGATATGTATATGGCTCACAATATAATACTGGGCAGAGCTGCCTCAGAGGAAGCTGACCTGCCTTTACCTCCAGAGAGGGGCTAGACTGGGTAACAGGGTGATCTTACCACCCCTGCAAACAATTGACTCAGGGCCTTAGCACATTCAAAACTCATCTCATCCCTCAAATCTGCTCTTTCTACAGGTATCCTTATGTCACTGAAAGGCAAATGTCTGCTTCCTGTAGCTCTGTGGTTTTTTTGCTGAATTACTGCACTAGTTTCCTGTCTATTTCTGTCCTTGCCCACTTATAATCGAGTCTCAATTCTATGGCCAGAGTGGTTCTTTTAAAATGTGAGCCAGATGAAGTTGCTCTTCCACTCCAACCCTTTCCCTCGGGGGCTAACTTCATTACAGTATGCAGGAGCTTGTGCAGGAGTTGAGTTCACATAGTAGTCTCCCTATCCTTCCAAGGCCTGCTCTAACATTGGCCCTCACCCGGTGTCTAGGAAGTTGGGTTTAGGAGGATTCCCACTATTCCTGGGACTCATACTGGCTCCCTATGCTTGAACTGTACACACAATGGGGTTTATATTGAACACCTACTTTCTCTCTGGGAGTCTGGAATTTTGGCACGTGTCAGGCTGAGGGTGCCTGCATGATTAGTCCCCAGTTAAGACCCCAGGCACTGAGTCTCTAATGAGCTTGGATGGCAACACATCTCACATGCTGTCACAATTCAACTCAGTGCTGGGAGAATTAAATGTGTCCTGTATAACTTCCCTGAGAGAGAGCTCTTGGAAACTTGCCCCTCATTTCCTCCACACTTTGTCCCATAAGTCTTTTCCCTTGATGATTTTTGCTTTGTATCCTCTTCTTTGTAATAGATAAATCCTAGTATGAGTATGACTAAACCTTGAATCCTTTGAGTCCTCCTAGCAAGTCACCAAACCCGTGGTTACTACTGGGGAAGCCCATAACAGGGCCCTGGCCCTTCACCTCTTGGGCCTCATCTCTCCCTCAAACTCGGATTTCAGCCACAGTGGCTTCCTTGATTCACCAAATGGAGGCCTCACTTCAGGGCCTTTCATCTTGTTCATGGCTCCCCTGCCTTGAATGTTCTTCACCTCTCTCCCCCAGGCCTTTGTTCTAATATCACTTCTTCAGCGCCTCCCTCCCTGACAGCCTATGTTTTATTTCTCTGCACACAACCTCAGTCCCCTCTAAAACACTGTCCATCTGGCCTCCCCGCCTAACGTTCCTCCAGGGCACTTACTGCCATCAGATATAGTAGAGATGTCTCACATGTCTTTGTCTACTGTATGTCTCCCTTTGCCTCCTCTACAATTTGGGACAGTGAGGGTAGAGATTTTTTACTATTTTATTTTTTGATAGCATCTGAAACAGTATCTGATACATAGGAAGAGTTTGCTAAGTAATGGCTACATGAATGAATAAATTAATGAACAGATGGAGTGGCTTATTGGTTCTGGCCAGGGAGACATAAGAAGAGTTCTCTAGAGGCATCTGGGAAATCCCTTCCTTATCCCAAGTGCCACATTTGTCTCTTTCCCCAGCTGGACATGAATAAGAAAGCAGTAGCCCTAACAATAACATCAGCTTTCAAACAACCAATGAAGAATCAGCTTTATGTTGGCAAAATGGAGAGAGAGAATCTGAGTCATGGTGACACAGTAGAGTACCAACCCAACCCTGAAGCCCATCTTCTCTGTGGACATGTTTCTGGTGTTTAAGCCACTTTAAGTTGGGTTTTCCTTGGAGAATATTTCAGAGAAAGATGAATGATTGCTGCAGCTATAACTCTACTTAAGAAATCAAGATAGAGTTGGCAAATAGGGCTAAATGATACAATATAAATGGATGACATTTTGCTTATGGGTAAAGGAATATGAAGTCTGAGCATGGAAGCTAACTTGGTAAGATCTGCATAGTTCTCTTTCCTCAGGAAAAAGCACCTTCATGTGCATCATACATGTATAGTTATAAACATCTCCCTCCCTCCCTCTTTCTCTCTCTCTCTAATACACAAAGGTCAGTAGCTGAGGTATGTGAGAAAACACAGTATACAGTCTATTTTTAATCTGCTTCATAATCACCCTCTAGAGTTAAGGCTAATAGTGGAGCTGAATCCTAGAACTAGGGCCAACTGGTAACATTTCAAAGTCAATCTTGTAAGAGGGAGCAGTATAATAAAAAAAATTAGGGCAAGTAGACTCAGAGGTTTCAATGTGTAGGACTATAAATTATAAGATATCAGTAAAGTTCACTGTAAAATGCAGAGTGAATGGGGGGTGAACGGCTCAGTCACTTAAGTGTCTGACTCTTGATTTCAGCTCAGCTCATGATCTGAAGGTTGAGAGATCAAGCCCCACATTGGGCTCCGTGCTTAGTGCAAAGTCTTCTTGAGATTCCCTCTCTTACTCCCTCTCTCTTTGCTCTTTCCCCACTCTTATGCTCTCCCTCTAAATAAATAAATAAACAAACAAACAAATAAATAAATATAATAAATCATTTTGATTTCTAAGTGTGGGATCTTTACCTGAGCAAATCCAACGATTCCATAGGCATCATCATTAGACAAAATCGTTATTTTTACATAACCATTAATACCAATCTCTGCTCCTCCTTTGGGATTTTTAAGCTGAACTCTAAAGGATTCTTCTTCTTCTGGAACTGTATCATCAAGGATGTTTACTGCTATTATAGCTTCTCTGTTACCAGGTTCAAATATCAGTTCACCTGAACTAGCATAAGAAGTATATCAAATAAGTCGGCTGCAACAAATCTCAGGCATATACATACACATACCCATAAAACTCTCAGAACACTGATATTACACATTTGGAAAAATCATATTTCATAAATAAACTTATAATACAAAATGTTCATAATACTGATTAACTTGATAAAATAGATATAAGAAATACGGTATATAACCAAATTTCTAGATTATAAATTACTCTTATATTTTGTATATTTCCAGTCATTAAATAAACACTCAGAAATTAAGTGTCATATAAAACTATGGTGAGCATAAAGAGATTCTATATAAAATGTTGAACCTACCCTGGAATAAAGTCAGACTGGCTCGAGATGTAGGCCAGCTCATATATGCATGAGTGGATGGCTCCCACTAGAGCAATTAAATTCTTGCTTGAATTAAGGGACTTTACTGTAACAGAAGTTGCATCACGAGCAGAAGGGGCTTCCAGAATGAAAGAGAATCGATTCAGCTCTGAATTCCAGCAGTAAAGAGCAGACATAGCTTGGCCAATAAGAAGGATGTGGACTGTGGGAAGGACAGAAAAGACAATTATAGTAAAACATGTATGTCACTGTGCACACTTCCCATCGCAGTACCAAAACAGAATTTTTCCATACTCAAAGTTCCATTTTGATTTTTGATTTCACTGATATGACCTGATTTCTGAAAATCAAAATATTACTTGAAATAACTGAATGTGTAAATAGTAATTTTTATAATGCTATGGAGTGACTAAACCAGCCTAACAGTAAACCCATAATTCACTTACTAAATAAGAAACCACTGGATAGTCAAGCCCAAGTGGATTGTGGACTCTTTATATTCATCTCAGTACTTATTTGTTGGATAGCATAGTAGGATATTTTTAAAAGTGAAAGACATGCATAATCCCATAACTAAATATTTCATTTTTATATTTTCCTTTCCAGCCACCATCCATATGAATTCATGATGAACATAATTATAAACAGACTATAAAAATTCTTAATTAAAAAGCTTAATCCTATATTTATATGGCATTTCTTTTTTATTTTTTTAAAAGATTTTATTTATTCATGAGAGACGCACAGAGAGAGGCAGAGACATAGGCAGAGGGAGAAGCAGGCTACCTCCCTGTGGGGAACCTGAGGCAGGACTCGATCCCTGGGACCATAACCTGAACCAAAGGCAGATGCTCAAACACTGAGCCACCCAGGTGCCCTATATGGCATTTCTTAAGTGTTGCTACAAAGCATTCAAACTTATGATTTTAATGCATAATCTATAGAGTTTATCTTTAAAATATACTTAATTTCTCTACATTATTATTTTTTATTTTCCAATATTAATTAGAGACAGTTATTAATTCTTTTCACTTGACAAATTTTTTTAAGTAGGCTCCACATCCAGCATGAAGTCCAAATGCAGGGCTTGAACTCACAACCCTGAGAAATCAAGACCTCAGCTGAGGGCAAGAATTGAACGCTTAACCAACTGAGCCACACAGATGCCCCTTCACCTTATAAATTCTTAAAGGTGATAATTAGGTCAAAGGATATGAACAGATTTATGATCTCGGAGTACATGCTATCAATGCTTTTTGAAATGTTACTTGTTTTGAAATGAAAAAAGAGCTATTAATGATTCAATCCAATGGAAAATATTAGCAAATATGGAGGGGAAAGGGGCTTAGTACATTGTATAGGAGGGGAAATTCAGAGTCAGGGAGCTTACTACATTGTATACGCCACTAAGCAATCTTCAGACTTAAAACTAGGGAAAATGGGAAGAAACCATCTAGAAACACGCACAAATTCCAGAACCTGAAGAAACACATCAGAACATAAAAGATACCAACTAAGATGGGTTTGGTTATTAAAACAGCACACAGAACTAGAAGCCACAAACATTTTAGTCTATAAGATTACAATGGAAGATCCATATCCCTACTCTCAAGTATCAAGAATTACTCATTATGTTTATTTATGGTAATTATTTAAGTACTATTGCAGGTTAGTAAATGTTGCATAAAAGGTAAAAAACAAGAAAAATGTTAATAATAAACATGCTTTTTAAAAATGACCATATATGTTTCATAAAGCTCTATAAACTAGAGATATTCAGTAAAGAGCAAATTCCTCAGCTGGATCTCACATCTTCCAAGTTTAAATGATTCTATAGTTTCAATAAATCATCAATTAATCAATCTATAGGCTCAACTAAAATCACAAAGTGTTCTGAGCATTACTGATTATGTATCCTAATCCTTGGAGATATAACTTATTCACTTCCTCCCAATCTGGTAAGTATGGGAAGGCCCCAAATAGATAAATAGACATTCAGAGTAGGAAATGTAGGGGGCTCAAATCTGCATTTTCATATGCAGAGAGTGTTTTCTCAGAAAATAGCCATTTGTACTGCTCCAGATCATAGAACTGGGCCAAAAGTTTATAAGGATAAAAACCCCAAGTCTCTACCCTGGGGAGCAGAATTTTAACTGGTATTAATTATAGAATTCCCTTCCAGTTAGCAAAACTATACACAAACAAAAGTATCCCAAAGGAAGGCAAATGGCTGAGATAACTTAAGGAGTCAATGTACAGAGAGAGTCCAGGACCAAGGGCTAGAGTGAGCATTCCTACCACTTAGAGATCTGGGAAAAGAAGAAACCAGTAACACATAGAACAGTCAGAGAGTGCACATAGAGAGTCAGAGAGTCCATGGGAAGCAGTGTCCTCAGGAGAGTGGGACTCCAGTGCAAAGAGATGAGGGACATTTTGAGAGAAGTTTAAGAGTGTATCTGTTCTGGGGGATGCTGTGGAAGAATTTGGGGAGTTGGAGGAGTGGACGGTTGGGCCTCTAGTCTATAAATTAGGGCTCATGTCGTCCAGAGCACACCCAGACCATATGGGATGAGGTGCTTTCTCCCGAGGGAACCTGGGCTTCTTATGATGACTACACAGGGATGAAGAAAGTGATGAATTCATCCAAGGATTTCCACAGATGATGATTTTCAAAGGTAATAGTTTTGGTGAAGTGGAGAGTGCTGGGAAATGAAGGAGAGGGGGTGGGGTCAGTGTCTTTCTAGCAGTGTTAATTACATCTCTCTTCCTTATAGAAACTTTCTGGACATCCCTTAGACCTCGTCAAATTTTCTCCATTTTCTGGGACAAGAGCACTTTATCTTCTCATAGCAGTTATCTGTTTGTAGCTAGTAACTTATTTGTGTAATTACATATCATGTCTTCCTTCCCTACTGCATGTTAAAACTTCTTCAGAGAAGAGGCTATAAAAGATTTTGTTTACCCTTGTTTCTTCAGGGCCCACCAATATGCCTGGTACATAAATGGCACCTTAAAAAATCTATTAAATAATGAAGGAGGGAAGGAAGAAGGGAAAGACAAGTTTATATGTCCTTGCAGCCTTTGTCATATTCATTCTTCCTCTTCTCTTTAAAGAATTCAGTTACCACCCAATAATCTCTGTCAAGTCATTAAGCAGAATAAATATGTAATCCTCACAGTCATGGCTCCAATCTAATATTTGACATATTCAAAATAAGAAAGTCCTTGAATATTATTTAATGCATAATTTCAGCTTTCAGGGGATCTATAATAAGCCATCCTAAATAATTACTTATAATCTTTTCATACTTCTACAACCTCAAGTCACAGAAACAAAAGGAATAAAAAGACCTTACAATGGGTCCCTTAACAAGCCTCTGGCAGAATTTTTCAAAAATTCTTTTAGAAAGTGTGCCTATTCTCTTTCTTTAAAAATCTTTAAAGGGAATTCTATAACTTCAATTAGCAGCCCATTCAGGCAGCACTTGTCATCCTTAAAAACATTCATTAGGAAACTATTTTGAATTATAATAAGTGACTCAAGTAGATACAGTTAGTCCACTTGAAAACTTGATGTACAAGAAAAGCAAAAATAATAAAGCCACAAAATTAAAAGACAAGTAGACACAAACTAAACAAATACATGATGAAAGATACATCATTTATTTAGTAAATCAACTGCTGAGTGAATGATAAGAAAGTCACAGAGCTATATTTCACAGGATAGCATCACAGCTTTAAGGCCTGTCAATTAAAGAGGCTGACAATTAAAGAGAAGTTATTTACGGACAGGATGCTCAGAACAGAGACAGATACAGGACTCTGACAACAGAGTGAACCTGGAGTGGAGGCCAGATAATGTAACAGACCAGATACGAGGTGGCCAGGGTCTGGGACACCAGGCCAAGGAGGGGTAGGGCACATGGAAATAAAGCACAATTAAACAGATAATCCATAAAAAATGAGAAATAAATAAGATAAAATTCCTGGTCAGTAACTGAGGTGATTGAAGGAGACAGTGTCTAATGATTATCCTGCCTGACGCAGAAAATTGCAGCCAGGCACCTAGGAGAAAAAGGACAAGAACAGACTCCTATATTTGCACTAAATCCTCTGCTCTTCTCAATATCATTTACTTTGTAGATTTTAGCTTTTATGAGTTCAACTACCTGAATGCATCGATGACTCCAAAATCTAAACCTCTAACTGATTTCTTCAGTGCCACGTCTCTAACCACCTGCAGAGGCTTCTATATTGACTCTTGCAGTTGCAAACTATTGCATCCAGCATGTTCTATACACCAAAGCTAGGTGGAGTTATAAAACATCCCTTTGATCATTCCTTGCCTTTGAAATGCCTTCAAGGATTTCTCTACCCCAATAATGCTCAGAGTGTAGTCCCCAGACCCCTAGCGGTCACTGAGACACTTCAGGAGGGTCTGTGAAGTCAAAACTATTTTTGTAGTAATAGTAAGATGTTACTTGTCTATATTATTCTCATTCTTCCATGAGTGTATGTGAGATTTTCTAGAGTCCATACAATCAATAATATTGAAGTAGAATACAGACACAGACTTAAGAATCCGATGTTGTCTATTAAGCTAGACAGTAAAGAAATTTGCAAAAACAAGAAAGTAATGCCACCCTTCTTACAAAAGTTTTGTCTTGGAAAATACGTTTTTTTTTTTAAATAAACATGCTACTTTTGTTCACATATAATGCGCTCATTGCTATTATTCCCAATTGAACTAATAAGTATCTTTAAAATTTCTCGTCTTCAATTTTGAATACAATAAATATCAGTAAATAAAATCCATATGAAATCCTTAAATTTTTAAGAGGATTTTTAATTCTTAAATTTCCTACAGCAAAAATACTTGGGAATCACTGAATTATCCAATACAGTCAAATACTGAGCCTGACATTCCAGACCTTCTTGTGTAGATGCTAGTGTGTTTCCAACCTTATCACCACTACAACCTGAGTCAAATACTCTGTCTCCACCACTCTTGTCTGCTCGTTGTGCCTGCAACATCATATATACTTCTACCTTTCTCTTTTGCTCACACCTTTCCCTCTACCCACAACATTTCCAATCAGCCTACCCAGGCCTAGCTCAAATTCCCCTCGGAGACCTCGTAGCCACTTCAATTCTACCATTCATAGAGCAAATGGGACGGGTATTCTATCTTGAATTATCTTAATATTTTTCTTGCTTCTCTAACCAGACATTAAACCTTTGAAGGCAAAAAATTCTTTATAACTTTAAACAATGACTTACATATAATGTCTAATCATAAGCTGTGCTGTTTCATTCATACAAAATTGCTATATCTCAATTTAAAAGTGGGTGTTTGATTCATCCAGACTCACGGCTAAGTTACTTGGTTTGGCTGCCAAGTTCCTCTGGGCATCTTAACAGGAGACACGCTGACTCACTGAGCACGCCCCCTGCTCTGTTCACATCTGCTCTGGGAGGCAGTCCCACAAGCACACTGTGCCAACTGCTGCTGCCTTCTGAGCCTTATTACTATGGGCCCACCCAAGTGATTCTTCACCAACTCTGAAATAATCCTACGGCCTCTGGACAACATTCACCCCTTGGTTTCTCACTAATAGACTTTGTTTTGGAAACCACTGTGAATAAAAATATTGATTATGTTTCTGATGTGTGGATGAAAGTACAGAAAACCAAGAAGGAATCAGACTGGAAGGATGAGAAAGTAAACACAGAGAGCAGAGTCCTTACAATAATTTTCTGACTTTTTAAAAATACTTCAATGCAGATACATGTTAACCTCTTATACTTTTATATTTAAAACATATACTATATGTAATGTCATGCTTCATTTTTCTCTAGGTAAAAGAAATGTATTATCTTACTTTTATCCTTCACTAATATTTTCTGCCATATTTCCGTTATTCTAATTCTTCTCAAGCACAATGCCTATTTTAAAATTTTGAGCTTCTAGTATTTCCAGAAATACTCCTGTTAAGATCTTGATTTTATATTCTCATTAAAATACCCAGTGCCTGGCAATGCGATACCATCTCTAATTCAATATGATTAAAATTATTCTAGCTTTCTACAGTGCATTTCAGATTAGTTAGCAGTTTAACCACCCTTACCAATTCCTGAAGCTGGTGTGAAGGAGTAGATTCTATTAACGGCAGTAAAATCCAGGGACTGAAAATATCTGAAAGATGACTGTCCTGTTTCCCAGACAAAAATATCAATAGAATTCTGATTTCCTACAATAATGGAATAAAAGTCAAATCTGAAGGCAAAAGTCATAGGGAAAAAATGACAAAATTACACAATAATAATTATTAAAATATTAAATTTAATCTAAAAAACAAGTTTAGTAGGATATTCCTCCAAATTAATTTAGTTAAGCAAAAATACAACCTAGTAGGAAAATACTTCAGAAGTCTTTTCACATTTACCAGATGAAGGATATACATGGCTGGCCACTGATTAATCATGATCTGATATTAAAGAAAAAACAGTGACATGTTGTTTTTTAGGAATGTTGAAATTTTACCTATGAAAGTTTCACTAGGCAGAAGAAAGAGAATATTTTCAAATAGTCTTATCAAAAGTTGCTGAACACTAATTATTACTACTATAGATTACTCATGGGTCCCCAAGTACAGTCACATAAATTGTAACTATCAAATATTACTGTTGGCACTTTGGATATTCAGAGATATTTCCACTTTACATACTCATCCCCAATCTTATTTTAATATAACTTTAAGGCAGTTGTTCATAATCTAAAGATTATAGACATATCACTTAAAATGTGGGGTTTTTTTCCAAAATCCATTTGTAGCTGACAGTCAATACATTATCCATCAAGAAATGGATTAGCAAAAAATTATCCCAAGAGCTACATGTTTTCACATAGAACATATGACACAAATGCTAGATAATTTTGACAACTATGTATGCATTATCTCCTTACCTAGAAAGACAGTTTTGGCAAAAATCAAATAAATATCATCGCCTGAAGTCAAGGCCTCAACTTGTGTAGTCCCATTGATTGGCACTTCTTGAAAGTTAATAAACTCACTGCCAGACCATCTGAGTAAAAGGGAATTTGGACTGGCATTAATCTGGGAGATAGCTAAGAACACAGAGCCTCCTCTGGTGAATAAGGCTGTGCTCAGCACACCTCGGACAGGGAGTGTTTGATGTAACATGAAGCTTTCTCCACTCCATCTGAAGACCTGTGGGAAATGTTCAAATACAAAACCCTTTGTGATTAGGAATTTGGCACTTGTGTGAATTTATGCAAAAATCATATATTCACTCTTCCAGTCCCCTTTATTTAGTTAGTAGAATACTTTCATAAATGAGAAATATCAAAACTGATGCTCTCTCACTGTCTCTCCTTTTTTTATGTGGGGTGTATGTGTGTGTGTGTAAGCACACACAGAGAAATAAGTGAAAAAGAAGTTATTTGAAAATAAATCAATTTCAAATGCACATCTGGGTAGGGGTCAGTTGCAACAAGTCAAAGGGAAAGCCAAAAACAGGAGAGAAGTAACTTAAATATGAAAAATTCAGGGATCCCTGGGTGGCGCAGCGGTTTGGCGCCTGCCTTTGGCCCAGGGCGCGATCCTGGAGACCCGGGATCGAATCCCACATCGGGCTCCCGGTGCATGGAGCCTGCTTCTCCCTCTGCCTGTGTCTCTGCCTCTCTCTCTCTCTGTAACTATCATAAATAAATAAAAATTTTTAAAAAAAATTAAAAAAAAATTCAGATTTGGATAAGAAACTTTCTGATGCTATAAAATCATTCCTTACCCGCTATTTAAGCAATAGAATATAAAGAGAAATACTAAAACGCTTTAGTCCTGAAGGTGGCAATGTATACAAGGTTTTAAGGTGAATGTTCATACATCTAAAATTAAAAGAAAATCCTGAATCCACCTGGTTTCTTATACAATCTGGCCAATTGCACAAAAAATTTTCAACAATTGGGAACCTATGTGAGACTGGCAGTTAGGGACAGAGTGGCCTTTCTGCTTATGGATCTTATTAACTGATAGGGAAAGGCAAATGATAAACATATCAATAATTAAATAAATATACTATTAATTGAAACAAATGCTGAAGGTAACAATTGGGATATGAGAGGTAACTGACGTTACTAGGGAAATAAAGTTACAAAGAATGACATGACAAAGTTTCTAAGGCAAAACATGTTTGTCATAAACTGAATGAAGATTGGTCCACCTAGAAGGCGGTTGATAGTGCTGAGGGATGAAGACAGTAAGACTGGAGAGATAAAATCTGAAGGTATCTTTTATTAGACTGACCATATAATGTATCATGGGGATCATTACAGAGCAAAAGGGACAAAACTGACAATTATATCAGGACAACAGACATAATCCAGTCCTGTGCTGGGTAGATAAAGAACTAAAGTTATGCTACTTATAGTCTATGTTAAATAACTTAGAATTTATTCTATGTATAATTAGAAATCATTGAATAGTTTTAAAATGAGGCATAACATGAAATAATTAATATTTTTAAAAGACTACTCCAGCCACTGGATGGAGAATGGATGTGAGGAGTCAGAGATGAAGTTCAAAGACCAGTTAGGAGGCAACTCCGATAGTGTGGGAGAGAAATAAATGATGGGACCTGGGCTGGGGAGGGAGAAACAGAGATGGAAAGAAATATCTGTATTCAAAACATTACTGGGAGAGATAATTAAAAACTTTAATGAATCATATGTGAATGAATAAAAATGCATAATCAAGAAAGATGTGTGTCAGTATTTTGTCTTGAGCAACAGCATTTTTTAGGTTGCTATTTTTTGAGAGGAAAGCAAGCTTCGCAACAAGTTTCACAGAGAAAATCAAAGTTCAGTTCAGGATATGTTAAATTTTAGATACTTAAAATACATGTAATGTGGAGATGCCAATCAGAAGTTAGATATGTAAGTCTAGAAATTAAGAGAAAAGGCTACCAAGAAAAGTGGAAGACAGTCTATAGCTGACACCTAAAGACAGAGGATTGACAGAGGTACCTGGAGTGAGTGAAAAGAAATCTGAACTAAAACTAAACCTGGAAAACTCCAAGACATCTGAGTTCAGAAAAGGGAAGAGGAAGCAGCAGTGGAGACTGGCAGGGGTGGCACAGAGAGACAGGAGGAGAATCTGTGTGGTATCTTAGAAATTAGGAGAAGAGGTGTTTGAATTTGAGGATGAGGTAGCTGTCCCATGCTAACAGGAAGCAGCCCAAGACAACCACAGAAAAACATCCAGTTGTCATCAGTGACCATGAGGTAAGACAAAGCAGGTAGACAATTCCTTCAAGGTGTCTAACCACAGAGGGGAGAAAACAAAGGAAACAGAAAGTAGAAGGGGGTGAGATCAGGAGAGAAATTTCTTTTGAAGCTTGGAGATCCTGCCTTTATGCTGACTGCAATAATCTGACAGAGACGCTAGTGATGCCAGGCACAGAGGGAGTAACTAAACCCTCTGATGGCCAGAGGAGCCTGGCTTTTATAGATGGAAAGCTTCCTTCATAACAGGACAGAGGAATAAGACTATGTTGCAAGAGAGTTTCTGAATTTGGTCTTCAAAGATGACTAAGGTCCTCTCTTGCAGTTTTCATTTCAACAGTCATTAGCTGAAAATGAGGAGATGAGAAGCAGGTATGGGAGTCTGAGAAGTGAGAAAATTATCAAATAGGCATTATTAGGATTAGGAAATGTAGTTCACTTGAGAAATGTGGAATTTCTCGGGTGATGGTAAGTGCCCATTTGGCAATGTTAATCATGAATTTTTAGTTATACCATCTGTCCAGTTATATGATTTTTCTCCATAATGTTTTCCAATGCCATTAAACTCAAATTAAATATTCATGCTTATTACTACACTTGCTCTGGCTCTTGATGACAATATTGAAAATTCTATTGTGTAATAATTAACTGTGACTAATATCTACATCCTACTTTATTACTTTACCACAGTCAAATTATGGGGGGGGGGCTTTATACTAAACCTACAGATTACATCTTTGATGAGTTTCAAATATACTATTTTTTTAAATTCACTTTAAAACAATCAAACCTGAGTTAATTCGGAATCATCTCTTTGACTTGCGACAATTAAATAATCTTGATTGTCTGAACTAAAATATTTTACTTGAGAACTTTCCGAAATAATGATTGTTTGTACCTGCAAGGAAGACAAAACCAAGGGAATAAATACTTAAGAAGAATTTTAGTAGGAAAGGCTCTGAATACAGTACTAGTATGAGTCACTATTTGAAGTTTAAAACTTGAAAAATCATTCTGAGCACTAGGTATGAATACGTAGGTATCATTTCAAGACAAACAGAAATATTCCTGGACTAAGACACTCTGCTAAAATGTGTATCAACTTATAAAAAAATTTTTTTACATTAATATAAAATATATATTATCTTCCATTTAGATCAATCTTACAAATCTGATTTTTCCTTTAAATAAAGCAATCTAGGGATCCCTGGATGGCTCAGCGGTTTAGCGCCTGCCTTTGGCCCAGGGCGCGATCCTGCAGTCCCGGGATGGAGTTCCACGTCAGACTCCTGGCATGGAGCCTGCTTCTCCCTCCTCCTGTGTCTCTGCCTCTCTCTCTCTCTCTCTCTCTCTCTCTCTCTATATATATATATATATATATATACACATTATCATAAATAAATAAATCTTTAAAAAATTAAAAATAAATAAATAAAGCAATCTACAAAAAAATGAAAATATTTTTTACCAAGAATAATTTGAATCCAGGTGTGAACGTATACACACTGTGAACAGAAGGCTTTTCGTCACTTCTTTCTTCATGAGTAATCACAAAGTAAGGGGAAGGACCAATATTAAAGGCCTCACAAGTTTTAGGATTTTCTATATTTAAATCCTAGGAAATAAGAAATAACAGTAATTCATGAGACATCCAAAATTTACATGTACATTTTATGTACTATAAAATGACTGATGTTTACCTCAAGTGGAATAAAAATCCCTTGCCAACGATAAATAGTAGAAGACAATTTTCTTAACATTACACCATATATTGAATCTTCCAAAGTAAAGAAACACCAA
The DNA here is from genome assembly GCF_011100685.1 of Canis lupus familiaris. Taxonomy (NCBI): domain Eukaryota; kingdom Metazoa; phylum Chordata; class Mammalia; order Carnivora; family Canidae; genus Canis; species Canis lupus. The sequence continues at coordinate 18,378,594 of NC_049224.1, forward strand.
CCAGAAGCTGATGCATCCAAAAAACTCTGAACTATGGAAAACACAGCATCCATTCCCCCTGAAATACATAAATCATGATTTATTAATGTGTTATCCCTTCAAAACTTTATGTCAAGTTTATTGTTTAAACAGTGAGACAAGTGAGTTTGTTACCAAAAACAAAGATCCTTCTATGATGTGTGTGTGTGTGTCAGAGAAATTATAAGCTAGAGAACTTAAAAATAACTAAAAATAATGATTTTCTTAAAAATTGTTAAAACCCTGATCCAAATCCACATAGGCTTTTCCAAAGTATATTTAAAATACTAAATATATATTTTAAAGGGAAATATGCTCTACATGATTTTTATTAACTTTCATAAAGATGATGAAAATATAATTGAGAAATGTTTACATAATATATAGTTTTATAGAAACAGGCTAAATGTTGGGTTTTAAAAAGTTACACCATCAAATTGAAACTATGCCCATCCAGTGATTTCTCAGATATCAAGGATTTCTTATATATTTCTTATGTATATACACCAAAGCACACTCACCTACTTTAAATGGTTGTTAACTTTTTAATCAACATGCTATCACAAGTATAGGTCCTAAAATTCTGTACCACATTTAAACAAAGAGAAAAACAAAAAATCCCTATCCCATGAAGAATAATTTTTAAAAAGCTTTATGTTTTATTACACCAGTTTCCTAAAGAAAGTTCTTTTAAATCTTAAGCTAATGGTGTGAACAGCAAGAACAAATGTCAAGGTTGAAATTTAGGCCCCTTATAAATCATTGATCATTTTCAGATTACCAGTTCAAGAAATCATGTAAATGCCTCATATGTACTATCCATTAGTGATTTCCTTTCCTAGAAAACCAGTATTTTCATTCCTATTTTGTCATCTTTTAAAGGTACACCACAGCTTTCACACTGATTCTTAATGTTTTACATTCAAGTCCTGACCATCTGGCCCAATGCTTCCGTACCATAATTCAGAAAGATGGTGAAAGAAAAATAAACAATGCTGACATTTAAGAATCTCCAACATGTACTCTCACAACTACTTCTAAAAACACATGCAGATCTCAAACAATAATGAGATAACTATGAAGTAGAAATCATAGTCTTTCTTTTTTGGATCCCATCTCCTCCTGTCTTTTAGACAATTATACCACTACTGATGATCTCTTTCTGTACTAAATATTCAATCTCTCTCTACTTAATAGACCTTTTCCATCAGCATGTAAATATGCTCAGGTCTCTCCAAACTAAACAAATGAACAAACAAACTCCCTTGAATCCTATACCACACTACCTCCTTTGCTTGGTCCTACCTTCTCAGTCAAACCTCTTGAAATGTTTGCATACATTTGAAGATGCCATTCCTTTACCACCATTCAAAATATTATTCAGTTCCTATCCCTCTACACAAATAGCTCTTGCTATTTTATTCCTTCTCTACAATGGATATTTTTTTGGTTCTTATCTTACTGGGCTTCTACACCAGCAACTGACACAGCCACCATTCTTTCCTTGTTCAGATACTCTTGTGCTGCTATCTGCAATCCCACATTCCCTGGGTTTCTCACCAGGTCTTCTCCATATACTTTGCTATAGCTATATCCTCCTCTTCTCCTTGGTAACTCAATTTGAGCCTACTCAACTCAATCTAGGTCCTCTTCCCTTCTCTACCTATAGACCCTCTTCCCAGGTTTTCACACCAATTTACATGCTAAAGATTTCCAAATTTATCTCTGTAACAGAGACTGGCCTTTGAGTCTGGAGAAACTTCTCAAAAGTAACTCAAATGCATAATATGTTAAATCACACATATTTTACTCCACCTCACCAAAATAATGCCTAGTTCCCATTCAGACTCCTCTTCTTACTAAAGATCATGACTCTCCCTCTAACCACAAAAGCCAGAAATCTAGGAATCATCTCTGGTATCTCCTTCATACCCAATCCATCACCTAGATCTAGCCAGCATATGGGCTGACCTTTTGTTTATCTCCCTTCATCCACTCTTTCCTTCTGTGCCAAGTCATTCTTTCAATGGTATCAAGAATGGTATCTTTGAAATGCAAATATAATCATATCACCCCACAAATACACACAGCAACTCTCCTGACAGCCTAAACCACTCAGAGACTTTCAATTAACCCTACAATAAAGACTAACATATGTAACATATTCTTCAAGTTCTTGAACTATCAGGTCTTACCTAGTTCTCCAAACTCAACACTCCTCCTTATTTCTAACCCTAATGTTCACTCTACAGTCTTCACGAATACACTCTTGTGTGCCTCTAGACTTGTGTACCTGAATAGCTTCTCACTTTCTTTCCATGTCCCTCTCACTCAAGACTTTGCAGAATCAATCCCTAATCATCATTAGGTCCTAGTTCAAACACTGATACTCCTGAGAAGCATTCGCTTATGTTTTCACAACACTGAGAATTACTCCTTTAAAATATTTATTATAATTTTAAGCTACACACTGGTTTTTACTTATTTGGTTTTTTTTCTGTCTCCACCTATATTCTAAGCACCATGAGTTCAGTATCGTGTCTGGCACATGATAGGCTCTCAATAAATATTTGTGGCTATGATAAAAGAATTAGATATCTGTTCTCCATTTTCAACAGATCCATAGGATACAATTCATGGGGGGAGAATGTACATCTGATACATGCAATCTTTCTTGGTTATGGAATTTTGTTTTCAAAAGAAATCAAACGTACTCATGCCAAAAGCTGTTTCAGATATTGTCTCCCATTCCACACTCACATCTAAATCGATGCCATTAGTGCGGGACACATTTAAATATACAGTCCTGTTGGCTTCTTCAATGTCTACAGAGGTGGCTCTAAAAAAATGGATTGCAGAAAAGCAGAAAAAGAACATAATTTCTACATATTAAATACATACATCACATTGCTAGCATATATTTAATATACTTTTAAATTTACATAAGCCAAGGTGAGATTCATCCACAAATTTCACATGGCAGGAAAATTAGACTCTACAGCTCAAAATATTCATTTATGAGGATTAAAAAAGCACTAGGATCTGATACTATGATCTTAAGAAAATAATCAGTCAGTAACTTCATACTGTATATTCTAAAAAAAATAAAGTTTTGCCATTCCTAGTTTCTTCTCATATAATCTAAAAACATCACAAAGAAAAAAAAAATGAATCCAGAAATTCTTAGTTTATTACTAAAACTAGATCTACTGAAGTTTTTCTAAGAAATAAAAAACCAAATATGTGTCTGCTTCCAGAAGAATTTTCAAACTACAATCATATTAATATATGCTTGAAGAATCATTCATTTGGTTTGAGTAGCTAAATATTTTTATACTATTTCTTGCTTTTTACTATTATTGACAACACAAAACTGTGCAAGCCTTTACCTGAAAGTGTGAATTCTGAGGAAATAAGAATTCTAATAATACCATTATACAGGACATGATTAGGCTTTTGATGCTCCTTGTTACAAGAGGGCATAATGTTTCTCAGATCTATCTGCCAGAGCTCATTTTAAAAGTCCCCTTTGAAATAGTCAATTTCCCTCTCCACTTTCTTTATGTCAAAAGGTATTTCCTACCTAGCTTCAGAAGTGACAATTTCCTTATGAATAAACTGTACCTATTTGCAACTGCAGAGATACTGAATAACCCCAGAGGGGCCTGATTTTGCAAAACTGTTATCAGGGTTTGAACATGTGCCCCCAGCCTGGCACCTCCAGTTGGATTAAACAAGGTGCAAACAAAATGCTCATCCATCTCTGGTTCAGTGTCCAATATGGCAGAAATGCGTAGGGCCTGAAAACAAAATCAAAAGATAAAGTTACTAGACTACAATATTTCTGCAACATAGATACAAGGAGATCTGCTAAACATTTTTGACAACAAAATAATATGTTTTGGAAAACATGACTTCTTTTTTATTTTAATACTGATCCCTATAATATGTAATAGTTATTATGACTTTCAAGTTATCAGTTTCAAGATTTTCAACACTCTGATATATTGCACTGTCTAAAAATAAATCTCATGATTTAAAAATAATATGAAGATTAAGAAAATAAATTTAGGTCTTAATTTTTGCTAATTCTTTATCTTGCCCTAGTTACATAACTGCATTAGTCTCATTTTAGTGTAGGAGTCACTGAAAAAAAAAAAAAAACAGTTATAGCCATAGTAAGCACAAATTAGAAACAACTCACATGTTTATCAACAGAAAAATGGATAGACGAATAATGGTCTGTTCAATGCATTGCTACTCAGCAATAAAGAACCACCAACTACTGAGGCATGTAACCAAATAGATCAGAAAAATTATGTTGATCAAAAAAAGCCAGACACAAAAGAGTATACACTATATGATTTTATTTATATGAAGCTCAAGAATCAGCAAAATTGAGTCTTCAGTGACAAAAATCAGAAATTAGTCTCCTCTGGGGAGGGCAAGGACCAGAAGGAAACTTCCAGATGATGGTTATGCTCAATATTATAATCTGAGTAGTGGTCACATGGGTGTGTGTGTGTGTGTGTGTGCGTATATATATTTAAGTTGCTGACCCATGCGTTTGAGATTTTGGGACTTTACTGTTTATATTTCAAAATAAAAACATGAGGAAACAAAGACCATTATGTGGGTGAAAGAAAAATCTATTTACTCCAGTTTGCTTTAAATTTTAATTTGCTTAATGAACGGAAAGATCTTTAAACACATTGTGAAAAAAGTCTCTAAAGAAAAAAAATAATAAAAATATACAAAAAATTAAGTAAATAAAATTGTAAACATTTTTAAAAAGGAGAAAAAGCCTGAGAATGTAAAGCAGTGGAAAATTCATTAAACACCTTAAATTTGAATTCTTTTATATCTATATCACCATGTAGATATTTTTATTTTTTTAATTTTTATTTTTTTAATTTTTATTTTTTTTATTGGTGTTCAATTTACCAACATACCATGTAGATATTTTTAAATCAAAGGTTCAAATTTCCAAGAACATAAAAAATATTACATGCAAATAAATATGAATTCAAAAATATGTTGCAGTGTACACAAACTGATCACATAGAAAGTTAAATACTGGGTAGACTCTTTTTAGATGAAATAGTTTTGTTGATTTTTTTAAAGATTTTATTTATTTATTCATGAGAGACACAAAGAGAGAGGCTGAGACATAGGCAGAGAGAGAATCAGACTCCTTGCAGGGAGTCCGATGTGGGACTCAATTCCAGAACCAAGATCACACCCTGAGCTGAAGGCAGATGCTCAACCGCTGAGCCACCACTTTATAATTATTATACTTAATATGTCAAGCTTAAAAATTATCTTAATCTAATGCGATTAGCTACTTCAAACTTAAATTTTAAAAAATCAAATAAAAAATAAATAAATAAAATTTAATTGCAGGAACAGAAAGTTATCAATACACAAAAAAAGGAGTTTCAGAAGGTAAATTTCTGTAAGTATAGATCACATTTATAATTAAACCTAAGGCTAGTATTTTTTTTTCCAATAAGCTATTCGTATTCACATAGGATATTTGCCTCTCACATAAGCAGGCTAAAGTAAGCAATTATATTTTGTCAAATGAAAATGTGACCAAAAGGATGACTTGCTAGGGTTTAGTGACTATAGTAAATGGCTTGGAGTTTCCTTTATGTTTTAAGAATAATACAAAGTGAAGTATGCTACTTAAATACTTAACATTTACAATAGCACTATGTGCATTTTCCTTATTTGTATATTTCACTACCATATTAACAGAGCAAACTTCTCTAGCAGCACTCTCTGGAGACTATATAGCACTTGTTAACACTTTCACACAGTAATTTAATCTTTACCTGTCATCTAAGCTAAGGGTACTTTTGTTTTCTTTCTAGGACCTAGGGTGCTCCTCTAAAATTATTCATAAATGCAATTCATTCTCATTAAAGCCTCATACTATACCTTGAAGCGAACACCTTCTTCTAAGACAATGTAGCCTTTGGAAGGGGTCAGATCTTTGGACTCCATGGAGGAATTTACTTCTGTCACAATGAACTGAACTGTCACGGTTCCAAACAGTCCTTGCACAGGTTCCCGAACAATGTACAATACTGCAACACTCTCCTGTACGTAGAGAGCTGTTGGTTCTCTTAGGAAAAAGTGTTCACTGTTGTTAAATGATAGGACTCCAGAGCCATCATCGTTAGCAAGGATAGTAATTAAGGCTGTTGAAATAAAAATATTAAAGCAGTAAATGAAAATAGAGTGGGTTATAAGTACTGGGAAGTATGTAGATGTTTCATTATAAACTAAGCCAATTCTTCTCTAGATCACCTTAAAAGCAAGGGAAATTTTAAAAGGCATTTAATAAAATTCCTTATTTACTTATGATATAAAAATAGCCAGTAATCTTGGAATAAAAGGCAGCTTCCTCCTCAACCTAGGAAGCCGGTAACATATACCTTACTCAATGCTGAAACATCAGAAGGGCCACCATTAATAACAGAAACAAGACAATGCCTGTCATTACTGCTACTATTCAGCATTGTCCTAGAGCTCTGAGCCACGTAACAGGTACAAGAGCAATGAAAACAAAGAATTGGTACACTATTTTCTAGACAACATGACTGGCTTCTTAGAAAACCAAGAGAGGGATGCCTGGGTGGCTCAGTGGTTGAGTGTCTGCCTTCAGCTCAGAGCGTGATCCTGGGGTCCCAGGATCGAGTCTCACATCATGCTCCTGCCTGCTTCTCCCTCTGCCTCTGTCTCTGCCTCTCTCTGTCTCTCATGAATAAATAAATAAAATATTAAAAGAAAAAAGAAAACCAAGAGAAAGAAATTATTAAACTATTGTAAGAGTTCAAAATATAAGCTGAGTAACCTTTGAAAACCAAGAGCTTTCTATTTTTGCTACCACTAGTGATAATACTAACAATGGAAACAACTAATACTACTGAGAACTTACTAACTGCTTAAACTGTATTAATTCATTTAATCCTCACCACCCTACACGGTTGATTTTATTACTGTTTTCATCTTACAGATGGAATGACTGAAGCACAGACAGGTAATCTGTGGAACTTCACAAGCTAGAAAGTGGTAGAACTAGTGTTACTAGTGCTAGGAAGTATGCTACGGAGCATGCGTCTAAAGGTTATTATACTATCTCTATACATCAGCTGTAACTATATAAAAAATATAACAGAAAAGGGACATCACTTATAATAGTAGCAATACTTAGGAATCAAGGTAAAAAATACAGAACCTACATAAAAAAAACATATAAAGTGTTAAGGCAGGACTGTGGCAGATTCTGTGTCCCACCCATACCCCCTGCGGTAGTTCGTCTTGCCCTGGCCTCTCTCTAGCTGAGGACAGCATCAGCTGATGCAGGAATAAGGCCAGAACTCCTGGAGACCGAATACTCAAGAACATCCTCAAACAGTGAAGGATAGGAGCTGGGGAATGACTAGCCTAGCTCCCTCCTTTTAGGACAATCGCCCTGAGCTCTGTTCAACTCAGTGTCCATGGACTGAGCTCCAGCTGCCCAAAGCAGTACCCCTTCATTAGCACGTCTTCTATCAGCTTTCCTCTCTCTCTTTCACTTCTTCCCTTCTCACTATGCCTCCAGAGATCATCTCCCAAATAAACTACTTCCACCCAAATCTTTGTCTCAGGGTTTGCTTTTTGGGGAACACAAACTAAGGCAATAAAACAAAAGAAGATCTAAATTAATGGAGAGGTATGTATCATATTTCTAAATGGAAAAACAATACTATAATGATGTTGAGTCCTTCCAAATTAACCTAAAACTTCAACCCCAACACTATCAAAACACTGTCTTACAGAATTCAATTGGTTGATTTTAAAGTTCATAATGGAAGACATCTGAAAGAATAGGTGAGATGATTTAGAGAAAGAAAAATAAAAAGTATTTGGCCTAAAAAAATAATAAAATGTCTTTCAGAACTATGACAAATAAAACTGTTATTAGTACATGAACAGGCAAATAGAACAGAGTCCAGGAAAAACAGATGACACAGATAGACAAACAAAAATAAGTTTTACATTGAAAATCAATGGAAAATTGATGTCTCATTCTCTATAAAGTTTTAGGGAACTGATTATACATTTTAGGAGAAAAATCAAGTTGTAGCCTTACCTCATTTGCCACTAATGAATAAATTAGTGATATGTTACATAATTAAATGTGTATCAAAATTATGAAAATATTTTATAGCTTTTGAGTGGAAATATCTAAATAGCATTTTAAAGCATATCAGAAAATATATGATATTTTAAGTATTTTAAACAATTTTAAATAAAAGACATCATACTAAAAGATAAATGAGGGACTGGGAGAAACTACAACATTTAATAAGCAAGGGACTGACTTCAGAATATAGGAGTTATTCCTATAAACCAGAAAAAGTAGATGCCACAGAAAAACACAGTAAGAGATATAAAAATCTAATCACACAAACAAAAAACAAATTGCCAGGATCAACCTAATAAATGAACATGGAAATGAAGAAAAAATGTACAATACAACCACATTTCTTTTATACATTAGAATTTTTTAATGTTAAAGTCCATAGAAATTTCTGTTAAGAATGTAGAGAAACAGAAATTTTATATACACATTTTGGAGTGGGAGTAACATAGAAGGTAGCTGATGTCCTTTCCACTCAACACTTTGTACTCAACAGATGTACTTGGTTCTTCACATATACAAAGATTTACATATAAGAATGTTTATTGAAACTTAATGAAAATTTGAAAATAGGAGCACCTGGAGGCTCAGTGGTTGAGCGTCTGCCTTTGACTCAGGATGTGATCCTGGAGTTCTGGGATCGAGTCCCACATCAGGCTCCCCATAGGGAGCCTGCTTCTCCCTCTGCTTATGCTCTTCCTCTCTCTGTGTGTCTCTCATGAATAAATAAATAAATTCTTTTTTTTAAAAAAAAAGTTTGGGAATAGTGTAAGGCTGATAAGTGGGGCATAGTTTAAGAAATTACCCACTTCCAAAGCACTTATTATTCTGAGGATTATTTTATATTTTAAAATAGAAAATTACAAGCAGGAGATCCCTGGGTGGCTCAGTGGTTTAGCACCTGCCTTGGGCCCAGGGCATGATCCTGGAGTCCTGGGTTCGGGTCCCGCATTGGGCTCCCTGCATGAAGCGTGCTTCTCCCTCTGCCTGTGTCTCTGCCTCTCTCTCTCCTCCCTCATGAATGAATAAATAAATAAATAAATAAATAAATCTTAAAAAAAGAAAGAAAGAAAAGAAAATTACAAGCATAACATAAACAGAGAACAAGATATTATTTCCCCCTACTCATGGTGGTGGGCATGTAACCTTCATAATTCCAAACAGAATTATATTAGGACTTCTTTAAGAATGGCTTGAGTTTGAGTGCTCCTCTTTCCTATTATGTGGAGTGTAAAAGAATGACGTGAATAATTATCTTGTGACAAGTAACATTGGCCTTATAATGAAGCCAATACTCCAAAAGGCAAGGAGAGGTGGCATGTTAAGTCCTGGTCCCACTTCATCTATAGCTGTATGTCTCTGGACCCATAGATTAAATGAGCCAATAAACTATCTTTAAGTCCACTTGAATTGGGTTTTCTATGGTTTATACATAAAAGATTCTTAACCAACACATTATGTCCATTCCTATAACCCTTTACATACAACCCACTAGGTTCTACAACAACAAAAAAAGAGTACACTTCCGACATACTCTGAATTTGAAACAATGGCCATTGACTCAAGAAAGTTTCGAAAGACTTAGAAATATCAATCTGTTTCATTAATATGGCAAGAAAAGTGAAAACCAGTTCTTGGGTTATTCAAAATTATTTCTTTTTTCTACAAATCAGATTTTTTTTCACATAAGGGCCAATAATTTAGGAATACAAAGGTTAATTAGGTCAAGGGAATCCCAAAGAACAGTCAGCCACTAACTTAAACAAGAGGTTGAAGAGTAAGTCCACCTGACTTATATATTACCATGGGAACTAAATTAAGTGACTTTTAAAGAGCCCTTCCAATCCCATAGTTCTGGATTTACATGAATTCTCCTCTCTTTTTTATCATCTCTAAGCAGTCAGTAGGATATCTAATAAGCAGTAAACTAGATGAATTTTCATAACAATTATGGCCCCTATAACATCTTAGGTGTCAATATACTTCAATTCTATGTGGAGATAATACAGCAATGGGATGACATCAAAACCTTGTCATTCCCTCTATTGTTAAATAGGAAACCAGAGCAGTATTCAAATTTCAAATGAAAGACATTTACAAATTAAATAAAACCTATGAAAGCTACAGAAATGATTTAATTTCTTACTACCTTACTACCAACCTACTTTTTTGTTTCATACACACCACACACACACACACACACACACACACAACTACTGTTATACTGACACAAGAATTCCAAAATGTCTACTATAATATTTTTAATTCTAAGCACAGAAAACTATCTAGACTCCCTAATCCCTCAACATCTACCTCCATATTAGGAAAACAGCATGAGTGAGAGTGAACTGTGTATGAAAAATTATCAAATACCTATTGTTTTTTCTCCCAGCTCTAGTCCAGGAGAAGGATTTGTTAAAATCAGCTGAAATGTTTCATCTCCTTCTGGAATGTCATCATCAAGAATCATGATATCAATATTTTTATACCTTTCTCCATCAACAAAATGAAGAATCTGGTCAAGAAAGTGAGAGTAGATAATATATTTAAATACAGTGTTCAGTTTTTATAGGATATTTGACAGGAAATACAACATGGGTGGCAACATGAAATGAGCTATTTAAATAAAAATAAGGGATTTTTTCCCTTAATTTTTGATCTCTTTTTATTTAAATTGACATTAAGTTTAAAAATTAAAACTTGTGGAGAAGAGAAAAAGTAAGTATTTGACTAAAGAATAAAAGGCATCAGACACAAAAAAGCATTTTAAAACACTAATGGTATTTCAGTAAATTAAAACAAAGAAATAAAAGATTTAAAATTTTCAAGAAGCTCAAGAAACACTCTGGAACACTCTGATAAAATATGATGACAAATTATTTGACACGATAACTTGTGTACACATTTTCAAATATTGCAAAAAGATAGTGAATAAAATAGTATCAAATATTAAAACAAAATGGATGAATAAAATAAAATGCAGAATAATATTTAGAACTAAAAATTCAATTTACAAATTTTACCAAAATAGTGAGGGAAGCTATTCCACAATGTAGAAGTCTTCTACCCTAATTTATTATGGAATACATAATAGTTTATTACTTTAAGATTAATTTATTTATACAAGACCCAATTCAGTATAATTCTCAAGGATTTCACCATTGGGGTGAAGATGTAATCCAGCCCCAGCTGTGCTTCCAAATTCTGGGCATACACAAACAAGGAAACGTGGCCAAGAGTCCCTCTGCTCCTCTGGGCTACCAATGTTACACTTTCTTTGGTTTCATTTACTTCAAACCTAAAATAAACAGAATACATTAATCTTTTCCTTATTAGCTTTTATTCAGTAGATAAGGAATCTGACACTCAGAAAAGGACTCTCACACAGCCTTGGTCTTACCTACTATGTTGCCATTCAATTATGCCTCGAACACCATCATTGGCATCAATAATAATTTGTACAGTCAAGCCTTCTGAATCTGAAAAAAAACAGAAATATATTTTTAAATAAAAATGATTACAAAGAAGATTATTTGACATATAGATCACATAATTTTTCATATAGAAATAGTCAACATCACTCAAAAGATGTTTAAGAAAATAAAGATATCAATGCTTATGCTATCTGATTAAGAAAACTTTTTGCTAACAAGAGCATTGACTTATAGAAATCTAATGAACTGAGAACAATATAAAATAGGCACCTGAGATTATGGTTTTATTTCTATTAATTTAATAAAAAGAGGAAAGGATAATAGAGATCATTGGGAGGAGTATAAAGCGCAAGAAAAGAGAAAGAAATGGGAAGAGACAGGCAGGAAGTGCTGCAGAGTAAAAACAGGTATAAGAAGGAGATGCAGGGAGAGACAGGGATACAAGTTGGGACAGGAGGGGAAAAAGGGGAAGAGGTTAGGGGGACAGAGACTAACAGACTCAAGTAAATTTCTCTTACCCCTTTTAATTTTGTACTTTGTCTACCAAGTTTGGTATGTTACCATCATTCATTATTCAGTATTGAAATATTAACCAACTCTGTTCCTGTTTAGTTTTTTAATATTTTTGGCCTTTCCCTTTTAAAACTCAGAGGCTCTACTTTACTCTTAGAATACTTATGGCAGCTGCCTAGGTGGGGATGGGATATAGGGAGAGTGTCGTTCTCTCTGAGTAAAGAGAACATTACCAAAAAAAAGAATATAAAATAAAAATCTGCCCATCAGACTAGGGGCTACAAAGCACAAGCCCAGCTCCAGCATCTCCTAGCTGTGTGGCTCCCAGCACATTACTAAGCTTCTCAAAGCCTCAGCTCCCTCATTTGTAAAATGGGAAAGTAGAAGGAATGATGGTACTAACAAATAAAGCACTTGAAATGGGGGCATTAAGAAAGCATTAAACAAAAGTTAAACTATTTAAATGACCCCTAATATGAGTATAAAGAAATACAAAATATCCATTAGCTTTATTTGCATTAATAACTATCATCTAGTAAATGCCTCATATCAACAGCCTAGTCACTGGAGTCAAATATTTCTTTTGCAAAAGAACTGAAACTTTTCAAATAATAATAATAATATGTTAAAAACTGGTGATTCCCTTCCATTATTTCCAAAGGAAATCCTTGTCATACGGAGCCTCAAAAGTGAATAAGGAACCCTTGTTTCTTAGCTCATTCCTCTTGGCCATGATTATCCTCCTTTAACCCAGACTAACCTGCCGCCTAATCAGCCTCCACCCTGTCCAGAGCACATTCTAACCAAGGGATGGGGAAGAGGCTATCACAGTGCTATTCATCACCACCACCTCCTGGGCTATCACACCTATAAGTTTCCACCAAATCCCTGATATTAAATGTCTAAAACGCGAACAAAAGTTTGTGTTTTAAAATAAAAATACATCTTTTTAATCTACATAAATTTAATCTGAGGTTCAAGTTTTACCTTTCAGTCTGTAATGAATTAACTGAGTCTTTTCTAAAGCATGAAAAAAAAGAGGTAAAAGGTCAAAAAAGAAGCAGAGAACATAACAAGCAAACAAATGTTCTGCTTAACCTAAAGGAAAATAAAATCATCTGATACTCTGGAGATCTAATGAAAACAGCAAATGAAATTTTAAAAGGAAAAAATGCCTTCCTAAGAACCGATTCTATTTTGAAGATTACAAATTCAGTTATAAATAGTTGTAAAATTTAAAATTTAAAAAGCACCACACAATAATTAATCCTTAAATGTGTTTACAATCTCCAGTATATAAAACTGCAATAGATGACACTCTCTAAATTAAAACAAATCTAAAAGCTCACCATATTTTCTTCTATAGCTGAGATTAACAAGTATTACAGTGATCACTTTACTTTGTTTGAAGTGAATAAATGAAAACAAATACCATACCTAGTCTAGGAGGAAATGAAGTTAAAGAAGCCATGATGAGGTCCACATAAGTTAAATTCACAAGGAAATATTCTTCTAGTTCTGGTATGTCATCCTGCAAAAATTATATCCATTAAATCCCCCATAGTTATGTTCTCAAAGTAATAACCTCTCAAAAGCAGCTTTTAAAATTATCTAATAAATATATATATGCTTAAACATGCAAACCTAGAATAAAAATATTTAAAATTTTAAAAATAAACATGTATTGGCTCTGATTTTTTTCAGATTTGACACCAAAAGCAACAAAAGCAAAAATAAACAAATGGACTATATTAAAATTAAAATGATTCAGCACAGCAAAGGAAAACATCTACAAAATGAAATGGCAACCAATGGAATGGAATAAAATATTTGCAAATGACATATGTAATAAAGGGTTAATATTCAAAATATATAAAGAACTCATACGACTCTGCAGCAAAAACATAACAAAACAAAACACAACAAGTCTGGTTTAAAAATGTAGAAAGAACTGAATAAACATTTTTTCAAGGAAGATGTATACAAGTGGTCCATACATGCATGAAAAGGTACCCAACATCACTGATCATCATGGAAATGCAAATCAAAATCAAAATGAGACATCACCTCACATCCCTTAGAGTGACTATTATCAAGAAAGACAAGAGCTAAATATTGGTGAAGGTGTGGAGAAAAGGGAATCCTTGTGCATTGTTGGTGGAAATGTAAACTGTGCAGCCACTATGCAAAACAATATGAAGGCTCCTCAAAAACTTAAAAATAGAACAACCATATAATCAGGTAATCCCATACCAGAGTATATATCCAAAGGTAACAAAAACAAGATATCAAAGAGATATCTGCACTCCCATATTAGTGGAATTATTCACAATAGCCAAGATATGGAAACAACTTAAGTGTCTATCAATGAGTAAGTGAATGAAGAAGATGTGGTATATAGAAACACAATGGATTATTCAGCCACAAGGAAGATGGAAATCCTGCCATTTGCAAAAAACATGGATCAATCGAAAGGGCATTGTGCTAAGTGAAATAAGCCAGACAGAGAAAGACAGATACTGCATAGTATCATGCAGTATCAGTGGAGTCTAAAAAAAGAGAAGAAAACATTAAACTCATAGAAACAGAGAGTAAAAAACTGGTTGCCAGGGCCAGGGGCTGGAGGCAGGGTAAAAAAGGAGAGGTTGGTTAAAGAATGCAAACTCAGCTATAAGATAAGTAAGGTCTGAGTGTCTCATGTAAAATGTAGTGACTATATAGTTGACAACAGTGTATTATATAGTTGAAATTTGCTAAGAGAATAGAACTTAAATATTTTCATACACAAAAAAGATAAACATGTAAGGTGATTGAATATGTCAAACAGGGGGAATCCCTTTTACAATGTATGTATGTGTGTATATATGTATGTATGTATATATACACACTATGTATGTATGTATATATATATATAAAACCACCACAATATACATTTTAAATATCTTATAGTTTTATATACATTTTTAGACTCTACATATAAGTGATACCATTCAGTATTTGTTAATTATACTTCAATAAAGCTGACATTAAAAAATAATAAAAGTATAAACTTATACCTGATTATATGATAAGTTGTTAGGTTAAACCACATAAGACTGCTAATGTATCATTTTTCCTAGACTAACATAATATGTAAACCAATTATAGAAATATATACCAACCTAATATATTTTAAATATACTGGGAGCAAAAGATTTTAAATTATGTCAAAATCCAATAATTAGAATGTGGAGCAGAATACTATGGAAAAAATAACAAGCTTCGCAGTTTTTGGAGATCCAACAGCAAATTCTGTAATTTTAAGTGAGTTACTTCAACTTAAAGGCCTCACTTCCACCATCTTTATAATGGGGAAAATAACAGCTACTTTGGGAACTGTAAAAACGATTAAAAATAATGAGTATGGAGTGCCTGGCCTGAGAGGGTCCTTAAAAAGTGATAGATATTTGTGACGGTTAATTTTAATACACTATTACTATTAATCACTGGTGCCCATATGAAAAATGAAAAAAAGGCAGGTGCTCAAAACTTGAGGACTAGCAAAACCCATATCAATTGTGACTGGACAGCCAACAATATTTACATAAAAATCCAATGTGTGTTTGTACATATGTGTGTGTTATACGTCTATGTACATATATGTATATATAAAATGTCAGTTCATACATTTTATTCATTTTATTTATGGAGATGTATTTCCTATGAAAAAATAAGAAAGTCTCTAAACTATCTTCTATAATATATACACCACAGGGAGTTACAGAATCAATGATATAAAAGGGAAGCCCCCCCAATCCCCACTGTTCCTCACTCTCACACAACTACCTCCCATCACTGACCACTGTCCCCACCATCAACCCAGGCCTGGCTGATTTCTGTGTATACAGGTCTGCAGTCTCTTACTCTCATGCTACTCAGGGAACAGAAATTGCTACAAAGAGCTAAGGAGAAAAAAACGGAAACTGGAGATCCTGTGTTCATAAAACTAGACTCTGCAAAGAAAAGAGGGTTGGCTACATATTTTCTGTTTTAAGAACTATCATATCTAAGGAATAATCCATTTGTTTGTATTCCATTATATTAATAGATTATATATTTGAAAGAAGACTTGGTTTAAAGTTTTATTTTATCAAATCGTGTGTTCCATGTCATATGCTAAATATTACCTTTTATCTTACGGCTCTAGAGTTCTCATACTATTGTATTAGGTCACTGTGCTATGGTAATCAACAAAACAGGAGTTAATAACTTCAGATGGTGGATAGTTTACACCACTAATAATTTTGTAAAAGTAAAAAGCCTCTGAGAAAATAAAATCTTTTCAAAAACAGAACCCCAAAATACATAGTAATTAAAAATTTTCCTATAGCAATATTTATTCTCTTCCCTCTCCACCCTACATATCATCT
Source organism: Canis lupus familiaris (assembly GCF_011100685.1). Classification (NCBI taxonomy): domain Eukaryota; kingdom Metazoa; phylum Chordata; class Mammalia; order Carnivora; family Canidae; genus Canis; species Canis lupus. Next base: position 18,395,162 of record NC_049224.1, read on the forward strand.
CCTATCACCTCCATACATACTATTTTCATAAACCTCTTGGAAATGTATTCAAGGTAGCTGAAACACTGAGTCTCAAAACAGCATGAGGTTTCACAATATGAAAAATCATTTAAAATGCAATTTCAATCACCAGTGATAACTTTAAGTTGACCGTAATCACATTTTATACCAACAGCCTCTAGTGAGTTTCTATCTCTAATTTAACCAGTCCTTAATAACTAAAAGGCTGACCTACATGGATTTGCTGGTCCAATAAATCCTTTGGAATAATCAAAATGTCAAAATGCTCTCCTGGAATCTTCTTAGGCCAATGTCTATCTTAAAGGTGACTGCTCTAAGGAAATTCTCTTTATCATGAGATGTTTCTATAATAAAATACACAACAGCAGACCAGCCTATTCAGACGAGAACAGAAACTCCTGTGTGGTTTTTAAAAATTCACAAAAAGAAATAACCTGATTTAAAAGCACCAGAATATTCCATGAATTTCTACTTTCTTGGAAGTTATTCAGATTTAATATGATAATAGCAAAATAAAGAGTTTTACCTCAAGTATAGTAATGTTGATGGCTGCTGTCGTTTCCCCTTCTTCTAAAATCAGAAAGCCAACTACTGAGACAAAGTCAACATCTGGCTCAGCTAGGTTTCCTTCCGTTTGGTTCTTTAGACTCAACATTCCAGGAACTGTGCTATAGGTGACATTAATGGCTCCTAATTGAATCAGATGATAAAAGATCTTATAATTATTTAAACTCTTAAAATAATATCAGAGTGTTATAGCCTTTTTATTTCCTAACATCTACAGTAGCTTGTATTGTTGGCCCCAATTCCTTACTTCCTCCTCTACCCTTGGCCTTTGCCATGTAATGGCTCAATGATGTCCATTGTGGGCAAGGGGACGTACTGCACTGCCTCTAGACTTGCAATGCAGTACGTCCCCTGTGTGGCTGTGACTTGCTTTGGCTGTTAATACAAAGTAAAGGTGATTACATGCTAGTTCTGAGCCCAGATCTCAAGAGGTCTGGCATTCTTTTGCTTGCTTTCTTTGGCCTCCAATCATCACAGAAGAATGAGAGACATGTGGAGTAGGGCAACCCTTGGCCAACCCCAACATATGGTAGTGGACCCAGAGCCAGCCTATTATTATACACTGCTGAGATTTTATGATCGTTACACAGTATTTCTGTGATGATAGGTAATTGTTTTAATCTTTCAAAAATAAAGAAGTTAGGGGTGCCTGGCTGGCTCTGTCAGAAGAGCATGTGACACCTGATTTCAGGGTTGTGGGTTTGAGCCCCACAGTGCATGTAGAGATTACTAAAAAAATAATAATAATAAATATACTTCAAAAATAAAGAAGCTATAAAGTCCTGTTCTGAATTAACAAATATTTTTTTCCTGTCTGACTTATTTTAGCAATGGCTTTCATCCACACAAGTAGAATATTAAAAAAGAATCTGCCTAGAAACCCCATTCACTTAGTAACACAAACCTAGAGATCCGAATTCTCTGTTGATGAAAAGCTGAACTGTTATGTTAGCCTCTTGCAGCAAAACAAATCTTGATGAAAGAGCAAAATTTAAAACTCCATGTGGTTCATCACTGGCTTCTACAGTCAGGACAGCTGCATATCCTTGAGCATCAAGCAGAGCAATTCCTGCTGGTGGGACTCCTACAAACAACAGGGATCATAAGAAATCTAACGGTGATTTGGCATTAACCTCTAAATACTTAAAAGATAGCCCCACTCTCTGAAACATACTGAAGTACCCATGAAGTGTTCTGTTTCATTGGCTCCTTTAACAGAAATCTTCAGGTTGACAAACAGAACCTACATTTTCGTTTTCTTTTCTTTTTTTTAATTTATTTTTTATTGGTGTTCAATTTACCAACATACAGAATAACACCCAGTGCCCGTCACCCAATCACTCCCACCCCCCGCCCTCCTCCCCTTCTACCACCTCTAGTTCGTTTCCCAGAGTTAGCAGTCTTTACGTTCTGTCTCCCTTTCTGATATTTCCCACACATTTCTTCTCCCTTCCCTTATATTCCCTTTCACTATTATTTATATTCCCCAAATGAATGAGAACATATAATGTTTGTCCTTCTCCGATTGACTTACTTCGTTTTCTTTTTCTAGACGGTAAATCATAAAATTTTTTCACTTGACATATTACTGTTATTATTTGCTATAATGGTCATCTGAATTACAGAAATTGAGTAGACACTGAAAAAAGTACCCAGATAATTTGCTCGAAGTGATTAGTTTTGAATTACCTATATAATTGGTCCAAATCCAAATTGGTCTGCTAATAAAAATGAATCACAGAAAAATTCTTCCTTTGGAAATCTATTTTATTCTGTAAGAAAATACTTAGCAAAATCTTTAGAGGTTTTTCCTGAGTCCACAAAGAGAAGTGTTCGCATTTGGAGCTCATTTTTTTTTTTTAGACCTAACATTTTTATGGGATAGATAATATTTAAAGTAATACTTTTTAAAAAATAAAGTAATACTTTTTAATTAGTATACATCTAGTTGTTAAAGATAGAGATGGCAAGTATTATTTTTTTCTAAAAAGAACAGCTATACCTGAAAAAAAGATCAAACTGAATTTTGAATTACCTTGTGTGCTGACATCATATAGAATGACTTGGTATACTTCTTTTTCCTCAGGTACGTTGTCATCCAACAAATGCACAAAGACTGTTTTATTCAAGGACCCCTATGTTGAACAGAAAGAAATTCACCCCCCTATTGGCACTGAACACAAAATATCTCCTGCTTTGATTAGATTTATAAATTGTGCATGCAAATATATTTTCATTTAAGGAAGCATTCTGTGGCTTAAAAAATAAAATAAATAAAAACTACTGATGAATGGGAAATCAGGCATAAGTTAGATAGGGGCTAATTGTGGAGGATCTTGAATGCTGAGCTAGTGAATGTAGATCTCACCCAATATTGAAAATTTAAGACAAAGCAATACGTTGGGAGATTTCTATGGCAATGATGAACAGGGAAAATGGAAGCATGAAAAAGAAGGCGGTGTTGGAGGAAAAGCAGCTAGTAGGAGGCCAGTGTAGTTACTTAAGGCGGAAAGTTATGGGATTTAGCTTAATATCAAGGGAGTGTAAATGAGGAGGAAAAAAAGAATTAAATGTATAATCCAACAAGAATTCATACTAAGTGTGTATGGGAAGGAGATGAAGATGAGAGAGTTATAATTAAATGGTGCTGATTTCCTATCCAAGAAATGTTTTTATAAAGTTATTTCCTATCACCTTCTTTCAAACTATCAGAGAGCTTCTAAATGGAACCTCAAAAATACAATGTGAACAGGACATAAAAGGATACTTGTTTTTGGAGCTATATTTGCTATCATCTTGCACATAGAGTTCCAAGACAGGGAGGACTAAGAGAAGCAGACAAGTACTGTCCATCATGTTTAGAACGACACAGGGGACACCAAAGGTGGGAGGTCAGGGGAGCAGCAAGAAAGCCTGGCTCAAATGCAAAGCTGACATTTGTTGTTGCCTTCAAGAAGATCTGCCAAGTACACAGGAAAATACAAACCCACGTTGTAAGTCTTAGAACCTCTTTGAGTACTGTTTTTTTTTTTCCTCTAGGTTTCTAAGCAAGCTCCCTGTCAATTTCTGTTAAACTTTGTTTTACATAATCGGAGTTTTCCCATTTCCTTCAAAATACATTGTCTTCTCTACGAATTTGTGTTAAATCTTTTCTTTGTGGTATTACCTCAGGAAAGAAGAGCTGTCCAGTAGAGTTAGCAAAATTGAGTTCTAGGTTTTTCCCAATAATTTTCCAGTTAACAGAAACATTTCCTCGACCAGGAGGTGTTCTTACCACATGGAATTGCAAAATTTCTCCTGCAAATGAAATGTACAGACTGATAAATGCTTAATAGAAAATAAGCAACATCTGAACTCAACAAAACCCAAATCCCAAACATGCAACTATTATGGCACCTTTTCCAAAAACATTACAAGACTGTTCTGTTTCAAATTTTCCAGAAGCTTCATACATGCTTATTGTTTATTAATAACACAGGGATCCCATGTTTAAGTATTTTCATTTAGATAGAACTTCAAGAAGTTCAATACGTAAAAGTTACCAAAAGCACATGCTAAAATGGGGAACACAAACTTTTATACACTCCAAAACATGCACCAGAACACAAATGTTCTGTAATTTAAAGAAATTAATAAAGTCCTTATGGTCAAAACTAGTAATAACACAAGTAAATTCTTCCTTCACTTCTCCAAAGGACACAAATTCCTTACACTGATATGCAATGTGATTTTACACAGTGCATGCATAAAAATGCTTGCAAATACCTGAAAATCACATTTCTTTAAATTGTAACTTACATATACCATCAATGATTTTGTTTTATAAAAAGAAATACAAAGGAAAATGTCAAATTTGTACATCAGCCTCTGTAACTTCACCAAAGTTTTCCTTCCTGGATAATTGAGGTATTTTAGATGCTTCATAGTTTCCATTCCTGGTTTTTATCCCCACATAATACTTTGTAAAATTGAAGAAAATCATGACAATCATTTCTTTTAAACTGCTGAAAGTGGAAAGTAAGTTCCTAGGGAGTACTGCTGATGGCCACATGGCTTGCTGAAAATGCACTTAATTCAAAAGTCTTATACAATAATGAAAACAAAGTACACTAATGAACTGTATTACTAAAAAAATAATTACTTTTGGGGCACCTGGGTAGGTTGGGCTACCAACTCTTGGTTTTGGTTCAGGTCAGGATGTTGGAGTCATGGGATCGAGCCCCACATCCAGCTCTGCATTCAGCATGAAGTTTGCTTAGGTCTCTCTCCCCCTCCCACTACCACCTCCCCTCAATCTCTCTCAAATAAATAGATAAATAAATCTTTAAAAAGAAGTTTTAAGAAAATAATTACTTTTATGAAATGATATGAGTGGTGTTTAGAGGGCTTTAAAAGAACACATCTTATTTAAATTTTGTGGCACAGATGTATAGTTAAAATCCCTGCATATTCATGGAAAATATCACTATTACTTAGTTATACAAATAAGCAAACACTTCTGACATTTTTTAAACAAGGACAGGAGAAATATGACAAAATATAAACATCTTTTTCTATCTTTTAAACTATAATTTTTATTTCTGAAGATAATAAAAGAACAAATATTTCTAAAATAGACTTCTTCTAATATGATGGATTAATTAATTTAGAGATTATCTTTAATTTCAGTTACTAAAAAACACACTAAAACTTTCATACTAAATTTAAGCACACATAACGTTAGTGCAATGAATTATCTGGGGAGAACAGAAAACAAGGCAAAGGATCAGAAAGATTTCCAAACCACACTTCCTCAAACACTTCAATGTATACATTTTTAAGTGTTTCAATACAAAAAAAAATTAATCACCATTATATTAGTAGACTATGTCTTGGGATTTTTTTTAAACCATATAGGGACTGCTAGTTAGGAATCAGATTGTTTCAGAGTTACTGAAAGCCTGTGCAATCAGCCATAATTGCCAGTTATCATTGAAAAATTGTGTACTTGTATAATTCATATGAACAAAATATAGACACTACTATGAAATCCTAGAGTTCCTCTATTGTACACCTTGCACAATTTCCCATAGGGTAGCTTTGTATTAAACAAAGAGTTTATTACTGAGAGACACAAAGAGAGCTTTGGAGTAATTAAGCACTTTCACCTACAGTGAGGTCTGGTGACACAAATAAAAATATTTACACAGTCATGGTTTTTCAGATTTTTTTAAGTGACAAAACTTTAATACTTCAAGAAGAAAATAACAGAAGCTTGATCCAGTGCTAAAAATGCATTATGAACACAAATGGCAAGAAAACAAAATGTAGGTCAATAAAGATCCATGTTGATGGGGAACTATTAATCATAATAATAAAAAAGGATTGCAAGATTTTACATGGAGAATTGGGAATAATATACCATTAAAAGGCAAAAAAAAAAAATGAAATGCTATGGAGAGAAAAAAAGTAAAATTCTCCTACAAATTCTACATAAAAAAGCCTCATAGTCTAATATCACTTAGTCAGCATCACCTTTAAAAATTAAACAAGTTACCATGCAAGTAACTTGCAAGGAAATATTGCAAGAGACACAATTTGAAGCAGTCCACACACACACACACACACACACACACACACACAAATAAAAGATAAAGAAAGTATTCCTTGAATACAATTTTGTAAGCTGAGTCTATTACAAATCATATGAAAAATCATGAAGAGTGTGCAAATTTTCCAAACAAATATTCAAAATGGAGGTTGTGACTTTCCTCGTTAAAGCAGACTCCCAGGACCAGGTCTATTAAAATGTCTCCTGGGAAAAATTACCAGAAAGTTACCCTCTACCTAGATGAGGAGTCAAAGAACAGTCATAAAAAAAGGAAAGCTAAGAAACAAATCCTTAGTCTTTTAAATATAAAGGAAAGGACCAAAAGAATGTCCCAGAGAGAGTAGGTTATAATTTTCATATAAACATTTTCTTGTGTGCTATGCTATCTTCGAGTGTTTGCCCAGGATGAAAGCCTAAATAGGGCCCGTACCCACAGAAGAGTCTGATGACATTACCAGAAGTCCATCTTGATATAAAATCCAGAGTCCACCAAAAGTTGGTGATACATATCTTCAACTCTAAAATGGATCTGTCACATAGTATCTAGGCCTAACCTAATGCAGATTATGAAATGTAAACATAAAATGTATTTTAATAACCCTGAGTGTTTTGTCTACTTTTATTTCCCAAAACAAACCAGGAGTTTTTCTAAAAGATAAACATCAACTACACTGTAATAATAATGGAAAATTAAAACACAGGAAATGTATTTTAACAGATATATGTATACATGCTATATACATGGACCATCCAAATTAATTGCCCTCTACAATAAATAGAAGATGACTTAAACTATAGAGATATGAATACTGTACGACACAAACTATCAATAAAAACAACCAAGAGGGATCCCTGGGTGGCGCAGCGGTTTGGCGCCTGCCTTTGGCCCAGGGCGCGATCCTGGAGACCCGGGATCGAATCCCACGTCGGGCTTCCGATGCATGGAGCCTGCTTCTCCCTCTGCCTGTGTCTCTGCCCCCCTCTCTCTCTCTGTGACTATCATGAATAAATAAATAAAATCTTAAAAAAAAAAAAAAAACCAAGAAAAAATTGAGTGTTTCTAATATAGCAGGTTCTATATTTTTAAAAAGAATTGCATTTCTTGTTCCAATCTTTGTCTAAAAACATTTCAAAGTGTCTCTGAAAAAAAGGTAAATTTTTAAATCCATTGAATACGACATGATGATTACGATGCTGCCAAGCTGGATGACTGAATGAAACACCTAACATGGATTTATAAAGGGCACACGTATACATAGTTTTCAACCACAGTAAAAATCTATTGTCCCATATTTTTAAATTTGCCCATTCCATTTGAAAGAAAGTAATATTTACTACTGGGCATCTGTCCAATTGCTTTAGCATGAAAAAGAGAAACATAATTCTACTGAATCCAGTACATTGTTAAACACTAAAGCAATTTCTCCCTATGAACTGAAAATGTATTATTGTAGAATCAGAAGTTCAGTATGGTCCACATTTTAAATCTATTCACATAAATGAAACTCCAACACTTGGTCAAAAGCAGTGTTAACATTGTTTAAGACCACAAGGCATGATTTTTTAATACTATTTGTTAGGCAGTTATCTTGAAGAATCACCATTAAGTTTTCATTAATTCACTTTGGTAAACATATACACTTGATACACATTTCTCTATACAAGCTTGTGGTAACATAAAAAATACGCACAGATTCTGAATTCTTGAGGTTCAATACAGTGGCTTTAAAAAAATTAACTTAGACTCTAGAAAAAACTTGGGAATAAAGGCATAGGAAAGGAATAAAAATTCACCTCAGTTTTTATGTAGAAAATATGAAAAATCTAGGGAGCACACAAGCAAGCAATAAAAGCAACTCAGTGTTTTCTTTCTAGTACCAAACTCATGCTCAAAGAGTAATATGATAATGCACATTTTTTACCAATTTAGGCCATGGCCATTTATTTTAATTACTAATCAAAGAGGAAACTCTTTGAAAAAAAACATATTGATATACAAATTACAAGTCCATAGATAATGCTTTTGATTATCAGCAAAATTAAGATATAAGTTTCTAGAAAGGCTTATTTGAACTTCTTACCTTCTCTTTCCACAAATCAGTAGCAAACACTTTATGGATGGGCATTGACTTGAGGCCCCTACTTTGAGGAACACTGCTTAAAGGCCTCTACATCCTTAGGTACCTGCTTCCCACCCCAAATTCTCCTTTAAAATCCTCTTAGAGTTACCACTATTTCCTCCAGTCTATTTGGTAATCTGATCTCACTGGTTGCCTATGGTATCATGAGACACAGTAATTATTTTCTTTCTGATAATTAATGAAAACACACTCTTATCTTAGTCTCTTCCCACCTCTGGCAGAGCCTTCTCTCTCTCCAAAAAGGTCTTTTTCCTTTCCTAACACCTTAGCCTTGTGTTCCATACAGCTCCATCTTTGACACCTTGCTTTTATTCCTCTAACCACAAACACCTTATTAATTTTCCTGAGTTCAACTATTATCTCTAAAAAACCAATTTCCACCTCTAACATGAGATAGAGTCACTTGAAATATTTACCAGAAGTTCCTGCAAAGTTGAGTTCTGCAGCAGATTAAGTTTCTTCTCACAAATTTTCTTATAATATGGGCTCTGGATTCAGACAATACTGGGGTTAAGTTACACTATGAATAACTGTACTACTTAATTTCTCAAAAATGCACTCTCCTTGTGGGAAAATGAGATGTATACCATTATACCCGCTTTATAGGACTGTTGTTCAAATTAAGTATAATAATGTCCAGCACACAGAAAACACTAAGTATTATTGTTGTTATTACTAACATTAATTTCTGCAGTGACTTTTTATTTGTATTACAAATAATTTTTTGAGAGTTGATGATCTGTCTTTAGAATGGATTCAGAGCAACCTGTTAGTCATTTTTACTCGCTACTGCTATGACAGCATGAGATTCTAAGCCCCTAATAAAAGGAAAGAGTGTTGGAAAAGAGCTCAGACATTTGCATTGGTAAGTTAAACTCGCAAGTTGGGAGTACAGTGAAGTAATGCACACTAAAACATATTACATTTCCAGCACAGCAACTAACGAGCTATATGATATTGTCAAGTCACCTAATCTCTCTGCCTCTCAGTTTTCTCATCTGTAAAATAGAAGTCCAAATACATGATACATGTTCTTGTCATTTCTTCTCTATTTATTCTTTTTTCTAAACACAGACTATAGTGAAACACAGGCTATAAATACCAGTTTTATCTCAAACAGACTTAGTCAAAGACTTTAGCAGTCATCTACACTGCTAAAATATTTGAAGCTAAAACGAGTCTATATATACAAAATCCTACGTATGACATAAAATATTAAGTAAAGATTCAAGAAAATTTCTATTTCTTAAGGAAAAAAATTGACACTTTCTAATTTTTTTCTAGTTTGGCACTTCACTTGTAAAATCTATCAAAACAATACAAAAATCCAGGCTAAAATATTCTCTAATTACAACCTACTATTTGTTTTGGATAAGGAGTCAGTGTTTCACTGTTTAATATCAATTACTACCACTAAGTACATATACACTTATTAGGAACTGTGATAAGTGTTCATTAACTCATGTAATCCTCACTACGAAGTAAGTAATACTTGTCATTTAACAAATGAGAAAGCTGAGCCTCCCTAGCTTGACTAACTCCTAAAACTGCATCAGTGGAGGGAAACAAGCTAGAATCTGCAAGGCTCCTAAGTAGTTAAACAGACCCCTTCCCAGCTAAGCTCCAAGCATGCTAACGTACACAGCTCTACAAAGTAATGAAAGGATTAAAAAACAAACAAACGAACACAACACACTGGAAACTTTAAAAGAGTAAGCAAAAAATGACCTCCATAGAAAAAAGAATGAATATGCTGAGCAAAAAAAGGAACCCACCTTCGTGACCTATGACAGATCGGGAAGCCGTCTGAAAGCTAACAATTCCTGCCACGTTGTCATTGGCCAGAATGTTCACTCTCACAGTGTCAGAGCTGGGCAAAATTCTACTTCCCCCTTCAGTGTACACCAAACTAATGATGATGCTTTCATCATCCTCTGGCTCAGAATCATCTAAAATGGCTAAGATGGCGGTCTTTTTGGTTTCACCTATAAAAAAATTAATAGAATAAAAACCAAAGTAACAAAATCATCAACACAGAGAATCCACAAAGACCCAAAAATTACTTCCACTTCAAAAAGTTAGGTACAAATATGTAAATGAATATTATGAGCAATATCAGTATAACTGTAAGCAAATGTTGTATGGTAATCTATATTCCTTCACATATAAAACACTGTAAAATTTTATTAATATGAACAGATTGTAGAGAAGGACATTTTGAATTATGGAAAAATTTAATGGGTAAAATTATTATTTTTTAAACATTTTATTTATTCATGAGAGACACAGACTGAGAGAGAGGCGAAGTCAGAGACAGAGAGAGAAGCAGGTTCCATGCAGGGAGCCCAATACGGGGCTCCAACGCCCGGATCATGCCCTGAGCCGAAGGCAGACGCTCAAGCGCTAAGCCACCCAGGCGTCCCTAAAGGGTAGACTTATTTCAAAGAATCGCAGTTTTATTCCTGGTCTTTTGCCTAGAACAATGGCCCAGCTAGTAAAAGTACTTCTAAAGCACCTTCTGTTGAGAAACAGATCTCTCCCTAGGTGAATGTAGTCTCTCTCTCATTCTAGCATTACTGTGAATAATGGGATTCACACATTATTTCTTCAGGTAATCAAGCCAATACCTCCCTGAAAGATTAGGAACACTAAGAGAATGGTGGTCAAAATGGCAAACAGGAAAGGGATGGCAAATTCCAAGTGAAAGAACCAGCCCGAATGAGATAAGATCTTTGGAAAAACGAGATGACAGCATCAAATACCAGTTTCCAGGATGTGGGTAAATGAAGGAAGGAGGTAAAAAGGGAATTCAGAAATGAGTGACAGTGACAAGGCTCAAGCAATCTACTTTTCAATTTGGTCTAGGACCCCACTAGCATATAAAGCATCAGTGAACACCCCTAAACTCAACATGGCTTCTGCAGTTCAGCCTATTATCCTCCACCTATTGCTTTGCCACTTTCTGGAAAGATGATGAAAGAGTGAAATGAGAAAAGGCAGGGAAAAGGAGAAAGGGGATATGAATGCATGTTCTCTTGTGACCCTGCTGCATTTCATCAATTCACAGTATCAAGACTGCATCAAAAGATTATAGATTACCTAAGAATCTAGGTTCGCTATTAAAAATAGTCCATTTTGTGTGATGCTAAAGTTACAATTCAAGGTAATACTAACTTGTATAATGGTATTACTTCATATGAAAACTTTCATTGTAGTTACTAAAGCTACTGAAAAAAATCTAACTTCAAATTTTCAACTCCAGTCATTCTCATTAAATTTCCATTATTTTATTTGAAATAAGAAGAAATGTTACCAAATACCAACCTTTATCCCAACCTCCACCAAGCAGATCATATTCCATCATTACCTAAATGATTTACTAGGAAATAGCCATTATAGAAATGTGACATACTATTTTTAAAATGTACTCTAAACACAATGCTTATTAGGTATTTCAAAAAGTATACTACATATGAATCATGATCATGACCCCCAATTACTGTTTCCAAAAATAGTATACGCAAAAAAGTCAAACAAACAAAAAAAAGATGCAATGAATTGCTCTAAGACATGGAATCGTGAATACTCTTATTTCCTTCATTTTTTGTATATAGTGAGTATACATTTTTCTTATCAGAAAAACACTGCTAAAAACTATATGGAATCTATAATTGCCCAAATCAGGATTTAAACAATAAATAACTTTCTCCACCCAAAGATGTTTATTTGAACAAATGAAATTTCCAAACTTTCAAATATTAGATGATTCAGCCATTCCTGAAAAAGAATCAGTGAATCTGACCCTAATTGTCATCTCTAGGCCAAGTTATCTTTAAGTATATTATTCACAAAAATTTACAATAGCTATCCCATCCAAGCCTAAGAACATTATTATAAATTGACCTATCCCTATGCTTAATTTAATATGAAAGAAATCATCAAAGTTCATACTATTTATGCTACTTTGCTATTTATGCAAAGTTCATACTATTTATTATGCAAATTATTTTCATTGAAGATTATCCTGTGCAAGAAGTACTGGTAACTAGGAAAATGAGTATTAACTGGGAAGCTCTTTTTACATGTACTAGACAAATCAGGATAAATCTTCAATGAAAATAATTTCTAAAGATAAACAGTATGAACTCTGGCAATTTCCCTTAGAAAATTAGAATTTGCCTTAGAGTTGCCTCTGTTGACTTATAAGCACTGCTAGTACTATAAAGGAATAAAATCCATACATTCCTTGAAAACCTTCTCTTTTTAATAAACTAAAAGAGATACACATCATCCTACATACGTCATGGGTCAACCATTAACAATCTAACTAACTTCTTGTTTAAACCACGTTGCACTTACATATATTAGCAAGAATCTACACAGTAAGAATGGCCATTATCAGAAAAATTAACTATGACAACTCTACTAGGGGAAACTGAAATCCGTTTAGAACCATCACTTACCTTCAGCAAAAGTCAGAATATCTCCAGCACCTATAAAATCTAAACCTTCAGTGGCAGTTCCACCAACAACACGCCATTCAACTGTCACCTGACCTAAGCTGCCCCCCGTTCTGTGGATCATGAGCTCCACTGTGGTTTGGGGCTGCTCCTGAACTTCCACATACGAGCCATCTTCTGAGGTATTGGGACTGATACTGTAGATCACAAACACTCCAAAGGCATCACCATTTAGTGCTATGACAACTGTAGAAGTATTTGGCTGTCCTATGGTTGGTTGGTTTTTAAAATTGGCTGTGATGTTCATGAGGTGAACTTCAAGGAGAGAAATTAGAAAACTCTCATCCATCTCTGGGAAATCATCAGGAAGAATAGAAACTGTGAGATTTGCAAATTCATCACCTTCCAGCATTATGGCCCATTGCCTTGTCACAGGCTCATAGTCACTCCCAGCCACAGCCTGACCACTAAACAGAGACGCTACCCTGGTCATGTTTTTCCTGTAGGTCCAGGAGTCTGAGTCATTAACCACTGGACTGATCCATGATGTCATCCAAAAACATTGAGGGCCCTCAAAAGCACTGAAAAAAGAAAACGCTGAGCATGCATGTTCTTTGAGACATACAGTGGCACAGGCATACTGGGGTTCCTTCATTGCCGAGACATTCACCCAAGTTCTCCACAGCGGGTCAGGCACCCCTTGAATTGGCGATTCATAGTAGGACAGTAAATCTTGACCTTCCTCGACTGCAAGAGCCACTACATCAATATCAGAAGTACTGTAGAACAACAACAGCCGACCAAAGTGCCCTCCGCTAAAACATGGAGTAACAATTAAAAGACAGGTTAAGCACTCAAAGCAATCTGCGGATTACATAGAAAAGGAAAATATGGACTGCAGTTTCCACTTTTTTTTAAAGTATGTAAAGTGAAAGTACAAACACAATCATGTTCCTTAAATATATTTATCTTTCAACATTTTATTTTCTCATGTAAGTGAATCTTGCCGATTTTCAATTAAACAATCGTTATTGTTGACCAAGCTATAAAGAGGTTCTGCAAGATATGCAAATCTTGTTTCAGAATTATCAAACAGAATTAGAAAATGAATTTTCATTACCAGATTGCACTGAAACAAATAATGATAATAGCATGAGTGCACTGTAAGAAAATGCAATTACTTGCCACCAATTCCCAAGACCCCTTATTCTCTATTTCTGAAGGAGTTCAGTGAACTTTACACTGCCTCTCACACACACAGAAAAAAAACAAAACAAAACTGAAAACCAACCACTTCATGCAGCATCTGAATATTCTTTACTTTGGAAGCTAGTTGTATTGAAGATCTAATTCAAACAAATCATAGATTAGAGCAATAACTTTCTGTGGTTACAAAGCCCAGTGATGTATAATCTATTATCTATTTCACTAATAACAGGTATGATAAACATATTGGGCTTTTCATATTGACAGGCAAAATTCAATTAACAAATTACCAAACCTATAAAGTAATTTACATTATATAACCACCACCAAACCTAAATTATTTAATTGCACAAGAGGTCATTTCCCACCACCCACAATCCCCATCCCCCCACAGATGCAAGCTATTATTTCATATACCTTCGCCTAACAGTTATGTTAGCACAGGAACTTCGCTCCAGAGGCTCTTGAACACGATAAACCGACTGAACAAAGGCTACTGTACCATAAGGATTATCATTGGCAGGAATTACAATATTTGCCACTCGATCTAACCCGATAGTACCTCCACCGGAGGCATCGGTTAGTTGCACTTGGATAACCTAAAAATACAGTGAAAATTTCCTTAACAGAATCCCAGTTCTGAAATTAAAATAACAATGATGCAGGTGGAGAATCATCAAAATACAATTCATACAAGGACAAGAACAAAACATAATGTAATATGAATGGACTCAAAAGAATTCCCCCCATTACATTTATAAACCCAATATGTAACAGAATAATACATTATCAGCTTTTAGTAATAAAGCACGATTATACATAACAGGCCATTTAAATTTCTTAATATTCAGTTATATAATTTGTGAATCAATTTTAAGATCCTTGTTTATAGTCACCATTTCAATAATACATTTTTATGTCCATTCTATACGTTTTTTTATTTAGAGAAAATACTGCATGTATGTTTCGTAAGTAGCTAATCTATTATGTTTCATTTCCCACATTGTCTTAAATGGAAATTCTCACAAAATTTAAACCAAAAGCCATCATATCATAACACTGCCTAAATTCAGAGAAAAGGAAAGAGAAGTGTTTTATATGTATTAACTGACATCTAATATTTCAAAACTGAAAAATGACACAGTTAGGATTCCAAAGAAATGTTATGGACCTCTATGAAAACTTGGTATTATTAAAAATAAATGCTATTAAAAGTAAATGAGACCTAGGCTTTAATAATACTTGAATTTCATAATATAAAATTATCTTCAGTTAATATATGTTAGTAATGAATCAACTTTCCTATTGAGACTCTATTTTTATTTGCCACCTAGCTTCTTCATCATGAAAAATAAATATCAGGAAGATATGTCTAGCTGGTATTTGTCATGTAGGAAATATTCAAAATGATCAAACAATAAATAAGTAAATGAGTAGAAAATCAAAATCTAAACTTAATTAAGACTGGTTCACACTCAAGCTAAAAGGGACTCTGGATACAAACAAATTAAGAGTTTATATGAAAAGATATATTAATCACTAAACAAAAAAGTGGAAAAATACGTCATTGTACAAAAAATTTACATTAATGAACTGTGATATATATATAAGACCTTGTAGAATATTGTTTTTGTTTATCTGTAAGAATCACTTTTACACTACCATATTTTGAAAATTCTTGCAGAAATAATTAACTTGACATTCTCTATAAATGCCACAACAGCTATCTGTTCTAGTCACTATAAGACAAGGTATAATTTACAGTGTCATTCTATACTAGCCATTCCTCTCACCTCTTCAATCTCCGGAACGTCGTCAGCCAGGACCTCTAACAACAAGGTTTGAATGGTTTCCCCAGGGGCAAAGGTCACATTACCTGAGACAACTCGCAGGTCACCAGTAGCAAGCTGTCCATTAATGGTGGCGACCCACTGAACAGTAACATTGCCGAGTGTCCCAGAATTTCGAATTATTGGCAGGTTTACCTTCACTGAGTTAAACTCAGGTTCCTCTACAATAAGTTTAGTAATCTGAAAACCTGAAGGGCAGAACAGAATTAATTTCAAATATAAAGTGAAACTGAGGCAACACAAAGCTAACCATTATCGCCTAGAGTTGATTGTTTTTTCTCCTACACAGTCTAAATATAAATAGCTAAACCCCCTCAAGTCAGAGTAGCATGCTGTGATACTAATCGTTCAGGCCTGCCAAAATTTCCACATTATTACTCATTATGACAGAAGCAGAAGTTACAAACTGAGAATCCCACAGCGGTCAGGCATGTATCAGTCATTAGTGAAGTGGGTCTAGTGAGTTCTGTGGCTAACTGCTGGTCCACAGAGGCAACTGCTATTTTGCTCTCACGACTGATGATATGCAGGAAGGGAGGCACAATGCTGCCAGATTTCCTGCTAGTCAAGAAAGCCCAGAAATCCAGATTTTTGTGTAAATTTATGCAAATTAATTTTTGAAAGAATTGTCAAAGATCCACAAAACACATCTAGAAGCCAGATCTGACTTACAAGCCTAAAAGTTGGTCCCTTCCGTATTTATGCTAAGATGCTGATTTATTTTTTTTAATGACCACTAACCACTACTAGGGCGGGTGCTTAAATACCCTATATGTCAGTAACACCCAGTTAAAAAGGGGAACACAATCAAATTAATTCTAAGTCCCTAAAAATAAAGAAATGCATGATCTATATTGACAAGTTAAAACAAAGGCACAAACTAGTTTGGTTACCAAATAATCCATAGGGGTCATCAGAGGCCTCAATAATGATGATCGCCTCTGTTAATGCCCCTAGTTTGGCTCCTCCTGTTGTTTCATTCAGCAACTGCACAAGAAATGATTCTTCTAGTTCAGGGTAGATGTCATTAATGATATATATTGGCACAGCTTTGCTGGTTTCCCCTTCTAGCAAGACCACATCTGATGAAGCTATGCTATAATCTTCACCTATAAAAATAAAAAGCAAAATGCCGAGACTTATTCCCAAATATGATCGTTAAACATGCCATACATGAGTGGAATACTATATCAAATTCCACAGATACACTTGTAAAGCTTTTTTGAGGATACTGACTATATCGTAAACAAAAAGATTTTACTTCTCTTCCCAGAAAAAAATAGATCTGAGATCATAAAATAATGAAAACAACCTCCAGAGGGTGTTCAAGGCTATCCTTTATTTTTAGAAAGTCAGGTACATAATTTCTACTTGTCATAACAGACACAGATGATATAGATATGATACAGATATGACCTGAGACAAAGATACATTGCGTCATCTGTTACCACAAGATAACCTCTTATCTACAAAGAGAAACAAAATACTCACAATACTTTTAAAACAAAGAACAGAACGAGAATTCTGACCTCACTAAAAAGATAAGTTGTACTGTTGCACAGACATAGGCATGTCCGCATCATCAATGTTATAGCTGGAAACTATGGGTTTTCCTAAAAATTGGATTAAAAGCTGCTACTGCATACTGCTCAGATTGGCAGTGGCTTTGCTTCTGGTCAAACGCTGGGAAGGGAAAGCAGAGAGCCTTCGTATGAAGTCTAAGGGCTAATTTTCTAGAACATCGATTCATCCCTACTGTTGGACAATCAGGCATTCCTCTAGGCTACCCATTCCGCATGCACACACGTACACACACACACACACAGCCCATGTAGGGACTAGGTGAGACTGGTTTATTATCTTTTCAAGCAAACATCATATCCAGATGATTTATTTCAAAGAATGGAACATGCTATCCTATCCATTCACACTCATGTTCCTTTAAATGCATGCTAGAAAGATTCTAATTGAATCTCTCGGGGCAGATCTCCCTCTAGATGCTCTAACTGCACCAACAAAAAAGGCAGTCTCCTCATGTTTGCATTTGGCAATGAAATCATTTTGCTTACAGAGAATAGTTAATGCTAGCCATTGCCTCTTCCACATTCTTTATAAATAAATAAACAAGCAAGATAAATGGGTTGAGAGACAAGACTGTTGCCAAGCACTGCAACCATGTGGCTGCACATTTTATCCTGCATTCCTCAGGATCATTTACACATGAATCCCTTTCAAATAACTAAAAAGTACACACAGAGAAAGCCTAACAATACTTTCCCTAGTTTCCTTTTCATTGGTTTGTGCAAATTTTGGTCATTTTAACCTTTTTTTTAAGATTTTATTTATTTATTTGAAAGAGAGAGAGAGAGCAGGGGCACAAGTGGGGTGGGGGGCCAGTGGGGAAGGGAGAAGTAGACTCCCCACTGAGCAGGAAGCCCCATGCTTGGGAGGTGGGGGTGTGTGGGAGACTCTACCCCAGGACCCTGGGATCATGACCTGAGCCAAAGGCAGATGCTTAACTGACTGAGCCACCTGGCACTCCACCTGGCACTATGGTCATTTTAACTTTAAAATTCATATACAGTTTTGCTAACATTTTTTTTTTAAATTCTACAGAATCTGGGAATCCCTGGGTGGCTCAGCCGTTTAGCGCCTGCCTTTGGCCCAGGGCGCGATTCTGGAGTCCAGGGATCGAGTCCTGCATCAGGCTCCCAGCATGGAGCCTGCTTCTCCCTCCTCCTGTGTCTCTGCCTCTCTCTCTCTCTTATGTCTGTCATAAATAAATAAATAAATCTTTAAAAAAAATTCTATAAAATCTGTGTCATAAATACAAGACAAAAGATTTATTTTTATGCCTTTAAAAAGATGCAAGAGAATTATTTTTTCTGGTTGATTTTTCTAACTACATCTGTAAGTGGCTTTGGTTAATTAAGGATATAATTTCCCTCTAAACCACTTCACTGCTCCTTGGAGGTCTTTTCTTACCTGCAACTGCAGTTATTGGCACAGCTTTAAACTTCACAGAAACATCTGCAAATGCTCCTCCTGCTCTAGTCACGTTGATAATGGGTCCAACATGATTTTCTGCCACTCGAACAATTGGTGCTGATAGCTGAAGAGTTCCAAATGCATTATCATTGGCGATGATGATTAGATGAGCAATAGTTTCTACCTTAGGCCCAAGACGTGGAGAATTTGGAACTGAAAGACAGAAGAAAGGCTAGTATATCAAAATTCTACCCGATGGCCAAAAGTCATCAGGAAACCTCAGCAAGATTCCATCAGCAAATGGGAGCCTCATTTGTTGTTTCTCTCTACTATTTATATATTAAAAAAAAAAAAAAAAAAAAAGATATGTACTGACTACTATGTACCAGCACTAATCTAGACACTGGGTTAACAAAAATCAATGAAACAAAGTCCCTGCTCTCTTGTAGCTTTACATTTTAGAGAGATTTTTATTACAGAATTGTTAGCAAAGGAATAGTTATCTTACAGGAATATTTTAATAAGCATTGGAAATGTGTCAAAACTCACAGTTTATGGAGTTCCAGTCAATCATCACTTTACATAATATTACAACAGATAATAACAGTACCTACAGGACTGTGCTCTTCTAATTAGTTACCAGCATGACATAAAAATTTTAAAAAACAGCATTTCAGTTGCAAAACTGAGTAGGAAAGTCATTAAGCTTCGTGCCCTCAAAGACCAGCTGCAAATCATCATACTGTAATTAGATTACTGCCTCTCTGTTTCCCTGTCCTTGCTCACAAACCCATTCCTTTTTGTCCCATCTTAGTTAAGAGTGCAGAATGCAGAGTGCAAAGTCAGCCTCAGTGCTACCCCAATGCTGGTACAATAAAGTGTGCTCAATACTTTCAAGGCTCTCTTCTCACTTTCCACTGATTTTGGAGACAGCAAAACTTGTTTTGAAGGCATTTAGGACCTTCTACAAACTCTCTCTAAATTATCTTCTAGGTTCAATTCCAACTACCACCCTTGCCAAAACAACGTAAAAAATGACCTCTTAACACAAATGAAGAACCATCAACAAACTTAATAGCAGTAAACAATTTTGAGTTGATATTTAGAGTATCTCTAACAACTGCATTATTTGGAAATATGTGATAATAAAATGTAACATTTTCGGACAATCTAAAAACAGTAACACCATTTAATTTCAGTGATAGAAACCCACAGACCATGCTAAATTATATCATAGTGAAAATAAAAAACTATAAACCAATATAATTAAATACAACTAAATTACAAAAGAATTTGCCAGGCATTGTTCTAAGCACTTCTCTTGTGTCAAGTCATTTAATCCCTACGCCACCTCTATGGGGCAGGTAACACTGTCCACATTTCACCGATGAGTAATCAGAGGCACATAGACGGTGAAGAAGTCACATAAGGTATCATGCCAGTGCCTGCTAGACACATCAAGAGGCATCCTGTGAGGGTTTATGTAATCCCTTGCTCCCTATATACAATTCCTCATCAAGCCACGTATACCTTCAATTATTCAAACTGTTCATACTGTGCTCTGCGCTTATCCAGGTGCTGATCACCAGTCTTCTCACAGTGCTCTCCTCCAAGTTAATGATTATACTCAGAGTACAGTAACAGAGACCCTATCAGGTCCTACACTGATTTTGCCTATTACACTGTAGTCAACATCACACAGATTTGCATTTAATTATTCTTTAATTATTTCACATCTATCTTATGCCTATTGTGAATTGCCCCAAATATGCTACCTGGTTCCAGGGACATAACAAGTATAAATTACATGTCAATTGTCTCACCTATCCCATAGCACACTGATATCCTGCATACCTTGTTATTAACAATAACTGTTAATATTTACTGAATGTTTACCATGTGCCAGATACTGCATAAATTTTCATATACATTATTGTACTCAAGCCCCAATGTATTTTGGTATAAAAGATAAGGAAACTGGGGCTGAAAAAGTTTATGTCCAATAGTTTATTACAATATATTGGAAGATAAGTTATCTTACACCAACACACATAGCTCCTAGCCACTGCTATATTTGATACTCCCTTCTGGTTTTATTTTTATCTCGCTCAATAAACTGTGAGTTCTTTGAAACCAGGCTTTACTTTATAATCCTTTTGTTTATTTATTTATAATTCTTACTTAGTAAGACTAGTCACTAGATTTTATTACAATTTATTTGCTATTAGAACTGATCCTAAATCTTGTTAAGGAAAAAAAGGATGGATATTGTGTGAGAATTTTAACCTTGACTATAACCTGAATATTTAATGTTAATAGTTGTCCTATAAAGTAAATTTCCTTCCATAATACTGATCTGCAATTACCTACATTGTGGACAAGAATGTTGCTCACTATATAGTATATCCATAAAGGTATGACAGTAAGGTGAAGAAATTTGTTTACGAGAAACCTTAGTCTATATGGCAAAACACAGTCAACAGTCAACATGTAGCTCTTGGAATCTTACTTTTAGAATATGTAATTCCAGTTTCCTTTAGAATGTTTTGTTTGTCTTCTTATAAATATTGTCCTAAAACTGATGTTAAACTGATATCGAATTAATATCACTAATATTTCTTCATCTGCTTTTTCTCTTATTCCAGGAGATCTAGATCCTTGCCTTTGTTTAAAAACAACTTTCTAAAGGTATATGTCCTCTTAGAGAGATGTGACTAATGAACAAGGTATAACACAATAACTGCTTTCAGCTCTGCAAGCATAAGGTCTGCTCTCTACCTGTAGACACCTAACTCTAAAAGCCACTGAGCCACAACCCCAGGGGAAGTGGCTGCTACTTTTCCAAAGAAGTTGCCGCACCACATCATCTGCCTAACATAGGTCACTCCCCATTCCTATTGCCAACCAGTGCCTTCTTAACTTTTAGTGACCCACAAATGTACAGGATTTCTTACTGCTACACACTTCTGTCCCCCTTCCCTCATGCAGTTGCTGTATCCATATGCTCATTGCCAAAGAGGCTCTATGGGTGAAGGAATCTTTCAGACTGGATCAAGGTGAAAGAGACTCAGGATCTTGCTACCAGGACTGCCCCTGGAACCCCCAGATTGACTCTAGAATGATTTGGAAGCTATAATATATAATACAATAGTACTAGATGTCAGTTGCACCGGATTACCCAGCAGCTTTTAACAACTTAGTTTGGGAACATAAGGGGCTCTTAAAAATAATCGTATGTTTTCAGGTGTCCCACTTCCATTTGTCTTATAAACTTCTGTAAGGCAATACTTTCAAAACTGGAGCTTACTATTTTTATATAATTTTCTACTATACCAATTCTTGATTTATTTTTTTAGGATTCTTACCTCCAATAATAATAATAACACACTAATGGTTACTTACTTGGGCGATTCTGTACTTTCTCTATTAAAGTAGAGTTCAGTAGTTCAATAAACACAGACTCCGATCTTTCTGGTTCATCATCATCCAAAATTGAAATAGTTATGGTTGCCTCACTCTGATTGGCTCTGAAAAGAGCAAATCCAGAAGCTGGTATATAGTCTCTTCCTTGAGTTGCTCTGGCTATACTAGGTGGAAAATAAGGCGGTTTTTCCATATCATCCAGCGTTGTGTATGTGACTATGACTTTCCCCATGAGGCCTTTTAACCTTATCACTGACAGCGTGATATTTTGCATTGCTTCCTCAACTTTGATAGGTCTATTTTTCTCAGAAAAGATGAAGATCCCACAAGGATCGTCACTAGCCAAAACTGTTAACGTGGCATTAGTATGAACTCCCAAGGAACCACTGGAGACACTGAGGATTGACACAGAGAACGCCTTATCCAGTTCTGGATCTTCATCTGGAAGTATTTCCAATGTGATGTTGGCACTCGTCTGCCCAATCTCAAATGTGACGTTGCCAGAGGTGAAGGCAAGATCGCCATCAGGATCAGAGCCTATGCTCCAAAACAAAGTCACTTGAGACAGAGCTCCATGGCTTCTTATAATCTATAAAATATTTAATAGCAAAATGTATTAAAAGAGAGATTAAAATCACTGATTTAGAGGTTTGTAAATATAGAATGATAGCAAGATATTAAATTTTTATTTTATTTTCTACTAGTTTTTCTCAAGTATATAAGATTCTTGGAGGCAAGGCCAAGTACTACCCATCTTTGAGGACCCTCAGAGTACTTAAAAAGTGATTATTGCACAAAGCTACAAATTGATTGAACATTTTTAGCTACTAACTAAACTACAGCAGTATGTTTTCTGCAATCATAAATTAGTAATGAAGCAAATGTAATTATCATATGTAAGCATACTCATGAAAATTTTTGCTTTTACTACAAAGATGGTATATACTTCATTGTAAGTAATAAATGAGTGATATTTTCTAAAAAGTTAGCCATGAAACTCATTTTTGAAAACAAATTATATTTTCTTTTATCTTCAATATAATATGAAAAACTCACCAAAAAACATATTTCTCCTAAAGTTCGCTAAAATATACTTCAGCAATACTTTTGCCAATAATATATTAAGGGGAATAAAAATAGCTTTAAATACAAACGTTAACTTAAAATAACAGTCAAGATAGGGATTTTAGAAAACTTAATCTTTTTCCCTTAATTCTTTTTTTCTTTTTTTGAATAATTAGTTATCCTTTCTAAGATTGTTCAAATTACTCCACAACAACTTATTGAAAATCTGCCATTGAGTAATCTTTCTTCATTATTTATACAAAATCTGAGGAGGCTGAGCAAGCTTCTAGCTCCTCCCAGTTGTTTAACAATTGAATTCAACTTAATTCCTAACTGAACAAAGCAGAGGAGGAAGTACACACACACACACACACACACACACACACACATCATATAGAGTTGTCATTATGAACTGCTGTTCACAAATGTTTTGGATTTTATTTCCTTTTGGGTGAGAGATGAGATAGGATTGCATTTTTCTACCCATTAACATTAGGCATGGTCATGTGACTTTTGATCATGTGACTAAGTGAAAATGTGGAAATGTTATGAATCACTTCCAGAAAGAAACTCTAGGAGCCATATGCAGTTCTCCACATCCACACTTTCCCCCTCCGTGAAGACAGAAGCACCTGCTGAGGTGCTACCTCTGTGATCCTTGATGCCTCAATAACTGGTGACTGTCAAGTTAGGCTCCAAAAACACCATCGGTAAAAAAACAAATCTTTGTTATATTAAGCCAGTGAGCTTTAGGAGACATTTGTTTCCACAGCCTAAGTGAATTAAATCAAAATCTATATAAATTAATACTTGTATGACTCTACTATATTCCTTAAAGAGTCAGGAGTCCTCAAACTCATAAGACAAACTTATATACAAAACTACATACAAAGACAAATGTCAAATTACTATTCAATTATCGATCTGTATTGTGTGTTCCACTAGGATCATTCCCCTCTACCTAAAAAGGAAAAAAAAAAAAAAAACATAAAGGACACCTTCATAATACAATAAAAGTTTTAAAAGAACAGAAAGTGTCTAAGACTGGAAGAAAAAATGTACTCACATTTAATATAACAGTGCTGTACCCATCTTCTGGTTCAGTTCCACTGACAAAGAGTGACTCAGGGCTAAATTCAAATATACCATGAGCATGGTCAGAG
This sequence comes from Canis lupus familiaris, assembly GCF_011100685.1. Taxonomy (NCBI): domain Eukaryota; kingdom Metazoa; phylum Chordata; class Mammalia; order Carnivora; family Canidae; genus Canis; species Canis lupus. The sequence continues at coordinate 18,419,636 of NC_049224.1, forward strand.
GCTGCAATTGTCACTAGTATTTGTGAAGCCACTCCTAGACTGGCTGCATGAATAAGTTCCAACAAATAGCAAGAAAATGTTAATAAGTAATTTACAAACCAAAGGAAAAGCCAAGGAACAACTTTTTGAAAAGAGTTTTACCATTCATTGAGTACATTCTAATTTGTTTTAGAAAGAAAGGCAGACACAAATGGTTGCCACACATATTCATGCTTTTATGACCTTTCTCTATTTTGGCACCACCATGATATACAAGTGCTGTATAAGCACTTGGAGATGAATAAGAAAAACTTGTTTTTCTTTTTCTGCTCTATGAAAGAGAACATTCTTCCACACAGAGTATATGAGGAAAGTCTCCCACGACCTTTGCTGACCTCAGAAGAACAGGAGCCAAAATGACTCTTACCTTCATGAAACAGTTTCCTTATGATTTTTATCAATCTGACTGAACAGATTCTTGGTTTCTAAATGTGCATGAGTTCTAGGTCTATTTTATTATCATATTATGATATTATAGATCTACCTCTCCTGGCGCCCAAACACTCTTGTAACAGTCTTGTAACTAAAGAAGTGCCAATACCTACAGAAATACTGAATTTTTTTCCTGAGAAGTATATTCAACTATTATGTTGTATTAATATATACAGACAGAAAATGAACAATTCCAAAAGTAACACAGTAATTAAATACAGTAGTTACATGAGGCACTGATGAAAGTTAGGAATGAGAAGAGTGGGAACATGAGTTCTAACCTTAAAATATAAAACCTGAAATTGTGAAAAAGGAACATTTGAGGATTAGAAAAAGTTCTCCCTCCAGAAATAAGTATTCTATGCATTTTTGTTCTCCCAATACAAAAAAAAAAAAGTATTTGAGGTAAAAAGCTGACTCATGCTTGCATATGAATCAAATGCATTCTCTTTTGAGTATTCCCTCCCACTCACTGACAACTTATTCTCTCCATTTACTGCCTTTTTAATTTCTTTTTTCCTGTTTTGATTAAATGCCACATGTAAAGACTGCTGGTTCTTTCTGTAAATACAATAAGCATGATACATTTAACATAAAAATATAAATGTTCTATTTCTCTCTTTTCAGGTATTCAAAGCTATGTAAAATATTTTTCAAAAATCATTTTATGACTGATATTCAAGCAAAATTTCTATTATAGTTGGAATCAAGAAACTCTATTGGGTTCATACTAAGGGAAATCTGGGCTTTGGAGGCAGGCAAGGACTTGATTCTGGCTTGATCACTTTCTAGGTAGGTAACTATAACACAGAGTAAATATAAAGTTGCTGTTATGGTTACTGAGATAAAATATGTAAAGAACCTGCACACAGTAGGTATAAATAATTGGTTAGTATTGTTGTCTCTAAAAAGAAGAGTTAAAATAAAATGTAGACTAGTAAAGGGCCTTGGAAGAGCTGCTTACCATGCTTGTGAATAGTTGGAAGGAAGAATTCCATGTCCCCGTCACCACTACCACTGCCATCAACCCTAAAGAATTCAGTCACTTCACAAGAAGACACAGAGACACACCCACACAATACACATCAACACAATGAGAAAATGGAGAGCTCTTAAAACATATCCAGAAAAGATGAAAATGTAGTAATAGTCACCCTATGACATGCATTCTTCCATAGAAAATATATTTTTAAGTGGTAAAAGTATAACACTATTTTATAATGTAAAAGTATAACATTAGTCAAGCTACCAATTTATTGAAAAGTCATCCATAGCATTAGGAAATACTCCAAGTAATTTGTAATTGGTATTTCCCATTTCTGCCAACTTAACCAACTGACTTTTTTTTTTAAGATTTTTATTTATTTGAGAAACAGACAGAGAGGCAGAGGCACAAGCAGAGGGAGAAGCAGGCTCCATGCAGGGAGCCTGATGTGGGACTGGATCCCAGGTCTCTAGGATCACGTCCTTGTCTGAGGGTGGCACTAAACCACTGAGTCACCCGGGCTGCCCAACCGTCTTTTTAAATCACATACTTAAAGCAATGTAAATTGTTTTTAACATTTTAAACATTTAAAAAATATTTGTGGTTGTGTATAATCACATGGTTAGGCCTCTATGATTATGACTATAACAGAGTCACCTTACCACTCACCTCAATCAACTCAAAATTAGGGAAATGTGTCTAACATTTCCCTCCAGCCAAAGGTTCAAATTCCCACTTTATTTACCATTCTCAGAGTTGATCACCCTTTTGCTACTGACATGGTAGAAAGAACCCTAGATAAGCAGTCTACAACAATCTGTTTCAGGCTGGCTGTGAGAAATACCCACTGTAAAACCTCCAACAGGTCATTAAAACTCTTGGTACCTCAGTTTTCTCACCTAAAAAAAATGTGCTGCCTTTAACAGGACTATTCTAAAGACCAAATAAATAATGTAAAAAATAAAGCACTTGGCAACATATAAGGACTAAGACAAAGAGAAAGTGCTTCTACCTTCACTTCCAATACATCTTATACCCTACCCATTACTTTACTCTTTACTAACAGTTTAAAAAGAAGACAGGAAGTGTAACAATGACAATGGTGGAAGAGAAGAGGAGTAAGAGAAGCAAGTCCACATCCATGTCTATGTGCTTCTACAGTATCCTTGATTGACATACGAGTTTAAGATCTGCTCTGCTCTTCTACTCTTCCCATCAGCCAGACTGGGATACACCAAACATTATGGCCCCCCAAATCTGAAATAACCTTAGAGGACTAAGAGGCAAAATGAGTTTTAGAGAATATCCAGTGCATCCCCCATATTATCTACAAGTCATAAGAGAGGGTAAAGTTCAACACCGATGCACTCTGAATAACATAAAACACCCAGCAGATGTCTATGTTATGTAGAGTTGGTTTTAAAGACAAAACAATATGAAATAACAATTTTTCCCTTAACCCTCAGGTGAATTTAGCTCCTAACAATACTGCATTTCTTAGTCCCTAGCTATGACTTGGGGAATAGAAGCCAGTGTCTAGATTCCTTTACTCCAAGCCCAACTCACTGAGGGAAAAATGAAATTCTCTGTCACTATTGTTTACTAAGAGGCTGCAAGATAGGTTTTCAAGTGAGTACTCATGCACAATACCTAACAATGTATAATCTAGAGATACAGGAAGAAGTTTCCACATAAAATACCAAGTATCACTATGATCAGAAATATTACTTCTAAAGAATACTTAATGTTCCTTATCACACAATAATGATCATTAACGTTTTCTCCATCACATTAAGTATTATTAACTACAAGTGATACAAACAACAACTTTTCAAATGTTTTATAGTGACCTCTAATTAATGAAGTCATTTCACAAAAATATGATTTGGGGATGCACTTGTCTCTGGAGGGCAAACAAAGATGGTATTTTTACATGTCACCCTCCAAACACACCATCCAGCATATTTTTACTGCTTTATGCAGTCATCCAAGCTGTGGCCGCTTTTTAATCTATTCCCTGGCTTGACCTCCTTTGCTTTCACCTGGGGTTTTGGGAACACAGGGAAGGGAAATTTGGGGAAATTTTCCATACAGACAAGCAAATATTTAATACTTTTGAGTCATCAGCTTACCTCCTCCCTCCAAGTTCAGTAACTCAACTTTAAAAGATTTTTCCAATTCAGGGACAGAATTATCAGTGATATTAACAGAAATGTACTTATATCTTTCTCCTGGTTGAAATTCTAAGGTTCCAGCAACACTCTGAAATACAAATAAAAGATTTATCCACTAGATTAGAATTATTCTGTGTGTTAATGTGCAAGATGAGAGTGTTTTCTATGTCCCAAATTATTAAAAATACTGAAACAGAAGAACATAAGTAAAATATAAACCTGAGGGGTGCCTGCATAGCTCAGTTGGTTAAGCATTTGCTTTCAGCTTGAATCATGGTCTCAGAGTCCTAAAATGAAGCCCTGCCTCAGGCTCCCTGCTCAGGGGGGACTGCCTTTCCCTCTCCCTCTGCCCCTCCCCACCATGTGTTTTCTCTCTCTCAAATAAATAAACCAAGATAATTTAAATAAATAAAATATAAACCTGAAAACACTTAAATGGATATGAATAGTGTTCAATATAAATTCTAAATAAATATTCAACTAGGTAAAGCAGATGGATTTTTATTTCTCTTGTTTGCCTATTCAGTAAAAAAAAAAAAAATAAAGTACTTAAGGCAAATGAGAAATCTGAATAGGTGACATCCACAAATTCCTAAATTAATTCAATGAAATGTACATAACTTTTGACCAAGTATATTTAGAACTGTTCAAATTATATCACTAAGTAATATAAATACTCAATGTATAACAATGGCATTTTCACGTTTTTATTCTGAGAATCTCTCCAAATAATAATAAAGACCAGTCTATTGGGCATTAACACTTTCTTGATTATACTTGCAGCTGCAATTCATAATATAGATCTCTCATCAGAAAAGTTCACATACTATAGCAAAAAGTTAAGTTCAAAGTCATAAGGCCCTTTTTTCCCCCAACTCATGAGAACATATTTTAAAGTTGTTTAAATTTTTCTAGTGTTATTAACTTGTGTGGGTAAACTATATTTCATTCTCAGTAGCTATTAATGACCTTAAAGCTAAATTGAGAAACTGAAGTACCAATTTACCTACTCACTCATTTATTTACTTTTTTCAATATTTATCAAATGCATGGTATCATGGACATGGTACCATTTTAGATGCTTGGGATTCAAAAGCAGCCAAGATAAATTTTAGCTAGATTCTATAAGGAGTGTTAACCATGTAATATAATCCAGATAGAATAATAACTGATGTAAAAGGCATACAGTTACCTCAAGAAGGAAGTAATTAACTCTGCCTAGAGGATAGTCATCAATGGAGTTAACTCTATGAGTCATAACAACAGAAATGATATTTGACTGCCTTAGGAAACCATCTTAACTTGACCTTAGCAATATCCAACACAATGAGCCATTCCCTCTTCCAGAAGTATGTTCTTCTCTGATATTCCATATCACACTCTCAATTTTTCCTTTCCTTTTTAGCTCATCCTTTTTAGTGTTCTTTGTTGATTTTAACAGTCTCCTTACAACCTCTAAAAACTTCTGTTCATCAGACTCTCTCTAGACTCTCTCTCTAGACAAGGCTACTATACACTTAGCCTTCAAATATTATTTATTATTCTCCAGTCTCAAATTCTGTCTCCAAACTCTGATATCCAGACTTAACTCTTAATTCCTATTTCAAAGTTTTCTTATAATTTCTGTCAGGATTTTTAATTCATGATTTTTCCCTTAAAAAATCTATGCTTTATCCAATCCTCTCCACAGTACTAAGTTATACAGAAGCAAGTTACTCATGCCAGGAACTAGGGAGTCACTTTTGACACTCTTTTCTGCCTATCCTTAGCACTAAACAATCTTCAAATCCTGCCATTTTAACTCTGACACATTTCTTGAGCCCATCTTCTCCTTCACATCTATACCACTACCTACCTAGTTCAAGATACTAATAACACCTTTTGCCTTGTTCTACAAAATGGACTCCTTGCTGGTCTTCCTATATTTAGTGCTTGTATCTTTCAATTCTTTCTCCTCAGTTCAGACTAATGATCTTTTATAAATACATAATACCTTTCAATTACTTCTTTGTTTTTAAAACATAAGGCACAAGAGTACATGATCTCTAAGGCCTAGCAAAATCCCAGTGCCCACATATCTTATCTTTTAACATGACACCTGGCTCTCCACACTCCAGGAAGCACTGGTCTTCTTTCTGCTCCTCATTAGGACCATTTAACATTTTACTCATGCTATTTTACCAGTCTCTAGTAGTGCTTTCCCCCTTCATTTAGTTTACTACTTTCCTCCTCCTTAAACTTCAGCACTCTGCATTGGTATCACTTCCCTAAACAAGGCCTCCTTAACTACCTTGACTATGTCAATACCCACCTCTCTCCCAGAGTACCAATCCTGAATATGCCTACAACTGTGATTCAGTCACTAATTAGTTGTTTCATATCACTATCAAGAGCTGGAAGTAAGCACCTGGATGGTGCGGATCACCTGTACCTCAGTATATGAGAATAAGGTTAAGAACGATGATGTCTGGGGCACCTGGATGGCTCAGTGATTGAGCATCTGCCTTTGGCTCAGGTCGTGATCCCGGAGTCCCAGGATCGAGTCCCACATCAGGCTCACCACAGGGAGCCTGCTTCTCCCTCTGCCTGTGTCTCTGCCTCTCTCTCTCTCTGTGTCTCTCATAAATAAATAAATAAAATCCTTAAAAAAAAAAGAAAAATGATATCTGATATTCAACTGTATCCTCTCCTGTAGATGATCTCTCCTGGCACTTCCCCTCCTTCCCACAATACATACATGCTCACACACACAGCCTAAGAAGCCCTACTTTTGTGCTAATGCAGATCAGAGACAGCTGACCCATCATAGAGAAGTGGAGACAAATTATTTATCAAGTTTTCAGGGACAAAGCAAAGATCACAGTTCAACGTGGTGAATCCAAAGTCAGACAGGATATCCAAGTACCCTAAAACTCAACACAGAGGTCTTCAAGGGTAGTAGCTTTCTGATAGTCATGAAAGAAGGAGGCATAGGTTTTGTTTTATTTTGGTTTTAGTTATTAAAGAAAATGGTAATCCAAGTGGAGATTGGGGCTTTCCAGACTACCTAAGAACCGGACACTATCAATATAAGAACTAAAGTATTTCTTTAAGAAAATGCAGAGAATACTAAACTAAGCTGTCATTCTTGTGGAATATGTTATATACCAAATTAAAGGTGTAACGTCAAGGGAAGAGAAATATATATTGCCCAAGTAAAAAAGTTTGGGAAAGAAGAAATCTGAAAAAAAAAAAAAAAAAAAAAACTCTGCCAACTGGACTACAGCTAAAATTAATTGAATTCAATTAGCCGAGATTTCTGAAGTTTGAGCAGAAAGGCTATACAAATTACTGGACACTGCACCATTGTGCAGGTCTTCGCAGGAAGGAGAAAAACAGGGAAACTATTATTAAACTGAAAGATTCTTTGGGAAAACAGAAATGTTGAAGGATATAAAATACTTCCTAAGAAGTACAGCCAAGAAGAAATTACAAGCATTTGCTTAATATGAATGAATACTGGTGATAATAAGAATAAGCAGTGATTACTGTCACTGTATATGTGCCATGTACAGTACGTGACACTTAAAATGCTGCCATCCATCCTCAGAGCAATCCTACCCAGCAGATATCATCTCCTCTTAATGATCAGGAAATTGAGGTCAGGAAGATTTGAGTTCCCAAGGCCACACATTTAGAAGAGCAGTTTAAACCCAGTTTGGTCTGGTTCAAAATCCCAGTTTCTGTTTGCCAGCACCACACTGCTTTTCACTTGAGAAAAATATAATTAAAATGGAAAGGACATGACATATAATTTCTTCACAAATCTGGTCCCATTTGATGGACATAAATAAGATTTTTTTTTAAAGATTTTCTTATTTATTCATGAGAGACACAGAGAAAGAGACAGAGACAGAGACACAGGCAGAGGAAGAAGCAGGCTCCCTGTGGGGAGCCTGATGTGAGACTTGATCCCAGGACCCCGGGATCACAACCTGAGCTGAAGGCAGATGCTCAACCACTGAGTCACCCAGATGCCCCAATAAGAGGATTTAAATGTGTAAGAAACCATTGTTAATATACCTGATCAAAACCTGTAACACTAAAATAAAGAAGAGAAATGAAAACTATCATAAATACAAGGTGCAAGTGGAATCATCAGTATAATACTACTTAAGTGTCAGGCTTCAAAGGACTGAAGTACCTTAAGTCACAGAAATGTAAAAGGTGAGAGAGCTGTCAGTGCTTATTTTCCTTGTTGAGTATGTCCTGGGACTAGTGCAAGTCCCTTCCAGGCCTCCAAGAGAAGGACAGAGTCTGACAAGGGCACACACCACTTCCAAAGGATTAAACAATTTACCTGGTAGTCCTCAGGACTGAATGCCGTCAGTGGGACTGTTCTAAATTCTGCCAACACCCTACCCAGGAGCCCCTGTGCCCGGACGACCAATAGCCTCACTTCTCCATCTTCCTCCTGCACAGTGATGTGTGGAATACTACTTGTGGGCAGGGTCATTGTGTCCTCAGGTTGAGGGGGCAGTCCTGTGGAGAATTGAAGCAAGCCTGTAGGAAACAAAGAAAGGCAGGACATTCGGGCCCCCATGATCTGTGGAAGAACATCTTTTCCATTTGAAACAATCTTGCACAATTATTTTGATCACCAGAATAAAATTTTGAGGGCTTTCATTTAGAAAAGACTTTAGTGAAGATTCAATTAACATGCTTTTGACACAGAATATGAGTTTTCAAAATGCTCAAAGTTAAAATGATAATTTTCCTTGTCTCTGCCCAAAGAATCTCATATTTGTATCTCTAAAATTCATTCTTGGACTTAGAGCAGAACATGATTAATGCCACTCTAAATATTTGCAAAATACTTAAGAAAAATTTAACTAAGAAAATCAGAGTTGAGGAGTCTCCCAAGTTTCCTACACAGACCTTTTAATAGTTGTTCTTGCTTTATTCCTACAAAAGAACTATTAATTTTCAATGTAGAAAAATAGTCTCAATTTTTTAGGACAGATATCTATAATTATTCCCCCATTAAGAAAATTATCACTTTGCAGCACAAAAAGGAATTAACATAAACAGCATTGACTCCAATTCTTGAAGCTTAATAAAATATAAATTACAAAGTACTTCAATTAGTTAGGGATAACATATCACAATAGGATAATTTTTTTAATTAAAAAAATTTTTTGAAAGCCATGAATAGGAATACTTTTTTTCATTTTAAATAATCCTGTATGTACTTTGCAAAACATATTTTTAAACTTCAGAAATTGATCTTTTTATTTTCTTTTATAAACAATGTCCCTCATAATGGCAGCTCAGAACTTCAAGAGCCTAGAAGTTAGAGGGCCTGAAGAAGTTCTATTTCAATCATTTGCAAAAAGTTCCTTAAGAAGTTTTTAACTAGACCAAGTACACTCAGAGAAGAGAGGATTATTGCAAAGGGCTTGATTACCATATGGATGATCACTAGCTTTGATCGTGATATCTGTTGTTTCCTTTTCAGGGTCTATACTTGCACCACTGGTAGGAGTTGAACCTAGCTTCCCATCTCCAGGAACTGCAGAAACCAGCGTCACACGGAAATACTCATTAAGCTCAGGAATATCATCATCAAGAACATACAGATTCAGGACCTAAAATGTAAAAATCCAAAGGCATGAAGCAATGAGGTATACAGAAATTACTTACCACTTAACAGAAGAAAATAGAACAGCCAATTAAGTTATATTTAATTGAAGTTACTATTTAACATGATCCATTAAGGAATGCCTGACATACACAGTAGCCGCATTTTAGGAAAGAGATTCACGATGGACCTTGCAATTATGGCACAAGTGATCCTTCCAAAAATTAATAATAATTCAGCCATACTCCAAAAAATTTAAGTCAAAATTTGAAGTGAAAAAACAATTCACCCTTCTTTTACTAACTGAATTAGCATTAGCACACCTACAATGTGCTAGGGTTAGAAATGGCTCCAGTCCCTAAGAGGCTCACAGTCTACTGTAGGAGAGAATCTACGAAGAAAACATTTAAAAATGCAATGTAAAATGCTAGTTAGCAGATTTGTTGTCTAGTTCTGAATTACAAGATACAGATATTATAGTGTTTAATATATGGCACATACTAAAAATGTTGCAAGATTTAAAATAAATACATGTTAATAGTCATGACAGAATTATGTACAGACAAAAAAACCCAACCAACTCTACCTTCTAAAGATTTTGCAACAGATACGTTTTAAGCAAGTCTTAAGATATTAGTTGAAATTATAAATGGGAAGGGCATTCCAAGTAAAAGAAACACTTGTAAAGGCACAGTGCATGAAAGAATAAGGCGCACAGAGACCTGCAATTAGACCACCACGGCTGAAGCAGGAGATAAGGCTGGATAGATAATCAGGAGTCAGATCACAGGGATCTTTTACACTATCATTAAAAAAGAAAATGACTCTTTTGCTCAGGCCCACGGTACCAGCAGGATGAGCAGATCTTGTGGTCTTCATACAGTCAAGAAGCTCCATAGCCACTGTCGAGATCAGAAGTGCCAAGATAAACAGTACAAGAAAATCCATTTGGGCAGAGTCCTGAAGGCCAATGCTTTTAGAGGTACATCCCACTCAAAGGGAATTATGCTGGAAAAAAAAGAGTTGAAGCCAAATAGCCAAACTGTGCCATCAGGAATTGGGTCAGGGTCCAGCTGATGAAGAATGAAAAAAAAAAAAAAAAAAAAAGCACAGCCTTTGTACCCAAAGATGGTTGTTTCAATTTTATTGAGGTGTTTCAGTTTATTACAGTTTTTATTTCTAAAATAGTTTCTTCCAATTTTTATTTGATGAACAGGTATTTTTAGTGATTGCTGCTGACACCAGAAGCAAACTGTTTATTTTATTCCAGGAAAATGATGTAGTTCTGATTGCTGGATATGATAGCAAAGGGTCACGCTGTTGGTAACATTCCTGGAGCTGGCTTTAAAATTGTCAAAGTAGCCAATGTCTCTCTTTTGGCCTTATACAAAGCCAAGAAGGAAAGACCATGATCACAAATTTTGATGATAAAAACATGACAGCAATACATTTTCACATGCTAATAAAAACTGAACTTTATTCCAAAGGCAGTGGCATGAAACTGAAGAATCATAAGCAGGAAATTGACAAAATGAGAATGTAAACAGAGTGGACAGGGCAAGAAAGGATGCTAGGAGTTGAGATAGGAAGTGACTGAACAGAAATAATGAGATTCTGAACTAATGCAGATTCAGTGGAGATGAAGAAAAATAGATTTGTTCTGGAGAGAAAAGACCCAGAACTGATGGGTCTTTTTTTTTAATGTAGTGTTTCTAGAGAGTTTGATTTAGTAGGTCTGAGGTAGAATCTGAATTCAGTATTTATGTTCATTTTTATCAAGATTTTAAATAAAAAAGTAATATATGGCATAGCCGATATACTGAGAGGGAAGTGTAAAAATGACACCTACTACCCAAATCATGTCATCATTTTTAAACTAAAGAGAACAATATTTAGCTTGATGATTTAAAATGTCTTGCCCCTAGGAAGCAAGCTAACAAATGCTGCTCTGAAAAGTAACACCAAAACATCAAGATGTACACTAAAAATAAAGCAGCAAATATTTTTAAGGGGTTAAAGCTACCAAAGTAATCATTCATTTTAGTGAAATGAAGACCCTATCAAGATATAAATAAATGTATTTTACATAGTAACTCAGTAAACCAAAAAAGTATTTACCTTTATGTTACTACATGATATATACTCTACTTTCTGTTCTATTTTTTCTTAAAGATTTATTTATTCATGAGAGATAGAGAGAGAGAGGCAGAGACACAAGCAGAAGGAGAAGCAGGATCATCACAGGGAGCCTAATGTAGGACTCGATTCCAGATCCTGGGATCACACCGTGGGTTGAAGGCAGATGCTCAACCACTGAGCCACCCAGGTGTCCCTCTGTTCTATTTTTAAAGTCTTCATAACTTGCTTAATTGATTTTATAATTAATGGGTCATTTAAAAAAACTTGAAAAAGACATTTTCAATATACTTTCCTGTACCTTAAAGAAACACACACACAGACATACCACACACTTTCCAGACTCCCTTGCAGCTAGGTTTTCAGATATGATTTAAGTATATTCAGTTAGTTGTACCCTCCAGATATCTGGAAGGCAGCAGCAAAGTGGAGGCTACGTTACTGCTGTGCATACTATAAAGCACAGTCTTGGAGCACTAGTGACATCTCAAGACCCTGTCATTGGCTTTGTAAGAATGAGAGGCTGGTGTATCTAGCAGTAGTCTTATAAGTCAATCCCATAGTTCAGTGTTATTATTTTTGCTCTAAAGTTCAATTATTTTTTTAAAAAAATTAAAAATGAAATGATAGGAGGAAATATTTTAAATAAATCTTGACAAGAATATGTATAACTATTTTCCTGATCAAAATGTGATTATTATCTCTTCCAAAATATGCATGAATCCACTTTACAACAATGGTTTCAAGTTATATTTTCATTTTATAGTTGGTAAATTTCCCAAGGGAAAATTTGTGGGATCAGCCCCGTTTTCCAAATAGAAACATTAAAAAATGTTAAAACAATTTAAAAAGGACCATATAATATAATTATTACTTGATTAAAAACAAAAAAACTTTAAATCCAGAAGGGTAGTGAAAAAAATGGTATCAGATTAAATACAGTCCTTTAAATTGAATACTTTAAGCCTTATTAAAACTTGCTAGATGTTCTATTTTTCCTCATTTTACCAAAGACCAGGAAAATATTTATCATGGATCTATTTGCAACCTGCTATAGGAGAAATTTTATTATAAACCATTTAGTCTCCTTCTTCCCCAAAGTTATTGAGATTTGATCATTCCTGTTTAGTGTTAACTCTTTAAATATATCTTCTCTCAATTTTATATTTTTCACCCAATTAACTCCTAAATCCCTTAGAAATTTTCTCAAAGATTTTATTTGCAAGCATTAAGCCATTTTACTATTTATCACTGATGACATATAAACTAATTATATTTTTAATGAAAAATTATACTGATGTGACTACTCTAAATTATATTGATGTGACTACTCTAACATGATAGATTAAAAGACTGTTTAAAATATTTGATAGAGGACACAGTCTCATTCTGATTCTACTTGCAAGAAGTGCCACTTACTTCTGGAGCATCTATTCAGAAATGAAATGATGGTTCATGGAAAGTTTTGATAAAATTGGAGATGACTTGTATTTTCAAAGCAAAGAAAATTATGTCATTTTTCCATATTAAAAAATAAAGTTGAGGGATCCCTGGGTGGTGCAGCGGTTTGGCGCCTGCCTTTGGCCCAGGGCGCGATCCTAGAGACCCGGGATTGAATCCCACATCGGGCTCCTGGTGCATGGAGCCTGCTTCTCCCTCTGCCTCTCTCTCTCTCTCTGTGACTATCATAAAAAATTTTAAAAAAATTAAAAAAAAATAATGTTGAGATTACAGTTACAAGAATTTTTTAGTGGCGTATTTGAAAGTGGAGTACCATTAAGAATTCTACATTTCCCATTGTATCAAATAAAAATAATAAAAAACTCACACTGACAACTCTTCAAGCCATACCATTTTTATTACACTGAGATTTAAAAAAAAACAGATAAAACTGTAATATACATCATTCAAAAATCCTGCTTTTCTTTTACATAAATAAATACAAAAACAGGGGCACCCGAGTGGTTCAGTCAATTAAGCATCTGCTTTCGACTCAGATCATCATCTTGGGGTCCTTCAATCAAGCCCCAAGTTGGGCTCCTTGCTCAGTGAGGAGTCTGCTTCTTCCTCTCCCTCTGCCTCTACCCCTACCCCAGCACACAACTCTCTAAAATAATTAAATAAAATCTTTAATAAGTACAAAAACATTTTAAACCATGATATTTACATGATGATTTAATTCTCTATAAATTGCTTAAATAGCAACACCCTGCAAACAAATTACAGAACCAACAGATAAGGAAAAAGCCTTCCAGGAGGCTTTCAAGGAAACAAAAGGTAGGGTTTACCTCAGATCTCTGCCAAGGAAGGAATGTGATAGTTCCACTAGCATTAGCAAAATCATCAACAAGATAATTAATGCCGTCGGATTCGATCTGTGAGATGGTGTAAAACACATGCACATAATCCAGAGCTCCTCTGGTTCTTTCCACCACACATGAAATGGTGGATCCCTCCTCTGCAATCTGAAATTGAATATAAATTATTTGTAAGTATATACTAATTCAAATCAGTGATAAAATTATTATGCTTTCATGGAATCCTTTTACCGTAACCTTAGTTCTTTAACTTTCTAACACTCTGAGAACTCCACAATCTTTTCATCATGTTTTATAGATTTTACAAAGCTACAAAATACAGAAATTACAAAAATAATTCTTATAAGCAGTTAACTGTACATAAACTTCATTCACTGATACCATGTGTGTGCCAGCCACTGTGCTGGACACTATGGTACAAAAGATTACCAAAAAAAAGCACAGTCTGTTCTCTGGATAAATCTAAAAAGGAAGACAAACTCAAAGTTTTATGATAAGTTGAGCATAGACAAACCAAATGGGGGGGAGAGCAGAAGTGAGGGGTAGAGGATAGAATATGCTACTAGGGAGAACAGTCTAGGCATGGATAAAAAGTAACAGAGTGGATTTCATGAAATAATTTTAAGGATAGCATAAAGTGATAAGTGGCGAGAGCCTTGAGAAATGTCTACTGGGGAGATAAGACTCAGGTCAACGAGGGCATTTATGTTATGCTTAATATTTTTTGATAGTTTTGTCATATATACATGTATACATGTATACACACATGTATACACACATCTGTAGGTATTTTTCACCTGGAAAATATTTTTATCTGTAACACTTAATACTTAAAAATTATATAAAGCAAGGAATTAGAGGAGCTTTTTTTTTTTTTTTGAGAGAGAGCGAGAGTGAGCACATGCATGAGCAGGGGAGGAGCAAAAAGTTCAAACAGGCTCCACCCCTAGTGCAAAGCCCAACATGGGATTCGATCTCATGTCCCTGAGATCATACATTAGCCAAAATCAAGAGTCAGATGCCTAAAGGACTGAGCCACTCAGGCGCTCCAGAAGATCTTTTAGAAAAAAGTTTTCATACTCTTAAATTCTCAGTCTTTTAAATTCAATTTTATTTTTATGTTAGTAAGCAGATATATAATTCATAGAAAAAAGTACTGAAACTGAATGAATAAAGCTCAAAATACAAATCCTAATTTAGATAATGTCATTCTATTTTTCATATCAATCATAAGCACCTCTGTCAGCATTAGACAGAGCCACTTTGGTGCCAACTCTGGGGCTGGAAAGAACAGATTTTAAATTTATCCACAAACAGGCAATAGTCAAAACAGTTATCAATGAGCATGGAAACACCAGGAGATGTTCCAATAAATCCCAAGTTTCTCCAACCATCAGCACTTCTGCTTCGAAAAGTAATAGCAACCTTAGGTGCCCTTAGTAAACAAGACCAAGCACTCCTGGGACAATACTATAACTCTTTTATTTGCTTCCAGGTCCCTGACATGAGAAGCCCAAAATGACAGGTGGTTGTTCAGCAGAGCCCCCAGTGTGTCTCCTGGCAGACACCTCTGACCCAGGCAGAACCAGAACCAGCATGAGAGTGGGAAACACAAATTCTGGCAGGTGGCCACTGGCAGTGATGGAGATAAAGCCACTCTTACTTCTACGTCTTGCCTTCTGAACCCATGTAGTCCAGGTACTGAGAACACTGAACAAGTATCAGTCACTGGATAACATACTGGATCATGGGGGACAATACCCCCACCTTACAAGATGTGATCCCTGAGCTGGCAACTTAGCTGAGTCTTTTTTTTTTTTTTTAAGATTTATCTATCTATTCATGAGAGACATGGAGAGAGAGGCAGAGACACAGGCAGAGGGAGAAGCAGGCTCCCCGCAGAGAGCTGATGCGGGGCTCGATCCTGGCACCCCAGGACCATGCCCTGAGCCAAAGGCAGACGCTCAACCACTGAGCCCCCCAAGGCGTCCCCTTAGCTGAGTCTTTAATATCCCAACCCATTATTGAAGCCAATTGCTTCCGAAGTGATGTGACACATAGTAAGGGCAGGGAATCTTAGGACTGTGTGCCTATTGTTACGCCTCCTTCACATAAAGGGAGTCCCTTTGAGTCAAGCTTCTGGGGGCACGCAGCAGGCATTATTTTAGCATTCAGATGATGGTCTAGCAGAACTACTAAGAACATAAACTCATCAGTTAAAGTAAGTGTTAATTCCAATAATAAGGAGTTTCTGTCCTCTCTGGAGTAAAAGCCTCACACTTAGTGCCTACTTCCATGCGCCTATTCACGTCACTCTCCCTAGAACCTCCTTGTCCCTAGTCTTGGTGATCTCAAGCCCCTGTCAGACCACTATGTCATTAGTACTGCAAATACGGATCTTCATAACTTCAGACCATTTCTCCATTCACAGAAGATGAATGGCTAAGTGGGCTGTTCATTGCTCTGCCCTCATCCTTCAGAGCATCTCCTGAACGGAGCATTAGAGTAGTGGTGGCCCACTTTTACAAGCAGCAACACATCAAGCCAGTGAGGCTTGTGTGAAGCAGGCTTGATTTTTCCTCCTCCATCAGTTAGTTACAGGTTCTAGGGCAAAGAGTTGACTTTTAAATATGTCCAGTATGAAATGTCTACTAAATATCCAAGAGATGTGTCAAGGGGGCAGCTAGAGAAATGAGTCTGGAACTTTGGAGAGAGGCCACAATTGACATAAATTTGAGATGTATCAATGTAAAATGTATTTAAGGTTACATACAAATGGTATGTAAATACATCATTATATAAATGCTATTGAAAGACTAGAGGGGATGACAAAAGAAGTAACTATAGATGGAAAGAAATGGACCAAGTATAATCAGCTATGCTATAACACTGGTTTTAAAATCATAAAATTGGGGGATCCTTGGGTGGCTCAGCGGTTTAGCCCCTGTCTTCGGCCCAGGGCATGATCCTGGAGTCCCTAGATCGAGTCCCACATCGGGCTCCCTGCATGGAGCCTGCTTCTCCCTCTGCCTGTGTCTCTCTGCCTCTTTCTCTCTCTCTGTCTCTTCTGAATAAAATCTTAAAAAATAAAATAAAATCATAAAATTGTTCCCATGCAATTGATATATCAGAGAGCATAATGTAGATAACCCATAATCCATAATCTGTCATGTGGATTCACATTTGCTTATGTGATTTCATCTTCAAGAAATGGTGAACACAGAAAACTGCAGCAACCTGAAACAAGCCACATGGGAACACAAACATACCTGAAACATCTACTAGCTACCTCAATCCAACACGTGTGTTGTTAGCCACACTTAATTGCATCTAATGTGACAACCTTCCCTTTGATGGCAGATAACCCTCTTCCCATGATTTCACAAGAATACACAATCTGCAATTCCTCTGACACATGCTTTTGCAAGGAAACTTAAGTTTTCTCTAGGTACACACCATATTTCTTGCAGTATTTAAGTATTAAACATCTATTGTGTAAAACTGTTTATTAGGTCCCTATCTTCCTTTTTTACATGCCACTGACCAAGTTTTTGAGTAGTGTTCTCCTAACCTATTTTTCCCTTAAGTTCTGTTTTCTTTATTTACTTTGGCATAGTGTAGGAATGTTTTTAGGAGCCCTTCTATCACATGATGGCAGAACTAACTGCTCTGAAGGTGGGGCCCTCCAACCCTGAGGCTGTAGAGAAGAGGAAGCAGTACAAAACCCAAGTCCTCGATCCTGGAGACCCGGGATCGAATCCCACATCGGGCTCCCGGTGCATGGAGCCTGCTTCTCCCTCTGCCTATGTCTCTGCCTCTCTTTCTCTCTCTGTGACTATCATAAATAAATAAAAATTTTAAAAAATAAAATAAAAACAAAACCCAAGTCCTCTGGAGGGTATTATGTTGAGTGAAGTAAGTCAGTCGGAGAAGGACAAACATTATATGTTCTCATTCATTTGGGGAATATAAATAATAGTGAAAGGGAATATAAGGGAAGGGAGAAGAAATGAGTGGGAAATATCAGAAAGGGAGACAGAACGTAAAGACTGCTAACTCTGGGAAACGAACTAGGGGTGGTAGAAGGGGAGGAGGGCGGGGGGTGGGAGTGAATGGGTGACGGGCACTGGGGGTTATTCTGTATGTTAGTAAATTGAACACCAATAAAAAATAAATTAAAAAAAAAACCCAAGTCCTCAATAAGCATCTAATTTAATTCCTACCTTCTACCTAGGCATCTACAGCAGCATATTCACCACAGCTGCTGGTACATGAACGTGTGATGGAAAGAGTACAGCTTTAAGTTGGGGCAAACAGTCCCAAAACACCTGGGTGGCTCAGTCGGTTAAGCGTCTGCTTTCAGCCCAGGTCTTGATCCTGGGTCCAGGGCTCAAGGCCCACGTCGGGCTCTCGGCTCAGCAGGGAGAACCTGCTGCTCCCCTCAGCCTGCCATTCCCCCTGCCTGTGCTAATAGTTAAATAAAATCTTAAAAAAAAAAAGAAAAGTCAAACAATCCTGAGCTTCTTTGTACTACCACTTATCACATGATTTCTTCTTAAAATGAAGATCATAATGTCTCATGGATTTTGGTGGAGATTCAACAAGTGTCTTGTATGGTACCTATAGTAATATATTAAGTACTGAACAATTGTTATATTTCTTCTCCTTAACAAATACACAGACACATACACAACTGCAAAAAATAATGCTACATTCCTTTTTTTTTATCAAGAAATACATATGCTTACATATTGAAAAATACAAATCCCCATCCATTTTGATTCCTATCACAATGCGAACACATTTGCTCCATTATACCACCCCAAATTTTTAACTAGAATGGACATTTTCAGTGAGTTCTGTTAATAAGCCATTAATCCCGATGTGTATATTTTCAACCTTTCCCTTTTTAGCAAGGGGCATGGCCAAAGACACCTTCAGGAATCTTTATGTCTCCTTACAACTTTTCACCAAGTCAATAATCATTATTACTATGTAGCACCCAAGACTAAGAAAGGAGCTTTTTATTTGCAGTAATCACACAGGAAAAGCTATTTAACCATGCTTTCATTTAGTAAAGCCCTAATCAAAATGTATTAGCTACTATTTTCAACTTAAAAAAAAGAAAAAGAAAAACAAAGACTGTCATATCAATACAACTGTATACAAATATATGCTATACATAAGTTTATTTATTTATTTTTTTTATTTATGATAGTCACACAGAGAGAGAGAGAGAGAGAGAGAGAGAGAGGCAGAGACATAAGCAGAGGGAGAAGCAGGCTCCATGCACCGGGAGCCCGACGTGGGATTCGATCCCGGGTCTCCAGGATCGCGCCCTGGGCCAAAGGCAGGCGCCAAACCGCTGCGCCACCCAGGGATCCCTATACATAAGTTTAATACAAAATTTAATGAATAACTTATTTAGTAAATTACAAACCACCAATAGGGAAAAAGCTTCAAATGCTTAAGGTCCATAGAAATCTACCTTTCATACTAAAAAATTTACAGAGAAATGACAGTGTCTGAAATTTGCTTTAAAAATTGGGGTCAGCCTGGGGGGCTCAGCGGTTTAGCACCACCTTGGGCCCAGGGCCTGGTCCTGAAGACCCGGGATCGAGTCCCACATCGGGCTCCCTGCACGGAGCCTGCTCCTTCCTCTGCCTGTGTCTCTGCCTCTCTCTCTCTCTCTCTCTCTCTCTCTCACTCTCTCTCATGAATAAATAAATAAAATCGTAAAAAAATAAATATAAATAAAAATAATTTCAGGGGATCCCTGGGAGGCTCAGCAGTTGAGTGTCTGCCTTCAGCCCAGGGCCTGATGCTGGAGTCCTGGGATCGAGTCCCTCATTGGGCTCCCTGCATGGAGCCTGCTTATCCCTCTGCCTGCCTGTCTGTCTGCCTGTCTCTCTCTCTGTCTCTCATGAATAAATAAATAAATAAATCTTTAAAAATAAATAAATAAATAAAAATAGCTTTAGCCAAAATAAAGGAGAGAAAATCAGCAAAAGGCCAATAAATTTTGAAACTTAGATGGTGGGTCACTGCGGTTCATTATTCTATTTTCTCTGGTTTTATATAGAGATATATAAAATTTTCATTTTAAAAGATTTCTTACGGACACCGGGGTGGCTCAGGGGTTTAGCATCTGCCTTTGACTCAGGGCTTGATCCCAGAGTCCTGGGATCCGGTCCCACATCCGGATTTCCACAAGAAGCCTGCCTCTCCCTCTACCTATGTCTCTGCCTCTCTCTGTGTGTCTCCCATGAATAAATAAATAAAATATTTTTTAAAAAAAATTCTAAATTCAGCTTTTTGAGTCCCATCCCATCTCCCCGCCAGAGATTCTGATTCAGAAATGGAGTGAATCCAAAAAGAAAAAAGAAAAGAAATGGAGTGAATCCCCAATCAGGAATGGTGCTCTGGAATATATATTAGATATTTCTGATTATTGTCATCACATGCAATACTTTGGGAAATACTGAACCAGATTATGGAATTATTAATACCAGAAGATAATTAAGACATAGAAAATAAAGTTAAAATATATTTTCTATTAAAATATACATCTAATTGCCTCTGGAATCATGATGAAAGCAAATGATCAGGCCAGTATATGAGAAGCATAATATCAAGAAAGAATCCTCAAAACCAATATCATTCAGTTTTTCACAAGGAACAATAGTAGCCACTACTGTTTTGAGTAAGAAATTTCCTCAATCTTCAGATCTGCAGAAGAGTAATTATAAAGGTTAACAATCAGAAAAGTTTTTGAAGCATATTTTCTCAGAAAAAAATAATGCACTGAGCCATAAATTGGCTTTCTGTGTTAGAAGAGAAGATGAAAGCTAATGCCTAATAATTACACAGCCAATTAATTTTTTATTTTGTTTCACACTTGGGTAAAAATCTGTGATACCAGATTATATCAATATCACACACATATCTAAAGGAATCTACTCACATAACATATGGCAAGCACTTAAAAAAACCACAGTCCAAGTTAAATAATACTTCATTTTTTACAAAGATCGTCTCAAAATGTCTCTAAATTTATTCATAAGCTGTGAGTTTAGAAGTATAAAATGCAATCCAAGTATTATTAAAAAAATGAGACTAGCAAGCTCTATGAATCACTAGGAAAGGCAATCTCATTACTTTATAATTATCTGATATACACAACTATAGGACATACAAAAATAGTGCTAAAATAAGGTGGAGAGAAAGTAACATTAAAGATTACACAGAATAACAAAACATGGGAGGAAAACAGGAGAATGTGGTTGCTATGCTACAGATCCAAAAAAACTCAGTCATCTGTTCAATATAGATACCACCTGGAATCCAGAGGACTATTGGCGCAGCCCCATCAGGGCTCTCAACTACATGCATTCTTTCAATTATAATTTATTAAGCAACCTGCTATTTAGTAAAATATGGTGTACCTGGTTAAGATGGAGCAAATTACAAAATAATGATCAACTCTCTCAATATGGCAAGTATAGACTATGTCATATTCTCATTATTTTAGAGGTGATTATGCTTTCATTTTAATCTTTGTATTATTTTACTTCATGAATCTATGAAACTGTAAAAGCATAACATGACTCAGACAGAAGTCTTAAAGACTTCTTAGGGATCCCTGGGTGGCGCAGCGGTTTAGCGCCTGCCTTTGGCCCAGGGCGTGATCCTGGAGACCCGGGATCGAATCCCACGTCAGGCTCCAGGTGCATGGAGCCTGCTTCTCCCTCTGCCTATGTCTCTGCCTCTCTCTCTCTCTCTCTCTCTCTATGACTCATAAAAAAAAAAAAGACTTCTTAAAGATGTTTAAAACATCTCTTTTGCCTTCAGCATTTCCAAAGGGATAAGAAAAAAAATTAACTTTTCAATGTCACTGCAACAACACAATGAGAAGAATCTATGGAAGTGATAGTGGTTTTTATTTCTGAAAATCGATCAGATAACTAAAAAATTTAATCCCTCCAGACAATTCCAAGCCTAGCATAAACCAGCAATCCTCACATATTTCAGTTTCAGGACCCCTAAACACTCATAAAAATTACTAAAAACCCCATTTTTATGAAATCTGATGATATTTTGCTTATTTTGATGAAATCTGATTATATTTACTCTTTTACTAATGAAAATAGAAAAGAATTTAAATATTGGCAAATTAACTCATTTTAAAATAGCAATAATAAACTCATTACAGGGCAGCCCTGGTGGCTCAGCGGCTTAGCGCCACCTTCAGCCCAGGGTGGGATACTGGAGACCCAGGATTGAGTCCCACATCCGGCTCCCTGCATGGAGCCTGCTTCTCCCTCTGCCTGTGTCTCTGCTTCTCTCTCTGTGTCTCTCTTGCATAAATAAATAAAATCTAAAAACAAATAAATAAATAAATAAAAACTCATTACATGCTAACATAAGCAATGTATTTTATGTGAATAGCTATATATTCTTAAAAAAAACTAGTGACAAAGGAGCATTGTTTTACATTTCTGTAAATGTCTTTTAATGTCTAGCTTAATAGAAGACAAATTCTCATACCTCCTTTCACAATCAATTTCTCTGTTGCCACTTGTTATTTTGGTTGAAAGATATATAAAATATCCAGCTTCACAGAGATATATGTAACTGGAAAGGGAGTATTTAAATGGTCTTGGCAGATAGTTATGGATATTCCTCCTCCACATTATACCTATTTGACAAATGGTAGTTTCTTCAAATTTAGTTGCAATATGAAATCAGACTCTAATACATTAAAATCCATTGGTCTACCTTGCACTTTGAATCACGATTTCAGTAAGCAATCAATAAATATTATTGATGATGATTATAGAAATATTTTATACTTCTCCTGTCTTCAAATCACACCAAGATGAAAGTAAATAAGAGTTCTATACTTATAGTCTTAATATTTTCAGGAATGAAAATGCTATAATACTACTGACAAATTCCAATGTTGGATCTTTGGACTCAACAGTACTCTCTTATATTAACTGTCTGTATTTTATTCCTTCCAATATATTCTATTTACCTCTATTTGGGCTTGGAGAATAACTAATCCTGTTTTCCTTTCCAGCAGTTCTAACAGTATAGGTATTGTGGCCTACAGAACAAAGTTCTCTCTTCTGCCATTAAAGTCTTACTGATTCTGTTCAAATTCCAAGATTTCTGAAAACAGCAAAGCTACATACCTATGTGGAGATAAACCAGAACCAACATAATCTATCGGAGGAACTTGTGAGACAAGAAAAAACTGAAAACTCACAATAATGGCCCATGAAGCCAGAGAAACATTCAAAAACTATTCCCCATTTTGGACAGGTTTTTAAAACTTCTGGGGTTTGTTTTTGTTTTTTCAGCCTGGTTGTTAAGGCAGCTAACTGAATCTAAATGTGTTTGTGGTTTGAACAATGAGCCTTTTCATGCCTTACTATTAAAATAGAAGTTCAATGAAGATTTATTGAGTACCTAATATGTTCCATTCTAGGTGCTGGAAATACAATAAATAAGACCTTATTACACTCAGAGTTCTTTTATCTCTTTGGTGGGAAGAGATGGCTGATAAATAAGTAAACTTTTAAATAATAAAAGAAATTTAAGAGTGTAATCAGTGCTACAGAAAAAGTAAAACTAGGTGAAGGGATGGAGAACAACCAGTTGGGAGAAGGGAATGGTGGATTACTTTAAAGAAGCAAGTCTTCACTGAAGAGATGTCTTTAAAACTGAGACTTGAATGACTGACTCTGAAAATCTGGACCAAGAGTGTTCCAAATAGAGAGGCTAGAAAGCCCTGATGCCCTGAGACTGGAACTAAAACCTGCAACTCTGACTGAAACATATTGACCAAAAAGGAGTCTGACCAACATGAGGACCAAGAGGAAGCCAGAGGCACAGGCAGGTGCCAGGTAGTAAACGGAATGAAAGGGAAGGTGATTTTATACGGTACCCTAATGGTGTCACAACCTGATGGAAGCCACCTGTCTTTTTAAAATAGAGATGATAATACTAAAAATATACGGTTAAAGATAAAGATCAGAAGTCACAAGACATAGGTTCAAATTCCAGTTCTTCCCACTGTATCTTAGGACAAAAAAAAAAAGTAAAATTAATATTTATTTAGTGCTAGTAACTGCCAGGCTTGAAAGAGGCATTTGATCCTGTCTTATTTAATTCAACTTGGGTTATTTTTTCAGGTCTCTAGGCCTCAGTTTCTAACCTTACTAAGTGGAGAGAATCATAACTAATATTTTTTGCAACTGTATTCTGGATTGTAAGGTATATAAAAAATTTAACATGTAAAATTCTTTAATGATTATTTATAAGTATTATTATTATAGATAAACATATTTCTTCTTTAAGTTATAGATTTTTATGACATTTGTCCTCCCTAGTGTAGGATATTCTTTTATTTCTGGTATAGAAAATGCCCATTATTTGAAGATCTCTATGATTATCACCAAACCAAAGAGCTAGGAAGGGCAAGAAGACATTTCAGAGACATAGCTCCCCAATTTGAGCAAAGGCAGGCCTATGAACAAGATACTTTTTTCACCCTCTACTGATTCATAATTTTCTTAATTGCTTCAATTTTCAAAAATGCCCTTCTAAATCTACAAGAATCAACTTGCTAAGGGAAAGACTCTTGTTCCTTGGCATCCTTTCACGGGCATGGAGCTGCTGTCATACTTAACACCTGTGAAGTGGTGTCAGGAGATCTCACATTACTGAATAAGAAACCAAGATGATTACGAATCTTTGAAAACCTGGAAAGAACTGATAAAGACAGTAAAACAGTCTAATGAATGAAGCTGGCCAAGAAGGGTGATAAGGAAGGCATTACACCCAACATGGAAGAATGTTACAACTACTTAAGTACATTTCACATGTGAAAAAAAAAAAAACCCTCAAAAAATCACATTTTAATAGTTTCAATTACTATTATTCATAGAAGCTTTCAATATATATTATTTCATTTATGTATACAGTATCCAAAAAGTAGCCAAAGTAAATGACATTTTGTGAAATGCATTAACTTTAAAGATAACTGCCAAAGTTTCATTTGCTATCTTGTTATCATTTCTATGCTGATTAAGCCTTTGATTCAAACCATGAACTTGTAAGAGCAAGGACTTTATAATTTACTTTTGCAACCACTGACTCTAGCATACTTCTGGGCTTAGAGTAGATACTTAAGCATGTTTACCAAGAAACAGAAAGACCACTCCCAAACAATTCCACCTACAATGAATTTTTTTTTTTTTTTACAATGAATTTTTTAACTCCAAAATTCCCCAAGCTCATTATTTACCTCTGGTATACAAGTTCCTGTGAAACCAAACAAGCCATTGGCATTGTCACTTTTTTGTATTATTAATCTTGCTGTAGTATTCTCTTCAGAAATGCGAGCTCCTCCATACACAGAGACTAGTTTAAGAATGAATAATTCTTCTCCTTCTTCTTCATTATCATCTCTTGCAGAAATAATGAATGATTTGTTAGTTTCTCCCTGTCTGAACTCCAGATATCCAGAAACAGGGTGTAAATCACTCTTTGCTGGCATAGCATGAAGTTCATAAATTTCTTCCAAGGTCAGTTTCCGCTCATAGGACCTCACATCCTGCATCAAGCCTGTAAATCTGTCATTGCCATTCATTCCTGCCCCAATTCTCAGTGTTCCAGGACCTGAAATTAGAAATGGGTCTAAATGCTACAATATCCACAAGTATCCTGTCCCACATTAGAAGTGCGATTCAAAAGAGTGGTGCAATTTTGTTGAGTTTTTATTAGATAAGTAAAACATACAATAAGAATACAATCAAATAAAAGTTATTTTCTGTTATGATGAAAAATGAATTAGTAATTGCTAGGATTTAAGATATTTTGCACTAAAGGATATATTGTACATGTGTATATATATGTGTGTATATGTATACAGGTATATATGAGTGTATATTTAAATAGACATTTCTTCCAGGAAATTTAAAATTTTCCTTGTGCATCTAAAAATGGGGTGATTCAATTCGGTCACAATTTTTTAGACTTTTGTACTACTATTCTTCAAGAACTTCAAGGCTTGATCTGTTAGAAATGCATCTTGAGTTAAATAAAGCTATGAGAATTTAACAAAAGTTTTAGTGGACCAAATATAACTCCTTACCCAAACAAGTAATGCAATAGATGTAGAAAAAGTAGTATTCCTTCCCAGGAAAAATATCATAGGCAAGTCTTAGAGATTTTTTTCATGGTAATCACAACATGCAGCCCAATTACATTACTCTATATCAATAACAACTCTTTTTGAAAATTCACCAGTTCTTATTTCTTTACTTATTCCCTCTCCAACAACTCAAATAACACATTTATATAAGTTGATCACCTGGCAGCTTTGAGGAAAAAATACAAGTAATATTTTTTATCAAAATCATCAACCAAGGCAGTTTTTACAAGTCACTATCCAGGTAGCTATTTTACAGTAGTCACAAGTATCCTCACATTATTATCACAATGGTCCCCACACATTCTCAGTGGTTCTAAGCTATTTTAGTAATAAGAGGAAAATATCTACAACAGGCAAAAATATGGATAAACATTATCAACAACACTGGGCAAAATAAGCCAGGCACTCAAGTATACACAATGTTCAATTCCATTTACACAAAGTAAAAAACAGGAGAAGCTCATCTTATGCTCTTAGAAATGGCAATAATAGGTGGGCACGGTGGTGAGTCAGTGACTGGAGAAGAGCCTAGGGGCTTCTGGAATGCTGTTTCATGATCTGGCGGCTAGCTCCACAGGTGCTAAGACTAATGAATTTAAAGTTTTAAAAATTGATCTACCTGCACACGTATGATATGTATACTTTTATGTATTTTATAATACATAGCATATATTACATTTCATTAATAAATTTTAAATATACTTAAAATTTTTTCTTTCCAAGTTACAAATTACAAAAACAATCTAAGTTCCTTACAGTAAGCTAAATAGAGAAAAGAAACCGCCAGCTCTCACTTTCCCCAATCTTTCCCCCTTTCATTCTACCAACGTGTCATCACCAAATGAATCAATGTATTCACACAATCAAAAGGTGATTAATTTAATGCTAGAGAGTGCTATACGCATAATACTTATAGTTGGAATCAGTAGTGTGTGAATGTTATTTCCTTTTGCCCATCTTTTTTTCTACTAGGAACAAAAAATACAACCAGATATCCAGTGAAGGAGGTTCAGAAGGAAAAGATTGTTAAGTTATAATTATATATTCTGTTCTAACTTCTTACTAAACAAAAAATAATCACATCATAGGATGGAGGGGCTGGGAAGGACAGTGGTGATTATAATGGAGATAACCAATATTTATGCTTAAATATGCACAAAAATATATTTCTCAAAGAAACAGCATGGAATCCAGCTTAAAGACAACAAAGATTATTTCTTCAAAGCTCTCCACAGATTTCACCAGTTTACCTACTGGTACCCCTGTAATTGCTGGACTTTTAAAAGTAAGTTTTCTTTTTTGATTCCTCTTTCACCTTATGCCCACCACCTTTCGCTTCCAACAAAACCTCCCAAGCAGCAGTTCCCCAAATACAACATGCTCTTTCACATTTCTATATCTCTGCTCTTTTTCCTATCATGCCCCCCATCCCTCCTGCTACCAATGGAAGGATAAATATTCCTCCTTCATAATCTTTTTCTTTCTTCCTACAACACACTGAAGTGATCTCTTTAAATATCTCCCTTCCAGAACCTATTTTTGGCCAAGGGGAAAGGCTGCCTATTCATTTCTGCAACACTCAGTATGGAACTTATGGTCTTGGTAGGTATAAGTTTTATTTTAAGGAATGAAACCAATACCTAAGCAGATTTTTAAGACCTATTAGCTCTTTTTAAGAAATCAAAATTCTTAAAAATTCAAAATTCAGTATTCTTGCTATAAAGATGACACTCACCATCAGTAATGGCTTCTCCTTTCAGACTCTTGATTCCTCTGGGCATTGCATTTCCATCAAGGTAGAATTCAATTATACCATCATCCAGGATAATTAGAAGATGAAGCCAAACATTTTCTTCTAAATACTTCAAGACTGTTGTCTTGGCAATATATGTAGCATTGGAACCCAAAGTTTTGTAATGAAGAGAAAGTGTCACATGAGATTCATTTGTTTGAATTTTTACCCCATAGTAGATGCTTCCATTACCATCATCCTTTGCTATAACAAATCCATTTGTGTTGGCATTGGGCATTACCCAAGCTGAAAATGTAAAGTTGGCAATTGAGTTGTTCCTGGAAGGATGGTATTTTGGACTAACAGTTCCAAATGCACCCTCTAGTCCACTGAAGTACAAAGCATCTGTTCCACTGTGGTGACGCCGCATGTGTGGTTGTAAATGCACAGTGCTGGGGAAAATCCCAACCAGCAAAAAATCTATCATTGGAGGCAAACCATCAGTGAACTCACTGGACAGTATTTCCCAGCCTACTCGTACATCACCAAACACACCCTGCTGCCTCAAAATGGTAAAGTTGGTAATATAAGACATATCATCTTCTGAAAGCACATCTTCTGCAACTTCTCTCTCTAAGCACTCTGGATCCAAGATGAAAATTCCAAAGGGATCATCATTGAATGGAATCATTACTGTCACCTGGAGGTTGGTTCCTGCTAGTTGGCCCCCAGGACCTGGGGATCCACCTGTAATAAGATGATTTATAATAAATAAGAAATCAGAATTTAAAGTCCTTTATAGTATAAGGTGAAGACAAAAGGAACTTGACTAGCAAACTTCTGGTAAAATAATATATTGATCGATCAATGAACACCTGTGTCCCCATATGGTTTTCATCATGTTTTCAGGGGTATTTTGGCTCAGAATAATTTCATTATTGACCAAGTAAGCCCTAAAAGAGAATATTAACTAGAGAGTTTTAATTCCTGTGCTTAAAACTAAAAGTTATGGGAAAATTGATTGTTTAAATTGTTTAAATGGCACAAAGAGCAAGCTTTAAGCTATCATGACTCTGTACCTCATAACTTCCATTAATATTTCATTGAAGATATTCTACTTGGTGTGGAAAAAATCTAGTTACAAGTTTGAGGATGAATGTAAAGTCTCCATCCATAAAACTTAGCCAAACTAAGACTACAAAATGGATGTTTAAAATAACACTTCTACCAAAAAGGGTGTTTTGACATTTAAAGTTAGAAAATCAAGATGCACTTACTTCTTCATTAATCGCATTTTCTATACAGCTCTAATTATTTATTTTTTAAAACATTAAATTTCAGTAGTGAAATAAAAAACATGGAAAAACACAGCACCTGATATGTTTATAAGCTTTAGAATATAAAATTCATTGAATTCAGGAATTTTATCTGGAAAAGCATGGAGAATTATTGGTTTGGCTTCTTCTCCATCCATAAAGTTAACAATCCCTGAAGTTTCATAGAACTCTTGTCCAGGCTGCAAAGCAGAATCATTCTGAAACAGCTGCCAAGCCACAGAAACATTGCCAAAGTGTCCTCGATGCCTCAAAATCCTATATAACAAATTAAAGAAAATTAATTTTTATGAAAAATTTGTAAGTAGTGAATTTTACCCTAATGATAGCTTTCTGTGTTATCTCAGAAATATTTATGGTCTGTAATAAAAACCAGCCAGCCAGTCCTTGATGAGTAACCATGATGAATCTCATAGTAAGAGAATGAGGCAGAACTTTAAATAACAAAGAGAAGCAGTCTTAAAAGTCATAGACTTCAAAGTGCAAACTGAAGGGTAAATTTCAAAACCAATTGAAAAATATTGAGATGAGAGCCGGCATAAGTTCTTCAAAAGCAAAGGACAGGGTGAGGGTAGTCACGTATCATTAGAAAGAAGAGTTACAGAAGACCTCAGATAACTCAAGTCTTTCCGTCCTGAAAGATGACAGAATTTGGGGTGAAAAGGGCAGGAATGATAATTTCTGTTTACCAGCTAAAGTGGTTTTTTTCTTTTTAAACAAAGGGCAACAGCATAAACAAAGCTGACCATTCATTCAGACTACCAACTCTGAAATTATCCAATTCTTAACCAACTTTAAATTTTTGAAATATTGTCAATATTTCAAATTTATGCATACTTAAAGGTCTTATGTTACTCAATTTTGAATTTACCTTATCCAAATTTGCTTACCAAAATGCATTAGTCTTTCCTTCTTCTACTGCTTTGTCTATGGGCTCCAAAGAAAAAATGCCATTTGGGTCATCATTAGCTTCAATTATCACTGTAGCTATTCCGTATTGATATACTACTGTATCACCTATATTAAAAAATAAAAATAACAAAGATGTGGTTAACTTGTTGGTAAATTCATATTTTTAAATTATGAAAAAGTTTATAATGAAGTTCAAATTTCAGCAAGCATTTTCTCACTAAAGGTCATAAATAAAAAAGAGATGCCTGAATAAGTTTAATGTGACTGTCTTTGTGGAAATATTTAATTCCAGGAGACGTACTTCATTGAAAAAGACCCATGAATCTTTTCTTGGCAATAGGAATATTACTTCAAAGTTTAATAAATCAAAAACATAGCTTTATGTCATTTCAAATTTTTGTGGAAGATTCTTTTATTTAATAAAAATAATGAAAGGATTATCCCATAACATAAAAATACTCCTGTTCATATTAATTGGAATGAAAGGCTTGAAAATTTCCCTTTAAATCTAGGTAGCAAAAAAAAAAAAAAAAAAAAAAAATCTAGGTAGCAGTATGATCTGGTCATACACAGAACAAAGCAATCTTTATGATGCTGAACTTGCCTCCTCTACCCGAATTCCAGCCACAGTATGTCAGTACTGTTACTACCAGGACGTTAGGTCTCTTTTCATCACTTCCCTGAGATCCAAAGCTCTTTCTCTTTGCTCCTGCTGTTCCCTATGCAAGCAAAAGTCCTCATCTCTATTCAATACTTGTTGGCTTTCAGGAGCAGCTCAAGCAACACATATTCCAGGAATTCTTCTTGAATTCCAAAGTTAAGGTAAGAACATCTCCACTGTGTTTCCACAGCACTTCCTATTTTGTCATTCTATCATAACAATTATTGTATTTAGTACACACGCACACATAATTTTACTGTGAATTCTTGAATAGATGCTTGTTAAAAAATTTTATGTTCTAGCAGAGTAGAGCTCCATAATTTGTACACAAAAGTTACTTTTCAAAAAGATATTTATTTATTTGAGAGATGGAGAGAGAGACAGGGACAGAAAGGGCATGAGCAAGGGGAGGGACAAAGGGAGAAGCAGACACACACACACACACACACACACGCACACACACCCCTAAGCAGGGAGCCTGATGCAGGGCTCCATCCCAGGACACTCAGATCATGTGACCTGAGCTGAAGGCAGATGCTTAAGCGACTGAGCTACCCAGGAACCCTCACAAAAGTTATTTATGAATGTTAGCTGAACTGAAAGAAATAAAACTTTCAAAATTAGATAAGGGAAACACTTAAAACTAAAATTATAGAATCATAAATTATATGTAGCAACCCAACATATTAAAAATAAATTATATAAATATACAACTGTACTGACTTACTTGATAAGTAGCCAATGAAAAGAGAAAAATACACAAAAAGTGACCGTAAATCATTGTATAGAAAAGGCTAGCAATATAGAGTGATAAAAAAAACTGTATTATAAAATCTAAGAAAAATAAAAATAATGAAATCTCACTTTGTCAGGGTTCTGCTATCATGTGCATTTGTCATGCACCATATCAGAGGTGGTACGAAAAACTCATTCTGTCTCTCCACAGGGAGAACTGACAATATTTAACAAGGGCTCTGAGAATGGCCATATCCTCTGACCTAATAATTAAATCTCTGGATATATATTGTGAAGAGTAAACATCAGGCACAAATATACACTGCCAGCATGACGTCACATTGGAGATGCCACCTCCAGCCCTCCCACCATTGATCCTCTCAGACCCTCAATGTTTTGATGTCATGAAAGAGGAGAGAAAAGTGGAAGAGAAAGAACTAGGAAGGGATGTAAAAGCACAAATTATGTCATTCAAGTCTTCATAGCTGACGTCATTAGATCCTCAGTTGTCACCACGTGGAAAAACACTGGAGACAAATGCAGTGGCAGTGTACTTCAGGCTAGTCATCCAGTGACACCTTTCTCTTCTAATAACAAATATATATTTCCCCAATGATACATTTTACAAAATAAATTCCAATCCTCTCCTTGCACAGTCATTTTCCATTATCTTTATAAGAGGTTTGGGATGTTCTGATCCACTATTTTAATCACAGTGACATTTTTTTCCTGATAACAGTTAAAGCCCAGTGACATTCTGGGCTTAAAGGGATGCTTAGGATACAATAATTTTGCCCAGAAAGACACCAAAGTAATAAATGGAATCAAGAACTTATTCCTAAAAAAAAAGAACTTATTCCTACAGCAAACTGTATTAAGATCTGGCATTTCTTTATCCACTTTCTATATATGATAACAAAACTTTCTGTTTTCCATTTTTACATCACTAAAGTTATTTTTACCTGTAGCAATTTATTTCATTTAAATTCTAGGACAAAAAAATTAATTAATTAATTAATTAATTAATTCTAGGACAATGATTGAATTCGTCAAAATGTTAGTTCATCTACATAAGGCCTAACTGTGGTTTTTCTGCAAATACAAAACTTCTTTTGTGGCCAGCATTCTACAAGGTTAAAATTTTCCTCATAAGATGACAGTTTCTATTTTTTACTTTTTTGATTTTTATACTAAGCTGTGTGAAAATGAGAAAGAAAAACAGGAAATAGGAAGAGAGACACAACTGACAAGAGATAAAGACAAGGAAAATGGTAGAGAATTACAGCACAAACACAAATTAAATAATCTCTTTCTTTTCTTCTTTCTGAACATTTCAATCCAAAAGGTACAAGGTAAAAAAAAAAAAAAGAAAAAAAAAAAAAAAGGTACAAGGTAAAGCACAAGCCAGGCATTCATACAAACGGTGGATTATTGTGGCATAACAGTGACCTAGCATAAGGTGGGAGAAAGAGGGCACCTCCACTCGAGGAAACCTTAGTGTTGGATGTTGGACTCTGAGCAGAGGGCAAAGGCATCCATCCACGTGGCGGTGGGAAGATTCTAGAGCAGTAAGCTAGAACCCTAGGGGGATAAGAAAGGCAACCTCACTGTGGCAGGAGGGTAAAAGAAGCAATGGGAAAGTGGATATGGGGGAATTGATCAAAGAAGTAAATAAATGAAAAATAAAGGGGGCTGAATTTCATACTGTCAGAGAAGGAAGGGACAAATATTGAAAGAAAGCTAGAGCAAACCCTAGGCACAGATGGAAATGCTGTTGTGAAGTAATGGTTTTCAATACACACAGTTGGACATAAAACTGCAGATGTAAACATGCACATGTATATATATGGAAATACATGCATAAAAATATTCCCACTCTGTCACCCTAAAGGCCCAGGAGGAGCATAAGCTCAGCAACAATCAGCCCAGCGAGCACCAGATTCTGGTTTCTAAATAACATTCTTCACTAACAGGAACCAGTGCTTCTTGGAAAAATGACTAATTGCAGGGTTGTGACAAGAAAAGTATGAGTTTGGAACAGCTTGCTGTGCCAGGAAGTAAGAAAATGCTCACAGGATAATAGGGACATGTCAAAAACACAAAGAAGTCATCTCAGACAGGCTACCACTAGCCAAATCTGGGAAAATTTGACCACCAAAACAAACAGTGATAGTGAAATATAACCCGCTGCATTAAATAGAAATCCTGAGTCCACACTGATAAAGGGTGAAAGTTTGATGAGTTATAGGATTTTTACATAAAGTATCTCCCCCACAAAATATTTATTACTTTAAAAAAGAAAAAGAAAAAAAATACAGTAGAGAAGCCTGGCAGTCACCATCTATATTGTGGTCAAATTAAACACTGCAATAAAGGGACAAAACGAAATCATGTGTCAACTGAAGAGATGGTAAGAACAGAGAATCGCTTCTCTGGAATTTGCATCAACAATACAAAACCTGAGACTATTAATAATGGGGGAATATCAAACAGGCCCAAAATGGGTGATGTTCAAAAAAATAGCCTGCAATTTCCATATTATAAAGATCATAAGGAAAGACTGAGGAACTACTCCAACTGAAGAGATTAAAGAGTCATCACAACTAAATTCAAAGCATAATTTTGCTAGAAAGGACATGATTGGGACAATTGGAGAAATCTGAATGGGATCTGAGCCAATGACCATATTAAAGTTAACTTCCTGATATTAATGATTATGCTGTGGTTATGTGAGAGAATGTCTTTGTAGAAAAATGCACTAATGTATTCAGAGGTGATGGGATATTGTGTCTTCAATTTACTCTCAAAAGGTTCAGAAAAAAATAGTTCTTTGTACACTTAAAAGAATAAATATAAAAACAAGCTACAGCGCCTCCAATTTACTAAAAGTCGGGTCAAAGTATTCTCAGGACCCAAATACTGAGGTCCAAACATCGTGCTTCATTTATAGTACGGACAAAAAGAAAGAGTCTGTCTTTTTCCCCCTTGCAAATTATCATACATTAGGGCTGTGGCTCCAGAGAATTATCAAACAGCCCGTTGCATTCAGCCTTAAACAGAATGCAGCTTCCCAGACAGTAAGCCCCACACCATGCTCGAAGGACACAGGCTTACACAATACTGATGCCCTAGGCCCTTGGGTTACTAAACAAGGCTCGGGGTAGCTTTAGCTAGAAGATTCCTATTCTTTATATAATATCATACTCTTCTCCATGCTCCATTGTGAAAAAAGATTTCAAATAATGCCACAGAGTGTACCAGGTACATGAAGATTCAACACATATATTCTTCACTCTCCCTCAAGAACACATTCTGCTCTTGAACAGTCACAGATGACAGTTACATACTTAATAAAAAAAAAAGCACTGAAAGAATAAATCTGCCATAAAAATATCATTTATTTACCTGTTGAATTAAAGAGGATTATATAAAAGGGCTCATCCGTTTCTGGAATATTATCTTCATTAATGAATACAGATATCCTCTGCTTTCTACTTCCAACCGCAAAAACAAGGGCTTCTCCTTTTTCAATGGGAACAAAGTCTCCATCCCTTGCGGTTGCCTTCCCATCCATGGTAGCATATTGGACAGTGCAGGCAACATCAACAGATCCATTTCTGAGAACTGTAAAGTTGGCAGTCTCACCTTCCTGAACTCTCACCACACGAGGTTCTGAAATATTGATGAAGAAGGAACATGTGAGCTTTTCCGATTCTATCTACATATTTTCCTATCACTTGATGTTTCTCCCTGCCCACACAAGAAATATTCTCCATTGTGTCTTTGCTTAAAGATTGAGCTCTGGTGCCAAATCCTCCATGAAGCCTCCTCTGATTACTTCTAGTCAATCACTCTCCCCTTGCCTTAATTCCTACAAAATCCATGGTCTTCAACTCCTAATTTGTCAGCAAATTAGGTGCTATCTGAAATCCTTGGCCTACTGTTTCATATGCCTCATTTCCAAATTTAGACTGTAACTTCCTTGAGAATAAGCCCAGGTACCTTATATTTTATTTTTGCCACAGCAGTTAGCAGAAGGCTGAATACGGGACTAGTTCATTATGTACATGTTAACTGAAGGTTAAGAATATGAATCCATAAAATTCAAGAGCTCTAAAAGATTCCTACAATTGTAAAAATGGCTTACAAAAAGGGCTTAATAAAGAATTAGACACCAGGGCACCTGGGTGGCTCAGTCAGCTAAGCATCTGCCCTCAACCCAGGGTTCTGGAGCTGAGCACCGTGTTGGGCTCCCTGCTCATTGGAGAGCCTACTTCTCCCTCTCTCTCTCTGCTGTTCCCCATTTGTGCACACTCACTCCCTCTGTCAAATAAATGGATAAATAAAATCTTTTTTTAAAAAAAAAAGAATTAGGTACCAATTAAGCTCACAAAGAAAACCAAAATAAATCACCTACAGAGACCTAACCAATGGTCACCAGGGGGTAGGGTAGTGGATGAAATAGGTGATGGGGATTAGGAGTGCACTTGTGATGAGCAACAGGTATTGTATGGAAGTACCCAAACAGTATATTATACACCTAAAACTAATAAAACACTGCATGTTAACTATACTGGAATTAAAAGAAAAACTAAGAAATGTCTCAGGTGGCAAAGAGAGTTCTAAATAAAGAATTAAAATGCAAATAGGGAAGCCTTAATTTACATATCCAAAAGAGATGAGGTATTAAGTGAGCATCTGTTAGGTATACCCGGACCCTCAACTGGCTACATTGTGTACTGGAAGAAGCTTCAAGGAAGAGTAACCTTTCTTGCACAAACACAAAAGAAATCCCTTGAAATTTGAAGGCAGAGGGAGAACAAAGCTAACAACAGTACTTGTTTTATTTTATTTTTCCTTCAGAAGACCTTTAAAAACATTTCATAAAACATCAAACAGATTGAATAATGAGCATCCACGCAAATCATGAAATTATACTTAAACAAGCTTCAATTGTGTTTTATTGAAAATGTTCAGTTAATAAAGTTATCAAGGGATGCCTGGGCTGCTCAGTTGGTTGAGCGTCTGCTTCCTGGGATCGAGACCCACATCAGGGGCTCCTTTCTCAGAAGGGAGCCTGCACCTCCCTCTATCTCCCTCTCCCTCTGCCTGCTGCTCCCCCTGCTTGTGTGCTCTTGCTCTCTGTCTCAGAAATAAATAAAACCTTAAAAATTAAATTAAATTAAATTAAAAAATAAAATTAAAAAGCCATCAAAAACATATCTATACTGTTTGAAAAGATGTAAACTCACTCAAAAAAGATAGCAATACCACCTGCAAAATAAATGGGGTCATCATTTCTTCTAATCCTTAGAATTGCAGTAGTTTTATTTCCTATTTTAGCTCCTCCAGTGGCATTAAGTAGAGTAATGGTAAATTCCTCCATTTCTTCTGGAATCTTGGAAAATGTTACACATGTTTTAAGTTAGGTGATTTGTACAAATAATTCTATCATATTTTCCTAAATTATTTATCTTAAAAAAAACTCTATTAATGACGGTACTAATGTTCACTGCCATTTCTGATTCAAGTAGGACTCAGACCCAAAAATACCATTTTAATGTGCATATCATCCAAAAAGCCACTTTATTTGGACTCATCAAAAAATTTAATGGAAATAGAGATATTTTGCCTTATATAAGCTGAAAATATAAATACTACATAGGTCACATTATTTCTGTAAAAAGATGAGATATGTTGTTTACAAGAAAAAAAACACAGAAAAATAACTTTCTGGTGCATTTAGAAGAGGTCATAATAGTAACAAAAGCTCAGCTAGCTCTCAAAGATCTCTTAACAAACCTTACTGAAGCTTTACCCATAAAGGCCTTATTCCCATGTCCTACAAAGATGAGATTCCCCACCATTCTCTGAGCCTATAGAAATCTCTGGGTGGACACTGTTTCTCTTTCATTCTATCCACGTAAGCTGGTATTTTCTGCAGCCTAAAATGAAGAGTGTTGGGGGAGGTCTGGGTGGCTCAGTGGTTGAGAGTCTGCCTTTGGCTCAGGCTGTGATCCCGGGTCAGAGGATTGAGTCCTACATTGGGCTCCTTGTGGGGAGCCTGCTGCTCCCTCTGCCTATGTCTCTACCTCTCTGTGTTTCTCATAAATAAATAAATAAAATCTAATAAAATAGAATAAAATAAAATGAAAGTGTTGGAATTTTGTGTCTCAATGAACAAGCCTGAGGGAAAGGAGGCAGGTTTCTGTGACCGTTAAAGTATAGCTCCATTCAGAAAAGTCCATCCCTGTTGTAATTAAGTTCTTTCTCTTTATTACCAATAAGATGAGCACCACCCTGGATCCTTGATCCATCTGGTGAGAATGCACCAACAGGATGCTTGGTAGATGGTACCCTTATCTTCAAAGGCTTGAAGTGCAAGTGGAGCACTTAACCTCAACTTGAATCCCTGATAATTAGCACCTACACAGTGTCACTGATAACTGTGAGTTCTAAGAGTTAAAGATGCCATCAGAGAAACCAAAAATATTTCTCTTCTGGCTTCTATTTAGACATTTTCATACCTGCATTCTTTATCATCTATTTTCATAACAAAATATATTGTCAGATGTCTAATTATTAAATAAAAAATGATTATTAAGCAATGACAACAAATAAAGAGAGTTACATAAGCAACATTTACCTCATCTGGAAGGGAATAAATGGTGATATTTTTTGAAAATTCATGATCTCCAAAGAAAATAGTCCCTTGGACAGGAAATACATCTTGTGTAAAGTCTGGACTAACCACCCATGATACACTAACATTACCAAAGGTGCCTCGATTTCTTATTACATCATAAACAGCTGTGAAAAACAAATGTACATAACACATATGAATACATAGTTAACAATTTAAAAATGAGTAAAGAAACTGCTCAAAAAAACAAAAGTAAAAATAAGACCTCTTTTTAATAAAAGTCAATCATTTAACTAGATAGCCTCAAGGTATATATCTAAATGTAGTAACCTAGTCTTCTTTCTGTAGGTATAAAAATTTATAAAATAAATGGACTTGGTCTTTTCTATCACACAGTTTGGGGTTTTAAAAATCATTCTGCACAGGGAACAAAATGGTAATTAATTAGGTACATCCATGACAAAGTTCTACAAGGATATTTGCTAAAAGCAGCTAGAGGAAGTTGCACAGTCAAAAGCAATTTTCTTACCTAAACAGACACTGCTCTAAAAATAAGCACCTTCTTATTTCAGGCCACTGCAATATTTCCCTAGCAATAATTCTCAGTTTTAAAGTCTTTCCTATTTGACTCAACTCATTCTTCAGTGTCTGAATTCTATCACATATAATTAAATTGAAATAAAAATATACCCAAAACATCAGTTGTCATCACAATACTGATGTAAGAAATAAAAATAGCAATCCTACATGATAATTTTTTTAAAATGCCGATATCTATACTACATGTAATTTTTAAGGCAGATAGACAACTAAAAATAACTATTTTCTAAAGAAATAAACTAAAAGATGGATTTATTTCCCCTTCAGTAAACAGTACTAGAATATAAGAAGCAGAATCAATTACCACTATAGGTATCGTCTCCTTTAGTTTCATTTATCATAACAATTAGATCATCAGAAACAAATTCTATAATCCCATGAGGATCATCATTTTTCAGAATTGTTATGTTGACAACTGTAGCACTTCCCAACTTGCTTTCCCGTTCACCATGGCTGCTAAGGACCACCCAATAGTGCTCATCCAACTAAAATGAACATGTCAAATTAGGAAAAATATAAAGTTATTTCAAAGCAAATAAAAATATATCTATTCAAGAATATTAATACTATTTTTCAGAAATATCCCACTCACTGAAAAAACAAAAGAATTGATATAATTTCTAAAAACATTGTTTAACGTTCTCCTCAATTCAGGGAGACATCAGATATAAAATATATATTATCCAGAAAGGGAAAAGATAAGCCATGATACTATACTAAAATAGTAAGAAGACTAGACCTTACATTGATGATCTAGTCATTTAAACTAATAAAAGTAAATAAAAATTAACTGAAAAAGCTACCTACGTACTGGTGTGCAAACACAATAGAGCAGTATGTGTTCCATTAATATAAAACTTAAGTTGATTTCTTTTTAAACAGTGATTTTACAGAAAAACCTCAGTTCAGACCCATATCATTAAAACTTCCAACAGGTTACATTAATATAAGGCTGAACATAAAGCTTAAAGAAGATGAAAACTGATCATACACATTTCAGATCGTTTGTTATTTCTTTATGTAGGACAAACATATGTAATTCAAAGTTGAATGAATCTTACTTTGTTTTTTAAGTTTTTTTTCTTCTGCAAACATAAGTACTTCTCAATCCTTTCTTAGTCCTGTATCTCCTTGTCAATGTTCAAAATATCATATTCATAATAAACTAGATATTGTTAGCATTCCACAAAAGCACAAGAAAAAAAATAAAATCCTATACCTCTGGTATCCCATCCAATCTTGTTAGCAATGTGATTACAATCTCCCGTTCTCCAGGTTTAAATTCTAGCACCCCTGTGTTTCCATAGAACTCATTGCTATCTCTTGGCTCTACTCGGTAGTGAAGAAACTGCTTAACCAGAGCTCCCCTGGATCGGGTGATGTGGAGCTCTACAGATTCCCCTTCCTTAAAAAAAAAAAAAAAAAAAAATCCATGAAAGTTCAAGTCCTTCAAGATTGTTCTTCTGAAGTTGTGATTGTAGAATGGATTGAAGTTTCTTTCATACTTACTTTTATAACATAGGGTCCTCTGGATGTAGGAGAAAATTCAAAAACTCCCCCAGGGTCATCATTTTCCAATATAATTAGGTCACGGCTAGTATATCCAGATTTTAGCACTTGATTTTCCACATTGACCCTGGAGAAGTCAGAAGGAAAAGAAAGGGACCTGCCACCTATAATCTTACTACTGAATTCTGTAGCCTTATCTACAATATTTACAACACTTCCAGATAATGAATATGAAGGCTATTAGGAGTTAAAACTTAAACTGAATGTAAGTGTATTAAAATTACCTAAGATCACAATACTTTTTACCCAAAATATTTATGGAAGAATTTTTATTTCTAATCCATTATATTTTTCATATTTGACTGAAATCAAATATTGTCATAGTACACCAAAAATACACCAAAACTATTGTCTAACTACACCAAAAAACAAGTAATCAAAGGCTGTAAATATATTTTTATAAAGTACTAAATCTACAGAATTTTTTTACAGTTTTAGGAAAATTTAATTTGTGATATGTAGTTAGAAAATACATTTAAATAAAATCATTTTAATTTTATATGCACTTGAATTTTAAAAAAAGAACAGACATAAGATTATACTAACTAAATAAAAGTTGGATAACTGTATGGACTAAAGCAAACCACACTAATCAAAAATAAATGAAATTATGATTATATTTTAGAAATATTTTGTGGCCTTTCATAGGATTCTATTCATCTCAATTTTAACCTCATTATCTTTTGTTATTATAAAAGAAAATATAGGACATACACAAAAAAAATGGAATAGAATGGATCTGAGATGCATGACTTGTTAAACAACTCCTATACATCTCTCAAAAGAACAGAATTTAAAACAAGAATTTTTTATTATTTCTAGTTTTTATGCTCAGTGTATAATTAGAATGATCAAAGAGACTGGGACACAGAGCTCTGAGAGTATAAAAGCCAGCATACTCTTCGAGAATTCTCAATTCTGCAATCTGCTCTAAATCTTCCAAAATGTCACTTTCTGTTGAACTACAAAGTATTCATGATCAGACCTCAAAATTACAGTGAAACCACAATTAATATGTAGAAAAGACAGCTCACTTCCTATGTAATAGAGAATCAGAATTAGCATCCTCTGCTACTTTTGGAAATCTGACAACCAACACCTAGCATACTCATGACCACAGAAGAGACAGTTCAAATAATAGGACAGTTATTTGTTATACTGTTAATGCAGTCATGTGATTTTCATAGTAAATATACCCATATTTCATACACGCTCCCCTTACCATTAGAAAATGAAAGCACACAAAGCATGCACAGGCATCAAGCAAAATTTCTCAAGACCTGTGGTCATGCAGAACCGCAGCCTTGTCCAAAACAATGGCTTGAAAAGCAAAAGGTCGAATAACCCAAAACAGGCATTATTTTGTACACTTACCCAAAATACACGACAAACCTTTCTGTTTCTACCCTGTCAATACAGAAAGAAGTGTGGGAGGGGAAAAAAGGAGACAGAGACACCATTTGCCAAAATCTCACTAATACTGCTAGAAATGTGAACGAGCTTTAAAAATAAGCTAAAGAAAGCCTTTCATTTTTCCCCCCACAGGCTAGTAATGTTCACTTTATGGGAACTGTGCACACTGGATTCTTTGCTATTGACAAATGCTAGCAAGAGGTTCAGCAGTTCCCACTTAGGGAAGATGACCCCATGGCCAGCCAGCATGTCAACACCCATTGAAGACATTCCTTTCCAGGCCTGCTCCAAGGCGCTGGGGCCTGCCAAGCACTGTGCATGCTCACAAGCCACAGCAGCTGAGCAAATCTCATTCAGCTTGACTTATAATTACTTAGTAGCTTTAATGAGGTTTTTAAAAAAACAAAAATCTTCATCCTCAGATCTAAAGCCAGTTGTTCTTTGAAAAAATAAAAAACTCTAGACGCAAAGAAATACATACCTTTCATCATTTACATAGAAATACATTTAAGAAGCCATAGATAGCATTTTATCTTTTAACTTTGACAAATATTACTTAAATAGAACTTCATATCAGGAAATCTAAATGCTTTTCCAAATCCCCAATGTATTTCATTTTCAAATAGCCTTGAAAAACACATGACTACATGCACAACCGTAGTGCTTCATTTTTAAAGTCAAATAATACTATTTATAAATATGAAGTTATATACTACATATATGAAAATTTTTCTGAAATAAACTGGCATGGTGAAATTTTTTCTGATTTGGAGAAAACTAACCAGTAAAATATTTTTAACTGTTATGATTCTGAAAGCATAATAAATTTTAAATCCAGAGCAACTTTTATCCCTACTAAATAGAGAGTTTGCATTTGAATTTGACTTTAGAGAGTGTATAATGTACCACAATAAAGTGTTATTTTTGTTGCATTATTATATCATAACATTGTAATAACACTTACTACCATTCATTCTTTCATTTTAGTTTTGTTAAAAATTTGCAAAATTGAGATGGAAGTTTAGATAAAATATAATTTTAAATCATAGATTTTATTCTCACATTTACTTAATTAAATATGTCTTAGAAAAAATAAATAAATAAATATGTCTTAGAACACTCAAACGTTACTTGCTCATTACTCATGCACAATTGAGATAATATAAGTAAGCACTATTACTAATTGAATTAAAACATTTTAATATAAAATTGAATGAATTTCCTGTATTTGAAGAGTGTAACCAATAATTTCCAAAATACTCTACCCCATGATTTATACTTCCTTTTGTACTGTTTTTGTCCATAGGAGAGAAAGAAATAAACGCTTAAAAATTATATTTAATTAATATAAAAGTTTATATGATCAAGTTTAAAAAAAATGACTGTTTGGAAAAAATATTTT
The DNA here is from genome assembly GCF_011100685.1 of Canis lupus familiaris. Taxonomy (NCBI): domain Eukaryota; kingdom Metazoa; phylum Chordata; class Mammalia; order Carnivora; family Canidae; genus Canis; species Canis lupus. The sequence goes on from NC_049224.1 coordinate 18,462,564, forward strand.
AAAAATTTACTTACTATAAACTTTCGAAGGTGAAATTTAAATCATTCTTTAAACTCTTAGCCAAAGCAGAAACTGAGCTAAGAATTTTTATGAATTGCTATATCTTTGGTTTATAAATATTGTTTTCTTTTTCTTTTTTTTTTTTGACGACTGCCCATTGATTTAATGAGTTCTCAAACCTAACTAAAAGGAAAAAGGATGTAAATGAAAAAACGATAATTTTCAGTTTTCATTTATATTACATTTCACTGATGTTTAAAAATCATTTGAAATACCTTTCTTTAAGATTTAATGTGACACACATATTAAAAGCATAACTCATTTAGACAGTGTGTCTGCTACATTTGGTTTTTGCTTTTTAATTTTTGTTTATATGATTTGTTGTTTTGTTTTACTTTTTATGTAAAAAGGGAAGTAGATAGAATGCGCTTATGAAAACCAACAAACTGCACAGCTGACATTTATTAGATTTGCTCCCTACATTCTATATTTTTCTTTGACATAAAAATAAAGAACAGCTAATTATCAGGGTTATAGAAGGTGTTTGCACAAAATACCTACAAAGAAAAACCTACTAGTAGAATATAGAGAGGATCAGGGGGTTCCATAAAATGAGTATTATTACCTCATTAATGTAGTATAATATAATGCCAGCTGAATTTATATGTGATTTTTATTGTTTATAAAATACGAACTTTGCAAAGCCCTCCAGTCACACTAAACTTCTCTAATATATATCAACTTTAATATAGGAAACTGTAGCTGATAAGCTTGGTTTTGATTTTTTTTTTTTTAATTAACTGACATCAGTTAAACAAAGAACTTTTTTCATTTTTGGAGATTTTCTGAATTACTGAAAAAAAATCTCTCTTTGAGAGACTGTAATATTTTCCTAATATAAATTACCCACTGAGAAATCTTAAGTAAATCCTTATTATTACTGAAAAATACCTCTTAAATTTGTATTTTTGATTCTTTGAAAAATACGTATTATTTAGTGTTCAAATTCTATGTGAAATCAAGAATTTCATTATATGAAGATTAATGCTTTCTTTTTACTCACTCAAAAAAGCTCTAGTCCTCTCCCCTGTTGAAAACGAAGGAGGCAGAGCTGTCTACTTAACCTAACATTTTGGATTTGTTGCTGCCTACTCTTTTAATATAGCAACTTATTAACTATGCTTATGTTATATCTGATACCTTCCAAAAATTCTGTGTGTAATATTTCCCCAAAATGAATAGCAGGGTAAAAGTTTACTACGTTATAATACTCACAGTCTAACCAGAGCCATCAACAAAAAAACAGAAAAGTCAGAAGCCCAGAAAATGCTACCTACTTAGTTTTTTCTCTTTACTTTATATGGAGGAAAGAATTAAAACAAAAAACAAAATTATTTCATGGGACTCAAACATATAATATACACATGTTACTAAATAAACATAATCTAAACGGGTTATTACCTGTCTAGAGAAAGTGTTACCGTCTCATTCATTTCTGGTGTGTCATCAGCTTTGACAGTAATGTTGATTGTTGTGTCACTTTGTCCAGAAAAAAACACAACAGAGCCATTAAAGGGACCTATATCATCCAGGGTCACTGCTTTTGAATTAAAGCCAGAGGGTTTTAAACTCCAATAGACAGTAGCCTGGCCATCAGTTCCATCCCGATGTAAAGGAATGTATACCTTATAAAAAAAAATGAAACAATTTCTTCTGAAATATATGCTAACAAATTTATGTAAGTTTTTCAGTTAGTACATGCACATGTTATATGAATATATATGTATTCTGCAGAGAAGCCAACCATTAAATGACATTAAGATACAACTGGGCCTGCCTTCTCTTTAAGCATAAAAATAATTTTTTTTCAAGATTTTTTTTTAATTTTTTTTTAAATTTATTTATGATAGTCACACAGAAAGAGAGAGAGAGAGAGAGAGAGAGAGGCAGAGACACAGGCAGAGGGAGAAGCAGGCTCCATGCACCGGGAGCCCGACGTGGGATTCAATCCCGGGTCTCCAGGATCGCGCCCTGGGCCAAAGGCAGGCGCTAAACCGCTGCACCACCCAGGGATCCCGCATAAAAATAATTTTAGATAAAACTATTTTTATTAGTTTTTGCTAACCAAATTTATCTGTGAAACTGCCCCTACCCAAAAATATCCCTAACCTGTTATTTGTCTTAATAAAAAGAATATTTTAAACCCAAAGAATCATGAAAAACATAGAACATGTTGGCTAAATACTAAATTTCCATTAGAGTTTCTCCAAAAAAGGAATTAATGTAATATCACAATATAAACAAAGATTAACTTTTGTAATTAAAACTAGAAAATTAGAAAAAAATTCATCCTAAAGTGATGAAGGCAAGAATAAGAATATAATAATAATATAAATAAGAATAAGAAATGTTTGTAACCAATACAAAAAATGCAGTAGAAACAAAATCAGATACTCAATCATAGTTCTGGGTTACCTTGAGCAAGTTACTTAACCTCTCTGACCTCAATCTCCTCAAGTGAAATGAAGCTAGGGCTTCCCTATTTTGCAAGTTTGTGGGGAGGATTAGAGTGCCTCTCCACTGTATGAGCTAAATAAATGACAGCTATTATAGTAATTCTGAAACAAATTATATTTGGTAGTTTTACCTAAGTGCAGTATATTTCAAATACATAAAATAAAAGAAACATTGAAGATAATGATAAAGTTTTTTTCAAATAAAGAATATAAATGAATACTTCATGGTAGCTATACTATTCTTTTGAAGCCCCTAAAAATGTATCTTCTTTGTTCTTTGCTTTTTAACACAACCCATCGTGAAAAATGGAAGATATTTTCCTCACTAACCATCCTGTTAATTTGACTAGCAATGGCTAGGGCTAGAGACTAGTGAGCAAAATAAGATACTTAGGGCAGACAAAAAAAAATAACAGAGGGCTGAGCCCTTAAATCACCCTGAGGGAGTGCGTGTAGTCTGGGCTATGGATTGGATAGAGAGAAAGATAACTGAGGGAAATTTCTACCCTTTCTGTTTCCCAGAGGGGAAGAACACAGTTTCACAGAGTCCAAAACTTTCCCTCAAAACTAATCTCCCTCAAGGGAAAAATATGAAATGGCAAACTGACAGCAGATAAAAGCAATTCACTCTCTAAATGTTTTTGTTTTTTAGTTTTTAGAAACAACATATTAACAAAAAATACAAAAGAATCACAGCCATCTTGAAAAATAAGCTGTTCTGCCAATTTACAGAATCAAATATAAAAACAAAGAAAGCTGTGGACACTATATTTTGATGTGAGACTTTCATAACAAAAGCAATTCTCTTTTTTGATCAGAACTCCAACCCACTTTAAATCAAATCTAAGTTATGAGAATCTTAGAGAAGGTTTCAGGGATAGACCATGACACAGGTAATGGTAAAGCTGAAAGTCAGAGCCATCCCTAGATAGATGGCAGGAAAATTCAATCAGGGTAGGGGGCAGGTAGGGGTGCTACATATGTAAGCATGCTTGTGTGTGTGGGTGTGCATGCACACAAAAATTAACCCATATATATAATTAACCCATATATACAACACATATATATAATTCCATATAATATAATATTCCTCAGATTTGGCATTCCACAACTTTACCACCATCACTTCCACCACCAATTATAGTACCCAAAGCAGTCACCCTAGTCCTGCCTAAGACAAGCATGAGGAATACTAATAAATGGAATAAGTCAAGGATACCTGCAATACATGTGACTTGGCCAATAAAAAAGTGTGTATGTGTGTGTGTGTGTGTGCGTGTGTGTGTATTTGGCTATCACTCTGGCAAATGTCATAGCACTATCTAAAAGCATTCACATCAAAATACCCAATTGTGGCCATGAGCAATTAATTCTAATTTTACTCTAACAAATATGGTAAAAGATGATGAATCATATACTTATCAGTTACTTGTATCAAATGATATGTTGAAGACTTGCTGTAAATGGTGAAGCTTTTTAACATCTGTTCATTCTGTATGTTAACTATACAAAAAAGAATAGTGTCTTTGCATTACCTCAGACTCTTATCAGGCCCCATCAATGAGAAAAAGCCTACTTACCACTTCAACAGCAGAATCTTCTGGTTCATGTAAAATGATGGGAAGATTGCTAATGAAGCCAATTTCTCCATTTGCAATATCTGGAGTAACCACTAAAGAAATATTTTGGATTTCCCCAAATCTAGGACTTACAGGTGGGATTGGGGGAATTATGTTCACCAATTCCACAGTTTCCAACTATAATAAACAAACAAAAAACACATTAAAAATGGAAAAGAACAAATTTTTAAATTAAAAAGGAGTCTTAATAGCACAGGGCAATAAGGTAAATGTGGTAAAGGTCACAAACGTGGCAATTTCATCTCCTCTTTCATTCACCATCCTATTTCAATCTCCTGCACTGGCTTCTTGAGCTGTTTTTTGCTCTTCAGTTATTACTCTCCAGGGTTCTTTCTAAGCCTTTTATCTTATAATTTCATACCCTCTCCCTAGTAATCTCTGGATCTCTCCTTTGAATTCCAAATCTTTGTAACCAACTGCCCCTGGACATCAGAAATGTCACATAGACATTATAGTTAGAATGTTCAAATCAGAAACCACTGTCTCTGTTCCATGTCCCCTCACCACTAACATCATCACACTGCCATCTGCTTTTCCTCTTCATCACCTATACCCAACTACCTTGACCTTAAAGCCAAACTGAGGGTACCCACATCTCTTTCTTCTCTTCCACTGACCCACATCTCCAATCAATTGCCCACTCCACTTCCCTGCCAGAGGAAATTCAATATCAGAAGATCATTCAGAACTCCAAATGTAACATAACCTGTCTTTTCATTTATTGAAAAACAGCATACGTATGACACATAGTATCTCTGTGTTTAACAAACATGACCACTAAAGCAACTTCCATGGTGTTCTCTAGGGCCTCCCTTCATCATCTCACAAGTACAAAATGCACCCACTCTTAAAGACTAGTTTCTTTCCCTCTCTCTCATGAAGATCTGGTATCTCCAGACCTTTTTATTCTATCTTTCTGAACTTCTCCAACTACTCTCCCTAAACTTAGAACTTCATCATAAATTTCACATGTTGCTTGCTTATCATCATTTTGTGCATTCCAGACTTTTACTTCCCAACAAAACCCTTGTGAGTCTGTGTTCTTCTCAGCATTTTCTCAGTTCATGATGTAGACCCAAAACTATAGGTAAGATGCAGTAAATGTTTGTCAGCCCATCCCTCCAACATAAAAAAGAGCTCTACAACAATCCTGGTATATCACAAACCTTCAACATATTATATTCTAACTTTCCAAAATTCAATTCATCAATCCATACAGTGTCCACTTGAGGAGTACAGAAACAGATAATCATTACAGGACTTAAAAAACAAAAAATATTTTAAATTGAAAAGTAACTCTGAACTTAGTAAGACATATGGATCTCCCACTCTTTAGAGTTCTCTGTTAGGCTTTGTAATATGGAAACAATGTCCATAAGTAACCACCAGAAGAGACTTGTGATTTAAATTGATTTTCCACAAATGGACAGAGCTAGTTCTGATCCCACACATAATGTCATATATTATGATAAATGATATATATTTCAGAGGGCAAAAGTAAACACCTTTTATTAAGACTTTTTTTAAGATTTATTTATTTTATTTGAGATAGAGATAGAGCATGAGCACGAACCGGGGGGAGGTGCAAAGGGAAAGGGAGAAGCAGGCTCTCCATTGAGCAAGGAACCCAACTTGGGGCTTGATCCCAGGACCCTCGATCATGACCTGAGCCGAAAGCAGACACTTAACCAACTGAGCCAGAGAGATGCTCCAGGAAATGCCTTTTTAAAGTCACACATTTTGCTTTAAAAATCACAAACAGGAGAGGCACCTGAGTAGCTCAGTTGGTTAGGAGTCTGACTCCTGATTTCAGCTCAGGCCATGATCTCAAGGTTGTGAGATCGAGACCTGCGTCAGGCCTGGTGTTAGGTATGGAGTCTGCTTAAGATTCTTTCTCTTCCTCTCCATCTGTCCCTCCCCATCCCAGTCTTTCCCCTTCTCTAACAAACAAATATTTTTAAAAGTTTAAAAACCATATACAGAAGAAAGATAGGAAAAATTCCATTATTTGGTAAGTAGCCATTTGAGTAAAAGAAAAAAAAAATTAGACTGACCAATTTTGCCAAATATGGTACGCAGACCAAGTCAAGTGAAATAAAACATGTAATTCTTTAGCATACTGCATTTACTTTATAAAATAAATACAATGAAAACATAAATGGCAAAAACCACTTATCTGTCATTCTATCTAGAGAAAATATACATACATATAAATTTCTATTTATCTTAAAAAATATCACAAGGAATAAATAAAATGGATATATTTAAATGTATATATAATACATATTTAATTTATATATGTATTTAAATGCATATATAAAATGCATATAGATATAAGGTGTGCATTGTTTGGAGGCAAAGATGTTTTTGAAATACTTGGTCATGTGTGAGGAAGCATGTGTTTGTGAATGAATACTCTGATTCCCATATATTTGCAAAGAGCTACACTGATAATACTATTTAAAACATTAATATATTTTTACCTTAAAACTTTCTAAAAATAAAGGAGAAAAATAAGTCGTATCTTACATTTTCAAAAAAAACTATAGAATTCTAAATCTAGGATTTTTGAAAAATACAAAGAAGATATAGAAGGCTATGAAATGAACTGATCAAAAGGAAAATGCTAATTTTCGATGGCTTGTTTCCTAGTCTCTAAGCCTTTTTGTCTGGGTTCCTTAAGCATCTGCTAAATCAAACTGCCCCATTCATAAAGAGTCGTTCTTTGCTTTCAGACGGTCTGCAACTGGGACAGCACATTAGTAAACCCCAAGCCTGCCAGAAGTTGTATCTCAGACTAATGTATTTAGCTGTGAGGGTTAGTGAAGAATGAGGAGCTCATGTCTCAGATTCTCCTTTCTTCAGTTTCATTCAACTTTCCATGCAGCATCTGATGCCTCCTATTCTTGAGTTGCTCATCCATTATGTACTGTACAAACTACACAACCTTCTAATTTCAACCAGCCTTCCAGAACCTACAGCTGTTTTGAACCTCGAGGAACTGTGTCAGTGACTAATAACGTCTTTTTTTCTAAACTGTTAAATTAACTGTCTGCACTGTAAGACCTTTTGTTTTTTAACTGAATACAGAGAGAGAAAGAATTGAGTCTGGAATTAGTGGTGCAAACACATTTCTTAATCGGCATCACCAAAATTTAGATATTACACGCTTCTTCAAGTTTCCACTTTTCAAGTATCAACAAGAATAAAATCTGTCTTGTTCATATAGAATGCTGAAAATAGCTCTGCCAATACCTGATCCAGAGAAGGTCCTTAATAAGGTTTTGTTTACCAAGAGATTCTCTGCAGCTACTTAGATAGAGATATTGGATATTTTCAAAAGACTAAAAGCTTAATAGAAAGGTTACTAATATTGGCAGAGATATGGAGGGGTCTGTATCCACAGTAAAAACTAGTCTTGAGAAAGCATGAGAAAATAAATCGGAAAGCTAAAATGGGGATAGAAAAGTTCTCCACAACTCAAAATCAATGTTACTGCATCGCCAGTCCTTAAACTCACCTCGCATCACTACAACAATTACAAGAATGTCAAGATGCCCAGGCTTCCATGAAAGCAAAAGCAACTGTAAAATCTGTGCTTCATTTCACTTGGGTTAGTAATTTGGTTCTCATATCACTTGTGCCCTATGCAAGACTGGAGACAGACAGAAGGGAGAACTGAATACTGACGTACCTTAAACATATGTTATGAATTTAAATGTTTGTGCTCCCCCAGAATTCATGTATTGAAAATCTAATCCCCAGTGTGATGGCATCTGGAGATGGGACCATTGAGAGATAATTGGGTCATGAGGGTAGAGCCCTCACGATGAGATTAGTGCCTTATAAGAAGAGAGGCCACAGGGCTTGTTTCCTGCCCCCTCTCCACTATGAGGGGATGCAGCAATAAGACATCAGTCTGCAAACCAGGAAGAGGACTCTCACCAGACACTCTCCATGCCGGCACCCTGACCTAGGACTTCCCAGCTTCCGGCACTGTAAGAAATAAGCGTCTGTTGTTTAAGCCACCAGTCTATGGTATTCTTTATAGCAGCCTGAACTAAGACAATGCATATTAATGAGATTGCTCTGAATCCAAAGGACACGGACAGCAGAAAAGGCAAAAGACAGAGCTGACACCAAAAATAAAAACAAAAAGCTCCATTAAATTCTGAAACTCCTCTTGACAAGTTATTATCTCCCAGAGACTCTTGAAATCCTAAGTTTGGGAAATGCTACCCTAAGTGCAAACTGCTAAGATTAGTAACTTCCAATACACTTCCATGTATTGTTAGGACCAAAATCATGTGACATATTTTTTATAAGGCCAAAAGTATACCTTTTTAAAATTTTTCTAAATATATCTCCAAATGTGAATTTGGAGCATTCTATTCCCTTTAAAATTTTTGTTCAACATGGCCAGAGCCATGGGCTGGACCACATGCTCAATTCCACTTCACAGATCCAAATGGCCCATCTGGCCACTCATCTCACAAGGGGATCCCACAAGCCACAGGGGAAGCAGATACAACTGTGTACAAGGCCATGTTCTCTTCATTCTTCAGTCCAAGAGAAATTCAGGGGTCCTCCAAAGAATGGGTTATCCTCATAGACAGAAGTATGCATCACACCATAAGTTCCCCATTTTGAGGGGACACACAAAATAATAATAATAATAATAATAATAATAATAATAATAAAAGATGAAGAACAGAATCTCCCACTGCTAGTGACAAAGCCTTTAGAAACAATGGCAAAAGGTCTCCCTCTGGGTCCACGTATTACAAAGAAGTATCCTCTATATACTGATAAATCATATATCCCCATAACAGGTCACCTACTAGACCCCCTCCCCTAGGAGTCCTCAAGAAATACACAAATGGTACCAGCATGAACAGTGGCCCAGTTGAAAACAAATTTTAAAAAAGACAAGTCTTCGAATAAAAGGGCCTACCCCACCAAGTGCTAAGCAAAGTGGGACACAGTCCTGTAGAATTCAGAACACCAAGAAGATTAAAAAAATAAATTAAAAAAAGCTTCCAGGGATAACAAGCAAGTTACCTAAAAAAGTAAATAATGTTTCCCCTCAAATTTCTCATTAGCAACTGTGCTATAAGACAATACCTTTCAAGTTCTAAAGAAAAAAAATATTGTTATTATTATTATTAGAGAAGGAGAGAGAGACAGAAAAGGGAGGAGAAGCAGAGGGAGAGAGAGAATCTTCACTAAGTGTGGAGCCCAACGTAGCTCTCAATCTCACGATCCTGAGATCATTACCTTAGCTGAAATCAAGAGTCAGATGCTTAATCAACTGAGCCATCCAGGCACTCTCCCAAATTATTTTAATCTAAAAATTTCTACCAAGCAAAATTATCAATGTGAGTTTGAAGTTTTGTTTTTAGCTTCTCAAAGACTCAAAAAGTTTACCTTGTAAACTCCTTTTCTGCACATGTATTTGAGGAATATATACTACAACAAAACCAAAACACAATCCACGTAGGAAAAATCAAGAGATCAAGATAATTCAGGAGCTCAGTAAAAACCATCCCAAGTAGCAGGTGTGAAGTAAGTGTAGAAAGTAGTTAGTACGGCTAAACTCACCCTCCAACATATACAAAACAGCTGGAAGCTATAATGTGGTGAGGGTGGCATATAGGAAGGGAGCAGTTAGAAATACTACAGAAGCAAAAATAAGCCATAAAACAAAGTCTAGGCAAAAATATGAGACCAATTTAAATATGTATGATTCAAAAAAATTAATGGAATATGAAATTTCATTTGACATATATTTCAGTTAGCAAGGTGTATGGTGATACAGGATGATAAACTCTTTATCAACCCACTCATACTAGGTGAATCTGTATTAAATTTATTTACATAACCAAAATTTGATAACCACCCTTTATTGCTTTCTAATTTTCAGAATCAATCAATCAATATCAAATCCATGGAAAACAGAACCAAACTAACATAAGTAAGTGCAGATTTTTTTTAATTTTGGCAATAAAAATAATGTTTTGGTTAATAAAATTTAAGAAATAAAAAAAGACAAAGTGGAAGAATATGTTAGGGGGCCCTAACTTCTTTTTATTAAGAAGATAAGAATCCAGAGATTCTATCAGTAGTTAATAGACAAAGAAATAGATTTTAGCATGTTACTGAAAAATATCTACACAATCTTTCTCATATTGCTTCTTTATTTCTGTAATGTTTCTTCTGCAGCATCCATTATGAAAAAAACAGTATTTATCTACAAACCCTATTCCTATGTCATATTTTCCCAAACCAACTCAAAAGAATGGTAGACCTCTTTCTCTTTCTCTCTCAATCTTTCCTCTCCTCCCCTTCCTCCATTAACAATCTGTGCTACTCCATTATGTTACCCATTATTTTCTAACCTGCATTTCAAGTTGGTGTACTTTTATCACCTGATTAAAATATTAACTTTAGTAGAACTCTGGTTTTATTTATCCTTATATGACTTAGGAGCAGAAACAGTCTCTCTTTGGACTCCCTCAACAAATTTTAGTAACCAATGGTAGATCCAAACTGTAAACGTGGACAAGATAATGGTTAGTTAACTTTCTCACACAACGTTTAACCAACATTGAAATTGTTTTAATTATTAAAGTACCTTTACTAGGAAGTGGGCCCCATTTTGAAGGAATGCATCATTTCTTATTGGTAATTTTGTAGTGACTTGGGTCTTTCGTTCTGGAAAAATGAGGTTATTTCTCCTGGACATATTTAAGATGCCATCTTTTGCTCGCAAAGGGTCCACAGCTCCAGCCGGAATATAAAGTGCAGAATAAAACATCTTCACATCTCCTTTAGTTCCTCCTTGTCTTGTGAAGCTCAGGGATAAATATCGTTCACCTGGGCTACTTTCAATCTTCTGGTTTTCCATAGGAAAAAATGTTATTAGGCCATAAACATCATCACTATCCTGAATGTAGAACAAAAGCTGCAGATAGAAAAATAAAATATTAAAATGTAGAATTCTCACAGCTGAGAATATCAAACTGTGTAATATCTAGGCTATTCTGATTTTTACTATTGATTTACATGTCATATCTAAGGATGATCACTTTTTATATGCAACAGAGTAAAAGGTGAATCAAAAACAGATTTGATAACTTTCCTAATGTATTGTTCATGGAATTTTTTTTGAAAAGTAAATCTTTTGTTTACAGAACAATCTTGAACAACAGAAACAAACGCCATTTCCAAAACCAGTGTTGTTCCTGCTTCATCAAACTAAACATAGAAGTGATTTGTGTGATCACATTCTTTGGCTCTTCTGTGACACAGAAATATGTATACAAGTAAAGCATAACAAATGATCTACCTCAGCTGGCTCGCTCACTTCTGCACCTCCTCGTATTGTATGAGGCAAAATCCGAAGTAGATAAGCTTCTGCCTCTTCTGGAAGATCATCATTAACTACAGTAAGAGGAATTGATGCCAACATCTGCCCTTGTGCAAAATGGAGAACTCCAGAACTTGGTCTGATATCTGCTGTTACTGGTGAGGGATCACTGCTATTCCGTGTCAATTCCCAGTTCACAGAAATATTCCCATGGGTGCCACCATTTCTAACCACTGTAATTTCTTCAAATCTAGAATTTTAAAGAAATATATATGGTTACATATTATACTGTGTTTCCCTTAGCTAGGCTTTTTCAATGTCAACAGGGCCATCGGATATTGGCAAAAGCAGAATCCATATAATAAAGAATGAATGGTGATTTTTAATATGAAAGGGTAGACACATAGATGTGTCCCAGGAGTCTATCATAATATAAGTTAACTTGCATATTTAAATCACTCTGAAAATAAGAAAGAAAATAGGGAAACCATGGTGGAAGCTCATGAGAGTTCAGCACTATGTCCAACATCACAAATACTAAATCTTAGAATAATACATTAAAATAATTATAGTAGAAGGTTTAAAATAAACCATACCTTGATGTTGTATCTTCATCAATTACAACTGTCCTTTCAAATAAGATACTGTTGAATGAGAGGACTCCATAAGGTTTGTCATTTGGCTTAATGGTGATTTGCACAATAGAAGGGCCTAATAGCACAGCATCTCCCTGCAAGGTATCTTTTAGTAATACAACATGAAATGACTCAGCAATCTCTGGAATGGTGTCATCAACTATTTGAAATTTTAGGTGTGATTCATGAATAAAAGGTGGAAAAACAATTGTTGTGGTCGGCTGAAGATCAATGAAGTCTAAATTTTGTTGGGCATGTGCTGTTGAATTCCCAGTTATAATAACATAACTGATTGAAACTTCATATTCATCAGATCCAATCAGATTCCCATTGTCATCTTTTCCACGAACCACTGGAATTAGGAGTATGTGGTCTTCCTCAGGGACCAAATAAACATTCTGAAGGAATCTCACGGGACTATCATTTTTCTTAATGATTATCTCAACTGAGCTCCTAGAGGTGTTGATCTCAGCTCCTCCTTCTACACTTTTCAGTTGAATAAAAAATATTTCATCATTTTCTGGTACCTATCAAAAAAATATAAACAGTAGCAAAAATATCAATAGCCAAAATATCTGCAAAGAAACCAAAGTGTACCAAGTCACTATGATTCAGTACAAACACAGAAACAAAAAATGTTTTAACTGAAGGGAGCAGATACAGAGGCTTGTCCATATATATTTTGGATAGGGAAGGAAAAGTTCATAAAGCAATGGTATGGTCAGGTATTAAAGCAAAGGCATAATGTCTTTGAACCTGATCACTCTTTAGGTAATGCTAATGATTTGACAGTAAAGCTGGACATAAAATTTAATGGTTTTATCAAATTGGTAGTGTCAGAAGTAACATGACAGTAATCCAGTAATAATATATAAGAACTTTTAAGAATCTGGAATGGTATTATTATAGATATATAATATCTAAAAATCTGGAAAACTACATTAAACATCACATGCAAACTGTTTTCAACCATGTGAATTATTCTTCTTTTCTCTAAATGATATCTAATTCACAAGATAATCATATCAAACCAATCATATGATTTCCAAAATATACATCATGCCTCTGGAGAACAAGCTATATAAGAGTCATTATCAGGCAAATGATGACACTGTTAAACTTTTCTTTTTCTTTTTTTTTTTTGCAACTGTATAGAAATCCTAGGGATAATCTTCACTATGCTGTTTATTTTTTTAAAAAGATTTTATTTATTTATTTGACAGAGAGAGAGAAGCGGGGGAGCAACAGAGGGAGAAGCAGGTTCCCCTAAGCAGGAAGCCTGTTGTGGGGCTTGATCCCAGGGCCCCAGGATCATGACCTGAGCCAAAGGCAGACACTCAACTGACTAAGTCACCTCAGCACCACATAAATTCTATTTTATGAGTGAAAGGGAAAAAATAAATCTTTTTACCTCTACAGCAATATAAGAGGTAAGGCTATTTATCTAAAACAAAAAGTGCTATGTTTTGATTGATGATGTTTTTATTGCCCAATTTTACTGAGGAATAATTCAAATATAATTGTAATATATCTAAAGTGTACACATGATGGTTTGATGCACATATACATTTTAGAATAACTGCTGAGATCCAGAGAATTAAAACATGCATCACCTCACATAGTTGATTCTTTTGGTGTGAGTGAGTGAATGCTTATGATCTGCTCTCAGCAACTTTCAAGTATACAATACTGTATTATTAGCTGCAGGCACCATGCCATACATTAGATCTCAGAGGATGATCTTTTAAGTTTCTATTTAAAATGTATAATAAATTGTTGCCTTAAATTATAACCTTTTCAAGTATTTAAAAACAAAAGGTTTTTATTAAAGAACCAGACGAAAGAGAGTTATCAATGCCACCTAATATTTTGTTTTTTCAAGAGAAACAATTTCTAATAATGTCTTCTAATTCATTTGTTTTTCTTCCCTGGGGATTTGTTGTGATGTGTCTTTATGATTTTTTTGTAGGAAGATAGAGAGATGGTTATAAGTTCCCAGCTATGTTATTATCTCTTTTTTTCTGATACTACCAAGATTATTTCATAGAAAAGTTATGTTTTCTCTCATTTAGTTCACAAGAGATATCTTTGCACATTATTGTTCAAATCCATTTTTTTCTTAGTTGAGCTGTGTCATGTATCTCAATCCTTGGTAACTTCAATGAGAAATGTAAACAATTAAAGCCTTCCCATGAATACGAACATTTAAAATATCCAAACAAAATAACACCAATTACAGTAGAATTTTTTTTTGTTTTTATAGTAAAATCATAGTAAATTATAGTAAAATCTATCCAGCATGGGATCCCTGGGTGGCGCAGCGGTTTGGCGCCTGCCTTTGGCCCAGGGCGCGATCCTGGAGACCCGGGATCGAATCCCACATCGGGCTCCTGGTGCATGGAGCCTGCTTCTCCCTCTGCCTGTGTCTCTGCCTCTCTCTCTCTCTCTCTCTCTGTGACTATCATAAATAAATAAAAAAAAAATTAAAAAAAAAAAATCTATCCAGCATAAGGATAGGTATAGCACTACCTCAGCTCAAAGCTGAAATCACTAACAAAAATCAATTATCAAGGTTTATAAAATGCTCAAGTCTTAGTATTAAATGTGGTTGCCAATTATATTCAGGTTCATCAGCTTTTAGATATACAATTTAATATAAAATAAATCAGGAAAATATTAACCAAATAGATTCCAAAATCACTATTTATATCTAAAGTATATACTAACTAGTTAGTACAATACGCTAACTTTACATAGGACTATGTTCTTGAATAATTTCAAATACTGAATACAATTTAATACTTGACATAATGTTCTCTAACATGCCTGTACTACAGGCACGGTCCCTGTTCCACTGAAGCATTTAACATTATCTCACCTCATCATCAAGTACTGTCAAGTTATAAACTACTGTTGCTCTGCCAGGGGGAAAGGTGATGTTTCCTTTAACTGGGCTCAAATCTTCTTCAGGTGGATTTGGGCCACCCTCTACCTGCAAAGAAACACACAGTGCCATCAATAAACACAAAATTTTCACAAGAGTATGAAAGCATTGCTGTGACTTCGACTAACAAAAATCTGAAGTTTACTTAAAACCCTTTTGCCAGGGCAGCTCGGCTGGCTCAGCTGTTTAGCACTGGCTTCAGCCCGGGGCGTGATCCTGGAGACCCAGGATCGAGTCCCGCGTTGGGTTCCCGGCATGGAGCCTGCTTCTCCCTCTGTCTGTGTCTCTGCCTCTCTCTCTCTGTGTGTCTCTAATGAATAAGTAAATAAAATCTTAAAAAAAAAAAAAAAACCCTTTTGCCAGAAGAATTATAGAAACCGTATGTGAGTCTGCCCTTCTAGTTAACAGTCAAGGCCTAAAAAATAGTTATAGATCTTGACTATAATCACATTAAACTACATGGTTTCCTAGAGCTTTCTTTTCTTCTCAGCCATTATATTAAACCTGAGGGGAAAAAAATCTATCTTTTCTTAAGAGGAAGGTGCTCAAAATTGGTAAATTCTCTTAAGTAATATAATCAAATGGTAGTACCACTACTGACTGTGTAACATCAGGCAAGATATTAAAAAACTCTGAGTGGCACTTTCCTCATCCTCAAAATAGGCATAGTAACAGCCACTTCACAGGCTAGATGTGAAGATGCAATAAAATCATTCCTTTTGAAAAGTACTCTGTGCTTGATCCTTTTCACATGCTAAGGCTATAGCAGGGAACAAGCAAGCTCCCTACCCACAAGGACCTTACATTTAATGAAAGGGAAAAATGACAAATAAATATGTATTTTTCAGATGATGATAAGTATTATGGAGAAAAAATTAAGAAGGGCATGAAGGAGACGGGGCTCTGGGAAGAGACACTGGTTTTATGTGAACTAAGAATCAGTGTAAAGCACTTAAAACAGTAATATGGCAACATTAAGTGCTTAGTAAATGTTAGTTGTAATTATTTCTATAAAACAAAGGCTCAAGACTCAGGAAAGTGACTCTAGACATCCATAAAATAACATTCAGAATTTGTGATTTTGTTTATCCTTTCCACAGCCAATTTTTTTCCAATTCTTCCCACATGTATTCAATGCATTTTCAAAAATATACTGCATAAGCACATATTTTTAAGCACATGAAACATTCCTTAAGGCTTCCTTTGTAGAACTTGCAAGACTATTGCATATTTAATTAGGTTACAATGTTTTTCATGAATTACTCTCTTATGACATTTTATTTTTTTATAAAATTAACATAACCATTCTATGATGGAAGTCTCCACAAGCACAAGAAAAACTCTTGACATGATATCTTACTCATGTCAAATGCTGTAACATCTATGGACCTCCATGGTGAAGTGTGACTGCTCTTAACAGCATCCATTTGAGAATTTTTTTAAATGGGGAATGTAAATGGGGGAAGACTAGACATCAAATAATTTTACATAAGCCTAAGTAATCCATGGGCATTTTTAAAATTTATTCCTTGAAAAGGTTTATCATAAAGATTCTTTTAAAAAAAGATTTTATTTATTTATTCATGAGAGAGGCAGAGTGAGAGGCAGAGATATACGCAGAAGAAGAAGCAGCCTCCCCACAGGGTGCCCGATGTGGGACTCAATCCCAGGACCCTGCGATCATGCCCTGAGCCAAAGGCAGATGCTCAACCCCTGAGCCACCCAGGAGTCCCTATCATAAAGGTTCTATGAATTTTACAGGATTAACATTACTATTATTTTATGTTGTGGTTTATTACTGTCCTTGTATATAAAATGATAAATTGTGTTTCATGATAGTATACTGTATGTGAGCAGCAAGCAAAACATTTTTTATTAACCATAAAATTTATCAGATATTTACTTTTATTTCATTTTTATTAAGGGCCATGCTTATTATACAAAAGACCTTAATTTTTTAAGTTACAGCCACCTGATACAAACTCTGAAGTCTTACCATTTAAAGTAATTTCAGAGTATACTTACCTCAAAAGTCACAGTGACCATTCCATAAGTCCCTTTTTCTCTGATGAGAGTAAGAGGCACAGATTCATTTCTGCCCCTGGGCTCACTCACTGTGACTGAAAAAGGCTATTGGGAAGAGCAAAGGCAATCAGGCACTCATCAACCAGAGGTAGAAGTGGTACAAATTGTTACCTTAGAAATACTGTATTTACATAGACAAATTAATCTACATGGTACATGGTATGCTAAGAATGTGGTAGCATTCCCAGCATTAATAAACTGCAGCTAATAAAAATGCTTAAAAGGTTCAAAATAATAGTGTAAAGGGAACATAAAACTAGTCGGGCAAAAGATGCAAGTTCCTGCCCTGGTTCTACCATTCATTAGCTAGCTGCTTTGCTGAAGGATCTTAAAGGTCATCTAGCTGAAAGATGAGAAATTCAAAAGCTCACAAGGGCCCTGGATGTCCCAAAACCAAGTTGTGTCTCCACACCAGAGCAGCTCATTGGGACCACCCACTGGGAGCTCCACCAAAAGGCTTTGCTCTAATCCACTATGCCCTCCTCCTTGGTCTGCTTGACAATGAAAAGCAAAGAACTGCTAAAGATTTTCAAGACATGATCACTGAAGGAAAGAAGTCAGGACTTCAAATGCTGAAATGTGTTTGGCTGCCTGAAACCAGGCCTAGAGAGGAAGAGGGAAGAAGCCAGGTGCATGCTAGCTAGGGCGGCAGTGACCATCTCTCCATGGTGACACCAAGTCTCAGTGTCCCTCTCCATAAACAGGGATAGGAATGCCTGTCCCAAAGACATCAAACATAATCAGTGTTATCTTCATCATCAACATAATTATTATCCAGGCCAGGAATCAAAGTCAGCCTATTTTGCAACTAGTGTGAGCTCAACAGTTACTCTGTTTAATTTTTACCACATGGGTCAGGTGGCCAGTCTGGGCTGCCTGGAATAGTCAGGGACCTGCGACCAATGCTAGAGACCAGGATTCATCCCCAGAGGCTAAAACGTAGTATGTCAAAAGGAAGAAGAAAGGAAGGGAGCAAGGAATGAAGTAGGGAGGGAGGAAGGGAGAGCAAAAGAAAAGAAATTTTAAAAAAGAAAAGAAATGAAACCTTTAAACAAGTCAGTATGAGGTTAGGGGTAATAAGTTGGGAGTGAATATAGAAGAAAGACAGTAGGAGAAAAATTAAGCAATTAAGGGAGCCTGCTTCATAATTAACTAGTGTTTCCCTATCATTTAAATAGAAATGACTGATTAATTAATTTAATTAATTTTGTAAATGACAATATAATGGAGGTCACAAAATGTCTACTATATTGACATTATCCACATCTTTTTTAATAAAGATACTGCAATTAAAAGATCATATTTATCTACAGCCTTCCTTGTTTCAAAGATAATTTAAGGTAAGAAAATGACATATAATACAGCAATTGTAGCAGCAATCTAAATTGGAAAATAAATAAAAAGCTGGGGAGTTTCACATCATCTTTTAGTAATGATAATTAGTAACATGATTCAAAAAGACTCAGTATCAGGAAGGTTATTGTAGTCTAAAACTTAGTGGCAAAATCCAATTGTATCCAAGATAAATTTTGTTTTAAGAGCTGGAAACAATTTCTCTCAAGGGGGAATCTGTTTTGAGTATTTGTTTCTAAAGATAAAACTCTCTGAACATACTGGCCAGGGACACAGGAATACAATGATCAAGGAGAAAAAAATGAATTGCTGAGCAAAACTAAGGGGGATGATAAGGAGTTTCATCCTTTAAGAAATATTAATTAGTGAGAAAAGTCTCAGGGTATGGATTGACTACAGAATTTTTAAGAACTATAATATCTTCATTCTATTCAATTCTAAGTTTACTGTAGGTTTTTTCAGCACTCTTCCAGTAAGTTTTTCTTATCTCCCAACTTTCAGAGGAGGCTGACAAACAATATTTTAAGTGGCAGCTAAGGAAATCAAGCAAAAGAAACTAGACTATAGAATCTGCTGCAGACTTAATGTCTGTGCCCCTCCCCCACACCAACCCAAAGTCATGTTCAAATCCTAGGAGGTTTGGCCCTGTGGAGATGATTAGGTCGTGATGGCAAAGTTCTCGTTCTCAGAAATGGGATTAGTGTCCTTAAGCCCCAGAGAGCTCCTCTGCCCCTCCTGTCCTATGAAAGCACAGTAAGAAGACAACATCCAGAAAGCAGGCCTTTACCTCCTCGATCTAAAGAAATCCTAGGCAGAACAAATGAATAGTCTATAGAATGTGGGACATGGATAGAGACCGAGTGAATTTTATTTAAATACCAAATGGCAGGATGATATCAGGTGACATCATGAAAAATAACCAAAAAATTAAATAATTATCATCTAGCAACCACAAGACTAATCAAATTGTAATCATACCATATTAAATGAAATAATTCCAAATGCATTGTCATTTGATAATATTGTCACAGTCACAGTCCTTGGCCATCCAAGCTTCACATTTGCTGGAGGTTTCTAAAATAAAAGCCCAAAAATAAGTTAATGAAATTAAAAATATGAGGAACAGAGAGTCTTTTTTTAAAAAGATTCATTTATTTATTTTGGAGAGAGAGGACTCTTCAGTGATTGTGCAGGGAACCTGATGTGGGACTCAATCTCATAATATCATGACCTGAGCTGAAGGCAGATGCTCAACTGCTCAACCAACTGAGCCACTCAGGCGCCCAGAGAATCATTTTAAAAGTTTCTCTCTTTATGTAATTGTTTAGAATATATGTAAAAATACAAGCACACTTTTAATGCAGATTAAGAAAATATATTCAAACTAAGTTAACATGGTAAAAAAGTTCCATATAAAAACTTTCCAAAAAGTTTTAAAAAACATTAATCACTGGCTATTAAAATATAAATCATTATAATGGATAAGTAATCACTGGCTAGTAATGACATAATTACTCTAACATCATTACTAATGTAACAGAGAAGTAAGCAGTATGAAATTCTATTCAAATATGATTTTTTCTTACACTACAAAAGGTCCTAAAATTTAAGATTTATTCTATAAAGCATAGAACCAAATTAAAGCTGAAATATTAAGATATTTTTTCTAGGGGATCCCTGGGTGGCTCAGCGGTTTAGCGCCTGCCTTCGGCCCAGGGCGTGATCCTGGAGTCCCAGGATCAAGACCCACATTAGGCTCCCTGCGAGCAGCCTGCTTCTCCTGCCTGTGTCTCTGCCTCTCTCTGTCTCTCTCTCTATGTCTTTCATGAATAAATAAATAAAATATTTTAAAAATAATAAAAAATAAAATACATAAAATATCTTTTCTAATCAATAAGGGAAAACATTTCTATAACATTTCTATTGATATGCAACAGAACCATAAAGGAATATGCAAAAAAGTAATATATAAAAGCAAAACAGGATTATTTTTCAAGTATCATTTTCACAAAAATTTTACTTATATTGACATAATCATTTTTAAAAAAATTCTCAATGCCACTCAGAAAAATTAACTAGAGCAGTGTTAGCAGGCATTACCTCAACCTAATAGATCAAACCATAAAGGACAATTTAAACCTTAGGCTATTCAACCATTTTTCCCAGGGGCAGTCCAAAATGATTCTAAGGCGCAGGGACCTCCCACTTCCACGCCTGCTTTTTGTATCCCTTTCCTTTGAACTCAGAAGTCTCGGTCATTCTTTGTGCATCTGGTAGCAGGGGAGGGATAAAAGAGAAAAGGGCCGAATGGAAGACAGGTTTTCTGGAGCATCTGTCACGGCAATTCCTAAATAAGCTGAGTGGATCCAAAAACTAACTGTAGAATCTTCTAAACAAGATTGTCTGAGGAATAATAACCAGACCGTGGAACTGCCAAAGAGGTTGTCAGTTCTGAGTTCTACGAAAACCACTTCCAGTCTCTAGATGGGCTTATCTCCAGAGAAACATATTTTTAAGCACTGCAAGGTTTCTATGAGTTACAGGTGGGTGGGAGGGGCAAGAAGGACTTACCTGTAATGTTAAGTGAAAAATAAAAGTTTCATCAGGCTCTGGTAAGTCGTCATCACACACTGCTATGTACACTGTCCTGTTTGTTTCTCCAACAGGGATAAACGCTGCAGCATATGTATCAAAAAAGTCACCAGTGTCATCTCCATACAGCTATCAAATGCAAAATATAGATAGTTCTTATAACATAGTGTTAGGACAAGCAAAACGGATACTAATTGGAGCGATCAACACAAAAAACAGGAATCATCAACTCACACTGATGTTTACAGATAGGATGTGCAAAAACAAAACAAGTATTTAACAACTGATAAAAATATCCTCAAAAAACATTATTAAAATGATTTGAAACAAAAAATATTTGCTTATGCTCTGGAAGGTAAAGAAATCATTACACAGAAAAGTAATAAGTATATAGCAAAGTAAGGATGTGAATTTTTTTCCCTGCCTCTTGGTCTGAAGTGGATAACAGAAGAACTCACAAGAAAATAAATTGTAGCTAAAATGCTCCCAAAGAAGAGGTGGAAATAGCCTGCCAAAATATATCAGGAAAATCAATTATTTACCATATGGATTTCAAAGAAATGATTTTTCCAAAACTTTCAACTGAAATTTTATTTATATTTTCCCGTAACTCAAATAAAGACCCAATTCCTTTAGCATTCCAAATTATTAGTCACCAATAAACTTTTCCTTAACATTTTAAGACCTCATTCTGTAACACAGACATTTCTAATAAGATTTTCAAGGGAAAAAAAAAATTTTCAAGGGAACAATAATTATGAAATTATAAAGAAGCAACTTCTTGTGCAGATCTAAATGAGATTTGTTTTGCCAACCAACTCAAAATGAACTTAGCTACTAAGAAAAAACTATGATTTAGTAAAAATAAAAAATAAAGAACATGTATAGAAAAATTATACTCAATGTCTAGCTTATAAAAATAAAGCTTAAATACTTGAGATATCCAATCAAGGTGTTAAGAGTATTTTTAAGGAACTTGTACTCCTTAACATAGAAAGTAGGAGTCTTTTAGAAAAGCATTAACTATCAAGAGCTACTGAAACAAATAAGAGTAATCCAACCCAAAACATGACTTAACAATCCAAAATATGCAAAAATTGATACATATTTTAACACTTTCATCAAAGTAGCATTTATAGCAGCAAATATTGGAAGGAGCCTCAATGAAAAACAGGTGAAAGTGATTGGGAAATGATAATGTCACCATCCAGAGAAGCTGTGAAAATGACAGGGCAACCCCAGAACATTCCTATGATACAATCAAAATTATGCATAAAAGATTACCAAGTACCAATGTATACTCAAGTTCAAATGAATTCAGTAAATATATACGCACGTCATAAATTAAAAACTAAAAGCAATGCACAAAATTATAAAACTGGATTTATTTCATAGGTTGTTTTTCTTCTTTATCTCTTTTTGCAATGTTTCTCGATGTGCTAATTTAACCTATTGCTTCAAAACCTACTTTTGAAAGAAAATTTTGAGTGCTTTGGGCCTCAACTAGCGCAATATTCTTAGTGGTCATATGACATTACTTTCAGGTTAAACACAAATATATGCATACATAATCCATCCAATGACTAAACTGTGTGCAAGATAGCTTGACAGTTTAACAAACCACGCCTAACTTCTACTTAAGTTAATGTACTTCATTTCTCCCAAGCTCTCTGACAAAATTCATTTTTAATTTGCCACTTTTCTGCTTTTAAATATTTTATTTATTGTCCCTAAACCACTGAAATAAATATCAGATAAATAAATATCTGAGCAGAGATATGGACTTGAATTCAAATTACTCAAATTTTCTTTTACTTAGAAATACTTAGTGATATCTTTGTTTTTTACGTTTTAAAATAAATATATGAACATTTAAAAATAATCAGTCTATATCTTTAAATACTATTGTCAAGTACATATACTACCTTGGGGCACTGTATAAAATCTATACGAAATATAAGTGGAATAGTGTAACTGCAAATCATTTATCATAATGAAACTACTCAGAATCTCAAACAGTTAAAAAAAATTTCTGTCATTGAAACTAAAAAATTTCATATCATCTACTTCAGTAAGAATAGAGCTACATCATTTCTTACCGATACAATCGCAGTGACATTTGCCGGCTCTCCTATTCTTTCGATGACAAGACGAATAACTGTTGTACTTGTTTCATTAACTACAAATTTTGTTTGTCCAGCAAACCTTATTTCTGTCTCTCCAAACACAAAAGGGATGAATAAAGCTGACAGGAGATTTACTAGTAAAGATGCAGAAGGCATCCCTATGAGAAAAAAAAAAGCTTTGTTCACAAAACATATCTAATATATTTTCATTAGACTGTGTTACCTACAGGTATAAACACAGAGTGAAGAGCTAGACAGAAAGCAACTAAGACATAAATAAATCAAATATTAAGTGTCCAACGTAAATGTGTGATCAAAGAAATAAGTTGAAAATTACAATCTCTTCTGTGGTTCTTTTTTCAATTCGTAACTACTTTTTGTTCTTTAACTTACATATCAAGATAATAGTTATCAGTAGCCTTAAACATATTTATTAAATTAGCATTTAAAAATTTTTTGACCCTCTAATTTATTCTAAGAAAGACATAAAGCAGTACCTTTGGAAATGGAATTAAAGCCCATATTTCCTCCAAATAAAACTGTAAAATGCAGCTAAAGCTAAAAAATTCAAATGGGATCAATAATCCTAATGGGGCGTCTTTGTCTTTTTATTTGATGATCACACAAATATGAGAGAATTCTTAAAAGTGGTATATAAAAGCAGCTGAAGCTAAAACTTTATTAATAAATTGATTTCTTGGTTGTGTCTATCTTTTCCTGAAATTTGTCTTGACAATGTTTTTAAAAATGTTTTAGTTATTGCAAGAAATGCTAATGCTTTCAACATAAATTTCCAGGACTTAAATTTCTCCCATTTTATTAGCTAAAATACTAATATCATTTCTTTAGAAAATGTCTATGTTGTTTTAAAAATAAGCAAATTTGGCAAAGTATTTCCTTCTTTTCCATAACTTCTATGTTTCCTTCTTAACTAGAATGTGTGTGTTTATGACTCATCAATAGTGTTCCTACTTTCAGCACTGTGTAATTCAAGTGTTTTCAAAAGCACAACAGTGCAGTGGACTCTTGAAAGCAGTGTTGTTTTGTAATGTAGATGTTCCTCTAAAAATGTGAACAATTGATCTCACGGATCATTAAGATTCCAATGGATTATGTGATCAGTCACACGAACATAACAAGTTCATGTGTTTTAAAGGAGAGTTGCATTATGCACTCTATGAGCCAAAATGCTTCCTATTAATCTTTACCTTGGTCAAGAAATAATAAAACTTTCATGTATGTGGTACTTCCACCTAGCTACACATGGCTTTATTTAGAAACCACCAAACCTTGATATATTTTAGTTTAAATGCAATTTTCTCAGTCAAGTATATTCAGACAATGCAATCTGGGATTGCTTAATGATGTCTCACGTATTTATGGCTGCAAAATCCAAAGAGAGGGATGCAGAGGTCAGATGGAGTCCAGGAAGGAGAAACAGGCCAACAGGGACAGAGATCCTGGAGGACTAAGGCATTTTGTACACCTGTGCCTTCTCTCTAAGAATGTTCACTTGCAATGGAGATAAGGGACTTGGGAGGAGAAATAAAACCAGTGTCTCTTCCCTGACATCTAAGGTAGGAACCTTAACCAAAAGAAAGTTAATAAAAAAAAAAAAAAAAAATGAGAGAAAGGGAAGGAAAATGGCAAAGCCTGAGGCAGGAGATTAGGAACAGCTCTGGGCCACCAAAGACAAGTGAAGATCTTCTGTGGAATTCTAAAGCCAGAATGATTTCACACCTCACTTATGACAAATAGTGGGAAAAAAAATGAACTAGGCATGAAAAAGAGAATACAGAATGGAGGGGTGAGGAGGCAGTGAGCTTGGCCTTGGATGTGGAAGAAAAAGATCAACTTTGGTCTGTTGTGAATCTCAAAGAAAAAATTCCTTGAATGTGACATGTGACAGAATTTCGAGAGAAATAAGAAGACACCTGAAGTGAGAAAGAGCGGAAGTGAATTACAGGTTGACAAGGGGGAATCATGAAATAGGTTCTCAAAATTTGTTCTGCGTAAGAATCAACTCAAATGGTTGGTTAAAATGGTAACTCACACACTCAGAAATTCTAATCCAGGGAATTTAGGTTGAGGCCCAGGAATCTGCATTCAACAGACAGCCCTATTGATTCTAATGTAACGGATCCTTGAGATACACTTTGACATACACTGTCCTAGAGTGTAAGAGTGGGAGGAGTGTGTTCCGGAGTGGATGCACGACAGGCTGCATGTGCATCTCTGATGTAATTACTGAATTTTTCAATGCAATATGCTTGGACTTACTACAGACTTCCTTATATATATTTTTTATATATTACTATATTATATTCTAAGATTCCATATATCCTGAAGAACTGCAAAGACCTATATTACTATAGAAAGTAATCAGAATAACTAATGCAGAAGTACTGATGTTGTAGATACTTTATATAATAACAACATATTTAACCTTCACAATATCCCTGTGAAGAAGACACTAGTGGCATTAATCCCAATTATAGCTGAGGGAACTAAGGCACAGAGAGGTCAGTGAACACATGCGGTGTTACCTAGCTAAGGGGTGACCAGGCAGGATTTGAAGATTCAAGTGGATCAGCAGTCCATTTGCAGACTCTACCCCATAACCACACTATACTGTCTCTATTCCTACAAATTAGATGTCTCTATCTTAAAAAATTTGGTGAACTGCTTATGCTACATGTTTCCAAACTATCAAATCAACCTGTCAAATATTTTAAACTCATGCACAATAACCAAAACTACCATAAAGCTGTATAATTACAAGTCTCCTAAAAGTCTTCACATTATACTATTCTAATAAACATTACATTTATTTAACAGAAACTACAGTTCTCTTGACTACTTCAAATATTTAACAGCATCTTTTAATATCAGGGCCAATGAGCTCAAACGGTGCATTCTTGCAGTTTCCCAGGCAATTAGAGCTCCAAGATCTTGTGGTTAAGTCAGTAAATTCATTTTAAATTGGTGCACATCAGTGAATTTTGAGATTATGTGAAATGAACAAACAAGCATGATTGGAAATGCCTCAAATTCTGTGACATCATTGATAATTGAATCTCCCCTGCTTTCATCTTTTCAACTTGTAAGAAAAGTTGTTGAGGCAAAGTTGGCATTCAATAGAGACTACAAGATGAAGAAAAAGCTTTGAAAGTGAAGTTCCCATTAGAAGACAGACATAATTACACCAATGCTGGTTTCTTTTTTAGAGTAACTAGGTACATTTTCCTCTATCATACTAAAAATCTAGTCTTTGGAAATCCTTTTATTAAACTGAAGACAAGGCATTAGCAGCTGACACAACAGGTAAGTCTGTCTATTTCAGGTCACTTTTCTCTTACTAGATTTAAGAAAAGTTTTACATAACCTATCAGATCACCTATTCTAAACTTCTCTATGAAATGAATTTCAAACAACATGTGTTTAAAGTTAGTTAATATTCATATTCTGTCACAATTGTAAAAGAATAATTTTAGCATTATTAAGGCATTCTGCTGCTCTGCAGTGGCATGATGTTCCAGTATTCAAACCCTCTTCTTTTCAACTATCATATATGTTCTCCTCACACTTGCTCAGTATGAGTCAAAGGGAATGAAACCTGTTCCTACCAACAGATCTCTCATCTCTGAACAGATTTCTTATCATACTAAAACAATATGAGATATCTGTTGTTTTCTTGCTTGTTTCCTGAATTTTACTATGAAGTTTTGATGGAATCTTGATCTAGGAACAAAGTCCTCAGTTTTTAGATTCTAGTAGTTGCATTCAGCCTATCCAACAAGTCATCTAATTCTGCAAAAAATATTTCAAAATTAAAATCAGGAATGTATTAGAATAATTCCTACAATGCAAATTGGTTGCTTTCAGAAGAGCACATTAAAATGTAGTATGACGTTTGTATAGCAAGCATTGTGCAGCACCCTGGGCTCATCGCGGAGGATATAAACATCCATAAAATATGGTTCTTGGCTCCACGATATTCACAGTGATGGGCGTATGCCTCAGATCAGACCAACCAAAGCCCAAAAGACAATTCTGAGATTCTCGCTTGGGCTAAGGATGCAGATTCCCTCTACTACTGGATTTGAGATCATTTTGATTGGGGCCAATTTCCTCCAAAGCCTGGAAATGAAGCCAACACAGCCAAAGACAGAGCCAAGAGGTGGAAAGGAGCCAAGTCTTGATAATCAAGCTCAGCTTTCTGAATCCAGCTTTACCCTGGCCTTTTCAGTCACTGAGGCAATAAATTACATTTTTTTCAGCCGCCAGCTTAGAATGAAGTTTCTGTCACTTTCAACATCAATATTTATCCATTAATCTCCAATCTGTGACACTATGAACCCATGTCAGAATATACCAAGTGGAAGATCCTTCCAATATTCAACAGTCTTAATCTTTCTAAACTTTTATGAAAGGATACCATACTACCTTTCCTGGTCCCTATCTTTCCTGCTCCCATGCAATTACTATCACTATCTATATTTTCCCTTCCTCCTCAAAACTAACATGCCTAGTAAGGAAATCCAGGACATGCAGACAAACCAAAGATGTCTTCACAATAAAACAAAATAGGACAGGAATACACCACACTGACCCAGTGTTCTGAATAAGTTGATTCACTCTGATTGTCACAAGGAACCCAATGCTTCTTTAAATTAGCATGGAGTTAATTCCTTTCTCTCGTTTTTGTTGTTGTTGTTGTTGTTGTTGTTTTCCTGAATGCCAGCTCTTCCTTCTCTTTGGAAATTTAGTATTCACTAACTTGAATCTCCACTTGGGTTACTTAGCACACAACATATTAAATGTCATTTATAAAATAATATCCTCCAACACAATATGTCATAGTAATCACAGAATTCTAAATTCTGGTTATCAAGGGTATTATCTTCCTCCTGTCTTGCCTCTTATTACTGGGTACCTTAGGAAAGGTAGCACATATAGCATATTCTGAGTAAATGGGAATAGCCTGCTATTTTAAGTTTCAGTAAGTCTATAGGAACAGAATAGAATAAGGAATAGAATAAAATAAATGAGAATCAGCACCCAACAGATGACAATATAAAGAAAAACATACATTTAAAAAAAAGAAAAACATATATTAAAAAGTTGAAGTTGATTTGAGTGATTTTGCAGTAATCAGCTTTCATCAAAACCTTTGGTCAATTTAAAAGTTAATCCTGTCAAAGTACCCGGATGGCTGGATGGGTCAAACCTCTGACTCTTGATTTTGACTCTGGTCCTGATCTCAGGGTTGTGAGACAGAGTCCCACCATGGACTCCACGCTAGGGGTAGAGCCTGCTTAAGATTCTCTCTCTCCCCCTCTGCTCCTTCCTCCTTCCCCCACCTAACTAATAAATAAATAAATAATAAAAGTTAACTTTGTCTTTTTAAGTTTCAGAATAAACAACTGTACAACCCCTGTGAGTGACTGGATATGGTGAAATGACAAACATTATTAGTGCAGAATTGAAGGGATGCATTGACCCTTTGTTTCAGTGTTGCCTTGTCAATGCCATAGCAAGCATCTTCCCACAGTGCGACCACCAGGTAACTGATACTGAAAATATGATCCTAATGGAGAAAGGTTTTCTAGTTTAGAATTACTTCAATTCTATTACATTTACTAACAGGCATTCTAAGGCTATAGAGTTACTCTTACGGAACAAGAGAAGTTTCATCACTCATATCATAAATTATTCAGCTTCTAAGAATTCTTGTGTTATTAATATGGGTGAGTACTACAAAAAATTGATGGTTTCCTTCTTCCATACCAAAACAGAATTTAAATTTGCAGCTTTCTTTTTTTTTAAACTTTTTTTTTAAGATTTTATTTATTTATTCATGAGAGAGAGAGAGAGAGGCAGAGACACAGGCAGAGGGAGAAGCACCCAGGCTGCCCAAATTTGCAGCTTTCAATAAAAAGTAAGCTGATGAGGGATGCCTGGATGGCTCAGCGGTTGAGCACCTGCCTTTGACTCAGGGCATGATCCTGGGGCCCGGGATCAAGTCCCGCATGGGGATCCTCCAGGGAGCCTACTTCTCCCTCTGCCTATGTGTCTGCCTCTCTCTCATGAATAATAAAAGCTTTAAAAAAAAGTAAGCTGATGATACAAATACAGGAAAAACTAGATATTTTTAAATAAAAAAGGAGATAGTCTCTATAGTTATTGGGACTACCCATAAAGCTTATTACCATTGTTTTAAAATTCATTTAAAATTTTTAAGTAATATATTTTATTTTATTCATCTTTAACATATATACACTGGCACAATATTAAAAAGTAAGTCTCCCTCACACCAGCCTGTACCAGCCATATGCTTCTCCTACTCAGAGTCAATTACAATTATCAACTTCATCTGTCTTTCACAAGAGAGACTCTATGCATATATTAAGCTGTAAGTCTATAGGAGAAAATTCTTGTGACAGATTTTGTTTTCTTCTGCATACAGACTACAGGAATCAGCACATTTTCTCAAGATGGTGGTTGATAGAGAAATAGATATGACAGTTTGATGTTGACATTCATGATAGAAACACATATAATTGTCTAACTACACTCCATCACCATTGTAGATCTCATTAATTAAATGACTGTGTCCACTGACTTTTACTATACCCATCAAATCACCTTCTAGGGAAAAAGACACAAGTCTGACAACCTGCACTTTTCCTAGACCATACATTGTCAAGCCTACATTCATCAGGACTTCTTGACCTCTACACGTGGAACATAAGAATCATCCTGGGATTCCCTTTGATTCTTTCCCTTTGATCTGTTTGCTTATTCCATGTTTCCTTCTTTCTTGATTTACTTGGCTTATTCCTTTGTTTTGATGGAGAATATTCTCCAGAAACTTCCTAAGAATGGGTGTGTAGAAACAACATTTTTATATCTTGTATGTTAGAAATTATTGTATTTTAATCTTCCATTTAACACTTTCATTGGGTATAGAATCCAAAATAATTTTGATTATAAAATATTGTATGTGTTTGTTTTGTCCTCCCTCTGGAAGGTTCTTCTCTTTGTCCACAGTGTTATAAAATTTCACAGGATTGTTCTTGAAATAGATTTATTTTTGCCCATTTGTCTGAGCACTCAGTCGGCCCCCTTCAGTCTGACATTCAACTTTCACAAATGGAAAATTTCCTTATTCTTCAATGAATCCTCCCCCTTCCATTTTCACTGCTCTTTCATCCTAAAATCCCTAAAACGCTTGCTATTTGATCTTAGTATCTTGGGACTGGCCCTCTCATTTTTTAAACCTTTATGCTAATTTCCAAATCTTTGATTTTTGCCCTGAGAATTTAATTCATCATTAAATTTCCTCTACCAATTTTATTTATGCTATTGTTTTCAATTTACAAGAATTTAATGGTATCCTATTCTTTTTCCATTCAACAAATACCTTCTTTTGTCTCTCAGAAAGTACTAATTTTTTTTTCAGTTTTCTTTTCTTTTTATAGTCCCTGTTACCTCTAAGCTGCTTTGTTTTTTTTTGTTTTGTTTTGTTTTTGTTTTTTTTCTGCTTTGTTATTTAATCTGGAATGGATCTTCTATATAATATTTCTACAAACATCTGGTAATTTTTTTTTAAATTTTTTATTTATTTATGATAGTCACAGAGAGAGAGAGAGAGAGACAGAGACACAGGCAGAGGGAGAAGCAGGCTCCACGCACGGGGAGCCTGACGTGGGACTCGATCCCGGGTCTCCAGGATCGCGCCCTGGGCCAAAGGCAGGCGCCAAACTGCTGCGCCACCCAGGGATCCCTGGCAATTCTTGATTATCTGCATATGCTTAAAAGTAAGAGACTGAAAGGATGATTGGATGTGCTGAATACATCGATCTGTTTATCTGAATATGGTTAAGAATAAAAGACCAAAATGAAAATTTGAAGTTTTAAACATATGTGGGAAAGGGCACAGAACAAATCACCTTGGCACCTGCATAGGATGCTGGTTCCACAAAACCATTTGAGTAAACAATTGTACAGCTTGAACCAAAACTTCCAAGAAAAGTAACATGTTACTAAACACATACCAGGTAAGCAAATGCTTGAGACGTAAAATCTTTTAAATAATGTATGTTGTTCACTCCTGATTTCTCTATTTCCAAAATATTTAAGCTTGACATTTTCCATGAGACCATACAGTCCCATTTGCTTGAGTCATCAACTAGATCACAAAAGCCATTCAAGCTGCTCATATTTGAATTACAAACGCTCACCAAGAAAACAGGAAGAACAATGTGCAGAAGCTTCAACTTTAGAGCATGTGGGGCTCCAGAAGATTATGGATTTCAATTGTGCTCTCTGTATCCCACTTTGGCAAAGCACCACATGAAAGATTCACTACTCTAAATCTTAGGAGGCAAATTCAGAAGCAATAAAATCAGTGAAGATGTGTGCACACAGATTCCAACGACGAGTGTTAAAGTTATCTCTGTCAAGGAAAACTAAGACACTATTGCCTTTTTGTTCCTTGGAAATATAAGGATCATGTGTCTAAACAAAGATTTCTTGAACCACCATTAGATGGCACCCCTCTATCTTCAAAAACATTTTCTTGAATCATGAAAAAAGGTCATAAGAATTTAAAGATAGATTTTTGCCATCTCATTCTTTGTAAAAATATAATTTGCAATTCCTCATAAAATTCAAAGGCAAAAATCACAAAGGCAATTTTATTGAAATTAAAAGATCTAATTGAAAACTGTAATTAGTTCGTCTTTCATTTCTCTGAGATTTGGTATTACCTTAAAAAAATTCTCAGCCATTTTTTGTGTTTCTTTCTATTTGGTACCTATTTATTGAATATCATTTGTTTCCAATGAAGAATCTAAGCACTGTCATTTCTAAAGAAATTATATGTGCTCATGGCAGGTAGGGGAAAGAACAAAGTAGATAGTTTCATGTTTCATGTTGAAACCCAGAGGTTTCACCCAGAGAGGTCTAGAGACATGTTTTTTAGGTCAAATTGTGTCCACAAAATATTAATAAAAGAATTTTTCCAAGATTTAATATTTGAGGATGTCACATTTTAAAAATGGATTTCTAGATTATTTTGAAAATACTGAGTCCACATTTCTACATGTATCAGTCAGCCCCAGCTGAACAGCAACTGTTAAGTATAAAGAGAACCACACCAATGTCTCCTCTAACTGGGATCAAAGAGGAGAGTAAAATATTTCTTATATTCATGCCATTCAAAGGTAGGACAAATGTGTGTCCACACACATACACGCACACACTTACAGGCTGCCCCCTTGTACGATCCCAGGAATTTGATTTTTCAGGACAAAGGGAGAGCATTCCTAACAGTACCTAGTTGGGGATCCTGCAATAGGAGCTATGAAGTCTCTAGCTGGACACTGCCAGTGCCCCTTGTGGAGGCTGAGTCCCCAATCACCTCTAGTCTTTGCCATCTTCCCATCTTTACCATCAATAGACAAGTTAATCCACTTCTCTGGGCCCCAAGTTCCCTCAACTGTTAAAGGAAAATAGAAAAGCTACAGCACTAGGGTATTTGGAAATGCATTCCAGTACACCATGAAGTACCAGCTTCCTTCAATGTCCAATGGCCAAGAGACAAAGAAAGTAAGCTGGGCATCCTAGGCTGTCCTATGTGAGGCTCTCCTCCCACCCATCCCCCATCACCATAGCAACATTAGAATGAAAGGAGGATGTGTGAGGTAAGATGGAAACATCCAGAACCTAGGGACATTTGCAAAGTATAATGAAAAGCCACCTTGGCACTGCAAGGTCTGAGAGGAGTGAGTTGCAACACTGTATTTGAAGAACAAAACAGTGGGGCTCCTGATGTTCTGGAATGTCTGCAAAACTCAAACCAGAGAATCAGCTACCTCTACATACTGTAACTGGCATGGAAAGTACAAGTAGAAGAGAGACCTAGGAACTTTATCTGGTCACATCTATCACCCCAGAGAGGGAGAACAGTACTTTTCAAGAGTTAGAAAAATAAGTTTGTATTCTATCTATAATAACTTGAGGTTCCTCTTGAGAAACAAAAGTGTACAAAAAACAAAAAAGACAGACCAAGAGGGCCTGAAGGTGTTTTGAGGTCAAAACTACTGTCACAACTATGCTGTAGCCCAGAATCATCTTCAGCCTTTAATACCACAATCAATCTTTTACTCATTTTTTTCAATTGAATTATACTTGGCATATTAGCTTCAGACATACAACACAGTGACTCAACAATTGCATACATTATGAAATGCTGATCACATCCTTCTCCCCTCTGACAACCACGTTTGTTCCCTATATTTACAAGTCTATTTCTTTTTGTTGTCTGTTCATTTGCTTTGTTCAAGCTAAGTAAAATCATATGGTATTTATCTTTCTCTAACTTATCTAACTTAGCATCTAGGTCAATCCATGTTGTTGTGAACAGCAAACCTTCATTCTTTTACACAGCTAAGTAATATTCTGTGATATATATATATACGGCACGTCTTCACCATCCATTCATCTGATGGATTCCTAGGTTTCTTCCATACTTCGGCTATTGTAAATAATGTTGCGATAAACATAAATGTGTATATATCTTTTCAAGTGTTTTTATTTTCCTTGGATAAATACCCATTAGTTGAATTGCTGGATCATACAATACTTCTATTTTTTTTAGTTTTTTAAAGAACCTCCATACTGTTTCCCATAATGGCTATACCTCCATTATGAGAATGAGCATTTCCTTTCCTCCACATTGTCACCAATACTCAATACTTTCTGTCTTTTTTATATTAGCCATTCTGACTGCCATAATGTAATACCTCATGGAGGTTTTGACTTGCATTTCCCTGATGATCAGTGATGTTGAGCACCTTTTCATATATCTTTTGGCCATCTATGTGTCCTCCTTGGAAAAATGTCTATTCATTTTCTAAATGGATAATTTGGGATTTTAAAATTTTCTTTAAAAGATTTTATTTATTTGGGTACCTGGGTGACTCAGTCAGTTAAGCATCTGCCTTTTAGCTCAGGTCGTGTTTTTAGGGTGCTGGGATTGAGCCCTGCATCAGGCTCCTTGCTTTAAAAAAAAATTTATCTGAGAGAGAGAGAGCATGGGCAGTGTGGAGGGGCAAAAGAAGCACACTCCCCACTGAGCAGTGAGCCTGACTGAGCCACCCCAAATTTGTTAAAGTCTTGAACTGTATGAGCTCTTTATATATTTTGGATATTAAGCCCTTATCAGATATATCATTTCCAAATATCTTCTCATTCAGTACATCACCTTTTTGTTCTGTCGATGGTTTCCTTCACCATGCTGTGCAAAAGCTTTTCAGCCTGACATAGTCCCTTTTTTATTTTTGCTTTTGTTGCCCTTGCCTGGAGAGACAAATCCAGAAATACATTGCTAAGGCTGATGTCCAAGAGATTACTACCTATATTTCCCACTGAGAGTTTTATGGTTCCAGGTCTTAACATTTAGGTTTTTAGTCTATTTTGAATTTATTTTTGTGTATGGTATAAGCAAGTGGTCTATTTTCATTCTTTTTTTTTAAACTTTATTTGTTTATTCATGAGAGGGAGAGAGAGACAGACAGACAGAAGGCAGAGGGAGAAGCAGGCTCCATGCAGGGAGGCCGATGTGGGACTTGATCCCCAGTCTCCAGGATCAGGCCCTGGGCTGAAGGCGGCGCTAAACCGCTGAGCCACCGGGGCTGCCCCATTCTTTTTTTTTTTTTAATATTTTATTTATTCATTCAGGAGAGACACACACACAGAGAGAGAGTGAGAGAGAGAGAGAGGGAGAGAGAGAGAGAAGCAGAGACACAGGCAGAGGGAGAAGTAGGCTCCATGTAGGGAGCCCAATGTGGGACTCGATCCCAGGACTCTGGAATCACACCCTGAGCCAAAGGTTGTATACTCAACCCCTGAGCCACCCAGGCATCCCTATTTTCATTCTTTTGCATGTAGCTATCCAATTTCCCCAACAAGATTTATTGAATATACTGTCTTTTCCCACTCTATAGTCTTGCCTTTTTTGTCACAGATTAATTGACCATATAAGTGTGGGTTTACTTCTGGGGTCTATATTCCATTCTATCGATCCATGTGTCTATTTCTGTGCCAGTATGATACTGTTTTGATTACTAAAGCCTACAGTATATCTTGAAATCTGGGATTTTAAGCTTTGTTTCTCCAGCTTTGTTCTTTCTCAAGATTGCTTTGGCTATTCAGGGTATTTTGTGGTTCAATACAGATTTCAGGATTTTTTGTTCTAGTTCTGTGAAAAGTACTATGGTATTTTGATAGAAATTACACCAAATATGTAGATTGCTTTGGGTAGTTTGAACAGTATTTATTCTTCTAATCCATGAGCTTGGTATAACTTTCCACTTATTTGTGCCATCTTTGATTTGTTTCACCTATGTCTTTATAGTTTTTGGAGTTTAGATCATTCACATCTCTTTGGTTAAATTTATTCCTAGGTATTTTATTCTTTTAATGCAACTGTAAATGAGATTTTTAAAAATTTCTCTCTGGTATTTCATTAGCAACATTTATACAGAAACACAGCATTTCTGTATATTGATTTTGTGTCCTTAAGTATTACTGAATTCACTTATTCTAATAGTTTTTTTGGTGGAGTCTTTAGGATTTTCTATATATTATGTCAACAGCAAATAGTGAATTTTACTTCTTCCTTACCAGTTTGGAGGACTTTTACATCTTTGTCTTCTCTGATGCCTATAACTAGAATTTCTAGTACTATGTTGAATAAAAGTGGTGAGAGTGGGCATGCTTGTCCTGTTTTTTTTTTTTTTCTTTTTCTTTTTCTTTTTTTCTTTTTTTTTTTTTTTTTTTTTTGCTTGTCCTGTTTCTGATCTTAGCAGAAAAGTTTTCAGCTTTCCACCATTGAATACAACATTATCTGTGGGTTTATCATATACAACCTTTAGTATGTTGAGGTATGTTCTCTCTATACCCACTTTGTTGAGAGTTTTTAATCATGAATAGATGTTGAATTTCATCAAGTGCTTTTTCTACATCTATTGAGATGATCATATGATTTTTATCTTTTATTTTGTTAATCACCCTGGTGTATCCCATTAACTAACTTGTGGCTATTGAACCATCCTTGCAACCCTAAAATAAATCTCAGTTGATTTTAGCGAATGATCCTCTCAATGTATTGTTGAATTCAGTTTGCTAATACCCAGTTGAGGACTTCTACATCTATATTCATCCAGAATACTGGTCTGTAATGTTCTTTTTTTGTAATGACTTTGTCAGGCTTCAGTATCATGGTAATGCTAGTCTCACAGAATGAATTTTTTTGGAATTGTTTGAAAAGGAAAGGTATTAACTGTTCTTTATGTTTGGCAGAATTCACCTGTGAAGCCATCTGGTCCTGGAAGGATTTTTGATTACCAATTCAATTTTGTTACTAGTTATTAGTCTGTTCATATTTTCTATTTCTTCCTATTCAATCTGGGAAGTTCATATGTTGCTTAAAAAAAAATTCTTTATTTTAGAGACAGAGAGAGAGTGTGCATGAGTGGGAGGGGTAGAGAGAGAGGGAGAGAGAACCTCAAGCAGACTCTGTGCCAAGCACAGAGCCCAATGCCACCCGGGTGCCCTTGGGGAAAATCATGTTTATTCATTTCTTCTAGGCTATCCAATCTGTTGGCATGTAATTTTATTGTAGTAATCTTGTAATTTTTTTGTATTCTGTAGTTGTATATTCTCCTCCTTCATTTCTGATTTTATTTGAGTCCTCTCTCTCATATACTTGATTAGTCTGGCTAAAGGTTTATCAGTTTTGTTTATCTTTTCAAAGAAGCAGCTTTTAGTCTCATTGTTCTTTATTGTTTTTTAGTCTCTATTTTGTTTCCATTCTGATCTTTATCATTCCCTTCTTTGTACTAACTTTGGGCATTGTTCTTTTTCTATACCTTTTAGGTATACACAAACCTTTTAACGACCCAGCTTTTACTAAGCCACAACTATAACTTTATATCATGATTTTTAAAGTGTTTATTATCTTCACAATGAAATGAGAAAACCACATAATACACTTTGATTAATTAAAGTCAATACTTTATTCAGATTTTCTTACTTTTTACCTAATGTCCTTTTTTCTGTTCCAGGATACCACATTCCATTTAGTTATGTTTTCTTAGGCTCCTCTAGGCTGTGACAGTTTCTCAGATTTCTCTTATTCTTAATATCCTTATCAGTTTTGAAGAGTACTAGTCAGGTATTTTGCAGAATGCTCTTCAACTGAGATTGGTCTGATGATTTGCTTCATAATTAGACTGAGGTTATGGGTTTTGCAGGGAGACAATGAGGCAGAGTAACATTCTCGTTATATCACATAAAGGTACATACTATCAATATGATTTAGTACTTCTATCTAAGATAGTATTTGTCAGGATTCTCCCCTGCAAAGTTACTTTCCTCTCTCCACTCTACAATGCCTGGTAAGATTACAAAAGTATCTCTACCAAACAGGTCAAAATTTCCAAACATGAATAAAACACTCTTCATTGAATCCATTCAAAACTGTTAAGTGCCCCCCTGAAAGTGCCACTAACTTCAGAGTAGATTCATTTCAGTCTGTTTTTTTTTACTAATAAAAATGTTCAAAATTTTTATCAGAACATTCAAAAATTCTATGTCAAAGTTTGAAATTTTTGAGTTCAGGGAGAACCTAGGAGTTTGTCAGTTAACAGATCATTGGAATGGGTCTGAGCTGTATAAAAGATTTTACAAGATCTTCTGATTTTTCATTTTATTTTTTTCTTGTGATCTTTCATTATAAGTAAGGTATCTGTTAGGTTTGATTTAAATTTATCTTTACAGAGAAGCAAATACCTATTAATATATTAACTATACTATTTCTCACTTTCTTGAACATGTTTTATAGCTGTATCTGCTCTTTTCTCAAAACATTCACTCTTGGGGTGCCTGGGTGGTTCAGTCTAGTGTCTGATTCTTGGTTTTGGCTCAGGTCATGATCTCAGGGTTCTGAGGTCAAGCCCTGGGCTCCGTGCCCAGCACCAAGTCTGCTTGAATTCTTTCCCTCTCCCTCCCCCTTAATCTCTCCCTCTGCTATCACACTCTTTCTCTCTCTCTAAAATAAATAAAATCTTTGAAAATTTTTCACTCTAAATCATCTCAGTTTTTTTTTAATGTCTTACCTTAAATTTCCATTCTTTTAGGTGCTTATTTCTGTTGTTTCAAATGTAGCCCAAACTCTGTTTCACTACTATGCTGGGGAATGACAGGGTTAAATTTGATTTAAATTTTCTTATGGCTGTGATGTAATGAAAAATATTAAATCCTTGGAATCACCAATATGTAACAAGTATGAACTAGCCCTGGGCTAGTGACAAATATGTCACCATGACATTATTTCTCCAAATTAAATTATATCCTACTCCAAACACCATGAGTTATGCTGCAAGGAAATCCAGCTTTACCTCTTGGAGGCCCCCTATTTGCAGGCTCCAAGAATTCCAGTGGCATATGCATTCCTAAAGGATGTATGGAGTCTCCCAGTCTACAGTGATCCAGCTGCCACTGCGCCTCAGAACCCACTGCCCTGTCTGAACCTGGTCCTCCTCCATCTGCCTAGGCTTGCTGTTTCAGTCTGTGTCCCTCATGCCACATTGGCCCAGCTCCTGGCATAGGTCAGCACTATCTTTCAGAGAATGACCACACAACTGCCTCTACGACTTCTTTAGTGCTATCTTCAGTCCACAATGTTCCTCACAAGTTCGCTTTAACTATAGTTTAGTGCCAAGTCCTTCAAGAGCTTAGTCTTTCTGTTCATGGACACAACTTTTAAAGAGCTTAAAGGAATGTGGACCCTAGTGATGGTCTTAGCTGTGGCTGTATCTAACATTCATTCATTTGGCAACATCCGAAGAATAGCCAGTCTCTACAATACGCCAGGTATTGTCTAAGACCTAGACATGCAGCAGCAAATATGAGCAAAATCAAGATATTAAATTAGAATTTGTCTTGAATAAGGCTTTTCCTAGGTAAAGAAAAGGCAAATTTCTAGATCAGTTTTTACCTCCCAATTGTACCCGCCACAGTGATATGTGAACAGTTATGGAAAATGAATTCTACATCTTTATACATTAGAAATTAATGTTTATTCTTCTTTGCTTTCACTGATATATCAGAGTTCCCATCAATATTAACTGCCTATCTGAATGTTTATTTTTCACAATCTCCCTTCCCTCAGAATTCTTTATTCCTCCACCTCCAGTATCTCCAAAAATGCAACACCCATACTCCTCTAAGAATAATGCACCATCCATGCTTCTGACTCCATTCTTTCATGTTTAAGACGTTACTCCTATTAGTCTCTTTCTCTTCTCTTCTCTCCCCCTCCCTCTCTCCAATCCTCCCTGTCTCCCAAATACAGTCCTCTTACTTACAAACAATCCCCCATCCTCAGCCTTGCTTTCATCTCAACTCTATCCATCCCTTCAATATCAAATTTAAAGTTTTCCTCTGAGACATCTCAGCTTTTCCTATAAAAGACTTTAAATTCCAACTTTTAAACTTTCACAGTTCTTAGAAGTGTGTTCCCCAAAGCATGTTCTATGGATGCTAGGCCCAAATTTTGGCCAAACTAAAGAATTCTGTTGTGAACTATCTTTAGGAAATAAATTTGTATGGATACTATACACAGTATAGTTTATTAAACATTTATTAAATGTTCAAATTACTTAATGTATTAAACTAACACCAAGAAGGCCTAAATATAGATTTGACTTTATTTAATCCATCATTTTTCAAATCTATAATAACGACAGAACAATTTTCCCCTCAATACCTATTTACATCCTACAGAACTAGACTCATATTGTCAACTACCTAGATACTCCCAGGTAGCTACCCCCACAATATCTAGCAAACTATTTTGACTATAGTAGGCAATAATCTTCATTAAATAAAACCCCAATCCTACATGTTGACCTCAAGACACTTTCAACTAACTGCTAGGTATGTCCATACAGATGTCCTACCAGTCCCTCAAACATGTCTCAAACCAAAACAAAATGCTACACCTCCCAACCCACCCTCTTCCTCTATTCTCTAACTCTGCATCCCTGTAGTTCAGTTCTTTTATAAATGGCTTATAATATTATATTTTGGCTTACAGCTGCATCCATCATCCAGTACACTTTGGCCTACTTAAGAAGGAATGTTATACTTTGTCTATCTTTGCATCCTCCTCTGCACCAAGCCTAGTTTTATTCCAAATCATTAAGACTTAAAAAAAAAAAAAAAAAAAAAAGAATATGTATTATAGAAAATTATAAACACTGCCTGTGCTTACCCCAAAAGAAGCCAACCACAATGTAGGACATTTGACTACTTTGAGACCACCATGTTTTATGGAATTCCAAGCTAGCTACATGGAGAACCTGCATGGAAAGAGGGACAACTGAAAGTTGTCCAGACATGACATCACAACCTAGACATGGAAGTGACTAAGTGTTAGATGATTTCATCCTCAGTGACTCTCTGGCCACAGTTTTATGGTGGACCCCAAGCAAGAAGAGTCCAGGGAAGCCCTTTAAACCCCAGAGCTATGAGAGATCGTCACAAATTAATTTCAGCCATTAAATGTTGAAGTGGCTTATTGATGCAGCAAATAAATAACTTGAACATTTCTGTTCTTGATCCTGCCATTTTAATATATACTATTTTCCCAAATCAAATGTCACTTTAATTTTTATTTAATTATTTAAACTAATGAAGAATACGTGAATTATGGATATAAACTCCTGGAGCTCAATTAAAACCTAACAATTACACTCTTAGAGTTACATGAATATATTTTCAATCCATTATCAAAACAGATGTGTTTATTACCCAATTGTTTTTACAAAATGAAAAAGGCAGAAATATTAATCAAGAATATAGACAAATCTCTCATCATCTTTTACTTTTCCTAAGATGTTTTCCTCCTTATCTTCCATTCCTCAATTTCTTCCTTCAGCTGCAATGCATTCCTTGAAGAGAGAACCGTCCTCCCTCCCACACACACGTTTTTCACATTCTTCTAAGAAATTCTCTATACCTAAAACTTACCTTTGAAGAAAATTCACAAGTGAAAAGGAACCCTTTAATAGAATTCATTGTGCATCACTACGGTATCTTTCATCTCCTGAGTTTTTGCCTTAGGAGCTCTGCTGTCATAAATTGAAATAAGGAAGTCTTTTTCTAATAATGCAATGACTCCCCCAGACTTGCTTCTTTCATTATTTTGCCTTTGATGAATGTGTCCAGGACACAAAATACTTTGAAGTTATACCACCCACTGTGTCCTCACTTTTATCACAGTAACTGTCCCTTCCTTCAATCATAAAATTTAGGCTAATCAACTGGCTTTAAAAAAAAGGATATCTATATATGAAACAAGATATATTTAGAGAATTCTCACTTCCATCCACCTCTTCTTTTCCTCTCCCTATAGATAACCACTTTTACTAGCCCTTGATTTATGTTGCCAATGTTTCTTTGCAAAAATAACTGCATATAGACAAACTGAAATAAAGCAACTGTATATCAAGTGATGATATAATCACACAGACAAAATAATTACTTCCAGTGACTTCAGAACATAGTATTTTGACTGACCATAGAATAAATTCTAATGACAAACATAGCTGCAAAGATCAGTATTCTTTTTATCAGTGGCAATATCAGTATTACTGTGTTTATATTTTTATATTGTAGAATATACATTTTGGAACCACATTTTATATGCTGTAGAATATATATTTTTAAAACTATATATGTTTATACGATAGGGCAAATAAGAAGTAATTACATATGACAAAAGAGAAATGACAATAAAACCAAAGAAATTATGTAAAGTACATGGAAGGTTAAACTTAAACTGGAAACACCAGTACCATCTTATGACTTTTTTTCTTTGTAAAATACTTATTTCTGACTTTATCTTTTAAAAAAGGCTTAGAAGTAATGACAACTCAGTAACAATAAGCATCACTAGTGCTCAGATTTTTGTCTCTAAATACCACTTGCCAGAAAAACCAGTTTCTTATAGGATTAACTGGTATCTGGGGAGGAAAATATGCAAAATGAACCTGTCATCTTATACCACCAAAGAAGTTATTAAAGATTAATGAGGTTACATCAATGGGACAAAGGAACATGAAAGGGCTCCTATTAGCCAAAGATTAAAATTTCTGTGCATCTAAAAGGTAATGATTGCAATTCTTTGAAACACGTTGAATATATAAATCCCTATGTTTATAAGGATACTAAAATAAACACAAAAATAAATTTCACTGGTCACCACTAAAAGTAACTGGAGCATCAATGGCTTACTCTGAAATTAACATTTAAAAGGTAAGAATTAAATATTTATCTTATCTATCCTGGGTAAACTCCCTTTCAGAATAACCAAATAGCCTAGCCACTAAGGAAAAGTTCTTCCTTAAATAATTCCAGCTAATGTGGAAAGAATGACAGAGTTAACAAAGCACATGTTTGTGACTTCTAGTAAAATAATTTTAAAGTCATCATTTAGTGG
Organism: Canis lupus familiaris; assembly: GCF_011100685.1. NCBI lineage: Eukaryota > Metazoa > Chordata > Mammalia > Carnivora > Canidae > Canis > Canis lupus. Next base: position 18,505,400 of record NC_049224.1, read on the forward strand.
ATGGAACAATCAGATTTAAAAAATCAATTCAAATTGAATTAAGGATTTGAATATAAGACCTAAACCATAAAACTCCTAGAAGAAATTATAGAGGGGGTAGGATTGTTGACATCAGTCTTGGCAATTATTTTTTGAATTTAACACCAAACGCAAAAGCAACAGAAGCAAAAACAAGCAAGTAAAACTATATCAAACTAAAAAAGTTTTGTAACATGAAGGAAACTGCCAACAAAATGAAAAGGTAGGCAGCAGAATAAAACCATTTGCAAATACTATACTGATAAGGAGTTAAAATCCAAAATATATAAAGAACTGAGGCACTCAAAACCAAAAAACAATCTGACTTAAAAATTGGCAGAGGAAATGAATAGACATTTCTAGAAGAAGGCATACAAATGGCTAACAGGTACATAAAAAAGTGCTCAACATGATTAATCAGTCATTAGAAAAATGCAAATCAAAACCACAATCAAATATCACTTTATTCCTATTGGAAGGGCTGTAATCAAAAAGACAAAGGATACCTGTGCTCACAAAACCCTCACAAGTTGTAGATTTATGAGCAAAGTAATTATTTTAGATTTTAAGTTTTAGGGTGGTTAGCTATGACTGAAGCATATACAATTTGGGGCTACTCTTCAAGTAAGAGTGTACAAAATTAAACACAAAAATTGTTAGAGCCTGTTATGTCTCTTTGCAGCCTCTTGCTTTCATTCTTTCTGTATCCTTTTGTCTAACATGTGTCCCTTATAAACATGTAATTGATTTCTATTATTTTTGGCCCTCTCTGATAGTCTCTGTGCTCTTACTGAGTTTAATTTATAGTCACGTATTATAATTAGTCTTCCATTTAGATCCTTCTCTGCCATTCTATTTGTGCTTTTTGCCCTGCTCTTATGCAGTTTTTTCTGCTCTTGCTTCCCTTCACTGTGCTTGGGACTGATGTGCTTGTTCTCTGAGAGATTTCATTTTTGCCTTATACACCTTTAAACGTTTAGAGTTAAATATCTTCACTTTACTACTGAACAATAAAAGGATAAATATCTTCACCTTACTACTAAACAATAAAAGGATCTTACAATATTCAAAACTGATCATCTGTCACACAAACCCCACTAACATGCTAATTTTACAATATAAGCTCTATCTTATTTTACTTAACTCTCAACATGTAACATTAGAATTATAAAATTTAATCATGAGTATTCTTTGTTTATCCAAATGTTCATTCTCGACTTCAGTCAACATTCCTTGTATCTTACACCTTCCTGGGATCATTTCCTTCTTCCTGAAGTTCATGAGATAACATGCAAATGTCACTGAAATGCTATTGACGTCTGTTACAGACAAAATAGACTCAAGGCAAAAAGCATACAAAGACAGTATACAATAAAAAAAATGTCAACTTAGGAGACAAGCTAAAACAGAGCTTCAAAATATATTTTTAAAAAACTGCTAGAACACCAAAGAGAAGTGAGGGACTTTAGTATTCTCTCTCCCTTTTTTCTGTACTTAATATGTCAAGTACATAAAAATTAGGAAGAATATGGAGGGCATGAACCCCACAGTTATATTAAACTTCATCTGATGGGCATACAGAATATACCCCAATAACCAAAGAATACAATGCTATTTTGAGCACAGAGGAAAGGTTAATAAAAATTGACAACAAATTCCAAAAACTGGATAGCATCTAGTGCTTGCGTTCTGAATACAATAAAATTCATTTATAAATTAACAATATCAAAAGACAAAAATAGGGCAGCCCTGGTGGCACAGCGGTTTATAGCGCCGCCTGCAGCCCAGGGCGTGATCCTGGAGACCCGGGATCGGGTCCCATGTCGGGCTCCCTGCATGGAGCCTGCTTCTCCCTCTGCCTGTATCTCTGCCTCTCTCTCTCTGTGTCTCTATGAATAAGTAAATAAAATCTTAAAAAAATAACAATATTTTAAAAAAAGATAAAAATAAAGCAGCATCATTTGGAAACTTTTTAAAAGGCCTTAGAAAGAGGGGCTCTGGGTGGCTCAGTCAGTTAAGTACCCAACTCTTGGCTTCAGCTCAGGTCATGATTTCAGGATCCTGAAACCAAGCTGCCTGTCGCCCCGCCCTCGGCAGGGAGTCTGCTTGCCTCTCTCCCTTACCCCCTACTCCCTCTCTCCCTGTTTCTCTAATAAATAAATAAAATCTTTTTTAAAAAAATAAAAGGCTTTAGAAAGGATCATGAGTTAAAGCAACAATAATAATTATTATTATTATCATCATCATTATCATCAAAGCAGCAATTATTCAGCATCAAAAACTGAAGATGTAAAACCTGATCAAAGAGTTTAGGGAGATTTCTCTAAGGAAGTACCTATATTAGAAAATAAAAAGACGGGGATCCCTGGGTGGCTCAGCGGTTTAGCACCTGCCTTCAGCCCAGGGCGTGATCCTGGAGACCCGGGATCAAGTCCTGCGTCAGGCTCCAAGCATGGAGCCTGCTTCTCCCTTTGCCTGTGTCTCTGCCTCTCTCTCTCTCTCATGAACAAATAAATAAATCTTTAAAAAATAAAAAGACTACGAGATTAATGTGCTAAGGATCCAAAAGAATTTATATCATAAAATTAGCATGTTAGTGGGGTTTGTGTGACAGATGATCAGTTTTTATTTTATCCAAAATAAAAGTAAGAAAAGAAATGTTAGGAGCTGACGCTTGAGCTCTAGTAGCTTCAAGGTAAATTTAAATCCTCTTCAGGAATCTAGAGGAGGCAAAAGGAGCAAAGGAAGAGGTTAGGTTATCCTTCATATACTCTAATCATCAAAAATTTGGGTTTCACGTGTGACAATATTAGCTAATAGCTAAAAGCTAGGCTATTCTAATTCCTCTACATGTGTTAACTTCTTTGATCCTCTGTGGAGACAGGGGAACCCTCTTGCACTGTTGGTGGGAATGTGAACTGGTGCAGCCACTCTGGAAAACTGTGTGGAAGTTCCTCAAAGAATTAAAAATAGAGCTACCCTACCATCCAGCAATTGCACTGCTGGAGATTTACCCCAAAGATACAGATGCAGTGACACAGCAGGACACCTGCACCCCAAAGTTCATAGCAGCAATGTCCACAATAGCCAAACTGTGGAAGGAGCCTCAGTGTCCATCGACAGATGAATGGATAAAGAAGATGTGGTCTATGTATACAATGGAATATTACTCAGCCACTAGAAACGACAAATACCCACCATTTGCTTCAATGTGGATGGAACTGGAGGGTATTACGCTGAGTAAAGTAAGCCGATCAGAGAAGGACATTCTATGGTTTCACTCATTCAAGGAATATAAAAAATAGTGAAAGGGATTAAAGGGGAAAGGAGAGAAAATGAGTGGGAAATATCAGAGAGGGTGATGGAACATGAGAGACACCTAACTCTGGGAAACGAACAAGGGGTAGTGGAAGGGGAGGCGGGCAGGGGGGATGAGGTGAATGGGTGACGGGCCTTGAGGGGCGCACTGGAGGGGATGAGCACTGGGTGTTATGCTATATGTTGACAAATCAAACTCCAATAAAAAAAAAACTTCTTTGATCCTCATAGCAACCATTTAAAATATAAGATAGGTACTATTAATATGCTCATTTTCTGATGAGGAGCCTGACATACAGATTAAACATATTTGTTAAGGGACACCTAGGTGGCTCAGTGTCTGCCTTTGGCTCATGGAATCCAGGATCCAGTCCCACATCGGGTTCCCTGCATTCCTGCTTCTCCCTCTGCCTCTGTCTCTGCCTCTCTCTGTGTCTCTCATGAATAAATAAATAAATCTCAAATAAATAAATACATACATACATACATTTGTTAAGATTAGACCTCAAAAATCCAAAGCCAGGATACAAATCTAAGCACTCAAGGTCCAGATCCCATGCTCTTAACTAAATACTAGATTAATATTCTCTATTAACAAAGGAATCTTGCTAGGAAAGATCTTGTAGGAAAGACAATTTTAAAAGTCACTATATCTAAACATCCTATCATATAAAAAGTCATTAAGTGAAAAATGCACATCTTATTTTCTTCTATAATCAAACCCAGCCTCTTATTGGCAGCCTACTCACTACATGGTGTACTAAAGACATCAGCCCTATACTCAATGCTTAATGATGTAATAAGAATGGTCATATTATGTAGAATTTCACACTCACAGTGATTTTCCATTTTGCAAAGTAATTAGTTCTCAGCATAGATTTTATTTGTGGCTGACATGATACTTTAATAAGAGTAGAAGCAATGAAAAAAGGCAAATATGCAGCCCTAACTCTCTCCATGCTTAAATTCATCTCCTGTGTCGAAATGAGCTGGGGAGGGAGGGAAAAGGTGTTAGCTGCCTAGAAGAGTAGGGTTAAGAAGATTTATAAGATTTAGAAACATGGTGCCAATGAAATGGTTGGGATTTTAAAATGTTAAAAATCACTATAAAATCTGAATTTTGAGGTCAGTAGCTACGATAAAATGTAAAAGTAGAAATCATCAACTAAGCGTGGTTTAGAGTGCTTCAGTAAACACTGAATGAATGAATGAATGAATGGCCAACCCCCAATATCACAGCACTCATGAATATTAGTGAGAAGTTAAAGAAGATGAAATAAAATCCTCTAAGCTAAAACAGCTTCTGGAAATTCTTTAATTATATTATTTCGAGGTCTCAAGTAGTACATATAGTACTGACTTACAAAAGTTAGGGCATTCTAATCACCTAAAAACAAGAACAATTTCCTGAGTTTGCTGACTTTCTCCAAGAAAGGTACTTAAATTATTATGTAAAACTGCCACTCAGGATCAAATTGGTTGTAATGATATTCTAAGATTATCTCTAATTATTTATAATTTTGGTAACAAATGTTCAAAAGAAGTGAAGTCCTGATTGAAGTTTGGAAATATTTTTATTATAGTGAGTTTTCCAATGTAATGCTAATTGATGAAACAGATCTATTTATATCAGGAAATTTAAGATAAGTCAATTCATTTTAAAATTAACAATTAATATTTTTGTGAGCCATCAAAAAATAATAGATTATGATATTACTATGATTATTAATGAGTGGACAACTTTTGGTCATCAAATCGAAGACCTGAGCTTGTTCCTGTTTTTAATAAATTTTGTTGACTTCTATAATTTGTTTTAAGATTTTACTTATTTATTCATGAGAGACAGATTGTAAGAGAGAGAGAGAGAGAGAGAGAGAGGCAGAGACACAGGCAGAGGGAGAAGCAGGCTCCATGCAGGAAGCCCAACATGGGACTAGATCCCGGGCCTCCAGGATCATGTCCTGGGCTGAAGGCGGCGTAAACCACTGAGCCACCTGGGTTGTCCATAATTCTTCTTTTTATCTATAAAGTAAAAGTTAATAACTTACAAGCATGTGGTTAAGATTACATGAATTAATTCATATGGATCTATGTTGCAAATCACAAGATACTAACCAAATATATTTTTTAGGTTTTTTTCAAAAAACCTTAAAATATTTTGCCTCCACCAAAATTAAACAAATTTGTTGAAATTTGTTTGTTCATATTTGTTTACTTTATAAAATATACCAGACTCTTTCAGGAAATTAGTTAAGGTTTCAGATAAACAAAGGCATAAATGCACACACACACACACACACACACAAACCAGAATTACCGAGATCTAATACACTATACATAAGTGAACTGGACTTGTCTTTTACTTAAAGCCCAATTCTCAATCAACTGATTTATTGAATTGCCCTCATTAACAAAACAACATTTTAAACCTTCTGTAATCTGACTTAGAAGCAAAAATAATTTTTTTCTCATTTTGGTAGTTCAACCAGTATCCTTTAGATGAATCCCTAAAGAAAACACAGAAGTCATCAGAGAATTGAGTTCAGTGTGCATCAGATAACATCCAATCATATTTCTGACATTAGCATATCCAACATAGATCAATTACTATGTCAGCCTGGAGCATAATTCCTTCTTAGGACAACCTATAGCCAGTGGTGAGGGAAAAGTCATTGGCCTAAATAAATAAATAAATAAGGAAAAAAAAAATAAAAATCATTGGCTGCAAACTCTTGTTTTCTCACAATCTAATCTTGTCTTAAATGTCTTAGTTAATTGACAGAGGTCTATGCAACGTAAGTTCCAAGTGATGAACCTTCAAGCCATACCTGATTCATCTGCCCCATAATGTAACCATGAGCTTAAAAGAAGGTATAAAAGAAAAGGAAGAAGTTTCTCCTGATTGCATCCTGGCTATTGTATCCACCTTCCCAAGTGACCCAGCAATTCCACTCATAGATATATAACCAACGGAACTGAAAACACATGTTCACACAAAAACTTATATATCAGTGTCCATAATATAATAGTCAAAAATTAGAAACAACCCAAATGTCTATCAATTGATGAATGGATAAAGGCAGTATAGTCATATATTCATAGAAAGAAATATTGTTCAGCCACAAAAACAGAATGAAGTAGTGATATATGCTACAGAATGATAACTCTGTAAACACCATGGTGAGTAAAAGGCGGCAGACACAAAAGGCCACAGACTGTATGATTCCAGTCACATGAAATGTCCAGAACATGCACATCTGCAGACACACAGATTGGTTGCCAGGGACTTGGGGGTGGGAGATGATGGGGAGGGAAAGCTAAGGAGTACCTAATTTCATTTTGAGGTAATAAAAATGTTCTGCAATAGACGGTGATAACAGTTGTCCAACTCTGTAAATATATCAAATACAACCGAATTACACACTTTTAAAGTGGGGGCAACTCCTGGGTGGCTCAGCTGTTGAGCATCTGCCTCTGCTTCAGGGCCTGATCCCAGGATCCAGGATTGAGTCCCACATCTGGCTCCCTGCATGGAGCCTGCTTCTCCCTCTGCCTGTATCTCTGCCTCTCTCTCTCTCTCTCTCTCATGAATGAATGAATGAATGAATGAATAAATAAATAAATAAATAAATCCAACTGATGCTGCACTTCTAGCCATCTCTTTCTCTTCTTTCAACAGCTGCAGTCAAGTTGATCTAATGTGTATCTGGGACAAGATACCTGGATCACTCCTCCCTCTGCACTCTGATCCAAGCTACTCCTTGCGCTCTTCTCTCTACCTCTCTCCACTCCCTCTTCTCCACCATTCTTCAAAGTCCAGATCAATTCCCACTTTTTCCATAACACTTTCCATCTCTAGCTGACTAGTCTGCCAGAGGACAGGTAAGCCTTCTTTATTTCATTCCTGTTCATCAACACTACTGAATTTAGTTGCATAATATACTAATGACTCTAATTATAGCTGCAGATATGGCTTTGTCTTTATATCAGAGGCTGGAAATAGAAAAGTCATGCAATTTTTTTCATATACGTTCTTAAATTATATTGATCACTTGCCAGGCTTATATCTAAAACATTTCTCGTGATCATGCCTTCTTTCAGTGAAACATTCTTTGAAAAATAAGAAATAATTTTATTTCCAAATAATTACATAGGAACAACTTTGCAAAAACAGTGTTGCATAAAAAAGATGAGCTAAATTGAATTACTGCCCCATGGTGGATTAAAGGATAATATCATTTCAATTATCCTAACAAAAGGATTATCAAAACATAGAGTGGTTCCTTAAGAAGAATATGGTATGTGCAAGAAGTATATTAATATTACCTAGTTATCAGAATTCATAACTAAAGAAGCTAACAAAATCTTATCTTTGATTAGCACAAATACAAACCCTTGAATAATTTCCAGTGTGCTTCAGAGCACTTGCCCACCTGTTATAACACTTAAAATTTTTTTCTCTCTTTTACACAAATTCCCCACAGAATTCTTTCTTGTAGAAAGAGTGCAAAGTCAATATAAATAATTAAGAACTGCTTCTTCTCTGTTAATTTTGAGTCATCTCACTTAATTCCCTGTAGAACATATATACCCTCTGTTCACTTTGCCTACTACACGCAGAAATAAACTATTAAGAACGCCACACAATGCCTTTTTTGAAGTTGTATTTTGAAGCCATTCTATTTGAAGCTATTCTGCATCTTTCAACCTGTGCCACATTTCAATAATGACTATTTAATAATTACAATCATCCCCTTATTAGCTTGGCATTTCATTTTCCTTGCCTTATGGCACCCCACAGTCGAAGGCAAGGAAAACTCTCTGTTGATTAGTTATTTAAGACCAGCAACAATAACTATGCTGGAGAGAAGGCTACTTGGAGAGGATTACATAAGAGCTGGAGCTCAACTGCCTCAGACAGAGAGCAGCAAATTATAAACCCAAGTACTTCATTGCATGTAACCAAATTGGCTAGTTGAAATGCTAATTGCCTTTCAGCAAAACTAAAGACAGACAGGGGACCCTGTGCTTCAGAGAATGAAATGCATTTTTACTCCACTTCTGCACTATTGTCTTGCTGAGAATCATTTGAAATCTATTCATAAAGGTAGCTCTTTCCCTAACCTTTAAAATGTGGGAAATTTATTTAGCCCCTACCAGCACCTCCAATGCGCTGAAGTGCCAAGATGCGAACAGATGGTTGGATTTAAGCCATGTTAAGCCCCTAATAAAGTAAGGCATGAAAGAATTCTATGTTCAAATATATAGCACAAATCAAGAAAACGTACCTAGGAAAAGGGCAAGAGTAAGAAATAAGTTTCTGAATTAAAGTAATCAAATAATACGATCTTTAAAACGTTAATATTTTCAATGTAATTATATTCAAATGCACACGGAAAGAGTTATCATTGCCCATCTCAAAGAGACCCCAGCCTCCCTTTATACCTAATAATTTTTGTATTAGTTCAAAACTCATCTATGGAGAATTATTCCAACAGCCAATTTCCCCCCTTTATATGAAAAAGAGTCCATTTGAGGTTTCAGAATCCTGAATAAATGAATGAGAAATGCCCTATCAGCATCCTGCCCTCATTCTGAGGTATAGCCAGCCTTACGCCTCACTGCACCAGAAAGGGCCCCATGACCACCTGCCCAGCAGCTGGGGGAGGGACTTGGTCTGGTACATTTGAAAGTGTATAGTGTGTCACAGTGGAATCCGAAAACACAGCCTTTGTATTACCACAGCCTCCTGTGTCCCAGCTCCACCCTTCTCCTCCTCTACCACACCTCCTTCAGGGCAACAGAGCTCGGGTGCTGCGGCCTCTTGTGTGGCCTGACATCCTGACACATTGGGGAACTCTCCATACATGCAAAGATGCCTCCTGTCCCCTGACTCCTGCCTTGTGAAGGGAGAAAAACGGGCATGCATGCATAGGGAAATCAACTTTTTGTACTATATCATGCTGTAGGAGATAGAGTCTTATTATCTTCCCTTTGCAACAAGGATCATCATTTGTATAACGTTTGAGCTGCCTGGGAGTCAAAGAATACCAAGTAGAACTTTAAATCGGAAACAGTTCCAATAAATAATTCAGCTCTTACCCTGATTCAGCAAGAGTTATGGGGGGGAAAAAAAGACATCTTTCTGGCTGGATGGTCATCAAAATCTTTGGATAGTGGACTCCCGGGGGGGTGGGGGTGGGGTCTTTCCCCTGTACTGTTTGAATTTCCTACATGATTTTATATTATCTTTACAATCAGAAAAAAAAGTTATTTCCAGGTCAGAGAGAGAGAGAGAAAAATATATATTCAACTGCATGCAATGCTAAGCTGTTGGACTTTTCCCACAAAATCAGGGGAATGCCCAGCCAGATCTCTCTCACCATGGTCACACTACATTTTATAATCAAATTAAGCAATCATGATCTAAGGACCTCAATTGGGATCCCTGGGTGGTGCAGCGGTTTAGCGCCTGCCTTTGGCCCAGGGCACGATCCTGGAGACCTGGGATCGAATCCCACGTTGGGCTCCCGGGGCATGGAGCCTGCTTCTCCCTCTGCCTATGTCTCTGCCTCTCTTTCTCTCTCTGTGACTATCATAAATAAATAAAAATTAAAAAAAAAAATCTAAGGACCTCAATATGCTTTAAAAGCATCTGTAAATTATCTACATGAAAGAAAGTAATGACTGCACCAGTGCCTGCTTTGTGCAGATTTTTGGACCTAGGGCATAAAATAATGACTTACCAAACATAAATAGGTAACAAAGCCTGTAACAAATTCAATATATTAGCCACTTTGCTAAACTCTGGAGATACTAGATAAATATATAATATAGTCACTGGCCTCAAAGATTTAGTATCCTAACTGGGAGACCTTGAGATTTCCAGTAACAGCAGGAGAAATATTAAGAGCATGAGGCAGTGTTTGGTTGAGTGTCAATATCAAGCATGTAATAACCAAGTTAATCAGTCATCATGCTTCTCACTTATTAGTTTATGGGAATATCCAGGTGACTCAAGTCATAAATGCAAAAAGAGAATGTATGACTTTAAGTCTCTCAACTCCTCTATGTTTCAGTTTCCCCAAATATGAAATAAAGGGGTTGTCTAGTTTAACTCCAAATTTCCTCCCAGTGCTTAAGGAGTGCAACAGTGTATTCACAGCCTATGACTTTCTGAACATTAAAGGATCATATACGTAACCTAAGGCAAAATGTATTTTCCTTGTCCGTCCTCCCTGGTCATAGATCTTTCTGCCTCAGTTTTTTCATCTGCAAATCAGGATAATAGTATTTGATGATTAAATACAGTTACTCTTTTTAAAGAGCCTAGAATTCTAATATACAGTGAGCATTCAATAAATGTAGTACACTATTATCATTCATCGTGGGAACATGAACAAAAGGGTCTAGTCACAGCTAATTCTGTTGTGAACACTCTTTTTCTTTGGGTAGAGCATGGGCAAGGACACCAGCAGTAGAAAGATATGTGAAGTACTGTGCTTAACACTAGCCTCTGCCTTACCATATTATATCTAACCATTACTTTTATTACCATAAAAGTATTTATAGTCCAAACATTTCTCACATTATCATTTTCTGACAATGAATACAACTGGCATTCAATATTTGACATGTACACAGCATAGAACTAACTGCTGTTATTAAAATATAATCAACGTTGACTGATACACCATTTCTATTTCCGATATCAAGATTCAATGTTGTTCCCTAATTAATTTGCAACTCATTATGGATTTACATTTTAGTCTAAGATGAGTTCTTAGTTGATGTTTATGGGTGATTTCAGCTTTTAATCATCACATTCAGTATACTGTAGATGCTTGGAGCCCTCAGGAAAGATCCTTGATCAGCTCTTAATAACTAGGGAACTTTTGCAAGGAGCTTAAACTTTCCATGCCTCAGTATCATTATCTGTAAATTGGGATAATACTAATCTATGTCTCGTGGTAAGTGTTAAATAACCTATATAGAGGTCTTCTCGGAATTCATTAAATAACAGGCATTCAGTATGGGGTGGCTGCTACCGTCACTTAGTATGGAAATAACTTTGAGATAAGAATTTAGACATACTTATTTTTAGTGTATACATGTTGGCTACTTCCTTTAAAAAGTTATAATCTTGAGACTTACTATTTCTACCTGAAATAAGTCTTTTCGGTCACTTGGTCCAATCCCTTTATTTTGTAAATTAGGAAAAGTCAGGCATAGAAGAATGGAGGAATGTCCAAAGTCACTGTAAGTTAATTGCAAGCCAGGACTTGTATCTAATTGCATATATTTAAAAGATTTTATTATGTCACAGTTCAGGGAGTATTTGGTACTCCCTGTAGCAAATCACCCAAAAATAAATTGTTGGTGTTCACCTGTATCTCAACTAGAACATCTTGTTTTTAATTACTTGTTTTTGTTCCACCTTAAGTGTTTTGATAAACGATACACAGGAGAAAAAGCACTTTAGTAGCTTAAAGTAATAACTTCAGAAAGAATTTTTAAATAATGCCATATTACCTACGGTATATTTTTTTAGCTTTATCCTAATGGCTACTTTGCACTCTCAAGAGTCGGTATGAGTACTTTCTAAGAGTCCACAGCTTACATATAAACACATTACACACATTTTTAAAGGTTGTGGATTTTGTGAAATGCTAAAAGTCAGTCTAAAATAAAAGTTACAACGAGTACGTTAATACTGCACCTTAAGATGAGTCCTAGCATAGTTTCTTGGTTTTAATTCTAATAAAAAAAAATTCAGATTCTTGAAGACGTTAAAGAATGTCTAAGCTCTTTTAAAAAGTATGTTATTCTTCAGCTCCAGACCAATTCCAAACTCCCTGAAACCAACATTTTACTGAAAATTCTTCTACACGGTGGTTACTTTTGAACCCAAGCCTCCCTAAGTCCATTTCAACGTTCCCATTATTAGTTATCACCTATGGGGCGCTGTTCTTGGTCGGTTATTTTCCAAGCACACTTTTTAAAATTAAAGCTCGGGCTGGGGTTTCAAACGAGCCGAGAAGAGAAGAAAGGCCAGTTTCGCCTCCGCTCACTCCCGTGTTGCCTTCCTGGAGCGGAGGCTGCTTCGGAAGGGGCGGCGGGCAGGACCCGGGGAGGATGTGGAGGACGTGGGCAGGGCGCGGGTAGGACGCGGAGAGGACGCCCGCAGGACTGGGGAGGACGCGGAGAGGATGCAGGGAGGACGTGGAGAGGACACCGGCAGGGTGCGGGGAGGGCGCGCGCAGGGCGCAGAGAGGACGCGTGCAGGGCGCGGGGAGGGCGCGGGGAGGGCGCGGGGAGGGCGAGGGAGGACGCAGCAGGGCGCGGGGAGGACGCGGGGAGGATGAGGGAGGACGCCGGCAGGGCGCGGGGAGGGCGCGGGGAGGACGCGGGAGGGCGCGGGGAGGGCGCGACGAGGACGCGGAGAGGACGAGGGAGGACGCAGCAGGGCGCGGGGAGGACGCGGGGAGAATGAGGCAGGGCGCGGGGAGGGCGCGGGGAGGGCGCGGGGAGGGCGCGGGGAGGACGAGGCAGGACGCGGGCAGGGCGCGGGGAGGACGCGGGGAGGGTGCGGAGAATATGCGGGCAGGACGCGGAGAGGACGCGGGGAGGGCGCGGGCAGGGCGCAGAGAATATGCGGGCAGGACGCGGGCAGGGCGCGGGGAGGGCGCGGAGAAAGTGTGGGCAGGACGCGGAGAGGGCGCGGGGAGGGCGCAGAGAATATGCGGGCAGGACGCGGGCGCCTCCGCACGCCCCCCCGCCCCTCGCACGGCCTCAGCCCGCGGCGCGCCTCCGCCTCCGCCTCCGCCCGCAGCAACAGGTGCGCGAGCGGCGCGCCACCCTCCCCGGAGCCCGGGATGCTCGCAGCAGCACCCGCGGCCACGGCCTACCTAGCCCTGGGGACACCGACATCCGCGCGCGCCGCGGTCCCCGCCGGTCCCCTCGCACGCCGCCGTTCTGCCTCTCGCCCGCGTCCCCAGGGTTCGCCGGGGCTGCTGGCTCTGCCTCCCGCGGTCGGGTCAGGACGCTGGCTCCATTCTCCCCCCCGCCCCCCTGCATCCTCCGTCTGCTCCAATAGGACTCGCGGCTCCCCGGGCTGCGCTCACCTGACCAGCGGAGCGGGGGTGGCCGCCCAAGGCAGCGCGCCCCCGTCTGCGCAGCGGGCAGCCAGGTCTGCGCTCCGGCGTCGGGAACACCCTGCAAAGGCCACCGCTAATGGACTGTTCCGGCAGCGAGGCGCCAGGCCGACCTGCCTGCGCGCGGGACCCGGAGCCTGGGCCCGGCCCGCGCGGCTGCGGAGGTGCGCCCCGCGCCCTGGGCTGCTGCGCTCTTTGGTCGAACTTTCTAGTTTGTCCGCTTAGGCACGAGCGCGGCACGCACCCCACCCTGCCCCCCGGCTGGCGGGCGCTCCGCCCTGGGTACGCCCCTGGAAGCAATTCCCAGGGTTCTGAGAAAGGCCATTTACGGATTCTTGTCCCTGTGCTACAGACATTTATTTTAACTTTGACAGGCGCACCCCATTGAGATGTTCAAAATGAGAATTTGCGCACAAATTGATGAAATATTAGAAATGAGGACTCTACCCTTACTTGTACTTATGAGCGCAGACTCGGGTCAACATACAGGTAAATTCCTCCCTCCTACGGTTGTTAGAAGGACAAGATGAATGAGACTGAGAGTTGCAGTGCTACAGCTGACACGTGTTAAACCCCAATAGATGTTGGCAACTAGGGGATCCCTGGGTGGCTCAGCGGTTTAGTGCCCGCCTTTGGCGGTGATCCTGAAGACCTGGGATCGAGTCCCATGTCGGGCTCCCTGCATGGAGCCTACTTCTCCCTCTGCTTGTGTTTCTTCCTCTCTCTCTCTGTGCCTCTCATGAATGAATAAATAAAATCTTGAAGAAAAAAAAAAAAGATGTTGGCAATTATTTCCAGGGCTTAAAAAAAATCTTTTTCCTCTATAGTAATCTCCATCAAATCACTTTTCGGGAACTCTGAATTTCTGAACTCTATAGGCACTCTTAGCCTAAGTAAAACTCCCGAGGTCCGCAAAGTGCAAATGCTTATCTACATCAGAGATTTTTTTTTTTAAAGCACACGCAGCATTCTTAGAAGTTGCAAACCCGGGAGGAGCTTAAAGATTAGCAATTAGCGGTCCAACACTACGTCACTGCTGATTTTATTTTATTTTTTAAGATTTTATCTATTTATTCATGAGAGACAGAGAGAGAGGCAGAGACACAGGCAGAGAGAGAAGCAGGCTCCTTGCAGGGAGTCTGATGTGGAACTTGATCCCGGGACTCCGGGATCACTCCCTGGGCCAAAGGCAGACGCTGAATCGCTTTGCCACCCAAGCGTCCCTCACTGCTGATTTTATGAATGAAAAAAATTAACATCAATGCTGATTAAATGGCTTAAAGTCAGAAACAGGAGTAGGTCTTATGTCTCCTAATTCCAAATACAGGGCATAAGGGTACCCTTTGTAATGAATCTCAATTGGAATAACTAGGTAGTTACTTTGAGTTGCTATAGTTACTTTGGGCCGCAAACTGCTCTCAAGCAGTACTAATTTAGCATTATTATGGACTGTTGCCGAGCATCACATCGCACAGCTGCAACAGTCAACAAACAGTTGGGCACTAAGGCAAAGATGATTCAGACAAAAGGGTTCTGGTACAGAAACTGTAGGAATGCAAATGCTGCACTTCAAAGCATGAGAGTAGGTAGTGAGAAAAGCAACCTAAATGATCAAGGGCATTGAATAGCTTTCCTGTGATGCTCAACTACAAAGGTGGACGGGGTCTAAAAACTGTAAATCCATGGGGGCATAGTCAAAGAGTAGACACAGATGTGCTTACTATAACCTACAGTACGGAAACTGAAACATGCAGACAATTTATCACCAAGACAGTGAATCAGTTATTCATGTGGTGATAATGTGAAACAGAAAAATATAATACCAGAAAAATGTTTTCTAGACATTGATTTAAACGTGTGTTGTTAATATGCCCCCAAAGATTTACAGCTTCTACATTATTCAATATTCTATATTCAACAACAGTTTTATTATATAACTCATAAAAAGGCTTTATTTCAGGCTAAATGTTACATTAGTTTATTAAGACCCTGTCAAAGTCAGTGTCTATCAACCTATTCTGGCTTTATCATTGTTTCACCAGGTCCTGTGATGAAACACATTCTCCACAACTGGATTTACTCAGCATGCATTTTTACTCTGTGTAGGATACCATCTTGTGCACTGTTATGAATTGAAATGAAACCTTAAACCCACTCTCCTTCTTAAAGCTGCCTCAGGGAACTAAGTAATTCATTAACAATTTTTACTGAGTGTTTAGGGAGAAGAAGACCCTGAAGACACTGTGGGTAAAACAGTGATCCCTACAACACAACCCTAAGTGCCCTGGCTCGTAATGTCTAGGGTGAAAGTTTAATGAGCCAAAAAAGCAGAAGATGCCAAGCAAAAAAAATAGAGCATCCCAGAAAGTGCTAGAGGTGTTCCAAGAGGAAGAGATTATGTGGAATGGTGAGAGCCTCTCCAGAGAGCTTATGATCTTTGCCTTGAAAAATAAAATACTAGGAAACAGAATAGCTGGTACTTTTAGCACAAGTATGTGATAATATGGTGTAGATGCTATCAAATGCTGGGAAGTACTCACTGGATGCCCAACACATTTAAATCTGAATTCCTCACATGGATTAAAAGGACCACATGATTCTGCCCCCAAATTCCTCTCTAGCCTCGTCTTGTACCATTCTCCTTTTCACTGTATTCCTATCATGCTCACTTTCTTTCTGTGGCTCAAACACATCAAAATCCTTCCTTCCTGAGAACCTATGCACTAACTTTCCCATCTACCTGGCACACTGTTGATGGAGATATTCATATGGCTGGCTTCTATCATCTCCCTCATTTGAGAAGTAGCTGAACTATCCTTTCCTCACAAGAATCGTCCTAATAACTTCTATAGGCACTCTTAGCCATTACCCTGTTGTATTTTCTTTATATCATTTATCCTAATAAATACCTTATTTGCTTATTTAGGCGCTTTTGTCTACTTGTAAAAAAAAAACCCTTCATGAGGGGTAGGTCCTATGTTTCATTTGCTATTCATTACCTTAGTGGCTAGAATAGGCTCTAGGATATAGTGGTAGAAATACAACACATTTGGAAGAGAAGGAGGAAGGGCAGGCAGGCGCACATAATAGAATAGGGTTTCATAAAGAACCTGGAAGACTGCCATATAACTATGGCTCCTAAAGCCTATGTCCTGGTGCTTCACAATTTTACATTGGAAAACATGACTTGATCCCATATTAAAATACAGGTACACTTATAACAGAGATATTCCACTTGCAACATTGAGAGATTTTGTTCTTCAAGTCATGCTTTGACAAGGAAAATAGAAAGGAAGTATATTCCTGGGCATGTAGACGTGGGAGGTGGCAGGTGCTGCTGAGAGAGAAGGGTGTTGAAAGGAAAGTTGAAATTTCTGAAGACAAAGGTAGCCAAGTTCCTAACTCGACCTAAATGCTGCACTGATGGAGTGTAAATCTTTTTCCTCTATAGTAATCTCCATCAAATCACTTTTCGGGAACTCTGAATTTCACACCGTCAAAAAGTAATTAGTTTGCTTAAACCCTATAAGAAAAGTACTGGTGTCATACAATTTTTCTACCTTCAATTTAGCTAGCCTTGCACACTAAGCCTTATAAATCTCCAAAGATCTTTGTAGTTCCTTGAAAAGGCTATTTTTCATAATCGACATTCTGAGTGCAGGTATCAAAGAGTAGGTATACATGAGGGAATTTAAGCAAGCTTAGGCAGTCTCCACTTTGCCTCACCTCCAAAAAAGTAAAAGGAGGATGTTTACTGCAAGAGTGTCCAAATCTGTCTGCCAGAGGCTTCTTCTGTTTAGGCCTTAGATACCAGAGAGGAAACAAATTAAGACTTGTCAGGAGCTTGCCAGACTCAGACGCCTTTTTCTCTCCATGTTCCCATCAGACCCACCCAGGCTACTATTCCCCCTTCTCTCCTCCCTTGCACACCAATATGTAGTAAAGTTCTCAATAACATGTAGTGTTTATCATCTTAGCACTCCATGAAGGAAAAACAGAGCTTAAACCCAAGTCCTCAAAGAGCCTGGGTACATAGTAATAGCTCATGAAATATTTGTTGGACGAATGATGTGACCAGACAGATAAGTGAGGAGGAGGCCCGTGTCAGACCCAGTTAGAATTTGTGAGCCAAAGAGAATAATTCCTGCAACACAGGGATCAGAGAATCCATCTAATAACTAAGCATACTTGAAGCTGACATTCTGTTCCCAGGTCAGAAAACACAAGTATTCTTGAACCTTTCGAGAATACAAAGCCTCAGAAAATCTGAGCGATTCTTGGAACACTCTCACACAGAGCTAATCCTTGGTGTTACCACTTAATTGAACACTACTCCAAACTGATTTTCATTTAACTCTCTCTTGCTTGCCAATACATAAAAGCCTACAGCCTCTGAGCTGCCAGACCTTGCTTTTCCTCTTTTTCAGATAATACCATAGTCCTGCTGGCTGCAATGCATATTTTAAATGAGTACCTATCTAACCAGAAGTATTGTAGACACTCTGAAAATGAACTTCCCTCCTGTAGCCTGCTTTGAATAGGGGAAAGAGATACAAAATTGTGATCACTGAAAGTACAATGTGACCAGTGCTGTCAGAGCATATAAAGATGGTTCAGAGAAGGGAGAGATGAAATTATTGGATTGCATCCAGTTAACTTTCCTCTTGTCTCTAATAGATCGGTCACACTTGCCCTGATTTGGTTCCCAGGACTTATTGTAATCCTGCCTCACAGAACAGACAGTGCTCCCAGTTAGCTCTGGATCTAACCTAGCCATGCTGTGATCAAGTCACATTGAACAGAAAACATATATAAAAATAATTTTAAACCTTTACAGCAGAGGTCAGAAAACTTTTTCAACAAAGGGCCAGACAGTAAATAATTTAGGCTTGTGAGCCATGCAATCTCTGTCACTAATACTCAACTCTGCCACTGTAGTGGGAAAGCACCCAAAGCCAATATGTAAACAGATGGGCATGGCTGTGTTCCAATTAAAACTGATTTACAAAAGCAGGCAGCGGCCAGAAATGGCTGAAGGGCCAAAGTTTGCTGACCCCTGCTCTATGTAGAAGCAAAGGTACTTTAGTTATCAGGTTCTGTTTTGATACTTGTATTTGAAATTGATTAATTCACTCACCAAACACTTATTGCCAGTGATATATGATGCTTTGGACATGTAAAGATGAATTGGCATGTGGTCCCAGTCCTCAAGAAGCTTTCTTTTTTTTTTTTTAAGATTTTATTTATTTATTCATGAAAGACATAGAGAGAGAGGCAGAGGGAGAAGCAGGCTCCACACAGGGAGCCTGATGTGGGACTTGATCCTGAACTCCCAGGATCATGCCTTGAGCCAAAGGCAGACCTTCAACCATTGAGCCACCCAGGCGTCGCTCAAGAAGCTTTCTTAGCTGACTTTGCTGTCCTGTTCCACAAGGACATATTATATATATTCTAGTCTGATTCTTTGTAATTAATCTGGACTATTCCTTGTCCTAGGTACTCGTTTTGTAATATACTGTTTCTTTTTTCTCTGCCTAGTTTCTGATCAATATTTTCTTTTTTTTAAGATTTTTGTTTGTTTATTCATGAGACACACAGAGAGAGAGAGAGAGAGAGAGAGAGAGAGGCAGAGACACAGGCAGAGGGAGAAGCAGGCTCCATGTGGGGATCCCAATGCAGGACTCGATCCTGGGATTCCAGGATCACGCCCTGGGCTGAAGGCGGGTGCTAAACCTCTGAGCCACCCAAGATTCCCCACTGATCAATATTTTCTATGAGCTTCACAACATCTATATATTCAGATCCTGGCTAAACTCTTCTTGCTCTAATCTAAATTCTTACCCTTAACAGTCTTGCCTGGAGTTCTTCATTCTCACCCTCTTTGAAAACAACAGCAAAAACAAAAAAAGGAAAGAAAAGAAAAAAAGAAGCAGCTAACAGCTATTATCAACATATGTACCAACTGGGGCTACTTGTTCATTTGCTTTGAACTCTGTACAGTATTATAAGTCAATGTACTGAATCGGCCATTTTCATCTCCCCTAGAACTGGGGATTTAGCCCAAGTTGGAACCAAAGAAACAAATACCTGACTTCAAAAGAAAGCTGCCAAACACTGAGACCAGATTCTGCTCCCAGGGCTTTTTAAGAGGTAAAATGACAATATAGGACAATTATCTACCTCCATCGTCACCCCAGGGGAAAGAAGAATCACCCATGAGGAGAGGTAGGCTTTTTTTAACTCTCCTCCTCTCCAGAGAGGGAGGACTGGCAACTTATTCTGCTGTTGATTATCAGCTCAGGTCCGGTAGATTTGTTGATTTGCCCTGCCATGAAAAGGAAAGAGAACTAGGAAAGAAAGATGGTAAGAGAGAGAGAGAAAGAGTGCAAGTCAGCAGACTCACTCTCACCTTTGTACAAGAGTGTGTACAAAGATCTCTATAGATCTCCTATAGATTGTGATAGCACAGAAGCTGCAGTGCAGCATAATCCTGCCAATACCTGCCCCTAGAGATGGACAGCCTGTGCATGCAGTTAGAGGATTCCAGCAACAAGAGGCTGTATACTTCAGGTAATAACTGAAAGAAAATGCTCAAGGAAGAACTCACTTCAAGGAACCATGCAAATGGGAGGGCTCACAGAATGCACCAAATTTATCCATGTGCCTTTCAGAAAGTCAGCATGCCAGTCACACAGGGGTTAGCTCATCTGCTAGAGAATAGCCAGAGCCATAAAAAAGGGCACTATGTCCATTATGTCCATAAGCAGTCAAAGAGATAGTTGTGCTCCTGGCCTGCCCCTCAATTCTCAGTATTAGAAGAGCTAAGCCTTGAGTGTTGAGTCCTAACCACTGGACAACCAGGGAGTCTCAGAAGAGTTAAGCCTTGAAATGAAGTAGGTAGAAAAGAGAGATAATTCTAAAATCAGAATACACACACACACACACACACACACACACACACGCTCTACACATGCTCTAACCCTGCCTCTGCCCCATTTCAGGTAATGAACAGGAAGAAGCTTAGGATATGATCTGAGATTGCCATATAATGAAGTTGTGGAATCTCCCCCACATAGTGGAAAAGAATTACTTGACATGGAACAGATAGGGAAGAGTCTAGAGACGATAATACTTTCATGTATATGTTTGAAGTTCATGTTTAAACTCCACTGAATTAAAAAACCCCCAGTAAACTAGTTAGATAAACATTTCTGAAAGCGTGTACTATGGATTTCAGTTACCCCAAACTTGCAAAGGGCAAAAGTCAGAATTAAACCAGAAATATAGGGAACATCCTTAGAAAATCATGAAACATGATAAAATAGTAAAAAGATCTCACTATTATAAAAAATAAACCGATTTAAATTTGTTTAACTCACTGTTTTGGGGTTTTGGGGTTTTTGGTTTTTTTTTTTTGATCACAGAATTTTTTTTGCCCATGTGATTTCCATTAATATTCCTCAAAATGCATCATTTTTGGCAATTCTGTTCTAAAGAAGAATGAAAGCCTGGCTATGGATCTAAAATCAAAGTCAAATAAATGCCAACCGGGCAGTTAGTGGGGAAGAAACTTATTTCTTTGGGTTTGAGATCCTTCTGATTTGGGGCCATGCCTGCCTGTGTCATTCCCTCCAGGGATGCAGGGGTTGTGCAATTCTTGGGATCCCCCTGGAGTTGTTCCAACAATGAGGACCCCACAAAAAAACATGTACCTTATTAGAGGATTGAAAAGTAGAAGGTCTTGGAAAATTGAGGGGAGTAAGTCCTTCTAGCAGGTTCAAGTCTTATATCAGAAAAGAGCTTAAAGTTGGAAGCCTAAAAGAGCTGGAAGGTTTCAATTCCATGGCTCCTAAGAGGCATTTTTCACATCTTTCCTATCCTATGCAAGACTTCTATGATCAAACTTGTGCAGACTAAAAACAAAACAAAATGGATACTAAAACCCCAGAAAAGGTGACATATGTACAGTTGTGCGAGGGAGGAGCCAGGACAAAGGAGAATTGCAGAAAAGGCTCACACACAGCTCCAGTGGCTGGGGAGGTGGCTCCCCATCTTCTCAAGCAAAGAGGAGTGTTTTAAACCCTGGTTTGTTCTGGTTTGGCAAGTTGGGGCCGCGGACTGCCGCTGTCCAGAAAACTATACAATAAGCCAACTGAAAGAGGCTGAACAGCTCACAGGAGTCACGGTCTCTATATTTTACTGGCTTGCCAAAGCCTTTGATTATCCTGGGTCTTTTCTAGAAACTACTTAACAAGTTACCTAGAGGTGGCCAGTTTGTCATGATGTATCATGATTGTTTTAAAATCTCTAACTTTCTGTGTCAGAGGCTTCTCTGTAAATGATTTGGTCTTTACATAGATGGAGTGTAAAAAGATTAGTTCTTCCTTAAGATTGAGGTTTTACCAAGGTAGCAGTCAACCTAGACCGTCACAAACAACAGAAGTTGAGAGGGCATTTTAGAATTTTAAACCAGATATATGATGACAACAAAACAAGACCCAATAACAACATCAAAACCTTTCTATCTCTTGCTTTTTGTATAGGAAGTTAATATTTCACATAAAATATTTTTTGTACTTAGTTATGTCTCCTGCTTAAAAATTTCTATATTCTTGATAATTTTTCTAAAATTAATAAATAAAAAGCAAAGAGTCAATTAAATTGCATGATTTTTATGTTCTATTATTGCGAAGTTTTTAAATCTTCATCTTCCTAGATTAAAAATGTTTTTCCTCAAGAAGTAGATTTACAGAACATATCTGAGATTTTGTAAAATCAGTAGCACAGTTTCTATTTCTAAAGGCATAGAAGAGCAAAAATGAAAGCATTTTCTTATGATTGGGTCCAGATGATGCAAAAAGATAATACAGTGTAGATAAATTGAGCAAACTTAGATAAATGTATTATTCTTTCACACTTTAGTTTCCTTATCTGCAAAATGGAAATTTTTATGATACCCACTACACAGAATTGTGTATAGGTTTAATGAGATAGTGAAGTCTGATATGTAGTAAGATTTCAATAACTGGCTGAAAAACATTGAAATAAAATAAAAACAATTATTTCCTTCTAGCTGTATTATAGTGTAGTTGAAAAAGTTTTTCCTCTGAGTTAGCCAATCTAATACACCACAGTGGTATTTATATACAAATAAATTTACAACTTCATAATTATGTATTTTAAAGCATTTTCCCATTAAAATTTTTAAACAATTTCTTTTCATTGCTATAATGTGACTGTCTCTGTATTTAACATAACTGGATATCTTTTATACTAATAAGGAAGCAAATATATATATAATTGTTAATAGCTCTAACAAATGAATATTAAGTAATAGCTAAGTGTACATATTGCTCTGTAAAAAAGTCTCAGCTCTTTACAAATTTAAAACATATGCAATAGTATTTGATTATAGATATGTATTTTATTTTTATTATGGCCATGTACAATATTTTATTACATTACTTAGCAAAGAATAAATTACATACAATTTTATGTCCTCTGGGAAATATTTTAATTCTTTGTCTTCCCAAGTCAAAAATATTTTTCCTCAAGAAATTTATTTCTAAAACATTCACAGAAAATGCTGACCTTTTTTAGATTAATAATGGTTTCTATTTCTTGACAAGAAACATGTCTCAGAACAGTTTTTCTCATATTTTAAAAGGAATTTCCCCATAAATCAAATGTGAATGTATATGGAATCTTTAATCCTTTAAGAACAGCTAATTAAATCTTTTTTCCCTAGTTGCCTCTGGTATAGGCCCGCTGTGTGTGGTACTTCCCATGGTTTGTCATTTTGTTTTAATGGCAGGGGAAGGAAACCCGCGAAGCTCAGTAACCACACTGCATATCAAAATGTCACCATGGCAGCATTTGTCCACTTGTCAGAGTCCTTCTGAAATGACTCAGCCATTCATTTTGTTGAATCAATATTGAAGCTTTTGAGATTTATTACTTGAGGTTTGGGAGCAGGCGAGGCAAACAAATCCTTCATTCCTAACATTGAGTTCTTGTTGGGCTGAGATTATGATTTCTGTCTGCACTTTATTTATGGGGATAGATTATAAGGTTTCCACTCCTTGCATAATTATCTTGTAATAAGCCTGCATTTACAGGCCTGATAGTACAGTGGAAAAGAATTTAAAGTTTCCAGAAACACTCTGTGGGCTGTGGTAAACTTACCAAATGCTGAATTCAAATAGCTAATTCCTTGGGAGGTGTCAGGGAAGAGGGCAGGGCGGAGAGATGTAATGCCTTTGATATAAAAATATTTATTTTTAAGATTTATTTATTTATTCATGAGAGACACAGAGAGAGAGGCAGAGACATAGGGGGAAAGCAGGCTCCATGCAGGTATCCTGATGCAGGACTTGATCCCAGATCCCAGGATCATGCCCTGAGCCTAACTAAGGCAGACACTCAACCGCTGAGCCACCCAGGCATCTCGATATAAAATCTTTAAGATTCTTTAATATATATATATATATATATATATATATACACACACACATATATATGTATACATATACATATATACATATCCTTTTTTTGAGAGACAGAGAGACAGAGAGAGAGACAGAGAGAGAGAGAAAGCTTGAGCAGGGGGGAGTTGCAGAGGGAGAGAGAGAGAGAGAGAGAGAAGCAGACTCCACTGAGCAAGGAGCCCAACTCCAGGCTTGATCCCAAGACCCCAGGATCATGACCTCAGCCAAAGGCAGACACTTAACTGATTGAGCCACCCAGGCATCCCTGTATATCCCATCTTGAAGCATAATTAACAAGAACCAGGATAAGCATATAATCTATTAAATCTATTTAATCATGAACATTTACCAATACTTTCCCCATTCATCAGAATTCTAAAACTGGCCTGTTCTATTTAAAAGTACTGAGATTTCTTCAAAGATGGTTTTATAACCACATATGTTTCTAGTGGATTGGGTCACAAAATGAATCTGATTTGTCAATCCAAGCACTCACCGTGTGTATTTTCAGTTAGCAATGGACCAAATTCAGTGCAGAGGTCACCATCCAAAGATGAAATTACGAGAACTTTTCCTAGTTATAGATCTTTCTGACAAGATCCTGAAGTGTCATTAAAGCATCATTGACCTGTCATGCCAAGCTAAAGTGAGATAGGGCAAGCTTCTCATCATTATTTTTCCTTTAGATCACTTCTCAGAGCTGAGGACTCTATGGTTTAACATCCCATGACCTAGACTGGTCCTATTGGGATCTGCACAGTATGCTGCAATGTAATTATCCTCAATGGGGTGAGTCAAAACCAGATAACATGATGAAGTCATCTGTGTTGGGTTATAGGATCTGCTCTCCCAGGACCGTCCCCCCCCCCCCCATTCTACCAAGGACTTATGCACTGAGGTAATGTTTATTTTACCAATGGCTGCAAGCAAACAAAGCCACTGCGAACAAAGCTCCCACTGTCTATTTCCCACATGGAAGAGAAAATCAAGCCCAGTGGGAAGACAGGTTTGGCTGATGGTATGTTTGGGCATCATGCAGGGCCTTGAAAACTTTGTACAGTTAGGGGTGCCTGGTCCGCTTAATACAGACATCTCTGCCAGCAGCATAAGACTTCCATTTGGAGTACTCTACCTTCCAAATGTCCAGTAAGTTTTACTCAAACAATTTTATGTAGCCATAGGAGTTTCAAATCATATTGAAAGTCATATAAGAATATTCTCTGTAGTTTCTGTTTACGGTTACAAAAAAGTTTTGAAGGGCACTGAGGTGGCTCAGTGGTTGAGTGTCTGCCTTCGGCGTAGGTCATGATTCTGGGGTCTTGGGATTGAGTCCCCCATCAGGTTCCCTGCTCAGCAGGTAGCCTGCTTCTCCCTCTATGTCTCTGCCTCGTTCTCTGTGTCTCTCGTGAATAAATAAATAAAATATTTAAAAAATTAAAAGCTTTGGAATTAGATCATGGTTGTACAACATTGTAAATGTAATAAAGTCTATTGAATTGTGGAATTAAAATGGTTAGAGTGACAAATTTCATGTTATATTTATTTTGCCACAATTTTTAAAAAACTAATTTTGTTATACATAAAAAGAATTGAATGGCACATTTCAAATGAGTCAATTGTGTGCTATATGGATTAAGTCTCGAGTAAGTGGCTAAAAAGAAGAAAAGAGTATTCTGAAGAAAGCTTTAATGCTTTGCCTGTAGCTTGTATGTAAGTCAGGTCATATCAGAAAACTTACACTGGCATGGTCTCACCTTTCAGAAAATCAAATTTCTTTTTGAGTTTTCTTCTTTGTAGGGTTCTGAGAAAGTAAAAAGGCTTTTGAGACGATGCTTGAAAGAGTACCATGCAGACAAATACAGATTTAGCATTCCATTAGAGCAATCCCACATGGAATACTCCCAAACAAAATGGAGTTCTCTAATACTTTTTAGTTTTTTTTTTTCCTGCATTCTTTTCTCTTTTTATTTCTTCAAAAACCAAGGGAGTAAATTGTGAGTATTTCCTACCAGAAATGCTGAGCTGGTTAATTTCCGATAATTATAAAATCACGGGTGGTCAGTAGTTCAAAGAAAATCTTCCCCAAACAAAACCAATTATGAGCAGAGACTTGAACGGTGTCCCTTTATCCACTGCCAAAATGCAGTATCAATAGAACAGAATGTGAGAGCTGCAGCTTTGATATGAAAGGTACTGAAGGTATTCATCTTTTGGTACTTGTTCTGCCACCATATGGAATGGAATAAAAGGAAAAAGAATTATGCAGTATCAACTTGAATTATGCAATTGGAGAAAAGGAAAAGCAAATCATAACCAGATGCATCTATGCATACATTTTATTATAAAAATTTCCTTTGATATCGCCAGGCACCCAATGCACTCTACTGGTGGTGTGAAGAAATTGAAAATAATATGAAAAAAGAACTTGGACTGACATATATTATCATTCAAATAGAAAAGCATTTACAGCGGAGAACTACTATCAAAGACGTCTAAAACATCAATATTAGGCCAAACCATATGAAACTGGTACTTTCTTTTTTTTTTTTTTTTTTTTTTGAAACTGGTACTTTCTTATGTTAAAATGGTCAACCATGGGCAAAATGGCTGAATAATAGAAATTTCATGTGATTCAACCTAATACTTAATTCTCCTGATTTCAAACAGCCTGTTCTCTTCATCATCATCACTCAATGGAATTAGAGTCATTTATTTAATTTTTATTCCGTTTTAGGTAATTTATCTAATTTTAAGTTGTTTAATGTTCTTAGCCACCTCATCTGTAAACATGTGAGTCAATTAATGTTCCTTTTCTCCCCTTAATCAAGAATTGTTTAAGTTGGATATACCAAAATTTCTCACTCATTAGTCTTTTGAAGCCTACTCTCAGCATCAAAAGGCACTTTAAGGGAAACCCTTCCTCACTTGAGATGATAATAGGAGGAGGATGCTCTTCACCAGACCAACTCTGCTTTTATAACCCTTGTAAGAGCTAAATGCCAGGGCTTCTCCCTCTGGGTACCTTGAAGGTCCCAGGGATAGGTACCATGGGAATGTTGACAGATTGAAGCATCTCAGAGGGAAGTCCAAGGCTGGTGGAGTGGAATTGAGTAAAGCTTGATACTAACAAGACTAGAGGCCAGAGCAAATCCAACACATGGATGATCATCCTATCTACAATCAGAAACAATGAGTCTCCTGTAGGGTTTAAAAAGAAAGCCTCATGACGGAAATAGAAGATAAGACAAAAAAGATTAGAACCTAGTTCATCTTGGGACCACCCTTGAAAGAAGAGGAGAAAAGAGGGAGGCAAGAAGAAAGGCAGAATGGGACTGAGTTGAAAGACAAAAAAAAACTCCATGCCACTCAGGGATGCCTGTACAATCTAGATTAAATATATAGTGCTGGAAGGTCTCCTGGGTGGCTCAGTTGGTTAAGTGACTGCCTTTGGCTCAGGTCATGGGATCTGGGATTAAGCCCCATTTGGGCTCCCTGATCAGTGGGGAGTTTGCTTCTCCCTCACCCTCTGATCCTCCTTCCCCTCATGTCCTACCACTTGTGCTCTCCCTCGTGGTCGCTCGCTCTCTCAAATGAATGAATTAAAAATCTTAAAATAAAAAATATAGATAGCACTGGAAGGGGGATGAGGAAATGGATAGGCACTGCCTGTGTGCCAGAGCTCAGCAGCCAGAGTGGAATCAATATCCAAACAAATGCTTAGCCTATGCTCAGACAATGGTATTTGACTCCCCTGGCAGGGGCAGAATTTGGGTGCCATTACTGAACATTTTTCATGTTGTCAGTGATAATCTACTCCACCCAGCAATCAGAAGGGTTCTGTTTGCAGTTCACACAAAGGCAACATAACACACAATTCTGGTCAATTTGACAGGAGAATAACCATTAAACAATGTGTTCCAAATCAGAATCAAAGATCAGAAGCACTCTGGCATTGCCTGAGAAAGTAGTTCTTTTCCAGTGTTCCGTATGTGACTACCCTGAGGAGGAAATACTGGAAAGGGCTCAATACCTAAGTAGCCAGTTTACTGAATTAACACAATCCTGTTCTTTCTCACCACTGACTCATTAAATGTGAACTGTTCAAGGGGTACCTGGGTGGTTCAGTTGGTTAAGTGCTCAATTCTTGGTTTTGACTCAGGTCATGATCTCAGGGTCCTGAGATCAAGCCTTGTATCAAGCCCATCAAGATCCCCACTCCCTGCAAGCTCCTCATTTAGTGGGGAGTCAGCTTAGGATTTATCTTTCTCCCTCTGCACCTTTCTACTGCTCGCTTGCTCTCAAATAAATAAACAAACCTTAAAAAAAAAAACCACACACACTGTTCAAAATTCTTTTCTGTCCCCAGGATGAGATCTTGGGTGGGCCCCACATTTCACATTCATTTTCAATTATTAACAAATAGTCTCATTCTCAGATAGTGCAGAGCAAAGCTTAACTTTCCATTTAAGTTTTGCAAATTCTTCTCTTGCTTGGGCCTGACCCGGGTTACAAAGCCTGCAGTGAGGAAGGAAGACACAATCACTCATTTTTTCTGTCCCTCCCAACTCCTCTACTTTTCACTCTGTTCTTTAATGGCTCATTCAGCAGAGGAGATATATAGAGGTAAAAAAAGGTTCTTTCATGAATGAGTTCTTTGGAGATTCTCATCTATGGGGATATCTGACATGGGTTATGTTTCTCTGGGCAGGCCACTTGTAAATAACCTTCCAGTCTCTACCTTCCAGTCATCAGTTGGAGTCAACCTCATCCCTCTAGACAGATCTCTTGGGTATGGTCTCAGAGACACAGAGAGAGAGGCACAGACATAAAGAGAGGGAGAAGCAGGCTCCATTCAGAAAGCCTGATGCGGGACTTGATCCCAGGATCCCGAGATCACGACCTGAGCCAAAGGCAGATGCTCAACCACTAAGCCACACAGGTGCCCCTCTTTAGACAATTTAGATCCTTCTGTTGTGTCTACAACTGACCCTTAGAACATCGCATCTTTCCCCGGCCATAGCTGACAGCAGGACAGGATCAAACTCACCTTTTGACTTTTTCAGGATGAGTCAGCCACCTCTAACTACAGGTCAAGGTTTCCAAGTGATTCTCTACTTCTCCACCACTTTAGCCTAGAGGTAGTAGAGGGAGAAGGTACAACGACAGATCTCTTAAAAAAAAAAATTCTCACTCCAGGCCTCAAGACCAATCTTCTAGCCTCCACTTGTATACCCTGAAGGTCAGTGAAGAACCAAGAATCTCAAAGTCGGTTATCAGTCTTTTTACAACATAGGGAGTGGTGTGGTTAATCTTGCAGATTCTGGAACAACTATCTGAGTTCAGAGCTCTCTCCACTATTGCCAACTATGTGATCGTAGACAAGATACCTAATGTCTCAGTATCTTTGAACTTTGTACTTATGTACAAAGTATTGAAATCTATAAGAAATAAAACCAACAAGGGCACCTGAGTAGCTCAGTGGTTGAGAGTCTGCATTCGGCTCAGGGAGTGATCCTGGGGCCCTGGGAATGGGTCCCACATTGGACTCCCCGCAAGAAGCCTGCTTCTCCCTCTGCCTATGTTTCTGCATCTCTCTCTGTGTCTCTCATGAATAAATAAATAAAATTCGGGGCGGCCCTGGTGGCGCAGCGGTTTGGCACCGCCTGCAGCCTGGGGTGTGATCCTGGAGACCTGGGATCAAGTCCCACGTCGGGCTCCCTGCATGGAGCCTGCTTCTCCCTCTGCCTGTGTCTCTGCCTCTCTCTCTGTCTCTATGAATAAATAAATAAAATCTAAATAAATAAATAAATAAATAAATAAATAAATAAATAAAATTCTTTAAAAAAAAGGAAATGAAAGCAATAGCTACAGCCTACGTTGTTTAAAAATTAAATATATTAAGTACCGAGGTGCCTGGTTGCCAACAATGAAGCAAACTGACAAGTGTACCTTTTGGTCTGATGCACTGAGAAGTACCCAACATCATCAATGTGGAATTCTTGCCAAAAAAAATTTAACCTGAATGTAATCATGAGGAAATAATCAAACAAATCCAAATTGAGGTACACTATGGAGAGCAACCGCAGTCCAGATTTTTCAAAAATATCAAAGTCATGTAGGACCAAAAACAGTGCAATGGGGGAGGGGAGTTTGTGAACTTTCTGGAATAAAAGAAACTAAAGAGGCGTGACAGCTAAATGCAATCTGTAAACTTTAGTTAAATTCTGGATCTCATTTGAAAAGAAGTAAATAAACACAAAAAGAAAACCCGGCAAAGAACAAAATCAGAACAATCTTGGGTAAATGTAGACTGAATATTAAAGAATAAGATTTTCTCAGTATTATACTTGAGGGATGGCTTGTGGTTTTATAGAAGAATGTCTTTGTACTTAGGAGACATATGCCAAGGTATTTAGAGGTGAAGTGTCATATCTGTAACTTATTCTCAAATTAGTCCTTAAAATACTGTCTTACAAATATAAATAATAGTGTTATACACATCATAAATCTCTTAGAACAATACCTGGCACATAATAAACAATTCTGTAAGAGTAAATTATGGATTATTAGCACAAACAACCAGACAATGGGAAAAAAATCTCATTTAAAATTAGTATACATTTGTCAAATTGAGTTAATGTACTCAATCATAAATTATCTAATACACTCTTCACCTACTGCTCCCCTTTTCCAATCCTAATACCTGTTTTTCTTTAACTTCTCCATTCCTCCTTGCAAACCATGTCTTCCACTAATAAAATAGTTTCCAAACTTCTACTTTTACACTGTGTTAACTAATATGGTCAGAAGGATATTTTTACAAGTTATACTTTAATCCGTAACACTTAGATTCACAATTGACTTATATTAGAAATTTTTGTGCCTTAAAACTCACACAGTAACTTGGCTTTAATAAGGCTTCACTTTACAGCACAGCTTAGTGGTTCTCAAATTTTGAAAAGTCAGGACTCCTTTAATCTCTTAAAAATTGAGGACTCAAGTTTTTAATTATGGTATAATAGCCATCAATATTTATAATATTTATTTATAATATTTAACAACTAAAACTAAGAATGATTCAAAATATGCATCTATTACTTTAAGTAAAAGTAAATCCATTTCAGGTTAACGTCAATAATTTATTTTTATGAAAACCGTATTTTCCAAAACAAAAATATTTAGTGAGATCAGTGGCATCAGTTACCATTTTACAAATTTGTCTAATGACTTCTGACACGTGTATTTTTTTATAATTGTGGTAACACACATGTAACATAAAATCTACCATTTTTATCATTTTTTTATCATTTTAAAGTGTACAGTTCAGTGGCATTTAGTATGTTCACAATATTATGCGATCCTCACCATGACCAGCATTTTCAACCCTCCAACAGGAAAACCTGGAGCCATTAAGCAGTCACTTCCTATTCCCCCCTACCCCAGCCCCTGGCAACAACTAATCTGCTTTCTGTCTTTTATGGATTTGTCTATTCAGGATATTATATTACATACAAATGGAATCATACAGTATGTGGCCTTTCTTGTTTGGTTTCTTTCATTTAGCATGTTTTCAAGGTTCATCCACGGTGTAGCATATAGCAGCAGTTCATTTCTTTTTGTGGCTGAGTAATATTAAATTCTATGTATATACCATATCCTGTTTGAAGTATGTGCTTTTTTTTAAGATTTTATTTATTTATTCATGAGAGACAGAGAGAGACAGAGAGAGAGAGAGAGAGAGGCAAAGACACTGGCAGAGGGAGAAGCAGGCTCCATGCAGGGAGCCCAATGTGGGACTCGATCCTGGGTCTCCAGGGTCATGACCTGGGCTGAAAGCAGGAGCTAAACCGCTGAGCCCCCCAGGGATCACCTGAAGTGTGTGTGCTTATACCAGATTTTGTTTGGTATGAAGTGGCATCTCATTGTGGTTTTGATTTATATTTCCCTGATGACAAATCCTTCAGCATCTTTTCCTATGTTTGTTGACAATTCATGTATCTTCTTTGGAGGACTATCTACTCAAGTCCTTGGCCTATTTTTTCATTGAGAGTTTGTCTTGTTGTTGAGTTATGAGTTCACCATATATTCTATATGCTAGACCAGAAGTGTGATTTACAAGTATTTTCTTCTATTCTGTTGGGGTATCTTTTCACTCTCTTGATAATGTCCTTGGTGCCCCCAAATTCTTAGTTTTAATAAAGTCCAATGTATCTATCTTTCTTTTGTTGACTGTGCTTTTGTGTCATATCTTTAGAAACCATTGCCAAGTTGCAGGTCATGAAAGTTTATCATACCTATGCCTTTTTGTAAGATTTTTGTAGTTTTAGGTCTTATGTAGTTTATGGTCTTTGATCCATATGGAGTTATTTTTGTATGTATGTAGTATGAAGTAGGGGTCCAGCTTCATTCTTTTATGTTTGGATAGCCGGTTGTCCTATCATTTGTTGAAGACGGTCTTTCTCTTTAGAATGCTCTTGTCTGGGACGCCTGGGTGACTCAGCAGTTGAGCATCTGCCTTTGGCTCAGGACGTGATCCTGGAGTCCCAGGATAGAGTCCCACATGGGGCTTCCTGCATGGAGCCTGCTTTTCTCTCTGCCTATGTCTCTGCCTCTCTGTGTGTGTGTCTCTCATGAATAAATAAAATCTTAAAAAAAAAAAAAAAGATTGGTCTTGTCACATTGTCAAAAATCAACAGATGTATAGATTATTAACATAGGTCTTTCCTCATGCCAGTATCATACTGTTTTCATTAGCGTAGTTTTAGAGTAAGTTTTCAAATAGGAAGTGTGAACTGTCCAACTTTGCCTCTCTTTTTCAAGATTGTTTTGACTAGTTGTTTGCCCTTTGTTATGTATTTCAGGACCAGCTTTTCCATTTCTACAAAAAAGTCTGTTAGGATTTTCACAGGGATTGCACTGAAATTGTAAATTGCTTTGGGGAGTACTGCCATTTTTACAGTGTTAAGTCTTCTAATCCATGAACACAGAATTGCTTTCCATTTATTGATATCCTTTCATTTCTTTCAGCATTGTTTTGTAGTGCAGTTTCCTATGAGCAAGTCTTGTGTCTTCTTGGTTAAATATGTTCTTAAGTATTTATTCTTTTTTGATACTTTTGTAATGGAATTATTTTCTAAATTTTCTTTTCAGGTGCTCACTGCTAGTGTATAGAAATATCAGAGATTTTTATGTGTTGATCTTGAATCCTGCAACTTTGCATTCTGCATTTATTAACTATAATGATAGGTAGATTCTTATATTTGCTTTGCATTCAATGTGTTTCTATATATCATTTCGGTTGAAGTATTTTAAAAAATCCAGACCCTCATAAATATTTCGTTAAGATAGGGAGGAGGATTTTCAGTGGTTTTTCAGATAATTGTGGATATTCATCTTTGATACTATATCAAGACTGAATAAGTGATAGTTTCTTAAATGTTCATTGCAATGTGGCATCTGAATCATATTTTTTTTTTGTTTTTGGTTTTTTTTTTTTTTTTTTTTTTTTGGCATCTGAATCATATTAAGCATTATTTAGTCACATTGAAATCCTTTGGCCTTACACTTCGAATGGATCTTTCATCTCTGCATGATTTTATAACACTGTACATTTGGAAGATATTTGATTCTCTGAGTTATGCAGATTTTCCAAGTGTTGACACTTTTCATTTGATGATATTTTAAAAACCACTTTATTATCACCACCAATTTTATCACATAATTCTTTCAATTTTAGGAAGCCTATAGGGGCAATAAAGTTCTCTAAAATCTAATTTTTGCTTGAGATAATACTTTAATTTTTATCAATGATAGCAAATTCTTATTTTTCTTGAAGTAA
Source organism: Canis lupus familiaris (assembly GCF_011100685.1). Classification (NCBI taxonomy): domain Eukaryota; kingdom Metazoa; phylum Chordata; class Mammalia; order Carnivora; family Canidae; genus Canis; species Canis lupus. The sequence goes on from NC_049224.1 coordinate 18,539,215, forward strand.
CTGACTTATTCTGTTCATTTTCAGGAAAATGGCTACCATATATTTAAGTCTTACCATAGTTTTTCTGCCATTCTTTCTATTAAAAGTTGTGCCCTGGGACGCCTGGGTGGCTCAGTGGTTGAGCTTCTACCGTTGGCCCAGGGCATGATCCCGGGATCCGGCATTGAGTCCCACATCGGGCTCCTTGCAGGGAGACTGCTTCTCCCTCAGACTGTGTCTCTGCCTCCCTCTGTGTCTCTCATGAATAAATAAAATCTTTTAAAATTTTAAAAAATTAAAAAAATAATAAAAGTTGTGCCCTATGATAACAATGGATTATTCACTTCCCAAATCAAACAAGGGCACAAGAGTTTTTCCTCCAGCCTGACAACCATTGTTATTTTAATATGCAGTAAAAAGAGGTTTATGCGTATTTCCCCTTTTATAAGAATAATTTTTTTAAAAAAATTTTATTTATTTATTCATGAGACACACACACACACACACACACACACAGAGAGAGAGAGAGGCAGAGGAAGAAGCAGGCTCCATGCAGGGAGCCCAACGTGGGACTCGATCCCAGGTCTCCAGGATCATGATCTGGGCTGAAGGCGGCGCTAAACCGCTGAGCCACCTGGGCTGCCCAGAAAGAATAATTTTAAAAATGCAGTCAGGGGTTAAGATTAATAATCAACAAATATTCTCAAGAAAACCTTTTTTTTTAATGAGTATGTAGCATTGGACAATATAATGGCTACTGATACAATTTGGTGCTACTGCCTTGATTTATGCTATGGATTTAGTATGAGTGCAAATGATAACACAGTGAGCAAGGCAAATAACTTCTTAGGATTATTGCAAAAAAATTTTTGACCTTGAAGACTCTAAAGAAGACTCTCAGGAATTGGCAAGACCACACTTGGACAATGGCTGGTACAGCTTTGAAATGTCAGTTTTACAGACTTTCTCAAATTCAGAAATGTTAAAAGAAGTAAATGTTACTATTCTTTTTTTTTTTTTTAACTGAATAAATGTTACTATTCTTATAATAATCTCCTTGATGAAAATTTCCAGTCCCTTAGCAATGCATTTGGGTGTTTTCATTATACCCACCCAACGAGGAACAGCAGTCCCTATGTCCAGTTCTTATGAAACTAGAATTCTAATGGATAAAGGGCAATATTTAGAGAAAGGCTAATATAGTTCATGGAAGGCAGGAAGAAAAAAGAATTTACTATAAACCTTTTTGTGTATTCACATCACATTCACCTCCCAGTTCTATCCCATCTAGTTGTGAAGATCAAATAAAGCAGGACTAGCATATCTATTTTATGAGACTAGTATTATGTAACACTTTTATGGATTTTGCCTTATGAGCAACCATAATATTTTTACACAAAGAATAATTCCTTCTCAAGCTAATGCCTTCTTTTGTATCAGTATTAATTATAAGGCCTCTATAAATTGTTTTTCACAAAGCCAAGAATAACACACAAGGAATTTTCTTTTGAGGACTGGTGTAGTAAAATATTTATCTTTCATTGAAATGAGTGAAACAATAAGATCGAGAGACCTGTACAAGCCAAGCATTCGTTTACATTATGTTACACTACAGATAACCAAATCTCTAGTACAACTTTAAGGACAAAGTAGTGAGAGGGAAGCAAGTGATCGAGTTTCTGTTAACACAGATTGCTTCTCCTGCAAAATAACAGATTATATTTAGAATTGAAAAGTACTCTAAAGGAAAGTAAGTCCTTTTCAAAACAACAAATAAAAAAATGTTTCAATGTGTTTCTTCTTACAGACTGCTCACTGATCAGCATATATCACTGCCAAACACACCATTCTGCATAGAAAGAAAGGTTTCACTACTTGCTCTATACCCCACCAAGTAAATCCAAGTGTGAAATTCTCTTTGAAGTCAGCAGGCATTTTTTGCTTCAAACAATTCAGAAGGGATTTAGAAGCCAGATAGGATTAAAGCTTGGGGAAAAAAGGGGAGGAAAAACAACCTTAACTGTAAATAGAAGAATTCCTGGTGAGGAGGGAGAAGGAAAACTTTGCTTAGATCCAGCAATTGCTGAGGTGGTAAATCTTGCTTATTCAGAATTAACAGGGGAAAAGACTCCCAAGGACAGACTCACGAATCAAAGTATACAAGAAGAAACCAGTGCAAAATATCTTCAAAGCCAAAATTGTGCAACCTCATACACTCGGGCCCTTTGAAAAAATATTTTTAGGCCAAGTATTTTTAATCCAAATCATTTGGACAAATTTGACATTCTCTCTGATTCCAGGCAACCTCCCTCTTGCCTGAGTTACTGCAGTAGTTTAACTAATTTCCCGGCTTTCACCCTAGCCATCCTAAGTGCTCTTTTTCAAAGGTAGTGTCCTCCTCTGCTCAGAACCCTCCCCTGCATGGTTTCCCATCTTGCTCACAGTAAAACCCGGGTCCTGGTAATAATGGTCCACAAAGTCTCATCCAATTTACCTCCTTCTAACTTCATTTCCTGCTGCTCTCCCACATTGTGCAGTCCGCTTGAGCCCTGCTAGTCTTCTTGCTGTTTCTCTAATACACTAGGCATACTTCCTCTCAGGGACCTGGCAGTTGGTTGTTCCTTTTGCTGAGCAAGTCCTCCTCCCAAGTACCAACATGGCTTATACTACTTTCTTTAGGCCTGTGTTAGTCTGTTGCCTTTTCTTACGCACCCCATCATCACAAACACAAATTCCCCCCACCCCAAACCCTCCAACACAGTTTCATTTACTCATTTTATTTTTCACTCTCTTCTACCACAAGAATATAAGCTCCACGAGAGCAATGATTTGGGCTTGCTTGTTTGAGTACCTATATGAGTACGTATGCCCAGTGCTTAAAACAGGGCCTTAAATACAGTTGATACTTAATTAATATTTGCCAATTCAATAGATGTAATTTCTTTCAGTATTTCCTCAGAGACGCACTACTTCATTTAGGCATATACACCTCATTGTCCTATGATTCTTTTTTTTTTTAATTTTTTTAAAAATTTTTATTTATTTATGATAGTCACAGAGAGAGAGAGAGAGAGAGAGAGACAGGCAGAGACACAGGCAGAGGGAGAAGCAGGCTCCATGCACCGGGAGCCCGATGTGGGATTCGATCCCAGGTCTCCAGGATCGCGCCCTGAGCCAAAGGCAGGCGCCAAACCGCTGCGCCACCCAGGGATCCCTGATTCTTTATATTAAGGGCATAAAGGTTTTACTTTTGAACTTCTAGCTTGGTTTTTCAGATACTGTTGGTCAAGCGGAGGCTAGAATGAAAAGACATTGTTACCTCTTCGATTCTCCCGTTATGCTTCCCCATCCTCTAATCGTCCTGACTCCATGAGCACTCTATTGACTACCTAAAAAAATCTAACCGGATGTCCACTATCTGGACTCTGTTTTGACTTACTCTCTACTTTCAGATAATCATCTTCTGCCCTCGCCAAATTCTATAAGCTGGGTCACTGTTTTAATATTTTCCTTTGCTGAAGTGGATTTAATTGGATTCTGTCTGACGATCCAGGTCTCTGCAGGAGAAGGCACAACAGCAAGCAGATTACAGGTTCCTGGGCATTCACCTGCACCAATTTACCTATGTGACCACAGTGACTGTAAAGTTTATGGGAAACAGTATTTAAGCTATAGCCTACTTGTGCTCACTTCCTTGGCACATATACTAAGTTACAGTCTACCTAATTCTAAACATGTAACTACTCATTTTTATATGAACCAACTACCTGGCTAATGAATTTAAGAATAATATTTGTGAGACTAGTTTTCATCTAGTAAGGCTGTATGGACAGAGACATTGGAATGCTTGTTTTCAAGTCATAATTAATATCCCTGAATTACTAGTATTTCTTTAAAAGATTTTATTTATTTACTCATGAGAGACACATAGAGAGAGAGAGGCAGAGGGAGAAGCAGGCGCTATGCAGGGAGCCCCATGCAGGACTCGATCCTGGGTCTCAAGGATCACACCCCGGGCTGAAGGCATTGCTAAACCGCTGAGCCACCCAGGCTGCCCACTTACTAGTATTTATAAGCAATTCTAGACTCTTGAAGTACCCTTGGTTCTTCTTTCATCCACATTATGGCAGAACTGTGATTATAATAATCACTATGTTTTAAAATCACAGGGTGAATGGCAACTAGGGAGGTCATCTGGTTTGTCTCCAGCAGAACATATCTAAATCATGCAGTCTTTTTTTTTTCTCCAAGACTTTTAGAGAAGAGACACAATAATTTTCTCTCTATATAGATCATATATATATATATGAAAATGACAGAAGAGGGAAATAAATTTTTTTTCAGGTTTCACCCATAACACAACTTTATTTTTTATTTTTTATTTATTTATTTTTTTTCATAACACAACTTTAAATTCACTAGACTTGAATCATTTCCTTAGTGTACAACGGTTGTTTCTTTTTCTCCAGTTTTGCTTCTGGAAAGTAGACCTATAAAGCTAGATCAAAAAAAGGATATAGGAAGGAGCAGAGAGTAAAAGAGCATGGATGAAAGAAATCTGGCAGAGGGAAATCAAGAAAAATGTAAAAAGAATTCAGTGTTCTGTTATCCTTTCATTTTCCAAAGGGACTCGATTTGCTTCTTTTCTCCAGGCACTCACTACTTGAATATATATATATTTTTTTAATTTTTATTTATTTATGATAGTCACAGAGAGAGAGAGAGAGGCAGAGACACAGGCAGAGGGAGAAGCAGGCTCCATGCACCGGGAGCCCGACGTGGGATCGATCCCGGGTCTCCAGGATCGCACCCTGGGCCAAAGGCAGGCGCTAAACCACTGCGCCACCCAGGGATCCCTCACTACTTGAATATAAAAGGACAAACAGACTCAAGAGTAACTAGGAAGAGATGGATGGTGGACTATTGGTTAAATGTAGATAAAACAAGTCCAGTTATTCAATAATGAAATATGTTCAGTAATCATGTGGTAATAAAAATTCGGTCTATACAGAGAGGTCTAAGAAGAAAAGGCAGAGTCTTCTCTTTATTCCCCTGACACATCTACTTCTTTTCAACCACTGTTCAAAATTCCTTTAGTAATATTCCAGAAAGAAAAATTAAATGCATCTCCCTGCATAGATATATGAATGTATAGGGGTAGGGATGGGAGAGATATATTTAAAATTTTAGTCCAAAGGAACAACCTCATACTTTTTTTAAAAAATATTTTTATTTATTTATTAATGTGAGATAGAGAGAGGCAGAGAGAGAGAGAGAGGCAGGCTCCATACAGGGAGCCTGACGTGGGACTCGATCCTGGGTCTCCAGGATCATGCCCTGGGCTTGAAGACAGGTGCCAAACCACTGAGCCACCCAGGCATCCCCAACACCATACCTCTTATATGTATGTAACTTACTTTTTCTCTTTAAAATACACTTGGGAGATTTTTCCATGTGCCTAGTCATGGAAGCTCTATGAGCAAGGAAACTGTCTTTTTTTTTTTTTTTTTGGAAACTGTCTTTTTAAGCACCGTGTCCCCATTGCTTTGAATACAGGGTTTGCATACACTTTTCAACTAACAAAAATTTGTTAGGTAAATGAATAAATAAATCAGAAAGTACAGATTAACTTCATTCTTTTGACGTTAAACATTAAAAGCATAGCATTACATCATTTAAATGTACAAGAAGTATCTAGTCCGCTATTGATGACCATTTAGAATATTTTCAGGTTTTGGGGGTATTACTGTAGGAACGCTTTCATTCCTGGACATATCTATTAAATTTTATACATATGTAATCTCGAAGTGAATCCAAGGTGATTACTTAACCATTTAATAGTTTAGTCAATTACATTTTTAATTTGATAGATATTGCCAAGTAACACTCCTAGCCAGTTGCATCAATTTATACTCTCATTGCAATACTGTTTTTATTCTGGAGCAAATCACAAAACCTTAAAGTTAGTAACAGAAACACACGTTCTTAGGAACTACATATTCTTTCATGTATGGCCTTTTAATGAAAACTGTGTCAGATGTGATCTCAAAAAAACTGAAAACCCTTTTGGCTTTGCTGAGCTCTGGGGACATCCTTTTTCTCAAAGACAAAGTACTTGTTCCTACCAGCCAGCTTTTTGGAACTTGGCCAAAATTCATGGCTAACTGACTCCTTTGTATATTTTAATAATAAAATACAGTTCTATTACTATCTTTTTATAAAAAGTTCAATAACCGCACCTTTGGTTAAACATAAATAACAACTCAAGATCATGCAGATATTGGAAAAAAATATATTTATAGAAAGGAAACAGGTAGCAGTGCTGTAGAAATGCTTGAAATTGTATCACTCAGGCTCTCACATGGATTCCACTGCCTATTGACATTAAAATAAGAAAAGTAACCTACATGCAGAAAGAAGGTTGTATTCACATTAACATTCATGAAGGCTGGGCAGCTGAAGCCTTACATATCAAGTAGGGAATATATCTTTTGTCTACTGATGAGAAAACGTCTCCGTGATAAATGGTTACAGACGGGTGTCACAAGGGCAACAGCACACAGAACAGCTCCAACAAACTTAAAAAAAAAAAAAAAAAAAAGTCTTCTCCTGCAGTTCTTTTTGTAGCATTGTGGACCCCAGTGCCTATCTCCTTAAATAAAAGAAAAACACTGCAGTGCAGAATTCCTAAACTTTGCGGAAGGCATTTTCCCAGCAAGCAAAAACAAACTCTTTGAAAGTAATTTAAAACAGAGCTTCCTAATGCATAAATATTCGTGATGCATAAATAACCCAGACGTTCTGAAAACAAGCGCTCTGCACCCTGCACCTGCAGCTGTTTGGGCCTAACCTGTACATCCTCGTAAGATGCCAGTCACCCAAGTCTGCAAAGTCTGTGACGTCAACATCGGGAAACGCTGCGCACGTCACTAAAACGCCTTACGTCACTAAAACGCCTTACGTCACTTACGTAGGTTCAAACAGATGATCGTACTCCTTTAGTAAATTTGAGAAAACTAACGTACGAAGTCGTGAGTTTTGCGATTTAACAGACTGGTTTCACAGACTTGCGACTTTCAGTTAATTTTCAGAACCAAGTGAGCTAACAGCCTGCAGAGAAGCGTCGCGTCCGTGGGGAAGAGCAAGCCTGAGGGCCCAGCTCTCCCGGGGCCGGACTCTAGGGGGCTCACTCTCCTCGCCTATAAACGCAAAGACTGCAGCCACCCTACCCCGCCAGCCAGACTTCTCTCCAGTATGTGGCCTCTTCCGCACATCGAGAAGCTTCCACAGGAAGAAGCAGCAAGGCGCAATTTGCCAAAACACGGATGTCAACACCGAGCTGCGGGGCTCAGTCCTCCACTCTACAGAAGCCTCCAGATGCAGAGCAGGAAGAGATGTACAACAACGCCGTCAAGCCCTTAAGAACCTCCCTCCTCCCGGCCCCCCGCGGCCGCGTATTTCCTAGACAGTCAGTGGGGCGAGGGACAAAGGCGCAGCCCGCGCGCCCCGGGGTCTCCGGGAAGCCCTCCGGCTCCGCCCGCCGCGCCGCGCCGCTCCCGGGGGCGGAAGGGGCGGGGCATCGGGGAGGAAACGCGGGCGGGGCCGGAAGTCGGGCCCCCGCCGGCCTCCGTGCGCCTGCGCGCCCGGCGCAGCCCGAGGCTGGGGGAGCTCCCGCCGGCTCCGGTCCTCGCCCCGCGTCCCCTCCCTCTGCCTCCTTCCCCGCCCCTCCCCACCTCCGCCCTCCTCCTCCACCGCTTCCCACCTCCGCCCACTTGACGCGATGACGCACGGCAGGTTTGCGGACGTGGCGGCGGCGCACGGCCCGGAAGGCGGAGACGTTGGCGGCGGTGGTGGCCGGGGACGCGGGACGGCCCCGGGCGGAGGCTCGGTCATGAGTCTGCCCGGGTCTGGAGCCGCGGCGGCGGACCTGGCAGCTGGCTCCCTGGTGCGTCCCCGCTGCTAACGGAGCAGGTAAAGATGGCGGCGAGAGGTCGCGGGGGGCGGGGGGCGGGGGGGGTCCGGCCCCCGCTGCGCTCTCGCGGGAGATGGCGCGGAGCCTGCGGCCGCAGGTGGAGCCGCGGCGGCCACACGGGGCTCGGCTCCCGGGGCGGGGTCGACCTTCGCGGCGCGGCCGCACCAAAGCCCCTCGTCACACTCTCGGGGAAACTGAGGCCCGGAGGAAGGACTCCTCCCACCTGCCGGATTCCCGGGTCGCCGCGTTTGGAACCTAAGCGCTTTCTTTTCCCCACACAACGTGTTGTTGATGCTGAATACACGGCGTGACATGAAAATCTGAGGTCATCTCGAGGAGTAGACAGAAATAAGGCCCCTAGGTGCGTGCAGTGGAGGAGGACGGAGGAGCGGGAAGTGAAGTCTTTAAAAACTGGATTGGCCCAGGCGGATGCAGCCCCTGTGATGGTATCGCGGTGCGGGGCCGCTCGCGCCCTGCGGCCCCTTTATTGCTCTCTGCTTAAGGGAAACCGAAGCGAAACACCCGGCAGCAGCCGCTGCAGATAACGAAGGTGTGTGGGAAGCCACTCTCAGTTCAGAGCGAGCTGATGGATGCTTTATTTAGCAACGTATCCATTGCGTAAGTTTTTGCGACTGCTTGGAAATCTAGGCAGCATGCAGGGTTGGTCCCCCCCCCCCCTCAGTTTTCAGAAGAGAGAGTTCGTGCATTTTTTCCTACCTCTAAGAGAATTAAGACAGGTTGAAGAAAATCGAGCCCGATGACTTGAGTACTGTGCCCTTTGTAACCTGTGTGTGGTTGGCTTAGGTAATTACCTGCTTGCGCCGGAATCTAGCTTTTCCGCTTCGCTCGGAGGCGCAGCCAGTTTTTGGTTATTCAGAGAAAGGTACCCAGTTTGTGGGGCTCCGCTGCTTGCATTTGATTACACAGGAGCGTGAAGAGATGATGAGATGAAGTGCTAGCCTTTTAAGTATTATGTAGCGGTGCACCACGGAGAAAGTTTGATACAAATGTGTAAAATGGCTTTTGGGCATTGCTCAGTGGATTTCAGCCACTCCAAGCCAGTTTGGTATTCTAAGAACGAATAATTAGGGAGACAGTCTAAAAGGGCAGCCTACGTGTGTCAGTATAACCACGTGCAAATTGCTGTATATTAGATGGCTCTTAAATTTTTAAAATCATAAAACCCCTCCTCTGAGAACAGGAAAACAAATATTAACCCCCTTTCCCCCCAGGAAAATGTACATGACTGTAAAGTTTTGCCTACGAATGCACAGGATTCACAGACATTTCCGACACTAAAAACACAAGATAGAAAAGACCTGGTTAAATAAGTGGAAATAAAACTATTACCCATTTTAGGTGAAGGGGAGATTCTTTTTCAACTTCTTGAAAATTAAAAATAAAGCATTGTGAATTACGGTATAACAAGTTGATAACAAGTTTAGTCTTTAAACTTGTTAGACTTGTCACTTAGAATTCCATGAAGGAATAGGTGTGATCAGGACTTAAAACTGCTTTAGAGATGTACAGTGTTGGTAACTTTCTTCAGTTTGGTGGCTGTGAATTTAGGAACCCCAGTTCACGGTAAGAGTACCCGAGGGGGTGCGGATGGGTGAAATAGTCTACTTAATAATTAGTTATTAGTTGTCTGTGTTACCCTCATAGAAATCCGTGGGTTTTAAAAGCAATCCAGTGTTACTGTAGAGCAGGATTAGAAACTGGTTTTCAGGGGTTGGATTCAACAATCAATAAATTCAATGAATTAAATAGTTCGTTAATTATATATGTATGTGCCTACATGCAGAATGTAATCTGTTGTCATCCATATTACAAATTCAGACTTTTGAAGGGTGTTTGTTTTCTTTTTCACTTGGTATTTGTCTGTAGTATTTTCAACTGAACGAAGTCCTTTAAGACACCCTTTGGGCTTGCCTTCCATGACACATTGTTTTGATGCTTTCTTCCTCTTCTGAATAGCCTGTTCTATCTTCTTTGCAGGCTGATTTTCCTTCACTCACATACCAAATGTAGCAACTCTTCAAGGCTGTCTTCACCCCTTCTTATTCTATACTTTATTTAGGTAATCTCATCTATACCCACACAGCTTCAGTTTCTACCAATGCACATGAGCCAGGAAATTATATTTCTAACCCTTTCTGAATTTGACTCTATAGCCCACTTGGCTATTTGGTATTCTTTGGGGCTATATTAGAGGAATTTATGATTTATTGTTCAGCCTCCCCCCCCCCCCAGCTTTTCTTCCAGTGTACGGTATTTTAGAGAATGGCATCACCATTTACTCAGTGATGCAAATCAGAAATCTTGGCATGATCCTTAATGTCTTACCTCTCTTCAGTCTAAGTCACAGTATGAAGTCTTAATTCATAATTAATTTGGACATTTTATGTCCAAAATGCCTTTCACTACTTGTCTACTTCTTTCCATCTTTCAAAACAATAACTGAAAGCAATCTAGGTCCTTTCTTATGTGAACAATTAATATGAAGCTAGCACTGGGAATGTGGAATTAGTTTTTATATGTTTTTGTTACATTTGTTTTTAATGAGAACCAGTTCAGCTTGATGAAGGGGAGTGGAGAGTGCCTGTGCCAGTAAGCAAAAAGTATTCATTGATGTATGCCTTTCCCTTAAGTCAGTGCTTGGTCTTAGAATGTCTTTTCTGAAATGGATGTAGTGACATAAAATTTGTTCAGTCTTTATGGACCATAAATTGAGTTGGACAAGGACTTTGATAGAGGTTGGTGAAAAGCTTCCAAGGAATAAGAATCCTTGGTTGAGGGCAAAATTATGACCTATATGAAGGCACATACTGTACTAATTATGAATACTGAAGTAAAAAAAAATACTGAAGTCATTGTGATGCAGGGAGGTAGGGAGATAATAAAAAAGATATTTCAATCCCACAAGCACTTAAAATGCAGAACAAGCCAGGATATTCGGGTTCATTAAAGTGTTGTGTTTGTACATATAAAACATTCTTTGAGTCCATCAGAACTATAAATTGTAGTAGATGATCACAGGTTTTTAATAATACAAAAATATTTCCTTAATTTTATTCATATTCAGAATAAAGGAGCTTAGCTTTTTAACCTTAAAAAAATAGCAATTTACTTTTGTGAAAATGTTTATCACCCCCATGTTTTGGGATAGTCTGTAAGAATGAATTACCTCTTCTTCCTGTACCATTGTCTCTGCTGTCAGATGTTAATTGCAGTTTAACATCTGTAAAACTTCAACCTAAATTTTTAAATAACTAAAATCATTCTTTTTTTAAAAAAGGGGTCCTGAATATAAGATTCTTGTAACTCAGTTAAATGGATGAGGCACATTCTAAAGTTTTTTCTGCCTTCTTTCCTCCTCAGATTTTGACATGGCAGGGAGACATCAGAACCGTAGTTTTCCTCTTCCAGGAGTTCATTCAAGTGGTCAAGTACATGCATTTGGAAATTGTACAGACAGTGATGTGTTGGAGGAGGATGCTGAAGTATATGAGCTTCGATCCAGAGGAAAAGAGAAAATCCGAAGAAGTACATCAAGAGATAGACTTGATGACATTATAGTATTAACAAAAGATATACAGGAAGGAGATACTTTAAATGCAATAGCCCTTCAGTACTGTTGTACGGTAAGTCTTAATTTGATTTTGGATAATGCCGTCCAAAATAATTTGTTCATTAGCACAAACAAATAAGTTTTGTGCTCTTTTATCTTGTTTTTCCCCTTTTTCCCATAGAAATCTGTATTATGTTGGTAGATGTTACTTTTTACATTTTTAAGTGATTACTGTAATTAAATTCTTGATTCTGTTTTCAGTATTGAAAAACACCTAATTGTGCTATCTCTCCTCCTTACTCAAGTTGTAAGAGAATATAGAAATACATAAGGAAAAGTTTTTCTCTTCCTCAGCTCCTGAAATGATACACTTTGGTGTGTTTCTTTTCATACCTTTTTTGTGCTGTATAAAAGTAAAATACGTATATATATAAGGTATTTCATTCCTTTTTTTGTGCTTTATAGAAGTAAAATACGTACATAAGTATAAATATTTACATATATTTAAACCACTTGGGGCATTGGTGATTTTGTTTTTAAAAATTGGTTTATTTTTATGTCTATTACTCTTCAAGTTGCCTTTTTCATTTCTTAGTATATCATGGACATCCCTTTATTGTCTTACAAATCTAACTTCTGTTTTATGTAGCTATATAATATTGCATGGTATGAACGTATCATAATTATGAAGCTGTTCTATAACATAGTCGGGATTTTCTCCCATGTTTTGAATAGTGTGGTGAATATCATCACAGCTCTATCTTTAAAGGGTGGTACCTTTATTTTTGTGGAATAGATTCCCAAAAGTAGAATTGATAGATAGAAGGAAAGGTGTATTTTTATTTCAGTAACATTAAACCCATTTTATATATGTCATTATGTCCATCTTGCATCCTTAGCATGAAATCTTTTCACGTGAACACATTTATATGGAAATTGTTAGAATATTTTTTCAAACATTCTTTTCTCATACTTCCAGCAGAATTTTGAAATGTACATACTGTGTATCACCTTACACATTTTAAAGGAAGCTTAAATACTTTTTAATGATTTAAAGGATATAATTTCCAGAATGTTGTCAATATTGATATTTAAAAATATGACCGTTAGAAAACTCTTTAAATGTACTTTTAAAGAAAGAATTTATTTTAGAGTACATGAGTGGGGGGAGGGGCAGAGGGAGTAGGAGAGCGAGAACCTTCCAACAGACTCCCTGCCCAGTGGGAAACCAGACAAGGGGTCAACCTCATGACTCATGAGATCCTGACCTGAGCCAAAACCAAGAGTCAGATGCTCAACCCACTGAGCCACCCAGGCACCCTATATGCACTTTTTTAATAGCATGAAATTTTTATCATTCCTTTTTCTCCTTGATTAGTATTTTTATCCTCCCCCCCCCAGTCTTTCATGATGTGTTATATTTTTGTACTTGAAAGCCTTTTATTGGTTATCTGTCATAGTTCTCTGCAATAGAAACATATATTTATAAATTTATTTATACAATAAATATGTAAATATTTACAATATATGTAAATTTAAATTGAATTTTTAAAAATTTCCTCTGGCCATGAAGTTTTGTGTATTATTTTTCTCTGAATAGGGTAATTATTGCAATTCAGCTGATCAAAACAGATATATATTTATTTAAAAATTTAATAAAATATTTTATTGGAATGCATTTCTTGATGAGGTAATAAGAGCTAGATTGGGGGGTTGCAACTTGTTCACATATAGCAACACTATTTATTATGAGGTCTTAGTATATCTGATTTCATTTTTTAGCATAAATAACCATGTGATACATGTTTGTAGAAAAGTTACAGAATGTGCTTTAGAAAGTAAATAAGTTATAGAAAATGTTTAAGAAAGTTGATAGAAAGTAATCAAGATTTAAAATTAGGGATAAGGCTAAAATTATCAAAGTGGAGGTCCAAGAGAAGAGTGTGGTCCAATAGCTTTATTAGAGAAAGACATAGGTTTTCCTTTAATGAACCTTTTAAATTATCTTAGAAGAATACAAGTTTGAAATGCCATCTCAATGATTAAAAATAGGTCATATTTCAAATGAGGTGAACAAGAAAAAGTATATAACTGTATGAGTATATAAAGAGAAAGGTATAGGAGAAAATAACAACAGAGGAAATTTAATAGATTTCCACTCATTTTTCCAGAAATGAGTGGCATAGACTGATGGGAAGAAGCACTTTGTGTTACCTGAGGAAAAATTTGATCTGTGTAGTTAAGAACACCATTACAGAGTTTTAAAGAGTGCTGCAAAATGGTAGGGAAGCCTGCTGGCAAGTTGGAGGGGACCCAATGAGACGGTTAGTGGAATGATTCAAGTGAAGATTGATCAGGGCTTAGACTAAAATATGTGCAGTAAGTATAGAGAAATTTACAGAACATCATTTGGGGGTATTCCCAAGATGTTTTAGCTGGTTCCTCGTTGAAAATGAAGAATGATGAACGGGCAGTTAGCTTACCATTAGAGAAAAGAAGGCACTATCCACAGTAGGGAAAATTGACATAACAGGGAGTTAAACAGTGCTCCCTTTTGCCAGGAGCTCAACCAGCGAAATTGGTGAACCTTACAAAAAGATTTCTCTATTTATTTTTTAAAGATTCTGTTTATTTGACAGCACGTGAGCACAAGCAAGGGGAGCAGCTGGGAGACAGAGAAGCAGGCTTCCCACTGGGCAGGGAGCCTGATGCAAGGCTTGATCTCAGGTTCCTGGGTTTATGATGCGAGCTGAAGGCAGATGCTTGCAACCTACTGAGCCACCCAGGCACTCCAGGATTTTTCACTTCAGAGTACTTAGTGCTGTATTCCACTTATAAGTACTCAGTATTAGACGTTACTAAACATAATGCCATATATGTCATAAACATATGTCATAAAACAGTGACAAGAGGACAAAGTTCAAGGTTGGAATCCTGAATGCAACAAGGAAGTCAGTATAAAAGAAAATAACAGGGATATTCAGAGTGAGAACCTAGGTAGACTACTAAAAGTTGGAAGCCTGGTTTAAAAACAATATGAAGCAGTTAATAGAATAGACAATATCAAACAAATGAACATTTAAAGAGAATGGGGTCAGACTTTGGGGTTTATCAAATGAATCTTTATTTGCTCTAAGAAAAAAAGTCTTGAGGTTGTAAATTTGAAAGCATCCTTTTTCCTTATTGTCTCATATAGTTACTCTGAATCCTCCCTCCATCCTCCTTCCACACGTACACTTCCAGGGAATTGATTTTTCCAACAGGAACTCTCATTCTTCAGGATGCCTGGGTGGCTCTGTGGTTGAGGCTGCCTTCTGCTCAGGGTGTGGTCCCAGGGTCCTGGGTTAGAGTCCCACATCCGGCTCCTTGTGGGGAGCCTGCTTCTCCCTTTGCCTATGTCTCCGTCTCTCGGGAATAAATAAATAATCTTTAAAAAAAAAACAAAAAACCAAAAAACCAGGAACGCTCTCATTCTTCAGTGGACTTTGTGATCAGGAATCTGCAGTTGATAGTTCATCATTCATTTCCTCCTAAAAGCCCTCTTCAGCCTCCTTGATTTTGCATCTTTTTTATTTTCCTGCTAGTAATATTTAATTATACTTAATATATTAAATATAAATACTAAATGTTAGAGTTATTACAACACACTATATATCACTATTCTAAATGTTCATACATTTTAATTTATTAATCTTTGCAAAACCCTATCTGGTAGATAGTGTTATTACGGTCATTTTACATACATGGAAATTGAATTGCAGAGAGGTTAAACAACTTGCCCCAGATCATATAGCTAGAAAGTTGTCAGAGCCATCCTTCAAACCCAGAGAGTCCATACTTCTAACTACTGTCATATTGGTTTCTTGGCCACTCTTTTTTTCTTTTTAATTTTATTTTAAAGTAATCTCCACATCCAGCTTGGGGCTCGAACTCCTGAGATCAGGAGTCACATGCTCTCCTGCTAAACCAGCCAGGCACCCCTTGGCCACTCTTTCTTAATCTCTGGTATGAATTCTCTTATTCAATATATCCCTCAAATGTTGACATTTCTCAGAGATGTTTTATATGTCACCTTTTTCTCCCAGTCTTCTTTGGTGAACTTGTCTACTTTTGTGGTTTCAATTACTATTTTTGCTGGCAATCCATAAATCTATATTTCTACCTGAGATCATTCTTCTAAATTTCAAACATCCTGTAACTGTCTGTTGGATAGCTCCCACTTGGATATTTCAATCACCTCAAAGTCAGCATATATAAAGTCTGCGTTTATTTTCTTTTCTCCCTCCAGAGTGTTCCATATCTCAGTAAATGGCATCATCCATTGAGTTGACCAAGCCAAAAAAGTTTTATCCTAGACTCACTTTGCCTTTCTGACATCAGTCAGGTGATAAATAATCAGGGCTTAGGTTAAGCCATTGATAGAAATCATGAATGGGACTAATCACTTAAAGATGGTGGGAGAGCCTACCATTATAATTGGTAATTGAGGAGCACTCCCATGATCTCCCTCTTGACAGTGGCTGGTGGATAGGATATACAGACAGGTTGAAGATTATATAATATATAGAAAAAGCTTAGAAAAAAATGACTGATCTTGGGGGTAATTGAATAATGCATGAACACTGAGAAGTTAGGGGAAATGTTATCAACACAAGTGAGGGAGATAAATTATAGTATCATTCCTGAGGTGCATGTTTTTTCAAACATTTTAACATCCTTGAAATTGGAATGGTGGCATCCTCATTATTTGGTGTTTTGGTTTTTTCCCCCCTAAGCAATATGTAAAATAATGGCACATCTTAGAGTTGATGGCATCTTAGTTTTGATAAAATACAGTAGTTTTAGTGTAAGTTGACATTTGCCTACACTTTTAATTGCCAGACTGGAAGAAAGAACATATTTGTAATCCTTCCTTCCTAGATGGTTTAAAAACAATAGAAAGTGTGATATTTGTGCATGATATACAAAGAGAAATATCAAATGATCCCACAACCTACTTAAATACCTACCATTAGTGCTAATAATACATGGGTGATAGTAAAAAGTAAGTAGTGATTTCCTAAGACTAGTAGATCAAAAGTGGTGTAGAACTGTTATCTACAAAATCTCTCTGGGTGTGATAATACTACTAATAATTAAGCTCCACTATTTTTTCCCTTCCAGAGTAACTAAGATAAATGACTATTGCTACCTCTATTTTGATGGAGAGATCAGTTGAATGTTGCCTTTTTTTTTTTTTTTAACAGGTAGCAGATATCAAGAGGGTTAACAATCTCATCAGCGATCAAGACTTTTTTGCCCTTAGGTCTATCAAAATTCCAGTTAAAAAATTTAGTTCATTGACTGAAACACTTTATCCTCCAAAAGGAAGACAGGCTTCACGTCCTTCATCTGTTCAATATGTTCCAGAACAACAGGAAATTTTGCCACCTAATGATTCTCTTTCTTCCAGTGAGTCAGCTGATAACTTTTTAAAAGAAGTAGACCGAGACATAGAACAAATAGTAAAATGTACAGACACCAAAAAAGAGAATCTTAATGAGGTGGTATCTGCTTTAACAGCACAACAGATACGTTTTGAACCTGATAACAAAAACATTCAACGTAAGGATCCTTATTATGGAGCGGACTGGGGAATAGGGTGGTGGACAGCTGTAGTGATAATGTTGATAGTAGGTATAATAACGCCAGTATTTTATTTACTGTATTATGAAATTTTAGCGAAAGTGGATGTTAGTCACCATTCAACAATGGATTCTTCACATTTGCATTCAGGAGTGACACCTCCATCACAACAAAGAGAAATGGAAAATGGAATTGGTCCAACTAAAGGAATACCCTTTGGCCAACATGATCATAAACTATATAGTCAAGATTCTCAATCACCTGCTGCTCAACACAAGACATAGCAGTTAGCTCATAATAATAACATTGTTAATGATCATGTGTATCTGGAGTGTGGTGAATCAGTTATATTCAATAACCACTTTAAGGGCAGAAGTTAGGGAGATTGAAGATGCTTTTGTTTTTTGCCCTTTTGGGGGAGCCATTTACAAATTGAGTATAAAATTCTTACAGTTGCTAGTTGTTATTGAGAGTTGTGAATCCATGTATCTGTTGTATCAATGCTTAAAGCAGAAATGAATTTAAATATGGGTCTAGGAAGTTCTTAACTTGGAAAATGCATCATTTTTCTTATTCAAGGTTGGTTATGTTTAAGTTTTATTTTCCAAGGAATTATTTTTTGGCTTAAGTCCCCAAAATAATGTATTCTAGTTAAGAAGTTGCCGTTTGGTCACTAGAACACTGGATTGGGTCAAGACCTAAAAGTATTCTTTGTCTCTTAAAGCTCACTGCCTCTGCTTCTGTTTTTTAAGTGATTATATTTGCCTCTGTTATTTGAAAGCACTTTTGTAATTCTTTAATGAAAAGTGTTAGACGAATTAGCATTATTTAGGAAATAAATCCTTACATACTGTGATAAGTTGTTGCTGTGTTACATGCAGTAACATGCCTTAATTACATTTAATGCCTTATGATAATTGCTTTACGTAAGCTAATACAATTTTTAGAATTAAAATTAAGTATTATTTCATATGGTCCAACAGGATTCATAACATATGCTGTGTAAGTTCGTCTCCACCTTCACTATCAAGCACAACAGTATAAGTTTATTAAAACAGATTTTCATGGGCTGCCTCAGGTCTGTTGCAGAAAATGATTAATAAGCAAAAGCAAAGGTGAAAGAGCCCTTTTGCATTAACAGTAACAAATTATTTCTTGATCCGTTAACCTGGTTTTCAAAGAGAAAATGTCCAACTTAGACCTTTTTTTCCCCTCTGAACTGTAGCATTAATTTGGGGAACAGAGGCCAGAGGTGTGTGGATCAATTGAAAGGGCTTGATAGTGCTACTTCTTAAGATTTGCGGGGATCAGACATAGTTTGGCTAACTAAGCATCATTTGCCTACTGATTTCCATCATTTAGTTTTATAAAGTATGTGTTTTAAAAATGTTAACCAAAATGATTCATTAGAAGAAAGATTTGGTGGAGTCTGAATTGTCTGTTTTGTGTATAATAAAGTATGTATCTTAAGTTATATAATACCACCTCATTTTCTGGGCATTATTTCCTAGTTTCAGGTTTTGACCAGTCATTTTATATTTGCAACTCCAATATTGATTTTTAAAAAGGGGGAGGAGTGAATAAGTATGGTAAATGAGGTTTTCATGTACTTTCAGGAGGAAAGTATCATAAAAAGACAGGACAAAGAAGTCAAGAATTAAAGCCCTTGCATGTATTAGAGGACCTTAGACAATTAATGAAAAATGTTAATATAGAAGTTGTAGCAAAATCATTTTTTGAGTAACTCTTTTAATTTGGAATTTAAAAAATTATTTTAATGTGCCTTGGTTTCTTAAAAAAAATGTATGATCTTTCTAATCTATGCTCAGTGTTAACTTGGTCAGTTTACATTGTATTTATTACACTTGCCGAAAAATCAAGTTTTAGGGAAGAAAAATGGATTATTTTAGGGTAGAATTTAGAACTTTGTTTACATCAAATTGATGAAAACACAGAGTCAGTAATTCCTTTTTGCTAGTGCTACTTTGAAATTGTGATAGGTCTGATTTCCAAAGTAAGTGACTTAAAGTGGTGAAGTGTACTATGTACTTGATTTAAAACCATTTCTGTCTTGCAGTGTCTGTTCCTTGAAGGAAATTTAACATATCCTTATGACACAATCAGGCAGTTTCCCTTCTCTATATCTTTGAATTCTTTATAATTCTATATATGTCATATATATAGAATTTTAGAATTTAATCTTTAAGGGTCATTTAAAAATTTTCCTAAGCATTTAATAGTTCTAGAATAATTTTAGCTTTTAAAAACGACTCGTATACATCAAAATTTATAGCAAATACAGATGACTTGGTAAAACTTAATAAGTTATTATTTGATATTGTGGGTTTTAATTGTGTTGAAACCCTTATTTGAATTTACTTGGACACTTTACATTAGAAGGTATGTATGTTATATATATCCTAACAAATCGTTCTGTTTGGTTTGTTTAAAAAATTGGAGTTGTAAATGAAGAAAAATCTATTTTTAGGACAGATTATTATTTCTCTTAAACCTGGGTATAAATGGTTAAGATTGTTTTGAACAGTTGAATGCTGTTTAAAGTTTTTGCCATCCTACTCCTAGAAAAGTATGGAATTAGTTTTTCAAAAGACAGATTAAAAGATTATACAGTCTGCTGGCCGTATTAGAATTAGAAAGAAGATATTAAATGAACTTTTCCAAAGGACTTTGTTTTTTAAAGCTTTTCTTTTTCTGTACTCACTTGTTCAGCAAGAATTCTTTAAATGAACCACTACTTAGTAATTAGTTCTTTTTAAGGTATCTGTTTCTAAAATTACCTATATGGGAGTATGAAGGGTGTTTCAGAAATATCATGAAGCCAGGATCCAGTCAAAGCATTACAGGGTAAATGTGGAGGTTTTAGAAATCTGTATTTAAATGGTGCATTATGATGAGTATCATTCTTATTTTGAATTACAACATCGTTGCTCAGGAAATCAGTATTTTTCTTCCAAGTATGTGCATATTGCACTGTTAGATAATAGAAATATCTGAATGCTTTATTTAATTCTTTTTATGTATGCAAATACTATAAATCTTTTGTATGATGTATTTTATACAAATGCAAAATGCAATTGTAGAACATTATTAGCATGTACATCTGTAAAACTGGTTTTTAAAACTTTCTGCCCCTTATTTTTCATATTTTAAAAGATATGCAAATATAATAAAGTTTCTATTTTATTATTCAGTCTAAAATGGAAGCTGGTCAATTTAATTGAATAAAAGCAAACATGTTTTCTTTTCTAAAAACTATTTTATGTAGAGATACTGTGTAAGGTAAATAGAATTCCCCCTTGTCATACAGAAATAAAGTCCACTGGATTATTTATAGGACACAGATGAAGACAGATTTCAGATTGATATTCTTTGGATGTTCTTCGATATCAGGGAAGACTTTATGAGGCTTGGTTCATGGCTGCTTAGCAAGTTGTGGGTCGGGCATTTAACAAAATGCTCTATATGTAAATTTTATCATGAAACAATCTTTCCACTTCAAGGATACTTTTTTAAATTACCAGCAGCAAAAGTAATTGAAAAAGTTGTTTGAAGTTTTATTTATTGGAGGAATTTGTGATGTAATCCTTTTTCCCCTTAAAATTGTATTTAAACTCCTATTTTAATAAAAAGCTTTTACTAACTCCAGAGGCTTTAAGCATATTAAGGCAAAGCCATTGACACTACATTTGAATGTGGTAGGAATGGAAAGGTTAACAAGATCCTCTAAATTTCTTTGCATTCTCTTGTATCCACTGTAAGTCTGTGATACTAATGATCACACTAATATTATACTTCTGCCAAATCTCTTTATTTGTAAACACTTTAATCACCTAGAGTTTTCTTTTGTGGGTGGTTTATTCAAGAGTATTTGGTAACTGTCATACTTGCTCAATAAATAGTTATTAGGTAAAATTACTTTTCTCAAGCGTATTTAAGGAGGTTCAAAATAATGTTTGTATAAAACAAAAGGACACAACTTTGTTTTGTAAGAATTTAATGTGTAAACAGAAAAATAAGCAACAAAACAATTTTGCCTGTTAATATAGCAATTTTAAAGACACTTCACCAACAAGTACTTTTTTATATACAAGAGGCTATCTCTGCATTAAAGTTTACCTTCTTGTGGAATAACTAACTTCACAGTCTCTGAGATTTTAAGCCAGAAAGACAAGATTCATACTGGTAAAGCAACCTTTAAATACTCCCTGTCTTCACCGTTTAGTCTACTTTAAACTTATAAAAAAGATCTTCCAAAGAGGGAAGACCCTGCACTTAAGGCAGATGGCTGGGGCCTCCTGGGAGCAAGTCCTTGCCCAAATGGGTTGTCTTACCATCTGCTGGACTAACACTGGAGGCAAAATTGAGAGCTAGGAATAAAAATACCTAGATCTTTAGTGCATTTGACCAATTCACAGGGTTATCTGCAGATTTATATTAAAGCAAGTCAACAGAGCCGTTGAAATCAGGTTTGTATAAATTAAATGGTATTAGACTAAAGAGGTAAGAGACTAAAACATCAATGTCTTACTTTACAATCCTAAGTGATGTAATTTGCCCATCACAACTAGAAACTTGATTTGAGTTTCTCCTTTTAAGTCCAGCAGATTGCTGTTTTAACATGGACTTTTTATGTTTTCCATTTAAAATATTTAAAATTCCCCAGAAGCTTACTTCAACAGGTAACGCACATATGATTGATATAGCACTGAACTAACAATGGTCTTCACACCCACCTTGAATTATCTGAGGAGGTATTAAAATTGAAAGTGATGTTTTTCCTGAGAAAGTCATGTTACAAAATGGTCCAAGACAATATAAATTTTCTTCAGTCCTCCCCTCCAGAATATAAGATGGGAAAATCAGGTTATAATATATTTTGTGAGGAAAACATGTTAGTTTTCCAAAAGTTTGTTTTCAGTCACAAGGCCACATCTTTTTTAGAGGGCAAAAACCAAACTAAGCGATCATTTCTGTTAAGGTATCAATGAATACACATGGCAAATTTTGTTTAGTGTGTAAGCAATTTTTATAGGAAATAGTTTACAGGTGGGGAAACTAAGGCACAGAAAACTTAACCAAGCTCATTTTCAAGTTGAGACTAATAGTAAAGGTAGAAATAGAATCTACCGCTTTGATTCTCAAGATTAGAGGGTGATGGGTAGTATCTTCCTAAAGGGGAAAAATTATTTTCTTTATTCTTTTTGGAAAGTAATACTAATAAATCATTAAAAAATATATAATACAAATTCCACTGAAAATCTTTGGCAATTGTGTGTCTTTGGAGGCTGGGGGTCTTAGGTATTTTCCCTGCCAAAACATAAGGCAAGGGAGCCAGTTTTTAATTGAAACAAGAAAAATTAATCTTAATTTTAAAATGACCTGAGTTGCATTTTGCATTGTTATATAAATCGGCTGGATAACTAGGAGTCCTGGTGAAATTTAGTAATAGCAACTACACCTCACAGATTTCAAACATGTGCATTCTGCAGTGAGATTTATATGACTAGCACTTTCTCTACACTTTGGTAAAATACAAATAAGATATCTTAATTTTTCATAAGCCCAACTATTCAAAGATATCAAACTTATAGTGGGATGATTAATCAATATATGGTACTGAGTTGGCTCCAAATTCAAGTATTTGTTAATATTCATCCCAGGTTTTTGTTAAGGGCTGAGATGTGAGCTGGGAAACCCATACCATTCAGATCAGCATTTTCCTGTGTGTGTCTGTTTTTGATCACAAAACTTCCACTCTCATAAAATGTGCAATTGTTAAGAGCTCAGGTTTCTGTAGTCCTAATGCAGCACAGAACGTACCCATGCAAAAGTAAAAGAAAATTAGCTTCAAGTTTCTTTGTTTTTAAAGTGCTCTCTGTGCAGTATGAAGTCAACTTTCAGATGACAGAAATCCACTATGATGACTAGTAACAGTTTTACAACAGATCGAGTTCAACAAGAATAATTTGTCCAAATGTGAATACACAGATTAAAAGATGCAAAAACTCTAGGCACATTGAAATCGAAATGATACCAAAAAAATCCATCTGAATACATAAGATGACAGAGGTGTTGAAAAGGAATGGGACAGTATCAGAGACTAATGGGTAAGATAACCAGTATGTAAACTCTAAGTGGTTCTGAGTATTTTGACAGCAAATATTTGTCCAACAAAACAAGAACAAAAATATCAGAAATAGAAAACAAGGCTGTCCAAATGTTCAGAAGTGGTATCAGAAAGATATTTTTGGAGAAATTTCATAGCTTAATAGGTTGCTTCATCCATGTTGTCGTCACTGTCTGCACCAAAATCATCTCCATCTTCAAAGTATGAATTAATGTAGTCATTTTCCTAAGTGAAATGATATATTATTCTTCAGTAAACATTAAAATGAATGAGTAGTAAGATAATTATTAAAAAATATAAGGTAGGCGATCCCTTTAAGTTTATCAATATCAAGTCTGGGTAATAAAACAGACCTTAAAAAGTCTCTATTTCGTGCTTAAAAAAAAACATTAGTTTTCACTCCCATCCACCTGTGCTGCTTGCCACAAGGCCATTACCTCCTACTGTTTTTAGGCACCAACTAGTTAAGAGAAAATGCAGGAATTTCCGTTACACTTTAGTAGAATAGACACCTGGAATTCCTTACACCTTAGTAGGATGGCACATGGGGTTTAGTTAGCTAAACCACTAAACACTCCAAACAAATGTACAGACGCTCAAGAAACAGCCAATTTATGTTAACGTTCATTAAACTACACCTGAAAGGTTTTCAATTAGGCCATGTAACTGAACTCGAGTACAGGGATTTTTGCTTCCTATCAAAAAACAGGCTTCCAGACACCAAATCAAACCTAGAAAATGCCATATTCCATCGAGGGCCCCACAGTTTCCTTGAGGTTAAGAAGAACTAAGCACCTGGGAACAACTTAATTATTAAGATTGGGGAAGACTTATCCATGTAAATGATTCCTTCCTGATATTTCTGTGCTTTCTGTCAAAAATTCAAAAATCCATTTTGGATGTGGATTAGAAATTTAAAACCAACTGCAGTGTATGGGCTGTATTTGGATTTTGATTGGAATGAAAATTACCTTTTTTCAGACAAAAATTCATCATCTTAGGTGTAATAATGATAGTGTGATGTTGTTAAAGAGCCCTAATTTTTTAATACACACTGAAATATTTATGGATGAAATGATACAATGTCTAGGATTTGCTTTTTATAATAATCCAAGGTGGATGGGGAATGGAAGTGAGAGTGGATTGGGTGAATGAATGAGTGGTTGAAAGACTGGCTATAAATTGATGATTGTTAAAGCTGGGTGATAAAGTCTATGTTTTTTTTATTTTACTCATCACTAGATTTTTATTCATCATTGAAATCTGCCATAAAAAAATTAATCTCTACATCTCTGCTCTCTATAGCAGGAATTATGATAGAGTAAGAAATAGAGACTATTCTGAAAAGGTCATCTGGATATCAGCTTTTTTAGTATCTGCATGGTGGGATTTTTTAATATATAAATTTATATAAATAATGCAAGATATATTATTCAGATGTAGATTTCATTACTTTGTCTTCCCTAAACACTGTAAGTTTCTGTATCCAGTAAGTTTCCATAGCATCTCTAGGAAGATGGCGTGGTTTCTCTGGTGCCGAGAAATCCAGTAACATCTAGAAGCCTGGCTGTAGCCTGGAGCTAGTGTACAGAGGAGGGGTGGCATGGCTGAGAGTTCAAATGAGATCATCTTGTAAATGAGATTGGAAGGTTACCTCACTATTCCAAATCAAGCATATACAACTTATGCTTCAGATGTGAGCACCTCCAAGTATGTTCAGTCATTCACCTTAGGTAATTTCATGATGTTAATAATCTTGATGCAGGTACAAAGTGAGAACTTCTTGAAACTGATGGCTTAAATGGTTCTTGGCTTTCATTTGAACCCTTGCTTTTTTCTTTAATTACATTATTCAAAAGACCGAAGAAAGAAAAAGTCTGCATTTCTCTCATTTTACATAGAGGTGTTACATAGATAATTTGTTCCATTTACTCTTCAAAAATAATGCTTATCAAATTCTCAATATGTCCAGTAAGTTAGTTAATATGAATTTTTCATTAATTGCTAAAAAGGGCCAAGATGATTTTAAATCTAGAAAGTCTTTAACTGAGCTTCCCTCTCCATCTCTCACCCAGCCTCATACCCAAAACCTATATCCTTTATTAAAGTGGAAAGGTTTTGTTTGTTTGTTTTGAATGAAATACATTTATATAAACTGTGCTTAGTACTCTGCTAAAGCCTAACATGGAATTCTGAAATTACTAGACCTCAAGCAGACTTTATAAACAGAGCATTCCAAAAGCCAGTCTCGTCTAGAAAACAGGCCACTACCTACTCAAAGACAATAGCATGGCACAACCCCTAAGACCAGTTGGGACAACCAAAAATGTTTCCAGATATTACCAAATATACCTTGGTTGAGAATCACTGGTTCATAGCAACAAGCTTTCAAGCATGATTTAACCATGGCTCCTTCCAATCCAAGCAACCAAGGTTTCTAATATACAAATATTTGATAAAATCACTCCACTGCTTTAAACCCTTCAAAGGCTCCAAAGGCTCCTCATAGCCCGCAGGATAAAGTCCTATTGCTCAGCCTGGTATTTAAGATCCTGTATTTGTCTCTTCCGCTTCACATCTCCACATACTCCCACTTGGACTCTCTAGTCCAGCCACATTGACTTACCTGGTCCACACTGTTAGGCTACACTCTCATCACCTGCAAAACTTCTCCGTGCTCTTTCCTCTATCTGCAAGTCTCTTCCCATCCATTTCTCATCTTGATCTGATTAAGTCTTCAGACTGTCTTCTGTGAGATATCTTTTTCATATCACTAAAACGGAGCTTGGTGCCCCTCTTACGTACCCCTATGGCATCCTCTACTATATTACACTATAGCATTATTCAATGTATTGTAAGGGTCTCCTTTCTAGTATGTCTCCTCACTATACCCATATCCCTGATGAGAGAACTGTATCTATCTTGATATTTCCCTTGCCTAGTACAATTCCAAGCATACGCTTGGTGTACAATTATTATACGGTGAATGAAGAAAAATGAGGACTAATAGGTGTATATACAGGGCAACTGAAATTTTGGCTAGGGATGCAGTCAGGGAGATTGCAGAGAGAAAAGGAAATCCAAGCAAAGAAGTCTGAAGAATACTGACATTTAAAGATTAGAAAGAGAAGAACTCAAAAGAGACCATGAAAAAGTACCAGAAATAGGAGAAAAACAAGAAGTGTTGTGTCACAAAAAGCAAGAAAAGGAACAATGTTTGCCTATGTCTTGGCATGCAGCACAATGCCTGGCATATAGTTGATGCCATAATTGCCTTAAACTGTTGAATTTAAATAAAGGAAATAATATTTTAATAATGAAGTTGTGAGCAGTGTTAAATGTTGCAGAAAAGTGAAATAAGGACTAAAATTTGTCTATTGGTGAACTTGGTGGCAATAATTTCAATGGCATGTACATGGAAATCACATTAAAAAGAACTAAATGGAGGAGGGTAGGGAGGAGTGAGCAAGTGAAGCCAGCTAAGCGGCTTTCCAGGAGATACCAGGACACCTGGAAGAGAATGTGGGCAACATACTTTATAATGAAAGATGAACATATTTTAATGCATGAATGGAAGCAGTAAGTAGTAGGTAAAAACCCTGAAAATATGAAAAAAGGAAGGGATATAAGGATTATAGATCCCCCAAAGGCCAGACAATTAGCTCCAAATAAAATGAAGGCTACTTCTTCCACTGAAAATGAAGGGGGAGGAAGAAAGACATTTAGTTTGAAGGCAGATGACATGAAATTAGGGGAGTTCCTTCTATATGGCTTCATTTTCTGTATGAAGGTATTATCTACTAAGAAAGGCAGTCAAGGAGAGGGATTACGAAGAAAAGGGATGATCTAAACTGATGTAGACAAATGACTTGATAAGAGAAACAGAGAAACCAGCATGTGAGCCAGCCAACAGTGGCTAGTGAGTATTGTTTTTGTGGCATCAGTTTCTGTGACTCCTCAGAAAAGTTCAATAGGTGGTTTGGAGGGGAGACAGTGGAATTGATCAAAGGTTACCTTGTTCTCAAGGATGTGCTGAGAGGACAAGGGATGAGAGTAATGGCAAGGAAGCACTTAAGGGTGAGCAAGGGTCTAGGCCCCTTAGGGAAGGAAATTGAGACAGGGAACTAGTAAAGAGGAAATAGAGAATCAGAGGTCTGGCAGTCTCAATCACATCAGAGTGCAGGGATAAAAAAGTGAATGATCTGGAAAGAAAGTTGGAGACAATAAGACATGTTTAGTTTTAAAATGTTTAAAACTTATCTGGAAGAATAAAGAATACTCAGGAAAATTCTCCCTAGAAACATTAACAAATAATCAGAAGCTTCTGTTAATTGGAACAGCAGAGTGATAGTTCAAAAATCAGGTCCCAGAAATATATCTAAATAGAAGTGGGAAATCTAATAGCTGATACAGGGGAATTTCAAATCAATGAAGAAAGCAATTTATTTAATAAATGAGGTTAGCAGCTGGCTAGCCATTTGGAAATAGATAAAAATGGATCTGTACCTCTCCCTTTACACTAATGTAAATTCTAAAACAAACCAAATTTAATGTAAATGAATAATAACGATTTCATAGTTATAGCAGTTTCAGGTAAAGTAAAGATTCATTGTCCTGTGAGAGGCTAAAATGGAGTGAAGACAAAGTTCACTGCCATGGAGAAGAAAGGAGAAAGAAACTAGGGTTACTGCATGAGGTATCTACTAAGTCCCAAAGATGCTGTGACCAACAAAGTTACCCTGCTCAAAAATATCCTTATTTGCTCTAGCTTATTTTGAAATGCACCATGCATGTTTCTAGAAGTTAGAAATCCCAAATCCAAACTACTAAGTCCTAACTCAGTCAAATACTTGAGGTTAGATCATAACTGTTCTCTGGCAGGGTCCATATGAACTTTGGGGCTTGAAACATGATGATATTCCAAGGATTTCCTCTTCACACCCTAAATGACTAAGTCCTTAATTACAGTAATGGCATATTTAAATTTTTATGTAGATAAATCTTAAAATAATCAATCAATTTGTTTCACTTATGGACTTCCACTTAGGGTTGCCTATCAACTTATTCTCACTTCCTATATTCAGTTTGGTATCATTATTTCAATGCTATAATAATTCTCTTGAACTAAGGAACTGATACCAGGGATAATAACATATCCTTCATTGCCATTGACTTGGTTTTGGTTTGTTAATTTAATTATATAACATATATCCAATTCCTTATTAGATAATCCGTAAACTTTGTAACTTTGTTACCCACCCCAAATAAACCATTACCTCTTCTTGCTCTTCTTCATCATATTCCTCTTGTTCTGCAGCATCATCGTCCTCCTCCTCATCACCTTCTTTACTTTTCTCTTTGCTTCCTTCTTTCTCTTCATTTTCCTCATCTGATTTTTCACCATCACCTCTCTTTTCCAATTCCTGGTATAAATGAACTTCATTAATTTAAATGGAAACCACTACACTTTGACCTCCCTGCTTAGCCTCAAGAAAACAGTTACCTATAACCTTATTCTAATCCTCCAGACCACTACCTAGGAAACTGTGAATTCACTCAAGAAAGGAGGAACTCTCTGTCCTGTCATTATACTAGTATTTTCATTGATTTTGTTACTTTATAATTAGGTCTCAGGTATTGTTGGGTATCGGCTCTAAGCACAATGACTTATTTTTATGGTTTCTATCCTACCTTCTTCTAAAATGTTGATTTAGTTTATAGAGAGAAACTTTCAGAATGCTACTTTGTTATCTTTTCAATATGAAAGGAGAAAAGAAAATATAACGGTAACATTTCAAAAATATCTACATTTTAAAATTTTATTTATTTATTTATTTATTTATTTATTTATTTATTTATTTATTTACTAACTTCTATGCCCATCCTGGGACTTGAACTCACAACCCTAATATCCAGAGTCCCATGCTCTACCAACTGAGCCTGCCAGGTGCTCCTGCTCCTATGTTTTAGTTTATAAGAGAGAGAATTTTTTTTTAAAGATTTTATTTATTTATTCATGAGAGATATATACAGAGAGAGAGAGAGAGAGGCAGAGACACAGGTAGAGGGAGAAGCAGGATCCCCACAAGGAGCCCGATATGGGACTTGATCCTTGGACCCCAGGATCACAACCTGAGAGCCAAAGGCAGATGCTCAACCACTGAGCCGCCCAGGTGCCCCAAAGAGAGATCATTTAAAACAATTAATACATAATCATTTGGTGTGGATTATCCTGCTTGCAGATTATCCCCATCTTTCTCTCTGTTCTCCTTCATTATTTACTTATTTCCAGGAATTTTTACTTCTTAACATATCTGGCAGATTGAAGAGAAAGAGATTAAAACTTTAATCTTTGCTAAAAACAAAACAAACAAATAACAGTTAAAACCACTGTCAGGCACCTGAGTGGCTCAGTTGGTTAAGCGTCTACCTTTGGCTCAGGTCATGATCCCAGGGTTCTGGGATAGAGCGCCACATCAGGCTCCCTGCTCAGCCAGGAGTCTCTTCTCCCTCTCCTCTCCCTCTGCTCCCAGCCCTAGCTGTGTGCTCACTCTCTTTCTTTCTGTCTCGAATAAAATAAATAAAATCTTAAAAAAAAAGAAAATAAAACCACTGTCAACATTAGCACTTCCTAGCAACTCAGGAGGCAAAAGAGAGATGTTGTTAGGAAACCTTGATTGCTTGATGGCTTCACTTATTCACTGTTAAAATCACTGCTACTTTCTCGTAACAAATTTAACTTTACAGTTACATCTTTAAATTTCTATGACTACCAACATTTCTTTCCCTTTGATAAAAAAGGGTCTGTTTTCATTACTGTCACTATCCATTCACTAAATTGATCTATGCTTAATTTGCACGAGTGAGAGAATTCCACAAGCTTTATAGGAGTGGATACAACAATAATTTCATATATTAATACTCATACTTAAAGCACAGGATCACTTTAGCTAAGATATGATTATTCTTAAACAATAATCAGAACGTTAGTTCATATAGCTGCAAATGCTCCATCCTATTATATTTGCTTTGTAGACTACATATAGAGAGAAAACACATTTTGTATCTGGAGTGACTACAACTTCGCGATTCCTTTATTGGCTCTTAAATATTTATTTTTAAAATCTCTTTAATTACATTCAAGTTTGAATTTAAGGAGATCAAAGGCAATAAAAACACTACATCAGATAGATTCAATTTCTAACCAAAATTCAAGTTTCACCTTTCGTACTTCACTCCACTGAGGCAGAACAAATAAAGTCAAGGTAATGTAGACATAAGATGATTTATCTTCACACTGACCTATGCTGCCTTATATGAGTTATTACTACAATATACTGTGTGCAGTTTTTCTAACTGATAATCCCTTTGGGAAATTGCAAGTAAACAAAATAGTGTTTATAGATCTTCTAAAGTGTCTATAAATATATATATACACATACCCACACAGAATGATGCTACACCAATATTAACATATGGACTTTTTTCTTTTTTATTTTAATCAAATTGCAGTAAAGAGGCCTACAACCCACAAATTTTGTGTAGTTAAAAGAGAATCATAGTGCTGTATTTATTAAGTACACTTTAAATGCACTGTGCAAGGTATATACTGTATCTGAAAAATCCTATTAGCTATTATTTCATAATTAACAATAAACTTATTTAACCAGTTATGGAATATGTTTTCAAAATATAAAAATCATTCACTGCTCTGTAGGACTAGGAAGTCTTTATTTCCATTACTGTCACCTCAAATATTTTTAAATAAACAACTTTATTTGTATCACAAAGACCCAAATCAAATCCATAAAATACTTAAATCAGTTAACCATAGCAGATTTATGCAATTAAAAAAAATGATCTCAGAGCCACACATATTGTCTTATTACTTTTTTCTTTTTGCACTTAGCAACTAGTTTTGGCTTATCTACTTATTAGTCTCCATTTTCTTCTCTGTGAGATTTAACTATATACTGGCACTATCTTACAGAACAATGTGATTAACACATCGTGGAAACACTTTGCAAACAGTTAATTTATAGAGAGGGAACAATTCTTCCAGTTTAAATAATAAGCAGCCACCCTGTAGAGACAGCTTCTTCTAAGTCAAGCAGATAAAAGCTCAAATATTAGTTTACTGCTGTCTGATTATTCACACATTAATCATGAGATTTGACTGTTCCCTTCCTCTCCACCCACAGACGTTTTATTACAATAAAACTTGCAACTACTTTTGCTGAAGAACAATAACAGTCAGCGAGATGCTAATTTTGCTCTTTAACTGAGAGAAAATAAAGCTAACTCATTTAGATTTCCAGATTTAAAACTCCAGTTTTAACAATGTGCAAAACGAAAAAGGTGTTCAAGTGTAGAAAATCGGGAAACACAATTTGTTCTGATGAGAAACCACATCAGATCAATCTTCCTTATTGCACAAGTCATCTTAGCAACTTCTTTCCGGGAAGCTTTAAAAACAGTAAGACTCTGTTCAATCAATACAGGTTGGCTAGTTCTGCAACCCCATGCATCATCACTCCACCACAGTTACACCTGACCGTTATCACTATTCCTTCAATACCCTCCTGGTATTATTTTCAGACATGTTACTTCCAGCTCAAGTACTGGCCAAAAAAAGCTCAAAAATAAGAGTTTCTGTTACTATATAGCTGTGCCAACTTGACCAGGCAAGTAAAAGTTTTAAAGCCTTGACCTCCTCATCTATAAATAAGGAAAAATAATACACACCTCTCTTTGTTGTTATGGAGTCCTCAGGACATAATGTATAGAAATAGCTTTCATCAAAGAGCCTGGTACATAAGTTCTCAATAAGCACTAGTTGCTATCATTATCATCATCATCACCATCAATGCAAGGTAATATATGCATAGAGAGTGGGAATAAATTGGCATAACCTCCATGGAGAATGATCTGTCAATATTTTTCCATATTATCCAATACATATAACAACTGACCCAAGAAACCCACTTCAAGAAATCTACATATGTAAAATGTCATATTTAATATGATTTCACTATGGCACTGTTTATAATAGCAGAACACTAGATGGAACATTATGCCCATCAATAGGGTACCGGTTACTTTTACTTTTTAAAATATTTTACTTATTTATTCATGAGAGACAGAGAGATTGGCAGAGACACAGGCAGAGGGAGAAGCAGGCTCCACCCAGGGAGACTGACGTGGGACTTGATCCCGGGTCTCTAGAATCAGGTCCTGGGCAGAAGGCGTGCTAAACCACTGAGCCACCCAGGCTGCCCAATAGGGTACTGGTTAAATAAATTAGGGTTCATTCTTATACTGCAGCTAAAAAAGGAAAAAAAAAAAAAGAATGAAGCAAACTCTATATAGACTAGAACCATCTCTGATTATAAGTGATAAAAATGCAGAAGAGTGTAATATGCTAGCTTTTGTCATTGAAAAAGAAAAATCTGGTATTGTTATGCAGAAAATGTTTTTGAAAGATCAATAGGAATTGGTAATACTGATTGTCAAGAGGGGAACTGGATGGTTATGGGCAGGGATGGGAGGGTAAATTTTCAGTTTACTAACCTTTAGGATTTTTTACCTTTCTATTTTTGAAATATGGACAGCAATGAAAGTAAAAAGTAAGTTCCATAAAATGTGTTTTTCTCAATAGAATGTTCTACACTTACCATGAGACAGACAAAAAAAGCATTTAAAAAAGTACATATACATGGGACACCTGGGTGCCTCAGCAGTTGAATGTCTGCCTCCAGCTCAGGATGTGATCCTGGAGACCCAGGATCGAGTCCCACGTCAGGCTCCCCGCAGGGAGCCTGCTTCTCCCTCTGCCTGTGTCTCTGCCTCTCTCTCTCTCTCTCTCTCTCTGTGTGTGTGTGTGTGTCTCTCATGAATAAATAAATAAAACCTTTAAAAAAATAATAAAAAAGAAGGATAGGATGAGACTTCTTCATCTCCCAGCTAAGAATGTTCAAATCTGTTCAGTTGCCCTGTGTGCGGGGCTTGGCTCTGCCAAATCCACGTATTATTAAAAAGTGAGAGAAGGTGGATATTAAAAAGTGAGAGAAGGTGGAAAGACTGAAAAAGGCGAAGGGAGGCACGACACTTTTTCAGCTTGCTTGTGTAGCAAGAAGGAAACCTTACCTCGATTTTTTTCAACACATCTGCAGTATTAGTGAGCGAGGTGCCTTTGCCTGTATCTTTCGCCTTTTCGGATTTGGGGCCTGCTGAAGTAAAACCACTGTTAACACGTTATTTCTATAATAGCAGCTGTCTATCATTATTTCTTTGCCTCTTTATATTCTGTGTAGCATAGTGATATGTCATGGTGGGTAGTCACAGAGTTTGCAGACTGAACTGATTTTCTTAAAGAATAACAAACCAGTATGCCTCACCAGTTTTCCATGATAAGAAGTAAATGATAATCACTTCATAGAATGTTTTCTAACACTGTAACCAGGTATCTTTTTACCAGTACTGAAAATTTGTACTGGCAAGTAATGTTATTAAGGCGTAAATACTAAAAACTTAAGTCCAATAGAAGCACCAGGGGACCAGCGAAAGACTCTCACAAATATATCATCTTATACTGGCTTCCTGTTCACTGATCAGCGTACTTTAACTAGGGCAATTGGACCAGGTTTGGAAAATAAAAAAAACAAGTGCCAAATAAATACACATTTGACAATGGTTAAAGAAATGACGAAGAAGTTATACTCATGGAACATAAGCCTCATCTTTGGAATGAAGATTAAAATGGTTAAACTCAACACACCTGTTACATGGATCTGAAAACTCAAAGCAATATAAATAAAATGTTTTAATGGCTCTGTGATATTTTTAAAGCCATATTAAAAAAATAATGCATTTGAAGCTATTCTACAACTGCATGGAATGGAGAGTTATTTCACATATAGATCCTGCCAGTCAGTTACCAAGGCATTAGGATAAGCTACAAAATTGTCCCACTGTGATCAAAAAGTATTATAGTCCTTCCCCCAAATCAAACTAAATACCTAGAAATTACTTGGTAACAGAGAGAAATATGGCTAAGAAAGATGTAATTTTGTTAAAGATTAACATTTAACCTATAGAAGAAGAAATTTCTAGATTGTGGTGGATGGCCCATAAGTGACGGAATTACAATTTACTGTGTTATACCTAATTGCCCCTCATGGAGTCACTGAGCTCAGAACCCCAAACATACATGTATTTGAAGTTTTGCTCTAAAGAAAGGTGACATTTAATCATGGGTAACTTTCTCTGTTCCCCTTGAGAGTAAGGGCTATTTAATCTGAACTGAAGCACATAAACTGTAGTATCATATACAGATGCCAGAAAACATTAGCTAAGAATGTAATTTACTCACATCATGAAGTCTTTTTTTCTAAGAATCATTTGTCGAATTATTTAAATTTCGTAACACATAAGTCTGTTAAATGGCTGTTACAGAACATGGTCAGATAAATAAACTTATTAAAAACTACCGATCTCTAGGGGTGCCTGGGTAGCTGAGCAGGTTGAGCCGCTGACTCTAGATTTCAGTTCAGGGTCCTGGGACTGAGCCCTGTGTTGTCTCCAAACTCAGTGGGAAGTCTACTTCAGGATTCTTTTTCTTCCTTTGCCCCTCCCTCCCTCTTGCTCTCTCTCGCTAATAAATAAATCTTAAAAATAAAAAAAAAATACAAATAAAAATAAACCCTACTTATCTCTTAAGTAAGAAAGTCAGTTGCCGAAGAGCCACTAAGCATTTTTTGCTACTTATCAATCTGGTTTTATAGAATCATGAATTCTTTTACCTATAACTGGGAGAGAAGTGTCAAATTACCAAAATTTGTTGGGACACCTGGGTGGCTCAGCAGGTTGAGTGTTCAATTCTTGGTTTTGACTCAGGTCATCATTTCAGGGTTGTGAGATAGACCCCAGTGTTGGGCTCTGTGTTCAGTGGAGCGTCTGCTGAAATGCTTGCTCTCCCTCTCCTTCTCCTCCCCCTCTCCCAACTCATGTGGTCTCTCGCTCTCTCTAAAATAAATAAATCTTAAAAAAATTACCAAAATTTGTTAAAAGACTGTTTTAACCCCAAAACATTAACATGCATTTTTTCCCCACCTTTAGCCAGATACATGCATATATTTGAAATTTTTTTGGTTTCTTTCAATACCGGCCAATAGCTGGTTCTTCAAGAAACAAACTTTTTTTCAGCTTTGGCTCTTTGGGTACTGTTTACTTTCATGGAAGTGGAGGTCATTTTAACAAAAGAGAAAGTATAAGCTTATCGAGAATAAAACACAAAAAATTACACAATGTACAAAAAAAAAGCTCAGAATGGAAACAAAGTTTTGTGGTTGTTGCTTTATTTTTTCACAAATGGAAATTCTGACACATTGGACTTTCTCCTAATTATCAATGTGTATGTAAAGTTCCAGGGATGAGCAGTCAGTGGGATGTATTTGAAAACATTTATTTTTCCAAATCAGACACATTCTTTTTGACTCTTTAAGGACTGCTACAAATTCGTGATCCACTAGGACATGATCCACCAGTATCATTAATGCATGTTTGTAAAAATAACATATTTGCCCAATAAAAGCCAAAGGTATAAAGACAGGAGATAAACTATTATATCTCGACATACAATATTTTGGGGTTTTTTAATATAATATTTTATACTCAAGCAAGCTAAATACTCTTATATATAGGGGATCCCTGGTGGCTTAGCGGCTTAGCACCTGCCTTTGGCCCAGGACATGATCCTGGTATCCTGGGATTGAGTCCCACATTGGGCTCCCTGCATGGAGCCTGCTTCTCCCTCTGCCTCTGCCTCTCTGTGTCATGAATAAATAAAATCTTTTTAAAAAATAATAATAAATAAATATTCTTATATATTGTAGTTCTGAGATGAAACAAAATAAAAATATTTCCACTTTAAATAAATATGTCAGAACTTAGCAAATTATATATTTCAGATATATGCATTTTATTAGATGTAAAATGTAACTCAAGCTGTTAAATAAGGGAGGGGCCTCTCTTTCAAAAGACACAAGATGAAGCAACATTTCCTAACTCATTCTATGAGGCCAACATTACCCTAATACCAAACCAGACAAATATTACAAGAAACAAAATAGAAAACTAGTACCTCTCATGAAAATATAAGTGAAAATCTTCAATAAAATATTTCCAAATCCAATCCCACAATGTATGGAAAGAATAATATGTCACAACTAAGTAGGGTTTATCATAGGTATGTAAGGCTGGTTCAACCTTCCAAAATCAATTAACATAATCCACCACATTAACAGGCTAAAGGAAAAAAAAAATCACATGATCCTATCAAAAGATTCAGTAAAAGCATTTGACAAAATCAAACACCCATTCATGACTAAAAAATTCTTAGTAAACAAGGAGTAGAGGGGAATTTCCTAAAGCTGATAAAGAACACCTACAGGGATGCCTGGGTGGCTCAGTGGTTGAGCATATGCCTTTGGCTCAAGTAGTGATTCCGGGGTCCAGGGATTGAGTCCCACATCAGGCTCCCCATGGGCAGCCTGCTTCTCCCTCTGCCTCTGCCTCTTTCTCTCTCTCTCTCTGTGTCTCTCATGAATATATTAAGTAAAACCTTAAAAAAAAAAAAGACAGCTACAAAAAAATCCTATAGCTACAACATACTTAATGGTGAGAAGTTTGACACTTTCCCACTAAGATTAGGAACAAGGTAAAAAAGTTCCCTAATATCACTGCTTTCAACAGATTGAGAAGGAAGAAATAAAACTGTCTTCATTCACAGATGACATGATCATCTATGCAGAAAATCTGAAAGAATGAGCCAAAACTCTGAAAACTAATAACCAATTATAGAAGGGTTGTAGGCTACAAGGTTAATACACAATGGTCAATAGCTTTCCTGTATACCAACAATGAACAAGCAGAATTCGAAATAAAAAATCTAATACTATTTACATTAGCATGCCTCAAAATGAAATACTTAGATATAAATCTAACAAAATGTGTATACAGTCTAGAAGAAAACCACAAAACTCTGAAGAATGAAATCAAAGGACTAAATAAATGGACACCTACTGCATGTTCATGGAGAGTAAGACTCAGTATTATCAAGATGATTGTTCTTCCCAACCTCATCTATGGATTCAAAGCAAACTCAATCAAAATCCTAGTAAGTCATTTTAGAATATCAACAAACTGTTCCTAATGTTTGTATGGAAAGGCAAAAGATCCAGAATAGCCAACACAATATTGAAGGAAAGAACAAAATTGGAGGACTGATATTACTGGACTTTAAAACATACTCTAAAGCTACAGTAATCAAGATTGTGTGGTAAAGGTGAAAGAATAAATACAGGTCAATGGAACAGAACAAAGGGCTCAGAAATAGACCCATATAAAAATAGAAAGAGAAGCAAAGGCAGTACAATGGAGAAAAGATAGTTTTTTCAACAAATGGTGTTGCATAAAATAAATCTAGGTACATCCTTACATCCTTCACAAAGATGAACTCAAAATGGATCACAACCTAAATGCAAAACACAAAACTATAAAACTCTTAAAGGATAACATAGGAGAAAATCTAGATGACCTTGGGTTTGGTGATGACTTCTTAGATACACTGCCAAAGCAAGCCACAGTCTATGAAAGAAATAACTGATAAGCTAGACTTCATTAAAATCTAAAAATTCCACCCTATTAAAGATAATGTCAGGAGAATGAGAAAACAAACCACAGACTGGGAGAAAATATTTGCAAAAGACAGATCTGATAAAGGATTCTGTGAAATAATAGAAAAAATATATATTGGTCTCTGTTTCTGGTTCCTGGCACAGAACTCCTAAAACTCTTATAATTTCCAAAGTGATAAGAACACTAGGAGCATGTTTTGTTTTAATACTTAGTCTTTGAAATTGGTTCCTGCCAGAGTTCCTAATCCCTTGGAATTTACTGGGTGATAGGAGTGCCTTTTGATCTAAGAATGGAACTCTTTGTGGGCCCCTGAATAGCTTCAGGATGGAGGTTGGTCAAAAGACAGAAAAAAACATGATTAATAGACTGTAATTTTCAGCTCCATTCCACATTCCCTGGGCAAGGGGAGAGGGACAGGAGATTGAGTTAATGAGTGATCAAATCTATATGATGAAGCCTCTACAAAAATCTCCAAAGTACACGGATTTGAAGTCTCCAGGCTGGTAAACACATCTACATACTGGGAAGGTGGTGCACCTAAGCTCCACAGAGACACAAGTTCCTGCGCGGGGAACCCTTCTAGACTTTGCCCTATCTATCTCTTCATCTGACATTTATCTATATCCTTTATCATATCCTTCATTAAATAAACTGGTAAACCGAAATGTTTCCCTGAGTTCTGTGAGCTATTCTAGCAAATGAAATCCAAGTGGGAGGAGGAGGGTCATAGGAAATTCTGATCTGTATCCAAGTCAGACAGAAGTTGTGGGTAATGTGGGGAACCTACTACTTGAAATTGGCATCTGAAGTGGGAAGTAGTCTTATGGGGCTGAACCCTTAACTTGTGGGGTCTGCATTAATTCCAGTTGCTGCTGAAATTGAATTAAATTTTAAGACACAACTGGTGTTGCAGAGAACTGCTTGCTGCGGGGAAAAAAATTCCACACATCTGGTGTCAGAAATATTGTGAATATGGTAGTAGTATCAGAGTAAAAGGAGAAACTCGCAGCCAGAGGGGTTTATTCCTATAGACTGTTATCCAAAATTTACAAAGAATTCCTAAAACTCAACACTAAGCTCGTACACATACACACACACACACACACACACACACACACACAAAAACATTAAAAAATGGGCCAAAGACCGTAACAGATATCTTGCCAAACAAGATACACAAATGGCAAGTAGGTGTACACAAAGATGCTTCACATCACATGTCACCAGGGAAACACAAATTAAACCAGTAGTGAGCTACTACTACACACCTTTCAGAATGGCCAAAATCCAGAACAATGACAATAACAAATCCTGGCCAGGATGTATAAAAACAAGAACTCTCACTGGTTGCCAGGGGGGATGCAAAATGGCAGAGGGCCTTTGAAAGATAATTTGGTGGTTTCTTACAAAACTAAACATATTCTTACCATGCAGCCCAGCAATCATCCTCCTTGGTACTTACCCAAAGAAGTTGAAAACTTATGCCCACACAACAATAGATGTTTATAGTAACTTTATCCATAATTGCCAAATCTTAGAAGCATTCATGATGTCCTTCAGTAGGTAAATGGATAAATAAAACTGTGGCACAGCCAGACAATGGAATTATTTACCACTAACAAAAAAAAAAATGAGCTGTCTGCCATGAAAAGTCCTGGAAGAAACTTAGATGCATATTACTAACTAAAAGAAGCCAATCAGAAAAGGCTACATACTGTATGTTTCCAACTATATGACATTTTGGAAAAGGCAAAACTATGGAGACCGTAAAAAAGATCAGTGGTTGCCAAGGGTAAGGAGGAGGAAGGGATGAAAAGGCAGAGCACAGAGAATTTTTATTTTTTAAAGATTTTATTTATTTATTCATGAGAAACAGAGAGACAGAGACACAGGCAGAGGGAGAGGGAGAAGCAGGCTCCACGCAGGGAGCCCGACGTGGGACCTGACCCTGGGTCTCCAGGATCAGGCCCTGGGCCGAAGGCGGTGGTAAACCGCTGAGCCACCCGGGCTGCCCACGCAGAGAATTTTTAAAGCAGTAAAGTACCCTGTTTGATACTCAAACAGTGGCCACATGTTATTACACATTTGCCCAAACCCACAAAATGTATAATACCAAGAGTGAACCCAAAGTAAACTATGGTCTCTGTGTAAGACCATATGTAGTACGTCAAGGTAGGATCACTGATTGCAACAAACGCACCACTCTGATGGGGGATGTTAACAGTGGGGGAGGCTATGCATGTGTGGGGGCAGGGAGTATATGGAAAATCCGTACTTATGCATTCAATGTTCTATGAATCTAAAACTGCTCTGGAAAATGAAGTATATTAAAAAGCAAAACACAAAATACCAGAGAGGGGTAAAAGGGAGGGAAATTTCTTCTCTTAGTTTCTAATCCCATTGCTATTAACCTCTCTGGCTACTTTCCTTTTTCTCTCTTTATTCTTTATATCCAAATTCCCCAAACACTTATGCTTGCTGTCCCCTTTTCCTAAATTCCCATTTACGGTTTAACCCCTTCCAAACTGGATTCTACCCTTACGAATCCCTCTCCCCCAACCCCACTTGCATGCTCTAAATAAATAAAATCTTTAAAAAAAAAATAAAAAGCTCTCACAAGGTCAACAATGATTAACATGTCAATATTGGTTTACATTTTCCAATCTTTATTTTACTTGACCTCACAGCAATTTTGCGTAACCTCCTTTAACACTGTTGATCACCTTTTGAAACAGACTTTACTTCTTTTTTTAAAATTTAAATATTTTATTTATTTATTTGACAGAGAGAGCACAAGCAGGGGGAGAAGCAGACTTTCCACTGAGTAGGGAAGCCCTATTTGGGGCCCGATCCCAGGACCCTGGGATCATGACCTGAGCTGAAGGCAGACACTTAACCAACTGAGCCACTCACGTGACCTAAAATAGTCTCTACTTCTTGCTTATTTTTGCTTCTGCAACTCCACTCTCTTGGGTTCTCCTTTTCCTCTCCTCTTTCTTTCCATCTCTTTTCTTTGCTGATTGAATCTCCTCTATGAGCCTACTAGATTTTGGCACTCCTCCAAGTTTAGGCTTGGGCCCTCATTTCTTCTAATTCTCTAATTTTACCCCAGATAATCTCATCCTTCCTTCCTGATAGTTTGAATTATAGTATCTATGCTGATCACTACCATCTCCATTTTGAGGCCCACCCACCCTGTATCCAGCAACATGCTCAACACTTCTATTTGTATATTTCAAAGGAACCTTAAAGATTACCTTTAAACTGCTCATGACTTACCCCTCACAAACCTGGTCTTTCTCCAACATTCTCCCACCAACCACATCCCACCCAAGTCCTACTCATCATTCAATCTGGACTTCAATTCCATTTCCTCAAAAAAACTCCCCTGACCTCCCAATGAGGACATTGTGTTTTTGGTCAATATTTTTACTCCATTGAACGGTAAGCCCCATTAGGGCAAGGATTATTCCCACTTGGCTTACTGTTTTATTCCTTTTAGCACAGTGTCTGGCAATAGTAGTTGCTCAACAACTTTTTACTCAGTGGAATTATGAAAGAATAACACGCTGGAAACTTTCATTTTGGTATTTTATGTACAACATAAAGTTCTAATCTACCAGTTCTCAAATTTTACCAGTTATGAATGTTTTAGTTAAAAACTTAAAATATAGGGGTGCCTGGGTGGCTTAGTTGGCTGAATGTCTGCCTTCAGCTCAGGACATGATCCTAGGAGCCTGGGATCCAGCACCACATCCAGCTCCCTGCTCAGCAGGGAGCCTGCTTCTCGCTCCCTTTCTGCCATTCCCTGTCATTCTTTGGCTCTCTCTCTTTATCAGATAAATAAATAAAATCTTTTTTTAAAAAACCTTAAAATATGGACAGTATAACCACTAAAAGAATTTCAAATATGCAAAATTTCAAATTGAAAAAATGTCTGCATATTTGAAAAATCTTTCTTAACACATCAAAATTCCATAATTAAAGAAAGGAAAAACAACCAAACAAAAACAAAACAAAAATCAACAACAAAAAGATTTAATGAAATAACCAAATGCCAAACGTATCTTAAGAAAAAGCATTCAGAACACTGAGTGTAACTTCAGACTGATAATTCCATAATTAGAATTTGAGCAATAAATAACCTTTTTTAACCTAGATTATTACATTAGTCAATGTACCTTTTTTGCACTTCTTCCTTGGCATCATTTCTCTTGGGAGTCTTCTCCAATCTGCACGTACAAAAGAAAAAAAATTGTAATTTCTTCTAGGGGTTAGTGGCACTCAACATGACTAAAGGACATGACAAGGGGCACCTGTGTGGCTCAGTAAGTTAAGCAAATCTGACTTAGGCTTAGGACAAGATGTTAGGGTCCTGGGATAGAGCCCTGAGTTGGGCTCCCCGCTCAGCAGGGAGTCGGCTTGTCCCTATTCCTTTGCTCTTTCCTTTGCTCTAGCTCTCTCTCTGCCCCTCTCTCCCTCAAATAAATAAAATAGTTTAAAAATAATAAGGGACATAACAGGGGTGCCCAATGGCACAGTAGGTTAAGCATCGGACTCTTGGTTTTGGCTCGGATCATGATCTGAGGTTGTGAGATTAAGCCCCAGGGCTTAAGATTCTCTCTCCCTCTGCCTCTATCCACCCCTCTCTCAAGTAAAAAAACAAATCTTTTTAAAAAAATTTAAAGGACATGATAGTTGCTTCTGCAATGAAAATAAAATTTCTTAATATCTGACTGTACTGAGCCTGGGAATCAAAAGATAATAGAGATGTATTTTCTCCTATGAAGAAGAAAGAGTTCATTAAAAAAAAATTGGGGGGACATCTGGCTGGCTCAGCAGTAGAGCATGTGACTCTGATCCTGGGGTTGTGAGTTCAAGCCCCCTGCTGAATGCAGA
This sequence comes from Canis lupus familiaris, assembly GCF_011100685.1. Classification (NCBI taxonomy): domain Eukaryota; kingdom Metazoa; phylum Chordata; class Mammalia; order Carnivora; family Canidae; genus Canis; species Canis lupus. Next base: position 18,582,106 of record NC_049224.1, read on the forward strand.
GATTATTAAAAAAATAAATAAACCTAAAAACAACAACTTTGAAATGGTGCTATAAAATTTTTATAACATTCTTTTAACAGCTACATAGTATTTATTTATTTTATTTATTTTTTAAGATTTTATTTATTTATTTGAGAGGGAGAGAAAGAGAGCATACATGAGTAGAGGGAGTAGAGCAGGGAGCCTAACGTGGGGCTTGATCCCAGGAACCTGAGACCATGACCTGAGCCTAAGGCAGATGCTTAACCAACTGAACTACCCAGGCACCCCTATCTAGTCAATTTTAAATACAGAAATTTTCATAACAAGAAAAATAATCCATATAAATATATATATATTTTTTAAGATTTTATTTATTTATTCATAAGAGACACACAGAGAGAGACAGAGACACAGGCAGAGGTAGAAGCAGGCTCCTCAAGGGGATCCTGATGTAGGACTCGATCCCCAGACCTTGGGATCATGCCCTGAGCCAAAGGCAGATGCTCAACTGCTGAGCCACCCAGGTTTAACATGTAAATATTTTTATATATCTAATATTTGTGTAGAGAAACCTCCAGGTTGGGAACAAATATCACAATAATTCTTAGTGGGTGTTGGGATTGCAGCTGCTTTTCCTATGCATTATTTATTATTTGACTATGCTGTATTTTGTTTGTTTTCTATAGTTGATATGTATTTCTTATATAATAAGGCAAGTTAAAATATATGACCACAATCCCAACACATGCAAAATTAAATAAATAATTCTAATAATTATGCAAAAACTTTATAACTAAAAATATAAATAGCTATGGAAAAGTAAATTCTCTCTAATAAATAATTTTGCCTGGGGGCACCTGCGTGGCTCTATCACTTGAACCTCAGACTCCTGATTTCAGCTCCTGAGATTGAGCCCCATGAGGAGTCTGCCTGAGATTTCCTCTCCCCCTCTCCTTCTACTCCTCCTCCTATACTCTCCATCTTAAATAAAACAACTATAATTTTTTTTCCTGAATTAGCTAAATAATGCCTCTAATTTGTCATTTTCTTTCAATTTTTTAAAAAGATTTACTTATTCATTTTAGAGAGAGAGAGAGAGCACACGTATGAGTGGGAGTAAGGGCAGAGGGAGAGGGATTCCCCTTTAAATGCAGAGCCGAATGTGAGGCTCAGTCCTACCCCTGAGATCATGACCTGAGCCAAAACCAAGAGCAGGATGCTCAACTGACTGAGCCCCCCAGACACCTCACTTTCTTTTCCTTTTTAAGCACAGAATTAATCAGAAAAATGAAGCAACACGAAAATGGATTAAAAAACAATGCCTGGAAAAAAATAATAAAAATGATAGATAGATAGATAGATAGATAGATAGATAGATAGATAGATAGATGATAGATAGGTAGATAGATAAACAAACAAACAGTGCCTGGGGATGCCTAGGTGGCTCAGTGGTTGAGCATCTGCCTTCCGTCCAGGGCATGATCCCGGAGTGCCGGGATCAAGTCTCACATTGGGTTCCCTGCATGGAGTCTGCTTCTCCCTCTGCCTGTGTCTCTCTGCCTCTCTCTCTGTGTCGCTCATGAATAAATAAATAAATAATCTAAAAAAAACCACCACAACACTGCCTGCTAATAAAGACTCAGTGTATTTTGTAGAAAACATTTCTATCTCAAGCTATTTAGCCTGAACTAGTAAATTTGGCTTTGGATATACTTCTGCTTTTATTTTTATTTATTTATTTATTATTATTTTTTTTTATTTTAAAGATTTTTATTTATTTATTCATCAGACATACACAGAGAGAGGCAGAGACCCAGGCAGAGGGAGAAGCAGGCTCCATGCAGGGAGTCCGACACGGGACTCGATCCCTGGACTCCAGGATCACGCCCCAGGCTGAAGGCAGGCACTAAACCGAAGAGCCACCCGGGCTGCCCTATTTCTGCTTTTATAAGTAAAATAGATAATCATGAATATGTATGTAAAGAGAATCCTTCAGGAGATTAATATTTATGATGTGGCAGCTATGAAAGAACTGAAATAGGAGATTGGAGAGTGTTCAAGGGAAACTCAAGCTTTTCAATGATCCACACTGAAAGGACCACTATAGCCCATGCAAGCAATAATGCTGTAAATGCCATTTATGTTCTTACGTAAATGCAGTTTTCACAAAACACCAAAGACAGAGAAGTCAAAGGGAAGTGAGTTAAAATGAGAAGACCTGGGTTCTAGTACTACTGTTCAAGTCATCTTGATAAATCACTCCATTTCTATCGAGTTTTTTTTTAATCTACAAAAGGAAAGAGCTGGATGAAATCTCTCTGACCTCTTGCATCTTGCCTGTGTCTAAGGGAAATTTGTGAATGTTGAAAAAAAATCTCTTAGATATGGTTTTATTGAAAAGGCATCTTAATAAATAAAAATAGTCTATGTCTGCTTGAAAGAAAGGAAGATCGATGAGCTTGGCTTAAAATATCCTTTAACTAGACTTGTTTTCTCCTCAAAAGCTATAAAATCCCCCACAAACACAGAAGTATTACTGGTACTGTAGATTAAAATTATGATTGCAGTAAATGGAAATGGAAAGCTCAAACGGGTTTAGCAAGTCCTGTTTTATAGAAGAGTATTCTAAAACTTCAAAAACACTTCAACTCTTCCTTGTTAAAATATAAAAATCTTTTCATCCTAGTTTTCAAAAGATATGCATTACTAATTAATTATAGGAAAAGAACCAGCCTACTTTCCTATAGCAAAAATTCCTATGGTGAAAAAAGAAAAATTTCCCTAAAATATATGGAGTAAGGAGATAAACTTTAAAAATTATTTTAATATTTTCAGGGTTTTTTTTTAAAGATTTTATTTATTTATTCATCAGAGAGAGAGAGAGAGGCAGAGACACAGCAGGGGGAGAAGCAGGCTCCATGGAGGGAGCCTGACATGGGACTTGATCCCGGGTCTTCGAGATCATGCCCTGGGCTGTAGGCATCACTGAATCGCTGAGCTACCTGGGCTGCCCAATATTTTCAGTTTTATAATTACCTGGTATCCACTCCTCTTTGTACACCTTCATATATCTTTTACTATATCTTTCAATATCTATAAAAAAATAAGAAAGTGTTCATTAGAAAAGTCAAGAATAAGCCTGGATTTAAGCCATTCCATAACTAAAAACACCAGATAACATCTTTTATTTCACACACAGGGAATCTCCTATATTTATACACATATATTTCAATAGGTGTTTCTAAACACCTATTGAAAAGTTCAATAAATATTATATGTTTAAGGAAGTGGCAAGAAGCAACTGGGTATGAATAGCTGGGAGTGAGCAGAAACCTAAACCCTAATCATGTTTTTTTGTTTTGTTTTGTTTTTTTAAAAATTTTATTTATTTATTCATGAGAGACACAGGCAGAGACACAGGCAGAGGGAGAAGCAGACTCCACGCAAGGAGCCCGACATGGGACTCGATCCCGGGTCTCCAGGATCACACCCCAGGCTGCAGGCGGCGCTAAACCGCTGCACCACCGGGGCTGCCCCTAATCATGGTTTTTAAAATCAGATAACCTGATTCATCTCTGAGATTATTCACAAAAGCCCAAAGCCAGGTCAGTAAGTCACCTACATAAAAGAGCAAGAAAGTCTTGTGACACTGGCCTCCAGCTTCCATTCTTCAAATCTTGTGTAACTGGGATGTATTAACTACCTAAGTGAGGATGGAGAGCTGTATGGTCAACTTCAGTGCTTGATACACATATTAAAACACAGGCTTCTCAAGAGCTACTCTTCACAACCCATTGAGGAGAATGGAGAAAAGGGTAGGAGAAAGTAAGGTTGGTGGGCTATGAAAGAACAAGCTGCAAGATTCTATGCCAACTACTGACAATTCTGCAGGGACCTTCTGTGCTTGCCCAAAATGGAGTGGTTCTTGTTGCTGCTTTGTTCACTTTGCCACAAGAAACTCCCTCAATGGGGGCCCAAACCCTTTCCTAGCAATGTAAGTTGGCAAGCAACACCATAGTACCATAGCCTAAAAACATGGTTCATCATAAAATGTGGTTGAGGAGTATAGACATGAAATAGGGAAACTAATACTAAAGATGAAAACATAAAAAGCAAGGCCCAAATATGTACTGATTTCTCTTCCATGTTAAGAAAATGATTCCAAATAATACTAAGACCATAGTGTTAAACAAAGATAACTAAAATAAATAGTGGATCAGTAAGACCAAGAAACCAAGTTTTTCTAGGTATTTAACTATTTTGACTTCAATCTTGATCTCAAGCTATTTATTTACTTATTTTTCAAGGTTTTATTTATTTGAGACAGAGAGAGCACAAGTTGGGAGGAGGGTCAGAGGGAAAGGGAAAGTAGCCTCCCTGCCAAGCCGGGAGCCCGATGTCGGACTCAATTCCAGGACCCCGAGACCATGACCCGAGACTACGTACGACCCAAGCTAAAGGCAAACACTTGAGCCACCCAGGCACCCTGCTCTCAAGCCCCATTATCAAGCTTTTTATCGGTAAAAGAAGTCGATGCAAATGGCAGATTTGCATTTAAAATTTTTCTCCACAACAGATTGTATATTTTGGAAAAATTTAACCTTCAGTAGTAAGCTTCTAGAAAAATAAGCAATATTGAAAATCAACTACTGAAATCCAGTTAAAAAGAGGCAAAGGATCTGAACAGACATTTCTCCAAAGATATGCATAGTAAAAAGCACATAAGATGTTCAACATCATAGCTACTTTGTAAATTCAAATCAAAATCACAAGGAGATGCCACTTTATACCCAGTAGAGTGACTATAACCAAAAAAGGCATCAAAATGATTCTAGATTAGAAATACATTTCTAATAGATTCTAGCTTCCAATTCTTCTTATATTCGCATCTTCAAAATGTAATACTTTAAAAAGCTTTGATGGCTCACAGCTGTGTTGAAATGAGGACGGCCCGGCCATCTTCTTTGGTCTATAATTATAAAACATTTTCATTATTAAATTTATAATTACCAATTAACATGATCAATCCAACAAATTGTTTCATTTCTACATAACCTATTTCCTCTTGATCATCTTTGTCTTTGCCTTCAGCATTTCTCCAGTTATAAACTATATCAAATAACTTTTGATATGTAAACATCATAAAAAAGAAAAATATGGTCACGTCATTTTGACAAACAGGATATTCCATGTTCTTATCACAAAATATGTGATGAGGCACTTTTCAAGGACTAATTGTGTGAGGATGCCATATTTCCTTTTTATTCTTAGAGATATATTCTTTACCCACTGACTCTTGAGTTTGAGAAAATTCATCTAGAATATTGTCATCTGAAGCTCAGAGATTTCACTTACACAATCAATTTCACAATCATTGTTAGCATCCAAAGAGCTACTGCGTCTACATTCATATTCTGATTTGTCTAGTGATTGTATAACATCTTCCTCTCTCAATTTTCTTCTCTTTGCCATTATGGGCAGAAAATGAACACTTCTGAAATCTCAATTATATTCTATGAAAACTAAAACACAAACAAAACAGCCACGAAGACAAGAGTCTCTCTAGACTTCTTTTATAGCTTCCTAAAAATTAATGTAATACTATGTGCAACACAATAGAAACACTAAAAGAAAATGTAATAGTGCTGACTTTATTTCAATACTGCACCACCCTTCAATGCAACTTCATCATTTTTCCTTTTTTTTTTTTTGGATATTTTAATCTTTTATCTTCCAGGATGGGGGGAATAATTCACAAGTAATGATGAAATAATATCTATACTGATGAAATAGTAAGATGTTTAAGGATGAAGGAAAAATAAGATCACTAATATTCCAGAACATATTAGATTTATAAGAGTCCAATGGGCCAATATGGTAATGTTAAGATAAAATGAGTTTTCTTTCCTTTTTTTTTTTTTTTCCATTAAAAAAAATTCTTTGGGCAGCCCAGGTGGCTCAGCGGTTTAGCGCTGCCTTCGGCTCAGGGACTGATCCTGGAGACCCAGGATCAAGTCCCATGTCGGGCTCCCTGCGGAAAGCCTGTTTCTGCCTCTCTCTCTGTGTCTCTCATGAATAAATAAGTAAAATCTTTTCTTAAAAAAAATAAATTTCATTGTAAAGAAAGCACCAATAATTTCTATAATTCTACCCAAAAATATTATAAACAAATTGTGACATCACAAGAAATATTTTTATTCTATGCCCTCAGTTCTTTGTGATCTCACTGCCCTGAGCCACTAGCCACTTGACAATGAGGAAGCCTTGAGACCTTATTTAGTTCTTTACATTAGTCCCTAAGTATCTCCTTTCTGATGTACATAAGTGGTAGGTGATAGGAGAAGGCTGATGAGGGAACGGTGATACAACATGACCGAGAATACAGCTCCCTCTGACAGTTGCATAATTTTGTTCAGTCTGGCTGATTCTTTCTCATTCATGGTGTGCACAGTACGTAAACATTTCATATATGAGTATATACATAAACACACATTATATGTGTATATATATATTAACCTACAAACACACATAAATATATGTATGCTCTTTTAAAAAACTTCATTTTAACCTAGTTTTTAAAAAACATCAGAAAAGAAAAGTAAATATGAGTATTTTGAAAGAGAAGGTCTTGTTTCAATTTGGAAAAATCTACATAAACATTTTCTCCATATAGAAAAAGAAACAAAGATTCCTTGTATTTTTAAATACTTAGTGCAGTTATCAAAGATAAAGAGCCTCTTAAGATACAAACCAACCATTACCACAAAGCAGCAACAAAATTATGTTCCTAAGGTCCCTGTCTAAAAGACTCACAGATATATTTTCAAATATGATATACTTGTAAATTAGACCCATGCTTTAATAATGACCACACTTAGTTAAGTAAATCTGTTCCATGGTCTAGAGAAAACACGAATTTTAATAAGATTATACCCTATACTATTATTTTTTCTACTAAGAATGGATGTTTATTAATTCATTTAATCTTACTTTTTTAAATTTTTAAAACAAGTGCTTTAATTTCATTTGTGAACTCAGATAAAAGCATACAACATAATCATGAAAGTAAAAAGGAATTCAGTATTTTTGAGATAAAAATGTCTTATAAAACCATTATATCAACTTCAAGCAGCTATGTTTGATAAATTAAACGATCCTGTCTAAAATGCTTCTTATAATTACAAGCACAGATAATATTACTATATAAGACTTTCTTTTTTGACTCTTAGCCAGTTCTAAGTCATTTAGAGAGAGTGAAAATGGAATGCATTTTTAATACTAATGGAATGAGATGACACTGTATGAATTTCTCATGCTTTAATGATGTTGTTTGGGGAACTCAAGGATGATATTGATCTCTCTAATTTCAACCTCTGAGGGCAGAAACTGAAAATCAATATAGATCTACTGTGCTTAATATCTACTCAGGAATGGGTTCTCTTCCTCTAAAACCACTTCCCACTCCCTGTCTGAGACTATAAAGCCTTCTCCAATTGTAATTTCTCTTCTCTGTCCTTGGCATAACCAATAAGTACATGCTTTATGTTTCCTATTATATCTGACATACAAATCATAAGCAAAAATACAGTCAAGGCTTTTAAAAGTTTCAAACAAAATACTAAATAATCAGAGACTTACATAAAGATTTATGTACAAGGATAGTAACACATATATGAGCAAAAAAACACTTTAAATCTAACATCAGAACTACTTACAATTAATAATGCTATATTTATACACACACACACACAGTGAAATACAACATAGCCATTAAAAATAATATTTTCTAAGAATGTTAAGGATATATGAAAATGCTAATAACATGCTATTGGGTAGAAAAGAAAGATAAAAGGACTGTGAATCCAATTTTATAAAAAGAAAAAATCTAGAATACCCAATAAAATATTAATAGTAGATCTCTACACATAAGCAATACAGGTGATTTTTACTTTTTAATATTTTTGTTTTTCACCATTTTCACCAAACATATGAAACTTCTCTTGAAAGGTAATTTTAAAAATAAAGTATTAAAAAGTTTAAAATACATTTTCTGTTAAATCAACATTAAGCATGCTTTTTCAAGGTGGTGGATAATTTCTGATTGAAGTAAATCTATCAATCAATCAGCATTAAATGACCATGAAACATTGTTTCATCTGTATACATTCAACTATATAATCAAAGAGTCCAATACCCACCTTGTTTTTCTTCGGGTGTTTCTATATAATAAGGCATTCTTTTCATAGTTTCTCTCAACTCCTGTTTCAAGGCCAGCATGTAATCTTCACCCTCTCCTGCTTTCAGTGGCACTGGTTTATAATCTGTATCCTTTTTAAGAGATAATTTTTTAAAATAAATTTTTTAAATATCCCTTTTTGTCTATAAACAGGAAAATGTTAGTTTTATTGAAAAACTACATTTTACAGGCACTAAGTTTTACAATCAACTGAAAAGATGTTGAGCTTTTGTAATCTTTTTAACCTTTTAGCTTATTTCCTACTTTGCTCTGATTTTAGAGGTAGGAAAGCTGTTTAATTTTCCTACTGACCACACCAATTATTTTGTTATACCGTCTGTTGACCGTGATTACACACTTTAGAAGTTAAGCCACCCAAATGAGAGCTACTGCTTTAGTTTCCTATTAACCTCAATTAGTAGCTGTGGTATTGATAGGAGTAGTAGTTAAAAAAAAAAAAAAAAAAAAGATTAAAAGTAGCAGCTATTACTTAGCAAGTGGTTATGCTAACCAGGATGTCCTCAATATTCAACATCCATGATCCCATTTAAAGTATCATCAATATTTTCTCTTCAACAATAAATAAATTGTGAAGCAAACAATCTATAAGCTCATATGACATGTAAATGACAAAGCAGGGCTTTGAATCTACATCTTCATTTTTTTTTTTAAGACAGTAGAGAAAGAGAGAGAGAGAGAGCATGTACAAGCAGGCAAGGGGCAGAGGGAGAAGAAGAGAGAACAATGGTGCTTGATCCCATGACCCTGAGATCATGACCTGAGCTGAAATCAAGAGTCACATGCCCAAGTGACCAAGCCACTCAGGTGCCCCTCTAAGTCTTCAATTTTAAAGAATTACAAACACACACATATATGTATATGCACATATATTTTAAAAATATATATTTATTAAAAAGTGGGGCCTCAGGGTATGTAGTAAAGACTTTTTTTTTAATAAAGATTTTTATTTATTTATTCATGAGAGACACACAGAGAGAGGCAGAGACATAGGCAGAGGGAGAAGCAGACTCCCTGTGGGGAGCCCGATATGAGACTTGATCCCAGAATCCCAGAATCATGACCTGAGCCAAAGGCAGACGCTCAACCACTGAGCCACCCAGGTGTCTCAGTAAAGACATTTCTCAAAAAAAAAAAAAAAAAAAAAAAAAGACATTTCTAGTACCAGAGCTAAATATAGGGTACATTTTCAAAATTCTACAACTATTTATTAAGTGCTTACTATAATCCAAACATGGTTAGACAATAAGAGATACTTCTTACCCTTATGGAACTTACATTCTAGGGAAGAAAAACACAAGATATAAGGAAATAGTGAGGAAATACACAGTTTCAGGTAGTGATAAGTGGCATGAAAACAATGAAGCTGGGTAGAAGAAAGAGTGACCAACTGAGTACATGAAGGTTGAAGGTAGCTAATCTAGACAAGGTAAGCACACATGACCTCTCAAGAAGTCACCTTGTGCAGAGCTCTGGATAAAATTAGGAAGCCATCAGAGAAAGACTTGAAAATAGATGGTTCCAGCCAGGAAAACTAGCAGAGGAAAATGTCTGAGAGAACACAGAGACCAAGATGGCTAGGGAGAGAGAAGGACTGCGATAGGAAAAGTTAGAGAGACATCAACAAGGCCATATCAAACAGAGCCAGTTTGCCAGCAGCAAGGAATTCAATTTAATTCCAAGTATAAAACAACAATAAGTATTAATATTACCAGTGTTTAGAAGTAACCTCACATATGAGAATAGCTTATTTTAAAAGAAATCAATGTAGGGACGCCTAAAATTATAAATTTTAATAAATAAAATCTTAAAAAAAAATAAATGTATAAAGTGACAGTACGCCTATACATGAGATGTTTATTATTGTTTCAGGCTATACTAAATATCAAAAAGGCAAATATCAAGAGCAAAAAATAGACACTCCCTATATATGATACCTACATCCCTAGATACATTTGTTCAGGGTCCTATACTTACATAAATCTTTTTTTTATTACTTATTCTTGACAGACACAGAGAGAGAGAGGCAGAGACACAGGCAGAGGGAGAAGCAGGCTCCCTGGTGGGGAGCCTGTAGTGGGACTCAATCCCAGGACTCTAGGATCATGACCTGAGCTGAAGGCAGACATTCAACTGCTGAGCCACCCAGGCGTCCCAGCTTACATATATCTTTTGACAAGGGATTTTTCCCTTTTGAAATAGGGGAAAGTTGGGCAGCCCGGGTGGCTCAGCGGTTTAGCGCCGCCTTCAGCCCAGGCCCAACAAAGTAGTAATATATCCTTCCATATCCCTTAACAGTTCCCTTCTTTCCTTTCCATTGTCTGTTGAAAGCATGAGGTCATTTCCAGTACAATGCTTCTCCAAATTTAAGGCATATTAAGAATGATCCAAGAATCTCGTTAAAATGCAGATTCTCATTCATCTGGCCGAGAAAACTGCCTCTGAACTTCCAAAAAAAAAAAAAAGAAATAGGGGAAATCTTCTTGGATTGAGAGATATCTGGTTATTTATGATTTTTTTCATTCTTTTATACTGAAGCATATACATACCTGGAAGTGTAAGCTTATGTTTTAAACTAAATGCAAAGTGAAAGCATTAGATTAAACATTACATCAATTAAGTTTACAGCATACTTATTAAATTTAAAAGCAACACTAAATGCAGTAGGAACACTTAGATTGTGAGAAACAACAAAATTCACAATGACTTTTTAAAAATAGAGAAAGAAGAAAAAAAAAAAAGGTTGAGTAGGGAATAAAAGACCAAATGGTATTCTAGGGAGCAAAATCAAATTCTATAGATACAAGATGAGAAGAAAATCATTAAGTGAAAGTCTGGTAGAGTAAGGTCCATTGGGGATCATTGTAAAACCTAGCCTGACTTTCAGAAATATTATTTTGATGTTGGAATACATCAAAAATAGCAATAGAAGATGCAGGAATTGAAAAAAAGAATTCTTTCTTAGTTCACATAGTACTGAGTAGATTTGTGAAAAGGTGTACACAGTTTTTTCTGCGTTTTAAGAAAGCAGTGTTAAAATTAGAAGAGGTTCAGGTAAGAACTGCAGCAGCCAATCACACTCTCTTTTACTTTCTTAGATTTAAATATTACAATGATATCCTATATTCAGTCCTATATAGAATTGTAATTTTCTTTGAAACACGAAAAAACAAATCCTGAAAAGTCCACTTTCCAATGTACTTACGGGAAATAGTGGGGGTGGTTTCAATACTACATCAGGTAACTTTTCACCTCTGCCAAATCCAACTGCCTCAATATTAAAGGTATAAGCTGCACGTCCACGTCCTTTATTCCCAGCCATCTGAATTAGTTATACCAGAAAAGTGGGCAAATTCTGAAAGACATCATATAAAAAAGGAAACCAACATTTTAAAGCAAAATATAAAACTCTGCTCCTTAAGTAGCATGGCCAATTTAAAATACTTCTGGAAAGTAAAACTTGTAAAGAAATAAACATATGGTAGACCAATCTAGTCATGCCTGGCAGGTAAAACGAGGATGGGCTCAACTACGTCATCTTACGCCCTGGGTCAACAGCTCAAAGGGTCTCCTTGGAGGTGCTGCCTGGACCACCGCACAGCCAGCTGATGCAATTCTCTCCACCCCCCCACCCCTCACCCTCCCCCCCGTAATTTGGCATCAAGATCTTAGACATATGTGAAAAGTGTGGACAAGGAAAGGTCTGGCTGATGAAGACAGTCTGCCTTGGTTTTTCATTCAATTTGATGACTATCCTTAGTCACATACACTATCTTAGTCATATACACTTGAGATTTTTAAATGATTTATTTATCCTAGAAATTGAGTGTTGGACAGACTCCTTGAGATCCAATCCAATGTCCTTTTAGAAATGGGAACAGGCTCAAGAGGCTCTGAAGTTTGTTCAGGCAAAAACAAAACTTCTGCAGTTCAGAGAAAAACATCTGAAATAGATTAAAGGTAAGACAAGCCTGTACTCTTCAAACTTTGGGGACAATAGAGATGTCACATACTCAAGTTCTGCACTGAATTTCTGAATCGTCTGAAACACGATTATATTCTAGTGTGAGAACCAAGTCAGCAGCATATTAACAGGGATCCCCATACCAAGGCTCTTCCACTACAAGCCTTCATTTGACTGTAGTGATGATTAGAATACATCCCCTAAATCTCTTTTCCCATTGACAATACTGGGCATCATTCAGTCCTGCAGGCCCAACAAAGCAGTAATATATCCTCCCATATCACTTAACAGTTCCCTTCTTTCTCTTTCCTTTCCATTGTCTGTTGAAAGCATGAGGTCATTTCCAGTACAATGCTTCTCCAAATTTAAGGCACATTAAGAATGATCCAAGAATCTCGTTAAAATGCAGATTCTCATTCATCTGGCCGAGAATCTGCATTTCTAACAAGCTCTCTGGAGCTATCGATGTCGCTGGTTGCAGTCCACAGTTTGGAAGTAGCAAGGCTGTACATTCTCTTATTTCTGAATCTGAACAACTGAATACATGAAATGTGGTTTAATACATTCATCTATTCCCTGTATTTTCCTAATAGGTGGACCAGAGGCTTGCTCAAATTTGAGTTAGTTATTTTGAAACAACACTTGAAAGAGATGCTCTGTTCTTCCTACTGCATCACATTAGGATGCACGCAAAATGTCTCTCTCAGTGATGGTCTCTGGTCAGTGGTTTCGGGTACTGTCAATCCGTTTCATCTAGTATAAACTTCCCCAACAGTTTGTACCTAATGATTTTAGCAGTCATTTGTGATCAGGGTCCAGATTCGTTATTCCATTACAGATTATAAATTCATTCTTTCTATATCTACTAATTGGAATTCTATCAGGATTCAATTCCCGTCACTCACTATTGAGTTACAAATGAAGCACAAGTTGTATTGGAAAGGGACTTATTTTAGTAATCAAGCTCCTTCCATCTGTCCCCAATAAAAGAGAGGGAGAATAATCAAAAGGCTGCGTTTCATTTGCTGAGTCACTCAAGCATATACTAAGCCCACAGAAAGCAGATTTCCCAAGTATGACAACTGCTGAGCAGAAAGACACACCTTCATTCTAAGAAATGAATTGTGGGAGCCCAGTAGGCACGGTTGAGACCACTGGGCTTAATTCTAAGCTGGGATTTGCCACTAACTAAGGATTAAGAACAATTCCAGGTAACATTTCCCAAAATGCCTGATCATGAGAATTACCTGGAGAACTTGTTAAATACACCGAATCTCAAGTCATCTCCAAGTATTCAAGTCTACACCAGAATCTTTGGAGGTGGCTCTCACAAACAGTTGGGAAAACTCATCCCAAAAAGAGAGTACATCAGCTACCATCACTTGATAGAATATCCCTGGAGAAATATCGAACTCTGCTGCCTCTAAACTTCCATATTTATCAAGCACCTTTGGGTGCATAAATTGGTATCATTAGTGAATATACTGCCCTTGGCAGGAAAGTCAATCCTAGCTCTTGAGCCACCCATTAATGATTACATGGCACTCTGGCCTCAGATTCATCTCTTTTTAGTCTGACTATTATAAGTCAGTTCTCCTGGACCTAGAAAAGCTGACAAATTCCTTTTCTTCTCTTGCAGAGCTGAGAGGTATTTCTTAGACTCTAGTAACTGTCTCATAGGGAAAGTGGCTCACAGGTGAGCCCTAAGCCTCAATCTTTGGAATCCTTTGAGTCAACCACTGCCTTGTTCTTTTTTCAACCTCCTAAGCTTCTTGAATGAAGGGCTTTTTTTAACCAACTTTCCCTATTTCCTCGTTATCCAAATCTTCGTCTATTTCAGAGAGACTAATTTCACTGAGGCATTGATTCAACCAATATTGAGCATTCTAGGCACTCTGGCAGGACCCAGAAAGCATCGAATAAAACTGTGTCCCTGTCCTAAGGGCTTATATTTCAGTGCCTGAAAGAACACAAACACATAAATAAGTGTGTAACATAATAGTACATATTCTTGTTGTAGATTGAGTTGTGTCCCCCCCCATCAAAAAAAAAATATGCTGGAACTCCTAAACCCCAGTACCTGAGAATGTGACCTTTCTTACCCAGAAATAAAGTCTTTGGGATGCCTGAGTGGCTCAGCGGTTGAGCGTCTGCCTTTGGCTCACGGGGTGACCCCGGGATCCGGGATCGAGTCTCACATCGGGCTCCTTGTGGGGAGCCTGCTTGTCCCTCTGCCTGTGTCTGCTTCTTTCTGTGTCTCTCATGAATAAATAAAATCTTTAAAAAATAAAAAAATTAAGTCTTTGCAGGTGGAATCACATTAAGATGAGGTCATAGTTGATCCTCAGACGGATCCATGACAGGTGTCCTTCTGAGAGGGAAATGCGGGCAGAGAGACACACACACACAGGGAAAGCACCATGTGAAGATCAAGGCAGAGACTACACGGCTGCAGCTGCAAGTCAGGTACGCCCAACAGTGCCAGGGCACATACGAGCTAGGAGAGACAGCGCAAATCTTCCCTCTGAGCCTCCAGAAAGAATGAACCCTACCGACACCTTGGTTTCGCCAGGATTCCAGACTTCGGGCCTCCAGAACTGCGAGGGAATAAGCATCTGTTGTTTTAAGCCACCCAGTTTGTGGTAAAATGTGATAGCAGCCCTAGAAAATCATCAGTACAGCCCTGAATAAAAAAGAAATCATGGTAAGGGGATAGAGAATAACAAAGGGATATGGTGTGGCTTTTCACACAAGGAAGGGCTTTGTGTGGAGGATAAATCTGAGTAGCATGCTGGAAGAGGCCTGTGAGCCACAGGAGGGAGGGTTGAGACAGAGATGGCTACAGAGAGAAGGAAGAGCAGGTGCAGAGGAAGAAGTCACATGCTAGGGGTGTCTGAGGAACAAAAAACCCATGTCACCAGTGAGGATGAGGGGCAAGGAGAGGTGGGGCAAGGCCAGATCTTGTGGGGCCCTGCGTGAGCTGTGTAGGGGTTTGGCTTTTACCTTACTTGTGATGGGAACTACATTCACAAAGATGCTGAAATGCAAAGGCCCCAGTGATCCCCACTGGTCTCCACCGGTCAAATACACTGGCCTTTTGTCATGCTCTTAGACTTCCAAAGCACAGGGCTCACTGCTGCCTCCTCCCTTTTGTCAGTCCCTCTTTCCTAGGCTTTATTAAAACTCCAGGTTTTGGGACAAGCTAGGTGGCCCAGACAGCTAAGCATCCAACTCTTGATCTTAAATTAGTTCTTGATCTCAGGGTTGTGAGTTCAAGCCCAGCGATGGGTTCCATGCTGGGTGTGGAGCCTACTTAAAAAACAAAAAACAAAAAAAGACCTCAGAAAAACAAACAAACAAAAACCCTCCAGGTTTTTCTACCCCACTGACTTTCTTTTTGGTCTACTTCTCTGCTTAAAGCTCCTAAGTATGGATTTCCTTGAGATCCAATCTTTGGTCTTCTGCTCTTTTTGGTCTTCAAAAAACACATCCACACTCAGGGTTTGATGACCTGTCCCATACTGTTATCTCCAGCACTGACCTTTATCTTGAATTTCAGTCCATGTTCTCACTATCAAAAGAATATTTTGAAAGTTCTTTAAACTTAAGATACTGAGATCACCTTCTGCATACACCAACTAGCTCGCCTTTTAGGTATTACGTCCCTATATGCCTACCTGCGGTATGTTCTTTCCCAGTCACCAACACTTGATGATATGAAGAAGTGCATCAGTATTGATTCCTCACTCTGTTCCACCCTTCCTATCAAATCTAACAGCTAATTCTTCCTTCCAAGCGTCCCTGCAATTTCATTTCCTCTACCATACTCCAGGGTAAACCCTTCTACCTCCCTTTTGACTGACTGCAAGTTTTGTGGTATCCCTTGTTCTTTTATTTATTTTAATTCATTCTTCCATATTATTAGTCTTAAGGCATGGTTCTGATGATGCTACTCTTCTCATCTTCCCTCTTGGCTACAGAATTAAATCCAAACTCCCTACCCAAGAATTCAGGGCCCTTTTAAGATGGCTGCACCTATCCTCCTGACTCCTTCTATCATCATGTCTTGTTTACCATTCTCTCCACTGCAATCTGCTCCCTCTGTCTCCCTTCCAGACTGTATCCCCTTTCACCTTAAGATCCAGTTTAAGCCCCTCAAAATCCACAACAGTCATTTCATCCCACTGTGCTCTTATAAAGGTCCTCCTGTTACAATAAATGGATTTTTAAAAATTGAGGTGTTACACCCTGCTCCTCTTTAATTCTGGAAGAAACAGAGACAGTACCTCTTTTGGGAAATGGGCCTTTCCTAAAGGGAATGAGCTTCACTTATGTTTTGTTTGCTTATTTCTTTGGCTGTATTAACAGTGGAGATTTTATATTTCCCCACTGTCTAGCATAGTGCTCTCTACATAGCAACAGCTCTACAATTAATGTTAAGCTCTTTCTTTTTTTGTCTGTCATATGATTTCATGAGCAAATCTACCCAAATCAGTCAGCCTACTATTATTACTGTTGTTGTTCTTAAACTTCCAGAACTATAAAGTTGGAGACCTGGATGTACACTGGAATCATCAGAATTTAAAAACAAAATGAAAACACAACAAAACTCAGGCTTCACCCCAGAACAAAAAATAACAAAATCACAATTTCTAGAGATAGGCTTTAGGCATTAGGACTTTTTTTTTTTTTTTTTTTTTTTTGCATTAGGACTTTTTAAAGCATTCCCAGAGATTATAACATGTAGCCCAAATTAAGAATCACTGCTTCAGATTATACTTTACAGTTTATAAAAGAGGAAAGTAAAGCCCTGAGAGGCTAGCTGACTGCCTAAAGACACACAGGTAATTCCTAACAAAGCCAGAACTGGGTTAAAGCCTCAGGTACCTTTCCCTTGTTCATTCATCTGCATTATACTACCTGAAACACAGGTTCAGGCTAGTTGAAGACTTTTTTAATCCCACAGATGACTTTAATATTTACAAAGAAGCCAATTAGTAGCAGCAAAATTGACTGAATTTAAAAGTGCAAAGTCAGAAGCATCATCTTCCATTTTGGAATGTCTCCTGAAAATTCCTATTCGGAACTGTTCTGAGATAGTGTGATGGGTGTAGTTCAAGCATCCAAGAGCTGAAATGCAAAGCCTATTCTAATCAACTACAAAGACAACCTTGTGGCAGAGCCTGAGCTAATCCCTAAAATTCCTCATAGCACTAACATTTTATGACTTATGCTGTGGCCTAAATGTATTGTCTTCCACATCTCACACTGTCCCTTGCAGATATTAGCTAGGTGAATAAATGTACAAGCAGATGTAAGTAGGTATGGAAGCTGCGGGAAGGCAATGAAAGCCAGGTCACAGTTATCTTTCCTGATGAATGACACCTCAATTGCCCCAATCAGAATCCGATAGTCACACTGACCTCCTCAATCCCCTCATCAATAGAAGAACTATTGGCTGTATCTCTCTTACATGTTGCCTGTCCTTCCTTCACCTGCTTTTGTTCAGGCCTTTATCAGCTCTCACCTGGATCTCTAACATAGAACAAATATATTCCCATGGTCAGACTCCCCCTTTCAATCTACTCTTCAATCATCTTTCTAGAACATGAACCTTGATGTGTCATTCTCCTTAACTAACAAAGCTCTGAGTCTGAATTTCTGCCTCTGGCCCCCTGCACACCATACTCTACACACTCTCAACTCTGCTACACCAGCTCTTGCATGTAGCATTCCTTCTGTCTGGAATGCCTTCCTCTCATATCCACCTGAGCAAGTGCCAGCATCATTTAAGATGCTGTGCAAACGATACTTTTCTGTGACCATTTTCTCCACCCAACATGGAGGTGGGTCTCTCCTTCCCTGTTTCCCAAGTACTACACTGCTTTTATTATCCTTTTTGAAATTGTGCTGTAATTGTCAGGTCTTGTCTGTTTTCCCAGGAAGCTCTCCCATTATCCATTTAACAAGTATTTATTAAGCACCCTCTGCGTCAGACCATCTTCTACATACTGGGAAAACAAAGCTTCTGCTCTCATGGAGCTCATAGTCTAGCACAGGAAATGGAAAGGCCACACTGAGAACTAAGAAGGGACAGCCAGCCAGGGGGAAGTGTCATACAAGCAGAAGAATCTGTAAATATGAAGGAAGACTTTTTCACATTTTCATGCTCTACCACTAACCAGAGCCTGGCAAAAGTCCAATAAATACTGGGCACATTATTGCTGAGCTCACTGCCTAGAAAGGATACCCCTCCATTTCTCCTGCAATGGTTCCCCCCTCTTTCTAAAGGAAAAATACCCAAATTACAGAAAGCTCTGTACTTCCCGGTTGAGAGCATCCTAATAAACATTGGTGTTTTAAGTCCTGCTCAAATACCACTCTTCAACAATCCTTTCCGTTTGTATCCTTATAGCATCTAGTTTTTACTTCCTCTGTGGTATAGATCCCATATTGCTTTACATTGCAAATATTTGCACATAGATATTATCTTCCCTCAAATTCTTGAGAATCCAGATCACAACTTTTTTTTTTTTTTTTTTTTTTGCCCCCACCCAGTTCTATTCTCACACATCATCTAGTTCAGGACTTTGCATGTAAGGATAGCCCTGCACAGAGTGACTGCAGAGATTCTAACTAGATTAGGAAAATATTCAGAAAAGCTGCATCTTTAGGAGTGTAAGGGAAGACAGTACATCTCTCCTATGAAGGCTTATTAGTAGCTGCCACAATAAGGGTTTTCCTAATTATTTTGTATGATGCTATCTCATGGGTATCTTTATAATTTTTTTTCCTGGCTGAGGAGGGAGGTTAGTCAACTTCTCAAGGGAAATTTTGAAGCCTAACTCGGTGTTTCAGTAGCTGAAGGTAGCTGGTTGGGGACAGGGATTTGGTGTTCAGAGTGGGGGTGATTTCTGAGGCTGGCTGGGCCACGCCCAGACATTATGCACGTTTCCTGGTCTCACGAGGTGCGACTGCCTCCACCTTTACTTAGTTGAGCCTCTCTAACAACTTCCTTTGCTCTCTTTCAAGAGTGAACAAACTAACCAAAAAAAAAAAAAAAAAAAAAAAAAAGAAAAGAAAAAAAAAGAAAAAGAAAAAGAAAAAAATGGAGGCTAGGGGGTAGGAATACAGAATCTCATTAATCTCATTTTTTTTTTTTTTTGGAAGATCAGAAAAATGTTATGAACAAATCCTGTCCCCACGATACAGGGCAAAGTGCCATGAGTTAAGGCAACGTACCGGGTGGTGTGTCCTCAGGCAGCAAGTCTGCGGCAGGGACTCGTGCCTGAGCCACGATCCCAGAGCCACCAGATTGGGGAAAAAAAAAAAAAAATCTAGCATCAGTGAGGGAGCCTAAATCCCCTTCTAGGTAACTCGCTGCAAGCAGTCCCGGGAAGGGGAAAGGACGGTTTTCTAAGACTTTGAAGACATTACAGGAGAAGGAAAGGTAAAGCCATCCCCCGACGCCCCTCAATCCAGAACCGCTGGAGGGGCTCGCCAGCCCGGACCTCCGCCGCCTCCTCCCCGCGCCCTCTCCACCTCCTCCCAAGCCCTCAAGGGCTCCCCCCGTTACCTGCTCACTAAGCCCCGAGCCTGGGGCAACCGGGTGCAGCCGAGGCGCCGGGCGGCAGGGAAGGGGTGCGAGCCCGGCGCGGGCGCCCGGAGGCCGGAGCCACCTCGGGAGCAGCGCGCCCCGCCCTCCACGCGGCCGCCCAGCCCGGCCCGGCCCGGCCCGGCCCGGCCCCGCCCCGCCCCGCCCCGCCCGCGCCGGCCCCGCCCACTGGGCGAGAGGCTTTTTAGCCCCTGGCAGGCGCCGTACCCGCCCCGCCGGCCTCGCCTGACTCTTTCGGCGCCGGCAGGGGGAGCTTCGCGGCGCGCGGTGGGCGGGAGCACCTGGCGCCTGCCCCGCAGTCAGGCCGCCCGGGTGAGGACGCGGCCTCCGGTCGCCTCCGCTCTGCGGCAGGGCCCCGGCGTCAGCGCTGCCAGCGGCCGCGGGTGCGGGCGGGCGCTGCGGGCCGCGTCTCTGCGCCTCCCCCCGGGCTGCGGGCCGACCGCCCCGCGCCGCCGCAGCGCCTGGCGCCCGCGCGGCCGCACCCCTGCCCAGCATGTCCGCGCTCGAGTGGTACGCCCACAAGTCCCTGGGCGACGGCATCTTCTGGATCCAGGAGCGCTTCTACGAGTCCGGCAACCGCGCCAACATCTGGCTGGTGCGCGGTTCCGAGCAAGACGTGGTGATCGACACGGGCCTGGGGCTGCGCAGCCTCCCGGAGTACCTGCACTCCGCCGGCCTCCTGCAGGACCTCGGGGCCGGGGGGGACGCGGCGGGCCGGCCCCTGCTGGCCGTGGCCACCCACGTGCACTTCGACCACTCCGGGGGCCTCTACCAGTTCGACCGGGTGGCGGTGCATCACGCCGAGGCCGAGGCGCTGGCTCGCGGGGACAACTTTGAGACGGTGACCTGGCTGTCTGACAGCGAGGTGGTGCGGGCGCCCAGCCCCGGCTGGAGGGCCAGGCAGTTCCGGGTGCAGGCGGTGCAGCCCAGCCTCGTCCTGCAAGACGGTAAAGGGCCCTCGGGCGCGCGCTTGCTCAGGGCGGGAGGGATGCGTGCTGCAGCCCTAGGCTGGGAGGGATGCGTGCTGCTGCAGCCCTAGGCTGGGAGGGATGCGTGCTGCAGGCCTAGGCCGGGAGGGATGCGTGCTGCAGGCCTAGGCTGGGAGGGATGCGTGCTGCAGGCCTAGGCCGGGAGGGATGCGTGCTGCAGGCCTAGGCCGGGAGGGATGCGTGCTGCAGCCCTAAACTGGGAGGGATGCGTGCTGCAGCCCTAGGCTGGGAGGGATGCATGCTGCAGCCCTAAGCTGGGAGGGATGCTTTGCTGCAGCCCTAGGCCGGGACGGATGCATGCTGCAGCCCTAGGTTGGCTCCTTGTCACATCGAGGAAACCCCGCCACTGTTGACCCCCCAGCCAGTTTCTTGCGTCGGGTACACTGGTAACCTCACAGGGGCTTGCGACTAGGGAGGTCCCATTCTTTTCTCTGAACACCGGTCTGGTTTCCAGGAGCTTTTTCTAGCGAAAAGACTTTTAAGAAATGACTCTTGATAGAGTTCACGACATGCTCTGTGCTTTCGAGAACGGCTGACTTCACGGGCTACGTCGGTGGTCGCCGCTGGGCATGAGCGATGCCCACCTGTAGGTTCAGAAAGCCCTTGGAGAGCAGCGGTTCCAGTCTGCTCGTGCAGCCTCGTCTTCCACATGGGTTTCTGTCCTTGATGTCGCCTCATTAGAGAAAAGCTTGATAGCGAACGTAAAAAAGTAGAATATGTGATTCTTACAGGATGACGATATATGGTCTGGTTTCGAGCAAGGCCTGAGAAAAATCAATAAGAAGGTTATTTCCGGTGATAGTGAAGTATGTGGTCTGATGCATGGAGAGCCTTGGGCTCTGTAATAAAAGACGAGATGCGGATCGGAGAGAAACTAATGGGATAAAATGTAAGAGTAGGGCCCCAGCCCTCTCAATCCCAAGCAGGCACTTACAATTGAGGTAATTAGCCACAAGAGCAATATTTGTATATTAATTTCCTTCTTT
The DNA here is from genome assembly GCF_011100685.1 of Canis lupus familiaris. Lineage (NCBI taxonomy): Eukaryota > Metazoa > Chordata > Mammalia > Carnivora > Canidae > Canis > Canis lupus. The sequence continues at coordinate 18,603,896 of NC_049224.1, forward strand.
TCTTTTTTAGAATGCTTTGTTGATTTCATTTTATCTTCACAGCACGTTTGAAGCGAGGTGGCTGACCCCTAATTAAATGGCTTGCCGAGGGCAGCCCCGGTGGCCCAGTGGTTTAGCGCTCCCTTTGGCCCAGGGCCTGACCCTGGAGACCAGGGATCCAGTCCCCCGACGGGCTCCCTGCATGGGGCCTGCTTCTCTCTCTGCCTCTCTCTCTCTCTCTCTCTCTCTCTCTCATGAATAAATAAAATCTTCAAAAAAAATTTTTTTTAGATAAATAAATACATAAATAAATAAATAGGCTTGCTGAGAGTCCACAGAGCATGATAGTGACAAAAGCTAGGATTTGAACCAAGGTGCAATGGATTAAAGCATGTACATCATAAATACTACCCCATAAACATATTATGGTAATTCTGAGTAGGATGTGAAACCCCCTTCTCACATTTTTATCTTGAAACCATTTTATTTATTTATTTATTTTTTAAAGATTTTATTTATTTATTCATGAGAGACACACAGAGAGAGAGGCAGAGACACAGGCAGAGGGAGAAGCAGGCTCCATGCAGGGAGCCCGACGTGGGACTTGATGGACGTGGGACTTGATCCGGGGACTCCAGGATCACACCCTGGGCGGAAGGCAGGTGCCAAACTGCTGAGCCACCCAGGGATCCCCTCTTTTCACATTTTAATTACCAATTTTATTAAAACGTTCCTCCAAGAGGTAGAAAAATCCTGTTGCTGCAGCACAATAAGGCTACTTTATGACTGACCAATATGACAAATAATGTAATATCTTTACAAAAATCAGTTTATTGTATAAATAAGATCTTGATCACTGGAAATATAAAAAAAAAAAAATAGAAAGCAAGATTCTCTCCCTCACACCCCACCCAAAAAGTCTTTTCATTAAAATATTATATCTAAAGATTAAAAAAAAAAAAGACTGGTTATGTGGGAGTCATTATCTGACAATTTGAGGGGAAAGAAAAGTACATTCACAGTATTTCTTGTATTTCTTGATAAAATTGATACTTTTTAGAGATAGGATTTTCATGCACTTGATAGGTATTCAAAGTAAATTAATTATAGCACTGAGACCAAAAAAAAAATGTTTGCATTAGTATTTAATATATATTAACTGGTCTGAATGAATACATTATTTCTGATTTGTTTACTTTTGCTCCTGTGCCAGCAATAGGAAATCAATTGTGAAAGAATGTTTGTTTGTTTTTGTTTTTAAAGATTTTATTTATTTATTCATGATAAATAGAGAAATAGAGAGAGGCAGAGACACAGGCAGAGGGAGAAGCAGGCTCCATGCAGGGACTGATGTGGGACTTGATCCCACAACTCCAGGATCATGCCCTGAGCCAAAGGCAGAGGTTCAACCGCTGAGCCACCCAGCCATCCCAATTGTGAAAGAATTTTAAGAATTACTATTTTATAGATGAAGAGTCCAACCAGGCCTGAATATCCTGCCTAGGTCACATAGTCAGTTTGAGAGCTGGAACTAGAACCCAGGTTTCCTAAATTCCAGTTGATGGTGGTAGCATTATAGCATTTTGGAACTGCAGGGAGGCCTGGCAAGCTACTTGTGTGGTGCTTTACACCTCTGCAGGTGTGGAAAAAAAAGCTTAATATTTACCAAACACCTAAACTTGAAAATAGTGTGTTAAAATTAAAAGTTGTTTTTCATTAGAAGCAGAATGCCTCACCTCTCAAGTAGAATCTAATTTTCTCTTTTTCAGGAATATTAATTTCCTTTCTCTTCTGAATGGTGTGGCCTGCTAAAACTTGCTGTTATCATAATCCAAATGCCTTGAAGGAGATATAAAATATTTATATGAAAAACTCATACATAGTTACACACACACATGAACAGCACACACCCAAACAACATAAAGTCATTGCTTTAGTTACAGCATAAGGAGGCTGAAGTCATTAGTTTATTACATTACAGTTAATGACTTGATGTTCACCTGTCATAAGGCAGCATAAATCTGGGCACTGTATAATAACCCAAAAGCTGACTTTGGGTTATGAGAGACAAGGAGAGATCATCATCCAGTATGTCATCTTTGATGGAAAAACAACTCCCCCTACTAATAGTGAAATAGTGTCCTCCTATAAGAAGATAGATAAACTTTAGGTAAATAGAGCACCTTCTTCTTCACTGGGCACACATCTTTTTGTCTGTTTTTCACAATATTCAAGTGATATGAATTGTAGACATTTGGTCCCCTATTATATATGTTTAAACAATTTGCCCTGAGTCACCAAGATAATTACGCAGTTATGACAGGTGGACTTAAATCGTTTGGGGAGGTTAAAAACAAAAAATCGATTCCAGAAAGGTAGCAGATTGAAAAACACATCTATCTTGACTCCATCCCAAACCTAAGACTAGAATAAAGGGACCATGGTTTGTCTGTTTAACTATAAATCTCTATTGAATTATTTTAGACGCTGGAGAGTAAATGTGATGACTGAGTCAGCAGTTTTATCTCCTGACAGTGAGGGGAAATCAAGAGCCAATCCAGTTTGTACTGCAGGAACCTTAAAAGACCCAGGAATTAGCAGTAGCTGGTACCTTAGTGGAGGCAAAGGAAAGAATACTAAAATAAGTAGAATTAGTTGAAAACCATTTAAGAAACTGTTAAAATTCTGGAATGCCCATTCGGTTAGTGTGTTCTCTGGGGAGAGTAAAGCAGAGGAGTTTCTTGATTGAAGGATGCTGAGTACCTTTGAGCTCAGAATTCAGTATGGAAAACAGATGTGTGTGTGTGTGTGTGTGTGTGTGTGTGAGAGAGAGAGAGAGAGAGAGAGAGAGAGAATGTTTCCTACTAGTTTTCAAGAAGGATGAAAGCCAGATCTTTACTCCCTAAGTAGCAAATTGGAAGAATCTTATCTGGCAAATGTATTCAGCCCTGGAGGAAAAACTAAGATGATGATCCTTAAGTCAGTCTTTGGCTTGATGTCTCTACAGTGAAGCCTTGGTCAACTAGTTCCAATGCATGTGTTTTAAGCAGCCTTTTCATGCCCATTCTTAAACAGGCAACCAAGCATTATGAAAAATCTGAGAAAATCGTCTAACATGAGATCAAATACTGAAATACACAGCATAAAGCTAGTGAGAGCGGAAGACTATCATTAATAGCATCAGGGGATAACAGAAGCTATTGCATTCAAGATATCCAAGAGACGGCAGCCCAGGTGGCTCAGTGGTTTAGCACCACCTTCAGCCCAGGGCCTGATCTTGGAGACCACGGATTGAGTCCCACATCGGGCTCCCTGCATGGAGCCTGCTTCTCTCTCTGCCTGTGTCTCTGCCTCTCTCTCTCTCTCTCTCTCTAAAGAATAAATAAATAAAATCTTTAAAAAAAAGATATCCAAGAGATAATAGGATGCTTTATTTTTTTTTAAGATTTTATTTATTCATAGAGACAGAGAGAGAGGGGCAGAGACATAGGCAGAGGGAGAAGCAGACTCCTTAAAGGAAGCCTGACGTGGGACTCGATCCAGGGTCTCCAAGATCACACCCCAGGCTTCAGACGGCGCTAAACCGCTGCGCCACCGGGGCTGCCCAATAGGAAGCTTTAAAAATAAGCAACAGAACAGTATGTGCACACACACACACACACACACACACACACACACACACACACGAGCTCTTGGAATTTAAAACGACAGAAGTTTCTTTTTTTTTTTTTTTTTAGATTTATTTATTTCAGAGAGAAAATACTTGTGACAGGGGGAGGGGCAGAGGGTGAGGGAGGGAGAGGGAGAGAGAGAGGAGAGAGAAGCAGAAATTGCCCGCTGCCTGATGTGGGGCTCAACATGAGGGTTGATCTCGTGATCCTTAGATGATAATCTGAGCTGAAATCAATAGTCAGTTGCTTAACCAACTGAACCACCCAGATGCCCCTAAAATGGCAGAAGTTTCTTAGAAGAACTGGAAGATAAAGTTGAAAACCTTAAAAAGAAAAGAGCAGATAGGCAAAATGATGACTAGGAGAGGACCAGTTTGGAAAATTCAACATTGGAATAAAAGAAGCACAAGTGGAATAGAGAAAGTGGGGGAAAAGAAAACATAACAGATTATTCATGAAAATATCCCATAATTAAGAGACATAAATTTTCAGATTGAGAGAACCCACAGAGTGTCTAGCATGAATGAAAACACACCCAACCAAAGGCATGTTATTGTAAAATTGCAGAATACTGGAATCAAACTTCCAGAAATTTTAATTTAAAAAGTCATTTATACAGGGGCACCTGGAGTGGCTCTGTCGGTTAAGTGTCCAACTCTTCCGTTTCAGCTTAGGTCATGATTTCAGGATCCTGGGATCAAGCCTTGTGTAAGGCTCCGTGCTCAGTGGGGAGTCTGCTTGAGATTCTATCTTGTCTCTGTCACCACCCCCCACACATACTTCTCTCTCTCTCTCTCTCTCTCAAATAAATAAATCTTAAAAAAAAAAGTCATCTGCACAGATCATAATGGCTTTGGAGCTAAAGAAGGAAAACTATGCCTTATTTGAATACAATTTATTTCCAGCTTAGAATTCTGCATCCATTTCACTAACAGTCATATACTCAAAAAGATTGTTTCCCACATGCTGTTGCTTAGAAAGTTACTACTATATAATTTTATCTTGGGCAGCCCGGGTGGCTCAGTGGTTTAAGTGCCTGCCTTCAGCCCAGGGCGTGATCCTGGAATCCTGGGATCAAGTCCCACGTCGGGCTCCCTGCATGGAGCCTGCTTCTTCCTCTGCCTATGTCTCTGCCTCTCTCTCTTTATGTGTGTCTATCATGAATAAATAAATAAAATCTTTAAAAAATAATAATAATTTTATCTTAGTTACTCCCTTCAAAATAAGGAAGTAAAGCAAGAGGGAGACATGAAATACAGGAAACAAGAGATTTAATACAAGAGATAGTTGGAAGGAAGCATCAGGATAATGGCAAAGATGATACTTTGAACAATGATACTATGCCAGGCATAAAGACCTCCACATTGGAGCTGTTAAATCATTACTCTTTTGCAGGGTGAGAGGATGAGAAATACATAGTTCCAAGAGATGAAGAGTAAAAGAGCTAAAAATTCATGTATTTCGTAGTGGAAGTCAATCAATATCATCTAAAATTTAAAAACCAAGAAATGGTAATACATGAATGAAATCAGTACAGTGTATCTAATTGGTAAATCAAGAAATGAAATATAAAAATTATTTAGAGATGGGTATATCCAGTAGAGGCAGCTACCAGAAGAAAAATTGTTAAAAAGTGGTGGATTCTTGGAGCAGGATTGGAGACAGAGTCAGAATGGAGCAAGTAACTTTTTCTTATATTTTAAGCCCTTCTAGGATATCTTAATTGAAATATGTACATATATTTCTTTGATTAAAAATGAAGTAAAAGGTTGGGGAATACCAAGATGGGAAAGGGTATTTGAGAAGCCTAGAGAAGTTTAGTATGGCTGCAATCTGATACAACTGGGTCAGGGTGAGGGCTTGGAAAGATATTGTTCATGAATGTGTATTATATATTTATATATGGCATTTATATATAAATACATTTCACAGGCAATTCTGATTCTTGTAAGAGCAGTCATGATGAAATTATATATGTGAGCATTATAAGCATATGGGAGGCATTTATAAAGCCACAGAGTAATGGCAGATCTACTGATATTTAGCCATCATGACCTTATCAACTGCTTACAATTGGTATCCATTTTGATAGGTGGGCACTTATGACTTACCTTGCTAAATATCTTGAATATCACCTGGAAAGATCTGTAAGATTCCAATTAGCTACAGCTGTTTTTTGGGAGGGTTTCCCTCACTCCCCTTCTTTCTATACACTTACAAAAAAATCGATCTCCAACAACTATTATGTTACACTAACTTAGCTATAATTTCTTACCTTACTTGCCAACCATACATAAATGACAGTGGTTTGTGATTCCCCAGAGGCACTTTAAATATAGAGCAACTATCTTGTAAAGGAGGCTGGCCCCTTATGACTAGAATGCAGAAAAAGTTGAGTGTCTGAATCCATCTTAACATAATTACTGCGATTCAAGAAAATACCAGAACAATCCCTGTTCTCACTCCTGGCCCCACTGAACTGTTTTGTCACTATGGTGTTTTGTTTGTTTCTTTGTTTTTTTTCTGAAAAGTTTCTACAAATTCAATCATATATGATCTTTTGTGTCTGTCTTCTTTCATGTGGAATGATGTTTTGGAGATTTGTCCATGTTGTACCTTTTAATAATTCATTCCTTTCTCTTGCTCAGAAATAATCCATTTATGGATATAACATATTTACTCACCTGTTGAAGGAAATTTGAATCTTTCATTTATTTGAGAGAGAGAGAGGACTTGTGTGCATGTATGAGTACGGTGGTGGGACAAAGGGAGAGAAAAAATCTTAAGAGGCTTCATGCCCAGTGCAGAGCCCAACGAAGGGCTCAATCTCACAACCCTAAGATCATGACCTGAGCCAAAATCAATAGCTGGATGCTTAACTGCTGAGACACCCAGGCACCCTTGGTTTCAGGCTGTTACTAATAAAGCTGCCATGAACATCTGCATGCAAGTCTTGTGTGGATGCATGTTTTCATTTCCCTTGGTAGATACCTAAGAATGGAATTCCTGATCTTATGGTAAGTGGACGTTAATTTTTTAAGAAAGTTCCTGTTTGTCAATGTAGCTATACCATTTTACATTCCCAAATGCATCCCAAACTGGATGAGAGTTCCAGTTTCTCCACATCTTTGTCAACACTTGATTTTGTCAGTCTGTTTTTATGTTAGCCAGTCAAGTGAGCAAGTAGTGATATTTCATTGTGGTTTAATTTGCATCTCCCTAATAACTAATTAATTTGAGCATATTTTCAGGTACTTATTTGCTATTCAAATATCTTCCTTGTTAAAAGGTCTATTAAAATCTCTTCTTTTAAAAAATTTTTATCTTTTGGGCAGCCCGGGTGGCTCAGCAATTTAGTGCCACGTTGGGTCCAGGGCCTGATCCTGGAGATCCAGGATTGAGTCTCACGTCAGGCTCCCTGCATGGAGCCTGCTTCTCCCTCTGCCTGTATCTCTGCCTCTCTCTCTCTCTCATGAATACATAAAATCTTTTAAAAAATAAAAAAAATAATAAAATTATCTTTGTATTATTCTTGAGTTATAAATATTCTTTATGTATTTGGAATTCAAGTCCTTTATCAGACGTATGTTTTGCAAATATTTTCTCCCAATGTATACCTTGCTTTTTTTCTTTTTTTTTTTTTTAAGATTTTATTTATGTATTCATGAGAGACACAGAGAGAGGCAGAGACACAGACAGAGGGAGAAGCAGGCTTCTCACAGGCAGCCCAATGCGGGACTCCATCCCTGGACCCGATTCACCCCCTCAGTGAAGGCAGACTTTCAACTGCTCAGCTACCCAGGCATCTCGCCTTTTTGCTTTCTTAATGGTATATTTTTAAGCAAGAATGTTGATAACTTGGATGAGTTTAATTAGTCATTTTTCTTTATGCTTTATTTGTGTCATATCTAGCAGCTATGTCTAGCCCAAGATCCAAAGATTTTCTATTTTTTTATTTGCATTTTTTCATATACCTTTTAAATTGAGATTTCCAATTTCTGCAAAAAAGGTCAAGATTTTGACTGAGATTATATTAAACCTATAGATCTATACTTATGATTACAGTAGCCCTTAGCCATATGAGACTTACCTAAATACAAATTTGAGTTACTTAGGATTGATTAAAATTAAAATTCTAGTGCATTTGACTTATTTCAAGTACCATTAGCCAGAGGCTAGTGGCTACCCTATTGGACAGTGTTGATACAGAATATTTCAGTAATCTCTGAAAGATCTATTGGACAGTGCAGCTATAGGAAAAATCAAATTTAAATACCATCTTAGCAATTTTGAGGCTTCCAGTTAAATGACATGGCATCCCTCTCCTTTTATTTAGGTCTTTAATTTCTCTTAATAGTGTTTTTATACTTTTTCAGTGTATAGATATAAAAGACATCTTTTATTAGATTTTCCTCCCTAAGTATTTTATTCTTCTTGATGCTGTTGTGAATGAAATGGCTTTTATTTTTTTTTAATTTTTATTTATTTATGATAGTCACACAGAGAGAGAGGCAGAGACACAGGCAGAGGGAGAAGCAGGCTCCATGCACTGGGAGCCCGACGTGGGATTCGATCCCGGGTCTCCAGGATCGCGCCCTGGGCCAAAGGCAGGCGCTAAACCGCTGCGCCACCCAGGGTTCCCTGAAATGGCTTTTAAATTCATTTTTTGATTGTTCACTGGTAATATATAGAAATACAGTTGATTTTTGTATCTTATCTTGTACCCCGTGACATTGTTAAACTTGCCTTTTAATTCTCTTTTTTTGTACATTTCTTAGAATTTTCTACAAAAAAATCTTATCTATGAATAAAGATAGATTTACTTCTTTTCCAACTCTGTGTGACTTTATTCTCTTTTTCTTGTCTTACTGCAGTGGCTAGAATCTTTAGTGTAATGTTAAATAGAAATGGCAAACGTAAACATCCTTGCCTTGTTCTTACCTTAGGAAGAAAACCTTTAGTGTTTCTATTCAGTGATATATTAGCTGTAGGTTTTTCATAGGTGCCCTTTATCAAGTTGAGGACCTTTCCTTCTCTTTCTAGTTTGCTGAGTTTTATCACTAGTAAGGGTTGGATTTTGTCATATGCTTTGCCACATCTATCGAAATGTTCATATGGCATTTCTCTTTTATTTTACTAATATAGTATATTACATTACTTGATTTTCAGACATCAAACCAAATTTACATATCTGTGATAAACCCCATTTGATCATTATTCTATTATAAATTGCTGTATTTAATTGGCCAATATTTTGATATAGATTTTGAGACTACTTTCATTATGAATATTGTTTTGTAGTTTTCTTTTTTTACATTGTCTTTGTCTAAAATTGCATTTGAAAACTTTCCCTCCTCATTGATACTCTGAAAGTCTAGATTCTTTCCCTGTCTTGAGTGATTGACACAATTGACCAATGAAGCCATCTTTGAGCCTGGACTTTTCTTTGTGGGAGATTTAAATTATTAATCAATTTCTCTGCTTTATATAGGTCTATTTAGATTTTCGATTTCTTCTTCAATCACTTTAGGTAATTTGTCTTTAAGAATATTTATTTATTATTTATTTATTTATTTATTTATTTATTTATTTATTTATTTATTTTTATTGGAGTTCGATTTGCCAACATATAGCATAACATCCAGTGCTCATCCCGTCCAGTGCCCCCCTCAGTGCCTATCACCCAGTCACCCCATCCCCCCGCCCACTTCCCCTTCTGCTACCCCTTGTTCGTTTCCCAGAGTTAGGAGTCTCTCATGTTCTGTCTCCCTTTCTGATATTTCCAACTCATTTTCTCTCCTTTGCCCTTTATTCCCTTTCACTATTTTTTATATTCCCTGTATGAATAAACCGTATAATGTTTGTCCTTCTCCGATTGACTCACTTCACTCAGCATAACACCCTCCAGTTCCATCCACATCGAAGCAACTGGTGGGTATTCGTAGTTTCTGATGGCTGAGTAATATTCCATTGTATACATAGACCACATCTTCTCTATCCATTCATCCGTTGATAGACACCAACGCTCCTTCCACAGTTTGGCTATTGTGGACATTGCTGCTATGAACATTGGGGTGCAGGTGTCCTGCCAAGATTTCCTGCATCTGAATCTTTGGGGTAAATCCCCAGCAGTGCAATTGCTGGGTCGTAGGGCACATCTATTTTTAACTCTTTGAGGAACCTCCATACAGTTTTCCAGAGTGGCTGAACCAGTTCTCATTCCCAAAAACAGTGCAAGAGGGTTCCCCTTTCTCCAAATCCTCTCCAACATTTGTTGTTTCCTGTCTTGTTAGTTATTCACCATTCTCGAATCTATTTTAACTAAGTTGTCAAATTTGTTGACTTAAAGATATTCATAACATTCCCATATACTCCCTTTAATTTCCTTAGAGTAATAGTGATACCCTTTCTTTCTTTCCTAATTTTTGAACTTTGTGTTTTCTCTAATTTTTTTTCATTCAATTACTTTGTACTTAATTTGCTCCTTTTCCTAACTTCTTAAGATTGAAACTTTAGTTAGAAACTCTGATTTTAAACAGTTAACCCTTTATAAATAAGCATTGAAAGCAATAAATTTTTTTCTAAGCACTGTGTTAGCTGCATCCCATAAATTTGGATACATTTTATTTTTATTTTCATTCAATTCAAGAGATTTTCTAATCTCCTTTGGGATTTCATCCTTGATCCATAAGTTATATAGAATCGTGATGCTTACTTTGTGCATATCTGGGTATTTCCCATATTTATGTTTGTTACTAATTTCTCATTTGATTATGTTGTAGTTAAACAACATATTTTTATGATTTTATTCCTTTCATATTTTCTGAGACTTATTGATGGCCTCACTGTATACCCCAGTGAATATCCCATGTGCAGTAAAAAGAATATATGCTCTTTTAAGAAAAAGAATTTTATATATGTTACTTAGGTCAAGTTGGTTGATAGTGTTGTTCATGTTTTCTGTAGTCTTACTATTTATCTACTTATTTATTTTACAAATTATTTAGAGAGGAATATTTAAATCTCTAAGGATAATTGTTAAACTGTTTATTCTTTTTAAGATTTTATTTATTTATTCATGAGAGACACACACACACAGAGAGAGAGAGGCAGAGACACAGGCAGAGGGAGAAGCAGGCTCCATACAGGGAGCCTGATGTGGGACTCGATCCCGGGACTCCAGGATCACGCCCTGGGCTGAAGGCAAGCACTAAACCACTGAGCCACCCAGAGATCCTCTATTCTTTTGTTTTTTTTTTTTTTATTTTTTTGTTTTTTCCCCCCTATTCTTTTGTTAAAGATATTTATTTGAGAGAGCATGTGTGAGCAGGCTCTAGGGGAAAGGCAGAGGGAAGGGAGAGAGTCCTAAACTGACTCCACACTAAGCTGTCATGGGGCTCGATCTCATGAGTTTGAGATCCTGACCTTAGCCAAAATCAAGAGTCAGAGGATTAAATGACTAGGCTACCCAGGTACTCTTGAACTGTTTATTCTTATTTCAGTTCTATCAGTTTTTGCTTTGTGAATTTTAGTCTCTACTTTAGGTACAAGCACATTCATAATGTTTTAGTGTGTTGACTTAATGTATATCCTAATAAAATATACCTCTTTTCTATACTAATAGTCCTTATTTTGTCTAATATTAAAATAGCCACTCTAGATCTCTTATTAATCTTTATGTGGTATAACTTTTTCAACCTCTTTTTGTCTTTGACCTTATAGGTCCTCTCTTACAGACTGCATATGTATCTTGCTTTTTATTACTATTTTTTCAAGATGTTATTTATTTATTTGAGAGGGAGAGAGACAGTGCACACATGTGTATGGCGGGGGAGGAGGGTAGGTTCCCTGCTAAGCAGGGAGCCAGATAGGGGGCTCAATCCCAGGATTCAGAGATCATGACCTGAATGGAATTCAGACACTTACTCGATGAGCCATCTAGGCGCCCCATGTCTTTCTTTTTAAATCTATTTTGATAATCTCTGCCTTTGACTGGAATGTTTATCTCATTAACATTTAATGTAATTATTGATATAGTTGAATGTAAGTGTGCCATTTTGTTATTTGTTTTCTATGCCTTATTTCTTATCTATCCCTCTTTTCCTCTTTTATTGTTTTTTAGGTTTAACAAATTCTGATTTTTACACTGTTTTAATTCCTCTATTAACTTTTTAAAAAATATTTTATTTATTTATTCATGAGAGACACAGAGAGAGGCAGAGATATAGGCAGGGGAGAAGTAGGCTCCCCGCAAGGAGCCCAATGTGGGACTTGATCCCGGACCCCGGGATTACACCCTAAGCCGAAGGCAGATGCTCAACCACTGAGCCACCCAGGCATCCCCCCTATTAACTTTTTAACTATATGTCTTTGATTTTTTTTTCTGCATGTATATATATTTGCACTAAAGATAACCATATGGAACTTTAAGATTATGATGATTTACTTAAATTAGTACTGATTTAAATGCAGTGAAACAGCAATTTTGCACTCATACCTCAAAGAGCAGCATTCATGAATTGTGTCATCAGGACACTGGTACCATGGATTTACTGAAAAATTAGTTTTGTGGTCAAATAAGTTTGAGAAATGGTACAATCATATCTCCCTTCTGTATATCTACAATGTAGATTAGCATATTAAAAAGTTGTCAGAAGCCTTGCAGAAAAAAAGAAGCTGCTTCATTTTCCTTGAAGGAAAGGTTTCCAAAACTCTTTGACTACAGCATCTTCCCTTTTTTTATGTATCCTAACAACCTGCAGAAATAGTGTTTCACATAACTCACTTGACAAACACTAGTCAAGCAAACAATAGAAATGAAATATGGGCAACTTATTTTTAAATCATTAAGAAATACTGTATTTTTGAAATAAAATTAAGTGTCATCCTTCCCTACAACCTCTTTGAAACCATCTAATGTTCTTTTATTCTTTAAGTGATTGAAGCAAGTATACAACATGTTTATCTGTAAAATCTGTTTCCATTTGTAGGGGATGTGATCAACCTTGGTGACAGACAGCTCACTGTTATGCACATGCCTGGTCACTCCAGGGGCAGTATTTGCTTACATGACAAAGACCGAAAGATTCTCTTCAGTGGAGACGTCGTGTATGATGGATCACTGATTGACTGGCTCCCGTACAGCAGGATAAGTGACTATGTTGGAACCTGTGAACGTCTGATAGAATTAGTGGACAGAGGTCTGGTAGAGAAGGTGCTTCCTGGGCACTTCAATACCTTTGGTGCTGAAAGGCTTTTTCGATTGGCTTCTAACTATATTTCAAAAGCTGGGATATGTCACAAAGTTTCTACTTTTGCCATGCGATCTCTTGCGAGTTTAGCCTTACGTGTAACAAATTCTAGGACCTCACCCTAGTATCTATACTGATGACCTATTGTGATGAATTCTGTAAATTAATCAAATTCATTTTGTGCTGTTTAAAATGATTAATAGTGAGCATTTCAAGAAGTGCTTTATTAGCGAAAAAAAGATTGAGAATGAGTAAGCCAAAAGTTCTTTGTTTAAATTTTTTCCTTTCTTCCAAATAAGAAATCACTTAAATAAGCTTTATAATTTGCCAAGCTCTCGTCTTGTAATATTTGTCATCTTGTAATATTCCAGAAATGACACAGAAATCTATGTGAAAGCAAAGAGGCATTTTGCAGTAACAGAAAGAACTGTCCTTGCCTTCCATTTGTCTTATTTTATTTCCTACGTGACCTAGAGAAAGAGGCATAAAATTTTATGTTTATACTCCAAACTTGGTATTTTGAGTATATTCTTTAAAGATAAAGGTTCTTGAGTTTAAAATACATTAGGACTCAATACAAACATAAAAATTAATATTTAGAATGACAGCTAAAATAATCCATTGTTATGGCACAGAGTTTTTATGCTTCATTTATTTATTCTTAATGTAATTATGGTGTGTATTATATGTTGTATAATTTTACTTACAGAGTACAATGAATTTTGTTTTATTGCAAAGCTTTAAATATAAATTGCAGAGTGCTTCAGTAAAAAGCTACTATATAGCGTTGTTTGTTATGTGAGTGTAATATTTTCGATCATAAAAATGAAATTCAAATGTCTGTAATCTAATTACAAATTGTCAGATTTCTCAAAAGGACACTGTCAGGCAAATTTGAAAATATACACATTGAAAATAATTTTTTATTATATCCTATTTTAATATTAACAGCTATTATAAACAAAATTTTTCTTGTTAAATAGCAGCTTCACTATATGTATCATATTTTATAGTATCAGAAAACTATAGAGATCTACAACATCCTGATATAAATCATTCTTTTACTTACCATAACATACATGTGTACCACAGAAGGCTTTTCAGATGAATTGCAAAATACACATTAGATATTGACTTAGATTAATTGCCTTTTTTATCCTGATTCACAACACCTATTCCTGTTCAGTATTCTTTGTCTTGAATAAAAAGTCTACATTTATAAAGTTATAAGAAAGGTTACCCACTATTTAGTAAAATATTTTAGTTTGGTGCTCTTTATAATTTATTAAAAAGCCTTTTGGAATATTTCATAAAGGTTTTTTAAACAGGTTTTTCACTGCCTTTTTTATTATTGACATGTTCAAACCCAAACTGAGATAGCTTTGGAAACCAGATTTTTTAGTCTTAAGAAGGTTTAGGAAATTTTTATTTCTGAAAAATTAGTAAATGTTCCCACCCTATACCCACCCAGGTTCTTTAGTCTTTTATTCATTCAACACACACACACACACACACACACACCATATGCATATACACAGTCACATAAATACATACATGCACAGTATTGTGCTAAACACTGTGGAAGTTTAAAAAGTCAAAGAGACTACATCTTAGCTGGAAGTAGAAAGCAAACAAAACATGACTAATATTATATGCAGGTTGAAGCTAATACAAATTACAGAATAGTTTCAGGGACATAAATGGAGGGATGTGGAGTTTGGTGAAGAAAAGATTCCTGAGGGAGAGGTTTTTTAGTCAGATTTGGAAAGATGATTTGTTGGGTAGTCAGGGTAGGGGACAAGAAGAGCCAAGAACAGGGATGGAAAGCATTGCTGTCTGAAGTAGGCTATTCCTTGTGACAATTTAAATTTAATTTTCAGGAATCTTAGATCATCCAAACACCAAGTATTTAGCATGAGAAAGGTGGGTTTGTGATTGTATATATGAGTCAAGCTGTACTGCCACCTGCCACCAAATGAGCATTCTCATTCAAGGCAGTAGGTCTGTTTCAATTGATAGTTCAACATCAAGAATATAGATTTGGTTCAGGGCAACTACAATCACTTAATGAGCCTTAAATATAGCCATTATTTTTATATCAGTAGCACAAAAGAAAACCAAAAGTCCTTAACCATTGACCATTTTATCATACTTTAGGACTTTTAAAAAAATCAGGGTATAGTAGGCACTAAGTTTTATTGAGAAATATTTAAGCCTGATGAAGGCTTTATTTCTTGAAAGTACAATTTTTCAAAACATGGTTAATTTTATTTTTAAATTTCCAATTTTTTTTCAGTTTTTCAAGTTGGACAAAAACATAAGACTGATATTTTGCTTTTGTTTCAGTATGAATAGATTGGGGAAAGGATCTATCATTCATTTAGTGCCCATGCTATGCATTTTAAAATATGCATTATTTGGTTTAATCCTGGCCCCGTGCCAAGAAGTAATTGACCAGCCTCACACAACATAACTTTGAACAAAGCTGGTAATTGAACACAGGTCTATCTGCCTCCCAAACTGTGCTCTTTCTCTTGTACCTGCACAATAACATAAAATTGGCAAAGTGTATTTTTACTTTTCCAGATGCCACATGTGCCAAGAATAAATCAAGTGATGTTAAGCATAATAATAGCATATTTTAAAAGAAGCTTTAAAAAAATATATTTTCACCCTGACAGTGACCCGTGTTATAATTTATGGTTTTGGAACTAAGAGTATGTAAGTATAATTCAAAGTTGTCAAAATGTAAGACATTTAGAAATAATTTTTATTTATATTGTTAATAACTTAATCTTTGGAAATTCATTTTCCTTGGTGTTTGCTTTTAACTAAGAAGTCTAAAAAAAACAAAAACCTTGTGTGTTATCCTGATATAGTTGAATAAATGACTATGTGTAGTTCTTATATGAATAGTAATATAATTGTGACATGCAAAAATTGTCTTATAATTTTCAGATACGTGTAAGTAAACATTTGTGTGATAAATATTAAAGTGGATGTTTTATTTCAATCTCTAGTTGGTATTTTTTTCTAATATTAGCAAATTCCCATTTAATTTCTAACAAGGATATTTCTTAGGTGAAGTGCAGTTTTGAAAATGTGTAATAAATAAGATATCAACTCTGTGGATAAGCATAAGGAATCCAGAAACTGAAAATGCCCATATAAACTTTTAATAGTTAATAAATATGGCATTTTTTACATTTTTTAAAATTTAAATTCAATTTGCTAACTAACATGTAGTATACACCCAGTACTCATCCCATCAAGTGTCCCCCCTCAGTGCCTGTTACCTAGTTACCCCATCCCCCAACCACCTCCCCGGTATTTTAAATCAATGGATAAAAGATAAACTAGAATGTATCCCAATTGTTACTGTGGGTAAAAAGACCCTCGACAACATAAAAATGAATTCCAAATGGAATAAAGACCTAAATTTGAAAAATGGAACCACATGTATATTAAAAGAAAATTTAAATCGTGATAAGAGATTACGATAGGGAAGATCTTTATATAGAAACAAAAAGCAGGATTATATCAAAGTTTAAAATGTCCTAGAACACAGATGCCATAAAGTGAAAAAGATAAATTAGAAGAAAATAATCACAAATTGTGTAACAGCAAAAAAAAATTTTTTTTAAAGCTATAAGGAATGCCTACAAATAATAAGAAAAAGGTCAATTACTATAAGGGAAGAAAGACCCTTCTTCTATCCTCAGGTTCTATGGCTGGGCCCAAGGATTAAACTTTAAAAAGACAAATTAATGAGAGCAAAGCATACAATTTTTATTGGATTTTAATATTTTTACATGTATGTAAAAGGCTTATATATATAAGAAATGAAAAAACCCAAAGAAGTGGATAGGATTGAGAGTTTGCATATCATTTAAACAAAGAACAATAAACTGTAGAGACTGATGAGACAGGAAAAGGGGGTTTGGGCTAGGGTTGATAAACTGTGGAAAAATGATTAGGAAATAGACGAGGGAAAATAATGAAAGACAAGGGTTATTCTAGAAGGTTTGTTGATATAGATTAATCTTGGTGTCAGCTCCCTGTCTCCAGTGATAAGAATGTTCTCTTGTTCCCGATACCAGGGAGGGCACCTTTCTCATGGGAAATTGTATGCCCCATTTTAGAGAGGGAAAAGTCAGAGGGACTTTCCTATATCTGCCTTTACCACTTGCCTTCACGGTCAATCAGTATGCCAAAGTGGCATATTTGGGGATGGCATGTTCTTTTCCCCTTTAGTACTACCTATTACAAAAATGGGTAAATTATATGAACAGGTTAGTCACAGAAGAGGAAACACAGGACAATAAACACACAGAATTATGCGGAACCTCAGCAGTAATCAGGAAAATGCATAAGTCATCAGACAGTTCACTGTAACCAGATAGGGAAAATTTGAGGACATGGAATACTGGCAAAGGTAAGGGTAAGTGGATATTTTCATGCTGTGCTGCTCAAAGTATAAAATGCTTCCAGCCACTTGGGAAGGGGGCAGTTTTGGAGTGTGATTTGGCACATTCTGATTTTGAGTTCAGAATGGGAGATGGAGCATACACCTTTACCTCTGCCCCTTTCTGAAACTTAGTAAAATGACAAGAAAATCTTTTTTTTTTTTAACTGGTAAAAACTAAACATCAAGAATGGCAAAGAAGACAACGGCATCAACATTCTGATCCTGAAAAGCTGATAGATGAACAAAAACTAACTTGGTAAACCCAAGAAAACAGAATGAATGCGGAAACCAAGAAGCAATCTTAGACAACACCCCTTCACCCCGACAAAAGGCTGATAAACTGAAAGTACCAGGCACTTCTAGGAGTTGTGGTAAAGGTCTTTTTTATTTAAATTCTCTGCAATTTAGACCACCAAATCCCTTCCTAACTACACTACTAAGCAATTTCCTCGCCCTCATCTTGGGGGGTAAAATTGGAGGCTATTTTAGATTTACCATGAAGTTAAGTAATCTGTAGCTAGGGGGTAGCACTTGCATGGACACCTGCCAAGGCTTGAGAGGGGCCCAAGAAATATGTTCAGATCGTCATTTTTTTTTTTAATTTGCAAAGATAAATTATTTTTTATTCTTTCTCTCCAAACCCCCAAATTGCATGTTTCAGGTCCCACAAAACTGTAATCTGGTCCTGACTATAGGTTTATTATGTAGAAAAGCTAAGGCAGGATCTCTATTCAGAGGAAACTAGACCTTGTTAAACTGGGGTCCTATGATGAAAAGAGAGGGATTTAGCAAAGGTTTATGTACAGTGAAAGTTTACATATTTAAAGTTCACACTCCCAGAGTCCTCTAACCTAGCTCAAAGAATGTTGGCAATTCTATCCTCCAGGCAAGAGATGGAAAGATCTTTTCTTAGAAATTTGACATCTATAGAGGTCTTAACATTGTTAAAATGTCAATTCTCCACAAATTGTTGTCTAGCTCCAGTGCAGTCCTTGTCAAAAAGAAAAGAAGAAAGAAAAAGAGAAGGAAGGAAGGGAGGGAGGGAGGGAGGGAGGGAGGGAGGGAGGGAGGGAGGAAGGAAGGAAGGAAGGAAGGAAGGAAGGAAGGAAGGAAGGAAGGAAGGAAGGAAGGAAGGAAGGAAGGAAGGAAGGAAGGAAGAAAGAAAAATTTGACACCTAAAAGACCTAATGATACTGAATCTGGGATCCCCAAAGAAAGAGCCCAGTGAAATCACCTTACAACGCAGTTCACAATTGTAGGGCCTCCGTTCCTTGCCTCTCTTACACATAGACCTCTAAAATGTTCTACTCTTAAGTTTAAAAATATACACCAAAGCCAACAACTTATGGAAAAACAAAAGAATAAAGGAAAATAAATGGTAAAAAAAAACACTTAAAGCAGTAAGAGAATTTAACAAAATAGCAATATATGACATCAACATTAAAAACCTATAGTCTTCACCAAAGAAGACATACCAGTGGCAAATAAGCAACTGAGAGGTTCTTAAATAGGTGAATGGAGGGCAGCCCTGGTGGCTCAGCGGTTTAGCGCCACCTGCAGCCCAGGGTGTGATCCTGGAGACCCGGGATCGAGTCCCACGTCAGGCTCTCTGTATGGTGCCTGCTTCTCCCTCTACCTGTGTCTCTGCCTCTCTCTCTGTCTCTATGAATAAATAAATAAAATCTTTAAAAAAAATAGGTGAATGGATAAACTGTACTATATCTAGATAATGGAATATTATTCAGTGCTAAAAAGAAATGAGCTATCAAGTCATGAAAAGATATGGAGGAAACAGAAATGCTTAGTACTAAGTAAAAGATACCAATCTGAAAAGACTACATGCTGTATGATTCTAACTATAATGATATTCTGGAAAAGGCAAACATTAGAGATGGTAAAAAGACCTGTGGGGGTGGGGAGGTCTGGGTGGTTCAGTTGGTTAAGCTTCTGATTCTTGACTTTGGCTCAGGTCACCATGTCAGTGTCAGGAGATCAAGTCCTGTGTTGGGCTCCATGCTCAGCAGGGAGTCTGCTTGGGATTCTCTCTCTCCCTCTCCCTCTGTTTCTTCCTACTGCACTCGTTTGTGCACTCTCTCTCTCTAAAATAATAAATAATTTTTTTTTTTTAAGACCTGTGGTTGCTAGGAGTTGGGGTTGGGGTTGGAGGAAGGGATAAATAGGTGGAATACATAATGATGGTTACAAGTCATTGTATAATTGTCAAACCCATAGAATGTACATCAAGAGTAAACCCTAATGTAGGCTGTGAACTTTGGATGATTATGATAGGTCAGTGTAGACTTATTAATTGTAACAAATGTTCCATTCTGATGGGGGATGTTGATGATGAAAGAGGCTATGCATGCTGAGGCAGGGAGCCTATGGGAAATCCCTATCTTCTACTCAATTTTATTATGAACATAAAACTCCTCTAAAAAAAAAAAGACTTTTAAAAATCTATAGTCTCTATTTATATGAACAAAAATGAATTCAAATATATAATTTATAATAATAATAATATGTACTTGAATATTTTTTAAATATCTAGGCATACACTTAAAATATGTAAGGAAACATATGTAAACATATCAGAAATATATATGAATATATATTTGAATATATAGGTTCAAAACACATAGAAGGAAAACTGTTTTAAAAAAATACTATGTACTTGGATAGAAACAGTGGGAGACAATTCTCCATAGGTCTCTCATGCTTCTGTGCAGCTGACAAACAGATACACTGACTGCCTTTGCTCCACACTATCTTTTTAAAAAGATGTTTATTGGGCACATGGGTGGCTTAGGGATTGAGCATCTGCCTTTGGCTCAGTTCACAATCTCAGGGCCCTGGGATCGAGTCCCACATTTGGCTCCTTGCAGGGAGCCTGCTTCTTCCTCTGTCTATGTCTCTGTGTCTCTCGTAAATAATTTTTTTAAAAAGAAAAGAAAATAGATGTCCATTATTAAGATATCATTTATGTACCATAAAATTTACCCTGTTAAAGTGTACAATTCAGTGGTTTTAAGTATACTCACTAAAATGTGCAACCAACATCACTATCTAACTCCAGAACATCACCCCAAAAAGAAATGTTGTACCCACTGGCAATCTCTCTGAATTTTCTCTCCCTGCCAGGCTCAGGTAACCACTAATCTACTTTCTGTCTCTAGGGATTTGCCTTTTCTAGCCATTTCAGATAAATGAAATGACACAGCATGTGTCTTTTGAGTCTGGCTTATTTCATTCAGTATGTTTTCAGGGTTCACTCATGTAGCCTGTATCACTATTTCATTTCTTTTTATTGCCAAATAATATTTGATCATATATACCACAGTTTGATTATTCATTTATTAGTTGATAGACATTTGGGCTGTTTCTACTTTTTCACTATTATTAAAAATTCTATGAACTCAAAGAAATATTTGTATGTGGCTGGGGACATGAGAGGCTAAATGGAACAGAGGGCAGCCAAGGCAGCAGAGCAAAGCACAGGTTCTTTTGATGTCACTTGTGATGAGTTGCAAGAGAAGAGTTGTCCAATCAGAAACGACACTTAATTTCTCCTGAGGTTAAATTTTTATATACTTCATGGGATGTTCCCGGGATTTGCCAATGCCTCATTTCCCATTATGAGTTTTAACTTAAGACACTGATCAAAATGACTAAAATATAATTCTATTGACTTTTTCTGTATTTATGAGGGACCTGGCAGTATGCTGCCTAGTAAAAGAAGACAACACTATATTATTATATTTTTAGTCATAATTTCAGTTATGTTTTTAAATGCTTCTTGCTGGGCAGCCCGGGTGGCTCAGCAGTTTAGCACCACATTCACCCCAGGGCGTGATCCTGGAGACCCGGGATTGAGTCCCACATTGGGCTCCCTGCATGCAGCCTGCTTCTGCCTCTGCCTGTGTCTCTGCCTCTCTCTCTCTCTCTCTCTCTCTCTCTCTCTGTGGCTCTCATGAATAAATAAATAAAATCTTTAATAAAAAAATGCTTCTTGCCAAAGTCTTACTTTATAATTTGAATCTAGTATTATATGGGCCAGTGGTTTCAACCTGGTATGGATATGGAGTTTTACATAAATAAATATAGATGTCCAGGACCTATGCCAGATATACTGAATCCAGTCATTTAATATTCCTGGTATACTAGGTATATTATTTCTCAGGATTATATGTTATAGTTCAATATTTTTTTTTCTTTTCAAAATTATGATCATCTATTTTCTGTTTGTTTTTTATGATCATCTATTTTTATGGATCCGTTTTAACATTCACTGACCTCTGAAAATAGGTTTAATCATTGTCTTAAGGACATTTTGTCAATTTTTTGGAAATGGCTTTATTTGATTTACATGCAATAGAAACAGCCAACTTCTTTGTTACATTTATCTTATTATGAGTACTCATTAGACCTTTCAAATTTGAAAATTATTAGTAATACATTAGCCATAGCCATTTTAAGTCTCTCATCTGTGAATAGTTTTGTTTTATTCTTATGGTGGCCTGAAACAACAAATCAGCTACAGGCCTCCGTGTGTGTATTTAACAAAGAAGGAATCATTTCAGAGCCCAATGGAAAAGGAATGTGCCAGCTACTTCAGACTATATTGACACTTCAAAGAACAGGCTCTTGGATATAGGCGTTTCATGATATCACTTGGACCACTTTCAGAGCATACTGGGGACTAAAGTCAAGATTCTAGAACCCTTTGTTGAGAAGCAGATGGCTTCACAAGATTGCCATTTCAAGATGTAGTGAAAAAGAATTTCTTACACAGTACTGAAAAAACTGATAAGGGAAATTTTTATTGTGGTTATTTGTTTAAAGTATTGTTGACATTATCTTAATGTTCTATTTTCTAGATCTATAAAGAGGCCCTTCTCTTTCCTTCTTAAGCTATCTGTAGTCCACAGCAATTTAATAAACTTTTTGTAAACTGAAAATATTTTAAAAGATACCAGCTTCTCATTGACCACACCCAGCCCCAACATTCAGACACTCTTAATGATACACGTATTTTGCAAGGTACTATAGTTATTTGCATGGTTTCAGTGAGAATCTGTCCCCCTTTTTGTTAGGATGTAATTGGAAAAATCATTAATGAGGCACTACAATGTCATATTTAAGAATGGAACTCATTTAATTAGATATTATAGGCCCCTTTTTGGGAATTAAAACTACCCTTACTTGTGCACCCATTGCCTACTGAGTCCCTTCAGGAAAGCCGGCCTGTGCCTGTCTTGCACAGTCTCTGCTATAGAATGAAGTTTGGGTCCCCCAAAGTTTGTATGTTGAAACCTAATCCCTAACATGCTGGTATTTGAGATGGAGACTTTGGGAGGTGATTAGGTCATGAGAGCAGAATCTGTATGAATGAGATGAATGGCCATACAAAAGAGCTTTCAGAGAGTTCCCTCATCCCTTCTGCCTTGCAAGGACACTGTGAAAGGGTGATTGTCTATGAACCAAGAAGAAGGGCTTCACCAGACATGGAATCTGCCTTGATCTTAGACTTCTCAGCTTCCAGAATTGTAATACATTACTGCTGTTTATAAGCCATCTAGTCTATAGTATTTTTGTAACAGTAACCTGGAGGAACCAAGACAGTTTCAGACTTACAAGTGGTAAGAAATTTGTTTCCTGGCAGACCAGAAACATTAGGATATTTTGGATACTTCAAGAAGGAGAGATTC
This sequence comes from Canis lupus familiaris, assembly GCF_011100685.1. NCBI lineage: Eukaryota > Metazoa > Chordata > Mammalia > Carnivora > Canidae > Canis > Canis lupus. The sequence goes on from NC_049224.1 coordinate 18,626,970, forward strand.
TCCCAAATTAATGGATACTGTTTATTGAAATGCAAGTCGGAGAATTTCTCGGGTTTAGTTTCCTTGCCTTGGAAGAGTAAATAGCAGGGGATCCCTGGGTGGCTCAGCGGTTTAGCGCCTGCCTTGGGCCCAGGGTGTGATCCTGCGGTCTTGGGATCGAGTCCCACATCAGGCTCCTTGCATGGAGCCTGCTTCTCCCTCTGCCTGTGTCTCTGCCTCTCTCTCTCTCTCTCTCTCTCTCTCTCTGTTTCTCATGAATAAATAAAATCTTTTTTTTTTAAAAAAAGGAAGAGTAAATAACAATGCATGAAATTATTGTCTATAGACATGCAAATGAATTCTTTCTGGCAGAAGGAGAATAGGGACATTTATCATAAAAAGCAAGTTTTATGTCCCTCTACAAATTCATTTCAATATTTTTGGTCTACAGATATCTCTGTTTTTTGAATTCTCCTTTTAAACAGTTGTGACATTTTCCTAGTTCTCTCATTAAAAATAAGTTAAATAGGCGTACTTGGCTGGCTCAGATGGAAGAGCATGCAACTCTTGATCTCATGGTCATGAGTTTAAACCTCACATTGGGTATAGAGATTACTTAAATAAACTTAAAAAAAAAGAATAAGTTAAATATAATCTTTGACATATGTTCATTTTATATCTATATTGGAGCCATTATTTTAGCCATCTCTGAAAATTATCCTTTAATATGACTTATTCTCATACTGGCCTGCTTTACAATACTTTTCATATGACTAACACTGTTTTGTTTCACTTATATTATTTGCTACTCACAACAAGGTACTATAAAGCAAGTACTATTAATAGCTTGCCTCCCTCCACACCTTTGTTAGCAGCTATCTATAAACAGAGTTTACAGATAAATGAACCAGGATCAAATTCTAGGTAGTTTGGTTCTAAAGCCCACACTCAATCATTATTGTATACTCTCCATAAACAGAGAAAATTTTAGTTTTGATGGTTAATTTTGAGTCTCAGTTATAAAGATTTCTCAGGATAAAGCTATAATTTGTTTCTAATTTTTATCTGGCTTCCCTTGAAGCTTGAAAATTAGGAAAAATGTGCTAGTTGTCATTACACCAATATTTACAGTGATACTGAAAAATATGGGAGAATCATAATCAAATTTGGCATTCTTACACCACCCTCCCCCCAGTAAACATCTTATAAGTTTAATCCTATATGATCATGGCTCTGGGCCATGCTAAAAACTAGACAACAACCTAAAAATGGAGTCATTTATGCTAAGCCCCATGTCACCAAACTGAGACTTAACCTAATTACAGTTTTGGTTTTCCCAGAAAGGGAATCTTAAACCAATCAATCAGCAATTACCTGATCAGTACTTGTTAGGTAATTTCCCTGAGAAACCTCTGCCATCTGCTAAAGAAAAGTAACTTTGGAATAACTAATCTGTTTTTTTGTCTAGTATAACTTCCTTGTTCCCACTAGCTTCTGGCTATAAGTCTTTGATTTTGTACAGCTCCTCAAAGCTCCTTTCTATCTGCTAGATTGGATGCTGCTTTAGTAGAATTGATTTTTGCCCAAACTCTTAAAAAATTTTAACATGCCACCCTTTATCTTTTAACAGCCATGATTAGAATGAGTCTGGGCCTTCAAGTTAGAAAGTCAAGTTCTACTGACCTTGGATAACTTGGATACTGACCTTGGATAAAACTTGACCACTTCCAACTTTCACTACAATTTCTTGACTGATTACTCTGATAAAGATTCTATACTATCAACAAAGGATTATATTCAAGAAATTTCTTAGAAAAACAGCAAATATATAACACAATTTACAACTATTTACATTCCAAATGGTTAAAGTAGATTTTGGCGCTTCAAGGAAAGATCATCCAGTTAGCCAGAAAACTGCCATCCAGAATGCCTTATTTCCCAAGGTGTCCAGTTAGCTGAACTTAGACGTGGCTTTCCTTGCACTGCATGAAAGTTCCTTTCACTACTATTAAATAAAGTCCTGCTGCTACTCACCCTGGAGCATGCTATGCCACACAAGGCTTCTTTAAAATCATGTGAATCAGGGTACCTAGGTGGCTCAGTCAGTTAAGGGCTGCCTTTGGCTGGGGCCCTGATCTCAGGGGCCTGGGATCCAGCCCCATATCTGTTTCCCTGCTGGATGGGGAGTCTGCTTCTCCCTCTGCCCTTCACCCCTGCTTGTGCTCGCTCTCTCAAAAATAAATAAATAAATAAGTTAATTAATTAATTAATTAAAAACAGAAATAAAACCATGTGAATCAGCTCAACATATGTTGATTTCTGCATTATTCTGCAAGTGACTGCCTATCTTTTTTACATAATCCCAGGACTCAACAAAAATGAATTCCAAGTTTGCCGTTAAGTTTAAAGTTTAAGTCAGATAATCACAGACCTATCCTCCAACTTAAAATCAGAACAAAATAAAACAACAACAAAAAACAATCCAGAGGTATTTGTGTGGTAGAAAAAAAGTAGACTGATATTTTAATTTCTTTATATAGAAAACAGAGAAATAACAATTCTCAGCCTTGACTGAACATCTGACTCATGTAGGAATGTTTAAACATATGAATGCCTGGGATGCACATAAGCTAATTAAACAATATATCTGGGGATCTGTAATTTTAAAAGCCTAGATATCTCAGTGTTTAAAAGTTTCATTGGTTAATGTGATTCTTGGAAGAGGGTTAAGAACTGTTGTTAGAAATATTATTATATTTATATTTTGAATGTCAACTTAGGTAACTTTAATTAATACATTTGTTAACCCATATTATTTCCCCTACCCTTTCCAAGATAACCTGGGTCTTTTGGATTGGAATAATCAACATATTTTTATTTAAAAAAATTTTATTTATTTGTTCATGAGAGACACAGAGAGAGAGAGAGAGACAGAGACAGAGACACAGGCAGAGGGAGAAGCAGGCCCCATGCAGGGAGCCCGATGTAGGACTCGATCCCTGACTCCAGGATCAGGCCCTGGGCTGAAGGCAGCGCTAAACCGCTGAGCCCCCCGGGCTGCCCTCAACATATTTTTAAATTTAAAAATCCTTTGCAACAAGTGACAAGTTAGTCTCTCATATTCTGGGTTTTTAAAAAAGATTTATTTATTTATTTTAAAGGGGGGTGCATGTGCTTGGAAGTGGGGGGCAGAGGGAAAGGAGGAGAGAAGCAGACTCCCCACAGAGCACTCAGTGCAGAGCCTGATCTCACCACCCTGAAATCGTGACCTGAGTCAAAATCAAGAGTCTGAGGCTCAATCAGTTGAGCCACCCAGTGCCCCACTCCTCTTCTGTATTTAGACGCAGTCCAAACCAGTTCTCCAATCATGCTTCAGAACTGCTAGTGAGTCACTTTGACTGGTTTGGAGGATGAAGAGCAGCCTATGTTTGATTGATGGAAGGGTAGCTGATAAATGCAACTAGAACAATCAGTTGCATTCCTCGTGATACAATCTCTCAAAATCCTTTTTTTTTTAAATCTGCCATCAGCCTCTGTCTTACTGCCAAGTTCTTTTTAAACTTTATTTCTTGCTATCATCCATCCATCCGAGATAGAATAATCTCAAGACTTGGAATTTCACTTAAGAGCTTTTTCTGACAAGTACAAGAGTTAAATTCTTGTTTTGAATTATAGTAAAAATAGTAAATACAGTAAAGCAGTATTATTCTAGATTCCATCAAGTCACAATATATGGTTATTTTTAGGTACCTATAAGGCTTATGTTGAATAATTTTATATGCATATGTTAAATATATGTTATTTGATGGGAACTGAGATTTTTTGTGGGAGCTAAAACCTGCAATTTTACCAACTCACTCCTGATATTCTAGGACCATTCACTCAATTTTATCTGACTTTGTTTTCTCTAGGGGACAAAGTACAATGTGAAGACCATCTAAGGTTCCAAACTGATATTAAAATATAATTTGTGGGGTCTCTTGTTCAGAAATTATGAAGAATTGCTAGTTGGCAATCGTAGAGTATTAAACCAAGTATAGAGCTCTTCTAAATGTGGGCCCTTCTCTGTGTGTGTGGTGTGCATGTGACTATATATATGTATACACACATGCTTTTAGGTATAAAATTGGGTTTTTAAGAAAAAAATCTCAAATATACATGATTTTACACACACACACACATACAAACACACACACAGAGCTATTCTCTTTCTTAAAAATCTTTTTTTTTTTTTAATATTTTTGGCTAATTGCCAAATAGTGTTTTTTTAAGATTTTATTTATTCATGAGAGACACAGAGAGAAAGGCAGAGACACACACAGGCAGAGGGAGAAGCAGGCTCCATGCAGGGAGCCCGACATGGAATTCAATCCCGGGTTTCCAGGATCAGGCCCTGGGCTGAAGGCGGCGCTAAACTGCTGAGCCACCCAGGGATCCCTCTTTCTTAAAAATCTTACTCCCTCTTAAAACCTGCACTGTTACTTCTTGGAAGATGATTGCATTTGAATCTCTATCGTATTCATTCAACAAATATTTACTCCTTGCAAGAATTCTGCTGTAGGCATTTACAATGGACACAATGACTGCAGAGTCCATAGGGGGAACTTAGAAACCAAAAAACGCATGGTGGAACAACAAGACAGAAGGATCCTGGGTAACTGACACCGTGGGACCATCATATCAACTCTGGATCATCTGTGTCAGGCTTTTATATGTTAATGCTATTTTAAGCCATTAGTGGTTTGGATCTTCCTGTTACTTTTATTGAATCCAGTCCTAACTAATAACATAGACCTCTCAAATTCAACATATCTGAAGATGAACTCTGGATTTTTTTTTTCTTTCAAATCTCAATAATTCCATCCATGTCCTGCTGGTTGCACAGACTGAAATCTTTTGAAAAGTGGTCCTTACCTTTGGGTTAATGAAGGTTCAAGGGATCAAGGAATCTATAAACTTGAATGGAAAAAATTACATCTATCATACCACTAATGTACAACTGAAATTTAGTATTTCTTTGGATTATTATTACAGGTAATCAACCACAATAGTGTTGGTAGTATCTGTGACTTAGTTACCAACAAAAATCACAGATATTTTTATATTACATTACAGTTGTTACAGAGATCTCGAAATATCTTTAGTATTTATCATTGCTCTGAATTATAGGAACTATGAAGAAGTACATATATTTATCACAAGTTTTATTATTTTGATAATGATATTTCAATATAATTCACTGCCTTTGTAATCTTATGCATCACTCCATATACTTAAAACAGTATTTTGAGAAGGCAAGTCATAAGCTTCAGTGGAGAGCTAAAGATGCCCATGGCATAGAAAGGGTAAAAGTCCTTTCCTTCTGGTCAACTTTGACCTTTCAAATTAGTTCACAGCCATGTGGCAGAGGGTGCTAGTTAGCACCAGTATCCATTCTTCCTATTTTCCTTAGTAATGGAACAGCAGGGTTTTGGGGTGGGGGCAGTAATAATGTTCTCACTTGAAAGACTACATTTCCCAGACATTCCTTCTAGGGTAGGGCTGGCCTTGTGACTAAATTCTAGCTAAATCTGTAAGTCAAAATGTCGTGTAGGACTTATGGAAAGGCTGCTTTAAAGATTCAACTTAGCTGAATAGAAGACATTTTTTACTTCTCCGCCTTCCTCTCTTTTCCAGTCATGAAAAAGGCCTCAGTCATCTATGCCCTTGAGAAAGAAAACTATGGTGTAACAGTGGTAAAGCAGAAAATGAGAAGGAACTTGAGTTCCTGATAACTATAGAGAGCTACCATATCACCACTGGATGGATGGCTTTCTTCTGGAATTACTTTGCATTAAACAAATAAACACTCTAGGTATATTTCTTTTCTTAATCACCAATGAAGAACTGATATTCCTAACCGATATATGCCACTTATGACAAGTCCTATTAGCTCTGCCTTCAAAAATCTAGTTTCAGATTCAGAGTTTGAGTATTTCTCATTATCTCCACCACTATTACCCTGGCCCCAGCTCCTATCAAATGTCACCTGAATTACTGCAACAACCAGATTCTTCCTGGTTTCCCTTCTCCTCCCTTGACTCCCCACGGTGTATTCCCAACAAGGATCCCAAGTGACCTTTTAAACTTCACACGGTGGGTCATATCACTCCTCTACCCAAAACCTTCAACAATTTTTTCCCCTCATCCCAAATAAAAGTTAAACCCTTATGATGGTCTATATAGTTTTATAAGACGTTTCCAGTCTCATCCCTTTCCCTCTCTAATCTCTTCTACACTCTACCCCAGTTCACCCAATTCCTGTCCCATTCGCCCCTTGTTGCTCTTTGGATAAGACAAACATGCTGAAGACAGGTGCTCAGTAATATATCAAATGAATAACTGAGGAAGCCAACAGAACGCTATTTCAGGCCAATCTTGAGTAGGCTAGAATTATTCAATATGTGAGCCTAATTATTCCGAATGATTGGATTCTTATGTGCAATGTTAATATTAATAACTAATCCTGAGCACTATCATTAGAATAATTTCCCTATGGGGCACCTAGATGGCTCAGTAGTTGAGTATCTGCTTTTGGCTCAGGTCATGATCCCAGAGTCCTGGGATTGAGCCCGCACCAGGCTCCCTGCAGGGAGCCTGCTTCTCCTTCTGCCTATGTCTCTGCCTCTCTCTCTGTGTCTCTCATGAAATAATAAATAAACTCTTAAAAAAAAAAAAAAGAATTTCCCTTAAAACACTGGTTTCAATAGTACTTTCCAGCTCAATATCACTTAATACTTATATGTTTTACTGATAGTTGAAACTAATGTACAGGGAAGCTTATTACTAGACATAGAGAAACTGAAGAGTCTATTTCTTCTTATTGCTGGTTCATAGCAAAATAACATAATGAAATTTAATTATGTATAACATAACTGTCCACTTAGTTGGTATAGTTAGATATAATTATAAAGCTACTTGCTAGTATAAGACTTGAAAAAATGTTTATAGAAAACTTTTAATGGAGCCCAACTGGCTCAGTTGGAAAGCATGTGACTCTGGATCTCAGGGTCATGAGTTCAAATCCTACATGGGGTGTAGAGATTACTTAAATAAACAAAACTTAGGGAAAAAAACTGTTTTGTGCTTATATATGCATCTTTTATCATTTCCTTTAATTCTTAGTTATTTAATACTTACAAAATACCTCCTACTAAAGTAAATATTGTGATAATAAACAAATGAATACACAAAAATATTGGGAATGTGTTCTATATTATTAAGCCAGATAGATATTATGGTGAGCTATTGTAAAAAAATGACATACAATGAGGAAAAGAAAGAAAAATAACTGAGTCATTGATCAAGGAATCAAGAATATATTTATATTGAGGTGATTTGTTTCCATTGAGTTATATAGGTTATTTAAAGCTTTTAAAAATGCCTGACCAGGGGTGACTGAGTGGCTCAGCCAGTTAACCATCTGCCTTCACCTAAGGTTATGATCTCGGGGTCCTGAGATCGAGTCCCACTTTGGGCTCCCTGCTCAGCAGGAGTCTGCTTCTCTCTCTCCCTCTGCCTGCCACTCCACCTGCTTGTATACACGCATTCTCTCTCTTTCTGTCAAACAAACAAATAAATAAAATCGTAAAAAGAAAAGCCTGGCCATTATGTAGACAATAAAATGGACTAATTTTTAAATAATAAAATGATGTTTTTCTATGGCTAAAACTGCAAAAATTACAACCTTCACATATAAGACTAGCAGTTACCAAGAGTTTGATATTTTTAATAGAAATACACATATGTTGAGAGAATTACATAGCAAATGCCAAGGAAAACTCAGTTTGACTCTGAGCTTCTATTTCATTTCTTTTTTAGCAACATTTCAATTTACCTTCAGAGTTATAGATAAAAAGCACTGGGGAATCTGCTGTAAGAATCACCATGGAGACCACACTGTGTCCTCAGGTCATGTTAACAAGTCTCTCCAGTCTGCCAAAGATGAGTTTCCTTCATCTGGCACTGCCACAACTAGTAGACAGTGTTTATGAATTGTGTGTTTGGAGTAACAAATACACACTCAAATTAGCATCAGTAAAGAAAGGTTTATCTAAAGGAGAAAACTGGCCATTTCAAAAACCCAGCTTTTCCTTTCATCTGGCCTCTGCTTCTCTCTGTGCTTCTGAGTTTACTTGTGGCATCTCTGCTCCCCTATAAATTATCTTGCACTTAGTTTTGATTTGCTCTCCTTTGTAGGTCCACCCCTGATCTTTCAGTTGAGTATTTAGCATCTTCTCATTCATTGGCTCCGTAGCTGTATCCAAAAGTTTCAAGAAAAAGAATCTGATTGGTTCAGTTTAGGTCAGGTATCTCCAAGTGGACCAATAGGCTGTGGTGGGGGTAGAGATCTAATATAAGTCCTTACAGAAGCCCGGGTCAGTTAAAATACACATTATTAAAGTTTTGTGACATCCTTAGGGGATAAAGGAGTAAAGCATGCTATAGATAGTATATATCCAGTTCTGCACTGAAATATGTTAAAAAATCATTCACATCTTCCATTTCCCACTGATTTTAGGAAATTAAGACAGTACATACATAGTGTCTAAATTACCAAAAAAGTTGACAATTAATGCTGTTATATTGATCCTTCCAGTTGACTTGTTATCTGAATGATAACTCAAGCAGCAAATATTTATTGATCCATTCAGTGAACTCAGCACTGCTGCACTGGGACTGGAAAAAGTAACATAACTGGTCTTTGAAGCTCGAGTTTTCCTGAAGTTATGAGATGTCCAAGTCCCCAAAGGAACCCATTTCTATTGTTTCCCAGCTGGCTCACAGGTATACAGTTTGCACATACTTACTGTTTACCTGCTCATCACTGTACTTCAATTCTAGCCACTACTTCTCCAATCACACTCTTCTCAGAACTTGCCCCTTCAGCAGACTTCAAATAGGAGAGATATTCTATAAAATTCTCTTAGGGAAATTTTTGGGGGGAGAGGAAGAAAAAAAACACATCATGTTTATTCATGTATTTATGTATGTATGTATTTACTTATATATTTATTAAGTGGTCAGCATCTAAAAAAAATCAGGAGAATCCATATAACAATTTGATTTTTTGGTTTCTCTTCAAAAAAAAATCTGAAATCTGCCTTTTGGGATCTTTATCTCCATATAGCAGCAATTTTTGGGTCCAAATAGTAGTCTCTTGCTTTACATGGGGCATAAGCTTCTCAGTATGTCATAGTTCTCCTACTGTTTGCTGTTTTATATGCCCCCCTGCTTTCCTCATTTTTATCTGCCTTACCCTTATAGACATTTGTGCTTGCAAGCCTTGATATTTTTTACTTAGTTCATGAGATGTACTGTATTCTCTTACCTTTTTTCAAATCTATCTCTGGAGTAATTGGAACACATCTCCACATTTGATAATATTTTGTGGCAGCACGTCACAAAATAGTGAGTAAAGTCAGATAAGTCATTTCTATTTTCCTTTAATTTAGGAACAATTCTTTGCTCTCTTCCTCTGACATCTACTTCTAGAATTAAAGACCCCACTGTTTGCTAATGAGTTTATTCCAAATCTTAACAACAGTGTTCCTGATTTAACCACTGGCCCTTGTAACTATTTGTGCAGGAAATCTACTGGAAAAAAAAAAATGCCTCCTTGTGGTTTGCCCTAATATTGCAACACATGGAATACTATGGTTCTTTCTTTAACCAGTATTGCCCACAACATAACTATTTTTAAAAATGGTAATATTTGGAAAAAATGTTGATTACTTGGATAGGAGCAGAAGAGATTACTGAGTTTTGCAGATCCTCTGGAGATTATCAGATTATAGAAAGTTGTATATCTTTGATCACTTTCTATTGAGGAGGCTGTTTTACATTTCAATACAGTAGAAATTAATTTATATAAAACTAATAGTAATGAAAATAATTATTGTATACAGCAATGAAAATAAATTTTTTTGCCTTGTAGATGCAAAATTCATTTCTTCTTGTAGAAAAGATTACCATAAGTATTAAATTTTATTGCTCTATAGCTTATCAACCAGTTTATTATTCTCCCTCTAAAATAAATACATCTTTAAAAAAATCTTTCACATGTCTTGATTTTATATTTTTGTGGAGTAAAAAGTATTTGTTTCTTTTTGAATACCTTAGCAGTTAAATACCTGACATTTTGATTATATTTCAATAGTTCCAAATGAAAAAGAAACTCAGGTTACTAAATATGTAAACTTAAATTACACAAAAACTAGAGGTAATAATCTTGAAGTAAAAAGGATATTTTGAATATAGTGACTATAGTTTCTACTTCAGTATGTAAAGTTATCTGTGGTAAAGGAATCTCCCCCAGAAGGTTTATCTGCCCTCACACTCTACCTTCCAACTTTGGCTGTGTTTTTTAATCCATAAAGAAGAAAAAGAAATTTTAGAGATGGTAAAATTAGTTAAGAAATGAAAAAAATTAGTGGAAAGTAATGAAGACTGATTTGAGGGTGCTGTTTCAGTGGTGTTTCTGTATCTGGTCTCCTTACAAGCCTAGACTCTTGAAGCTTGTGTGTTCCAAAGTGAAGCAGAGTGATCCTCTTCCACCTGGGCGACCCAGAGACTTCTCTATTTATTAGCAAAGGATGTTAATTCATTACAACCCGAACACAATAAAGTACTCTTTAACTGGACTGGAGTTTTCTCCTCTGTAGTTATCTTTCTTTAAAATTTAAGAACAGCAATTTGGTAGCTGAGGTCAGAGCTTTAAAACATTTGACAGTGTTTTTCTTCAAGAGCCATTTGTCTAGGGGAAACACAAAGAAACAAAGATATTGCCATCTAGTGGTTTAGTTGAAGAAATTCAGTAAAAATTTTTCTCAAAGTTTCCATTAATTCTTTATGTGGTGCTAAATGAAAAAGCATTAGTTTTTAGAAAGCAATGATTAATACACTTTTTGAAATTAAGGTTTCGGACTTGGCCACTCTTTTTTTCTTTTCAGGTTATATTTCTCATTTATTAAGCTCAATAGGATATGAATTAGAACAGGCAAAGATGCTGTCATAATTGGAGCAAATATATATAAAAGACAATGTTTCACTGAAGAACTTGTTAAACAGCCTAAATCAAATCATAAAATCAAGTAATCAAATTAATAGTTCGTATCAAGCTTTTAAAAAGTACAGTTTAAAATAAATTGGTATATATTATACATGGTCTAAAGCTAGGTTCTTATACCAAAATCCTTTGCTTTTATTTAATATTCCATTATAGCAAAATTAGCTTTGGAAAGATATTCCATAAAATAAAATATTAGCATTGACTTTGATTATAAAATAAGAAATCTATTTCTATAAAACTCTCCAATCCAAAAAAACTTTGACATTTAAATGTATAAGAATTATAAGTCCATCAGAATTTTTACAGTACAGATAGAAAAATCCACAGATATTATTATCTATTTTCTGTATTGGTATATTTTTTAAGTCTGTGTAAAACGAGATTGCTCTACTGTATTACAGAACTATTTAATTTCTAATACCAGTATGAGAGACTATAGTTCACAAAAAATACTCTGACTTCATCTGGCTGTTATAGGGATTTTCCCAGGTTCCCCTTGTATTTTCAGATGATCATGTACCCAGGTATCATCAAAAAGAAACTAAAAAAATTCTGAGTATTTTGACTCCACATGTAAAGCATTTTTACACTCTGGGGACCATAATGGCTTATGCCGAATTTAGCAGAGGAGAGCTCCTTTCTCATCATTGATCAAGACAGGACCTGATGGAATACATCCCAACCAGGGACAAATAAGATAAAGAATGTCTTTTCATGACATCTTCTGGAGTAGATATAAAAGTCTAGAGGGGAGACAATAAACTAGACAGACAGAGGGACAGATAGACTCAGTTTATAATCCCTGTATAAAATGATAAATCATCTGTTCTGAAAATGTTCATGGCTCTGACTGCCATGCCACCCTGGGGCAGAGTGTGAGAGGTAAGGAGAAAGAAGGCATATTACTATGCATATTCACCCTATCCTGAAGCACCGCGTCCCCTTGTTGTTGTCAAGGGTTCAGGTTATTACAGATCCTGCTGTGGTTGTTCTGGAAAATAAGAATAGATTCAAAGTTTAGAGCAAGATTTGATTTTGTCATCTAGTAGGAAGGTTGTGCGCAGGAAGAGTGTCATGTGAGCACATGGGAACCAAACTGTATGATCATACTCTGAATTCCTTGGCTAACTTTGATAAGTATGCAATCTATCTTTATATCTACCAAAAGTGAAAGAAGAAAATTAGCCACTGGATTTCCTTTTGGTACATTAAGTTACTAGATAAGCCAATCAAGGCAAAATACAGTAATTCTAAACTTCAAGAGCTATTTGTAAAGTGTGCTAGTAACTAGCTTCAAAACGGACCACAGTATTTCTTTGGAGGAAATAAAACATAAGTGTCTATCAGTTTGTAGAAATGTCAACCTTTTCTCTATTTATAGAATATGTAGATCTATTTTTTACAGGGGATAATTTTTTATCTCCAAGATCTTACTATAAGGAGAGAACTTTGCCTTTTCTCTCTAAAATACTGAATTAGAATCTGTGTGATTGGGGTTCAGTCGTCTCTATTGTTAACAACTCTCCAGGTCTTTCTGACATATGTAGGTTTGAGAATCATTCTTCTAGACTTTGTTAACAAAACTAGTAAGACTAAACACTTTTGATGGAAATGGTTTAAAGGCAATCAAGGGTGAAAAAGCAGAACAGCAGGTCAGATTTAATAGTCACTTAACTAGAGGATTGGCAGATGACCAAGGGGATTTCCAATTTCTAATACCATTGGCACAAGGAATGATTTTTTAGTGAGTCTTATTACCATAGGTGGCAACCAGATAAAGTCTCTGTGAAAGGGCAGAAATAACTCAAAACTTAAACACTTGTAGTAATTAATTCAGAAGTTATTTATTTTGGTTTTTTTTAATTTTTTAAAGATTTATTTATTTATTCATTGAGAGAGAGAAAGAGAGAGAGAGAGGCAGAGACACAGGCAGAGGGAGAAGCAGGCTCCATGCAGGGAACCTGATGTGGGACTCGATCTGGGGTCTCCAGGATCATGCCCTGGGCTGCAGGCGGCACTAAACCGCTGTGCCACCGGGGCTGCCCTATTTTGTTTTTCTTTTTTTAAGATTTTATTTATTTATTCATGAGAGACACAGAGAGAGAGGCAGAGACACAGGCAGAGGGAGAAGCAGGCTCCCTATGGGGAGCCCGATGCGGGATCATGACCTGAGCTGAAGGCACACACTCTACCACTGAGCCACCCAGGGGCCCAGGAGTTATTTATTGAATACCAACTACATGCTAGGTACTATATTAGGCACTAGAATTAAAGAGAAAAAAGAAAGTTTTTCCCCTTAGGAAGCTCTTAATATAATAAAATGATTCGTAGACTTTAGTGGGAATATAAATTAGCTTGGGAACTTGTTAAGAATGCAGAGGGTCAGTATTTTGATTATGAAGAATACCAGTCTAATTTGTAACAGAAAATAAATCGACATTTATAATGCAAGTGCTAAGTTTCTTGTTTTTGTTTTGTGTGTGTGTGTGTGTGTGTGTGAGAGAGAGAGAGAGAGAGAGAGAGAGAGAGAGAGCTCTATGCAGGTTTCTATCTCATGACCTTGAGATAATGGCTTGAGCTGGAATCAAAAGTTAGATGCTTAACCAACTCAGACACCCAGGTACCCTGCAAGTCGTAAGCTGTTGGTTTTTTTAAAAAAAAGATTTTATTTATTTATTTGAGAGAGAGAATGCAAGCAGGGGGAGGAGCAGAGAGAGAGAGGGAGTGGGAGATAATCTCTATCATACTCCACGCTGAGTGCAAAGCCCAAGGTGGGGCTCAATCCCATAACCCTGAGAGCATGACCTGAGCCAAAACTAAGAGTCCAATGCTTAACCAACTGAGCCACCCAGGCACTCCTGTGAATGGTAAGTTTTGAGAGAGATGCAGATATGTTATTTGATCACTGATGCACACCAATACTGAAAGTTAAATATCCTTGAGTTTCTGAATGAAAACTGGTACTTTCTACGTGATGAAAGATAGGGAAGAGCATGGAAAATGGCACTGAACAGTGAGAAATGTGGTATACATGAGGCACCAAAGAAGGTTTCTTATATTTGGCTGGGATTTGGAAGTTGAGAGTGAGGCACAGGGGATATGGGAATGGGGAAGTAAACAGGGTTAGACCATGAAGAATCTTTTTTTTTTCTTTCTTTCATTTTAATTTTACCCAGAAATAAATGGTGAATCACTGAAGTATCTGAAGTAGTGAAGTAGAGGATGACTGCATCAGAGTTGGGTTTTAGAAAAAGCATTCTCAGAGTACCTAGTGGATGGGTTGAGTGGGAGTCAAAGTGGAGCAAGAAAGTATGACTGGCAGGAAAGCCAGTTAAGAGACTGTAGTGATAATTCAAGCAAGAAATGTGATATGCCTGCTTTCAGGTAGTGTTGCTGGGATGAAGAGAGAAGGGAAAGATTGTTAAAGTAATTAAATTGATGAGATAGGGATAAAAGGTGGAGGATGGGAGGAAGAGGATAATGTGAAGTCTGACTCTGGGTTTCTGGTTTGATTCTACTCCTCTCATCTTCTTGGTAATAGTGTTTCCTCTTTTTAATTGGGAAGACTGCTCTTGCTACTATGACAAACACACTCTAACACTATAGAAGATGCTGCTCATGCTTTGCTCATGCTCCCTTAGCACCCTCCAGAAATCACCTAGAGCCTTGGTGGATGGTTCCTGTGAAAACCCAATGCTTCTTTCTTACTTCAAGCTGTGAACTTTTCTGTGTGAGGGCTTTCCTTGGGCCCTGCAGTGTGCCTGACTTGTGCTCAAGGTAAGCCAGAAGTGTCCATGAAATAATAACCCAGGAGCAACCCTCAACCAATGAGGAATGGAGGTTGGGGTTACCTTCTCTTCCTAGTTCCTAGGTGGTGGAGGATCCCGTAGGATTCCTTTTCTTGTCTCACTTTGTCACACCCTCTGCATGTTTCCTGGGTCATCTCCCAAATAAACTATTTGAATCCAAATCCTTGTCTCAGAGTCTACTTTGGGGGAAACCTGAATTGAGGTACTCAGTTCTGACAACACAATGACACCATTTGATATATGTGCAAACTGAGGTTTGGAGGGGTTAAATAAATTATCCACATCACTTAGCTGCTAAATGCTATAGCCTGGATTCAAATCCAAAGCCTGTGGTTTCAATACTATGCTATATCATCAGTTTCAAATTCTAAAGTGTAAACCAGGCACCACCAACTGTGGAGTGAAAGCCAGAGGTAGTATGTCAAGCTCTTTTAGACGACTTTGAGACCTTTGTTTTCAGATTCCAATCTTTATTATTATAAAGGCTGAGCCTGAGACTTGCCTGCTAGAATGTTTCCTCTCCTTCTCGGAGCGTGGTAGTTGTGAATAATTTAGAAGTTGGGCAGGTCACTTTTGAATGAAATCAAATGTAATGACATAATGGCAGAAAGTGGTATGATAGATCAACTACTCTTTTTTTTTTTAAGATTTTATTTAAAATAAATGTTTTATTTAAATAAATAAATCTTTAAAAAAATTTGGGGTGCCTGGGTGGCACAGTTGGTTAAGCATTCAACTCTTGATTTTGGCTCAGGTCATGCTGTTAGGGTTGTGGGATTAAGCCCCAAGTGATGCTCCATGCTCAGCAGGTAGTCTGCTTGAAATTCTCTCCCCCTGCCCCTCCCCTTGCCTCTCTCAAATAGATAAATAAATCTTTAAAAATTGGGGTGCCTGGGTGGCTCAGTCTGTTAAATGTCTAACTCTCAATTTCAGTTAGGTCACGGTCTCAGGGTGGTGAGGATGGAGCTCCGCATGCGGTTCTGCATTCAGTGAGGAGTTTCCTTGAGATTCTCTTCCCTCTCTGTCTGCCCCTCCCCACACTTGCACTCTCTTTCTCTCTAAAATAAATACATGAGTCTTTCTTTTTTTAAAGATTTTAAGTAATCTCTAAACCCAATGTGGGGTTCAAACTTACCACGAATCACCAACTCCAAAGACTGAGCCAGCCAGATGCCCCTAGATCAACTATTTTTAACCCTTTGCTCTATGTGTCAGGTTTCCTGGGCACTTTTATAAATTTAATTCCTGATTGAGAATTTGAAGTGTGAGTGAGTAATGAAAGGAAAAGGGCAACTGCTACTTGAGGTCATTAAAAATAACATATCCAGAACTCAGCTGTATATAGCTTATAATTTCCTCTCCTTCCCAATAATGTAAATAACCCACATTGAAGGGAAACATAGAAGAAAGAACATTAGAAATCCGAAGATCTAATCTCAATTCCTTTACGAATTAGCTATGTGCCATCAAGCAAATCACCCAACTTCTCAAAACCTTGGTTGCTGTCTATGAGAAGAAGGGTTTCAAGTAATTTGATCTGCAAGTTCCTTTCTAGTTTTAGCATTTCTGTGATTCTATCAAATCCTGAGTTAGAGTTTCTTTTTTTTTTTTTTTTTTTTTTTTTAGAGTTTCTTAGATAAGGAGAGTAAGCTTCACATATACTAGTCCACTTTCCCACTCCTTACACATATTTTGTACTTTCCTAAGCTCATGTTTTTTTCTTTTTTTCCTCCCATCTGGAATTATTTCTCTTCTCTTATAAAATTTTGACCCAACTTTTAAAAAATTCTTTGTCTTAATGACTGCAGAAATAATTGTGCCCTCCTCTGAATCCCTGAGCATTTATTCTCACACCACTCATTCATATGGCACTTAGCACTTATAGAACAAGAAAACTCTGCATGAGACATTACAATAGGCATAGAATATAGAATTAATTGCCACAGAGGTGGTTTGGACTATAGTTCTCAACATGTGGTGGACAAATCACATTGAGTTCTATGACTCTATGCCTTTTTCTCTCACTTATCAGACCCACGCTAGAGTGTCATAACACTCCAGGTTGAATATCATTAGTATATAAATGAACTCAAATACTCATAGGCCATAATTCACAAAATGAAGCAGTACATTTGCAATAAAATAATGAGTGAAGAGGACTATGGCAAAAAGGAGAGAGAGCTCAAATCCCACAGAAAGGGGACAGCAATGCCTTGGTTGTAAAGGGGTACAGCATCTGTGATACTAAATGTTGGTTTCCTTAAGGAAGCCAGAAATCAAAAGATTTTGTTCTTTGTTCATGGTTTTGGAATGTTAGCAACAAAATTAAACATTTAAGTATACCTCCTGTAGGTCTTCTTTACCTGGTAGGAGGCCCCTGGTCATCTCTTTCTCAGCCCACTACAGTCTGGCTTTTTCAGTGAGATTATTCTCCCAAAAGGTTCCTGTTACCTGGAAATACCAATAGGCTTCTACAGAAAAAGACTCAGCAAAAGCTGTTCCCTTGAGCCAAAGGACCAGGAAAAGGGAAGCCTCATTAAGACAGCAAACTTTTAGAAAATAACCAATTTACTGTAAAAGAAACTATGGCCCCACCCTCACTAATGCCAGCAAAGACCAGGTGGGGAACCTAGATGTCATGAAATTATAGCTTTATCTTCCTAAAGGGTGCCCTCCCTATAACAAAATTTGTTAAGATTTCCAACCATATAGTTTCCCCTACTTCCTTGGACCCCTCAAAATCATCCAACCAAAGCCAAGTTCTTCTTTACACTCTAAGAGAGTTCCCTCATGATGTTTGAAGGAGGAAAAAAAACCCCAAAATAAAAATGCAACTTGTTTAACTACAGGTATTTCTAGTAGTTTTTGGCTGAAAAGGATTGACATTATGAAGTGGCTGTAATCTCTCATTATTATTATTTTAAACTCATATTGATAGTATGTTATCTATACTGGTCTGAACTTTGTTTTATCTCACTTAATGATATATTATTTTTTAATAATAAATTTATTTTTTATTGGTGTTCATTTGCCAACATACAAAATAACACCCAGTGCTCATCCCGTCAAGTGCCCACCTCAGTGCCCGCCACCCAGTCACCCCCACCCCCCACCCTCTTCCCCTTCCACCACCCCTAGTTCGTTTCCCAGAGTTAGGAGTCTTCCATGTTCTGTCTCCCTTTCTGATATTTCCCACTTATTTTTTCTCCTTTCCCCTTTATTCCCTTTCACTATTATTTATATTCCCCAAATGAATGAGACCATATAATGTTTGTCCTTCTCTGATTGACTTATTTCACTCAGCATCATACCCTCCAGTTCCATCCACGTCGAAGCAAATGGTGGGTATTTCTCGTTTCTAATGGCTGAGGAATATTCCATTGTATACATAAACCACATCTTCTTTATCCATTCATCTTTCGATGGACACAGAGGCTCCTTCCACAGTTTGGCTATCGTGGCCATTGCTGCTAGAAACATCGGGGTGCAGGTGTCCCGGCGTTTCATTGCTTCTGTATCTTTGGGGTAAATCCCCAGCAGTGCAATTGCTGGATTGTAAGGCAGATCTATTTTTAACTCTTTGAGGAACCTCCACACAGTTTTCCAGAGTGGCTGCACCAGTTCACATTCCCACCAACAGTGCAAGAGGGTTCCCATTCCTCCGCATCCTCTCCATTTGTGATTTCCTGCCTTGTTAATTTTCCCCATTCTCACTGGTGTGAGGTGGTATCTCATTGTGGTTTTGATTTGTATTTCCCTGATGGCCAGTGATGCAGAGCACTTTCTCATGTGCATGTTGGCCATGTCTATGTCTTCCTCTGTGAGATTTCTCTTCATGTCTTTTGCCCATTTCATGATTGGATTGTTGGTTTCTTTGCTGTTGAGTTTAATAAGTTCTTTATAGATCTTGGAAACTAGACCTTTATCTGATACGTCATTTGCAAATATCTTCTCCCATTCTGTAGGTTGTCTTTTAGTTTTGCTGACTATATCCTTTGCTGTGCAAAAGCTTCTTATCTTGATGAAGTCCCAATAGTTCATTTTTGCTTTTGTTTCTTTTGCCTTCGTGGATTTATCTTGCAAGAAGTTACTGTGGCCGAGTTCAAAAAGGGTGTTGTCTGTATTCTTCTCTAGGATTTTGATGGAATCTTGTCTCACATTTAGATCTTTCATCCATTTTGAGTTTATCTTTGTGTATGATGCAAGGGAGTGGTCTAGTTTCATTCTTCTGCATGTGGATGTCCAATTTTCCCAGCACCATTTATTGAAGAGACTTTCTTCCAATGGATAGTCTTTCCTCCTTTATCGAATATTAGTTGACCATAAAGTTGAGGGTCCACTTCTGGGTTCTCTATTCTGTTCCATTGATCTATGTGTCTGTTTTTGTGCCAGTACCACACTGTCTTGATGACCACAGCTTTGTAGTACAACCTGAAATCTGGCATTGTGATGCCCCCAGATATGGTTTTCTTTTTTAAAATTCCCCTGGCTATTCGGGTCTTTTCTGATTCCACACAAATCTTAAAACAATTTGTTCTAACTCTCTGAAGAAAGTCCATAGTATTTTGATAGGGATTGCATTAAACGTGTAGGTTGCCCTGGGTAACATTGACATTTTCACAATATTAATTCTTCCAATCCATGAGCATGGAATATTTTTCCATCTCTTTGTGTCTTCCTCAATTTCTTTCAGAAGTGTTCGATAGTTTTTAGGGTATAGATCCTTTACCTCTTTGGTTAGGTTTATTCCTAGGTATCTTATGCTTTTGGGTGCAATTGTCAATGGGATTGGTTCCTTAATTTCTCTTTCTTCAGTCTCATTGTTAGTGTATAGAAATGCCACTGACTTCTGGGCATTGATTTTGTATCTGCCATGCTGCCAAATTGCTGTATGAGTTCTAGCAATCTTGGGGTGGAGTCTTTTGGGTTTTCTATGTAGAGTATCATGTCATTGGCAAAGAGGGAGAGTTTGACTTCTTCTCTGCCAATTTGAATGCCTTTTATGTCTTTTTGTTGTCTGATTGCTGAGGCTAGGACTTCCAGTACTATGTTGAATAGCAGTGGTGAGAGTGGACATCCCTGTATTCTTCCTGATCTTAGGGGAAAGGCTCCCAGTGCTTCCCCATTGAGAATGATATTTGCTGTGGGCTTTTCGTAGATGGCTTTTAAGATGTTGAGGAATGTTCCCTCTATCCCTACACTCTGAAGAGTTTTGATCAGGAATGGATGCTGTATTTTGTCAAATGCTTTCTCTGCATCTATTGAAAGGATCATATGGTTCTTGTTTATTCTCTTGCTGATATGATGAATCACATTGATTGTTTTACGAGTGTTGAACCAGCCTTGCATCCCGGGGATAAATCCTACTTGGTCATGGTGAATAATCTTCTTAATGTACTGTTGGATCCTATTGGCTAGTATCTTGTTGAGAATTTTTGCATCCATGTTCATCAGGGATATTGGTCTATAATTCTTCTTTTTGGTGGGGTCTTTGTCTGGTTTTGGAATTAAGGTGATGCTGGCCTCATAGAACGAGTTTGGAAGTACTCCATCTCTTTCTATCTTTTCAAACAGCTTTAGTAGAATAGGTATGGTTTCTTCTTTAAACGTTTGATAGAATTCCCCAGGGAAGCCATCTGGCCCTGGACTTTTGTGTCTTGGGAGGTTTTTGATGACTGCTTCAATTTCCTCCCTGGTTATTCTTAATGATACATTCAAAAAATATTACATATTAGTATCTACAGATGTCTTTTTAGAAAGATTTTATCTATCCATTCATGAGAGACACACAGAGAGAGGCAGAGACATAGGCAGAGAGAGAAACAGACTCCCTGCGGGGGGCCCCAATGCGAGACTCAATCTCCAGACCCCAGGATCACGACCTGAGCCAAAGGCAGAGGCTCAACAACTGAGCCACCCAGGTGACCTCTACAGATCTATCTTAATCTTTTTAACAAGTTTATAATAATTCCATGCTATGGATGTAAGTTAATGTATTAACCTGTTTTCTGTTCATGGACAATATTTTTCCAATCTTTCTCTTTTTTTGAAAGAGAACTTTTTATTACTTTTCTGTACAGAAAATCCAATAGCATACACTTAGCCCATTTGGCAGCCTGTTTTTCAGCCTTTGCCTTTTCCAATGTGGCAATGCAAACCACTGACTTTGGACCCAGGATATTGCCTTCCCAGTGATAGTGCATCTCATCATAACTGTCTTTGTAATTGGTCCTCATAGCTTCCACCAGTTTAGCCAGAGCTCTTTTGTCTTCCGAGTTAACAGTGACAGTGACAGTAGTACAGGTCTTGTTGTGGACCTGATGCCCCAGCCTGGCTTTCACCTTGACAATGCAATAGGGAACCCCCATCTTATAACATAGGGCAGGCAGGAAGTTATAACCAACTCAACAGGATCCACATCATGTGCAATTACTACCAAGGGAGCCTTCTTGTTTTCTACCAAGGTAGTGACATGCAACCAGTTTGCATCAACACTCTGTGGGGGCTGCTCAGTTCACAAAAGCAGCTCTACTATGGGCCAGCTGTGATTTGGGTTAAAAAGCTCAAATTTTATTCTTCACGGTGATTCCATGAGAACCAATCTTTTTCTTTTATAAGCTGTAATGAATAGCTTTGCACATACTTTATATACAAGTATATCTACAGAACAATTTCTGAGAAGTATAAGTGCTAGTTCAAAGTATATTTTAATTTCGATACATATGATCTCCAAGGCTCTCCAAAAAGGTTGCCCCAAATTAACTAACTAGAAACAATGATTAAGGAAGACTCTTCCTGCTATTCTCCATAGTAAGTTTGTAATTCCAAACTTAGATCTTTGTGAATCCAGCAAGTGAAGACAGGTATCTCATTACAGTTTACTTGAGCATTTTCCTTATTTTTTAAAGACGCTGAACAAGTCATATGTTTACAAGATATTTGTAGATCTTTTTATGTGATCCGTCTTATATACAGCTGATGCCTGAACAACACAGGAGTTAGGGGCACTGCCATCCCTCCCACTGCTGCGCAGTTGAAAATCAACATATAACTTTCAAGTCCTCCAAAACTTAACTACTAATAATTAAGTTGACCTTCTCTTGACCAGAAGCCTTACCAACATAAACAATCTCTTAACACATATTTTATATGTTATATGTATTATACACTGTATTCTTACAATAAAATATGCTAGAGAAAAGAAAATGGTATTAAAAAACCATAACGAGGGGCACCTAGGTGGCTCAGTGGTTGAGCATCTGATTTGGCTCAGGTCATAATCCCGGGGTTCTGGGATCAAGTCCCACATCAGTCTCCTTGCAGGGAGCTCTGCCTCTGCCTCTCTATGTCTCCATGGATAAATAAATAAAATATTTTTAAAAAAAACCATAAGGAAGAGAAAACACATTTATGGTATATATTGTATTTATTTTTAAAAACCTCCCATATAAGTGGACCCCCACCGTTCAAACCTGTGTTATTCAAGGGTCAGCCATATTTTGGGTTCTGTTATAATATAGAAACATATTATACATTCTATATTATATAACATATAATACATTAATATTATAATATGTAACATGTAATCTTTAGCTTTCTTATTGTACATAGCATTTTATAGTCTATCAAATTTTCACTTGCAGTTTATTATATAATTTAGAAATAAGTACATATTTCCTCACCCTCTCCTATGAAAGACACTGTTATGATTCTTAGTTTCTTTTATCTCCATTTACAAAATTTACCTGTACTTTAATGTTGAGATATTGACTGGTTTAAGCCCTAAACAGAACTTTTTCAACGTTTCCTTTCTCTTCTAGTCAGCAGTTCCCACATTTTGCTCTTTAGTCAAAATACTTTTTTTTCCTTTTGTTTAATAGCCTAATTTATTCTCCCTCCCTCTCGGTCTCCCTCCTCCCTCTCTCTCTCTCTCTCTCTTTCTCTTTCTCTTCATATCTAAGCTGTTGCCACAGTAATCACTTTATATAATTAGATGCACCAATTTTAGGAGGAAGAATTTTTCAGGAATATTATGATTTATTAAACTAAAAGAACCATTATTTCCCTCTTGCTCTTGATGTTTTCTGCCTATAGCATGTAGGTGGTAGCTAAAAATAACCCTATTAATTTTCACCTCTACATTGTATTCAGGAGCATGCTTAGTGCCTCATTACTAATGAGAATTCATCAAAAAAATACAAAACCCTTTGTTTTTGGCTGTTGTGATAAGAACACCATTTGGATTCAAAGACATCCTATGAATCTATAAACACAAATATCTAAATACAACTTGTTTGGTTTTAAGAAATGTAAAGCCAGACAAAAGAGGTTATGAGATTTTATCTTTAACCAAAGCTCACAAAAGCTGGTTACCAGACCACGGCTGGTTACTAAATATTTTGATTTGAAGAAGAGATCTGAGATTAACAAATCATTTTCAGTTTTATGCAATGCTTCATAGGAAAGCTTTCAATCCAACAAAATAATTAAAAAGGCTAGATGGCTTACTTTTTAAGTGGAAAGCAGTCTCTTAATAAGGACTTACAGATTCTACTTCATTTTCATTATATTTTTTAGCATATTTTTGTCTTGAATATTTTGCTCTTTCTAGTCAACAATATTACAGTCTACCTGTATTCACTGCTGGAAGCAGGAAATATGCATAATCCTAGACTTGAATGTGACTCACTATAAGGTTTTCAGTTCTGGGCACAAGAGTCCTCTGCTCAGAGCCTCATGCTTTGGAACCCACTCTGGCCCTACTATGCTGCATTTACATGAGATGAACAGTCCCAGGCACCTCAAGAGATATATTCACCTGAAGGGCAGCAAAATATGCTACCTCAAAACATGCCTGTTTGACATAAGTATTTTGAGCTGAATGCAAGAACAATGCCATTGGAGTACACAACCCAAGCTTAATGGTGGCCAAATGGCTGCTCTTTGCCAAAGGTGAGAATGGAGCTCGGATTTTCAGGCTGGAGTATCCACCTACACCAAAGGCCCCTTTTACTGGGGGAAGAAGAAAGAAAAGGCCAGCTTAGTCTGGCTCTTCTCACATTACCAGGATTCAGTGTGGAACACCAAGAATCAGATTCTAATTTCAAACCTAGACCTCAGGTCATTATGGAGCTATATTTGTCAAAGTAGGAGGATAGAACATATTTTATTTAACATCTTATTAGCTTGATTTATAACTTTAAAATATTTTTACATAAGGTATGAGGCTTCATTTGCCCTAGCCTCCACAGATGTTAAGGAAGTAACTAGGTTCCTTATCTACACTGGGTCTTTTATTCTGACTCCAGATTATTCTATTTTTCAAGCTATTTGTGGAGGGTAATTTTCAGCAACTATAGTCCTTTTTAAAGGAGAACTAGTATTCATTGATTATCTTATGTGAATACTTTATACACTTTAGCTTATTTAATCTTCCTATAAATGTAAAGTGAGTGGAATCCCTATCATAGGGATGAGGAAACTCAAGAAGTAAAGATGTTGCCCAGATTTCAAAGCTAATGAAAAAGTAATTGGCTTCATCAAGCCCTCTACTCTATTTCCTGTTATCCTTTCCCCCCAGCTCCTGACTTTTAGTGGATGCCCTTACTTTATATTTTCCTAAGGAGACTGAGACAAAGTCTGTGAAACTCCCTAAGTCATCTTCTATTTTACAGGCCTTTAATTTCTTCATCCTACTTCTCCTTCTTTGCTTAATCTTCCTTCTCTTTATTTAGATAATTCCTCATTTTTCACTCCAAGATATCTAGTCTTATCAACTTTCCCTTCTCCTCTTTCACTCCCAGCTTCAACCTATACCTCTCCACTGGCTTCTTCTCCCTGAATAAAGCATTCCCTATTCTAAAAGAATTTTAAACAACTTTCTTTTACTTGTTATCTTTATTAATTCCTTAATATTATGCTTCTCTTCACAAATTTCTTTAAAGTGAAGTTAATTCTCACTGCTTCATCATCCCTTAGCCTTTTATAGTCTTAGACTATTTTTCCTTAACTTTGCAAAAACTGCAATGAAAAGCCTTGTGAGAAACTAATATTTTTGATAGATAACCAACCTAGTAAAATGCATAAAGTGAATTAATTTTAAGTACAAAGATGATTTTTTAATGCACTCTTGAAATCACCATGCAGATCAAGATATAGAGCATTTCTAACACTATCTAAAGTTCTTTTATGTTCTTTTGCAGTATATAACACCACTACCACCCCATCCCTGCCTGCCCAGAGGTAACCACTATTCTGAAAACTATAAACATTTAGTTCTGCTAGTTGTTGAACTTTATATAAATGGATTGGGTATAACATACTCATTAGCATGTATTCTTTTGTATCTGAGTTATTTCCCTAAAAACAACATCCATGAATATCAATCTTATTGTCAATGTTACTATTAGTTTGGGGTGTGTGTGTGTGTGTGTGTGTGTGTGTTTTATCACTGGTAGTATTTCTTTATATGAGTATACTTCTATTTGTTTGTCCTTTTACATGTTAATGGAAATTTGGGCTATTTCCAGTATGGAGTTATTATGGATAAAGCTGCAACAAACATTCTTGTGAAAGTTTTTCTGGAGGAACATACCACTACCCTTGGATATATACCTAGGAGTGAAATTACTGTGTCACAAGATAAGTGAATGTTTTAACATTAGTAGAGATAGACAATCTTACAAAGTAGATGTATCGTTTTATATTCCTATCAGCAATTTTTGAGAGTTGGTCCATATCCTTTTCTACCATTTGATATTATTAGTCTTTTAAAATTTTTTTAAATTTATTTTAATATTAGCCATTTTGGTGTATTTGCAATAATATTCATTGTGGTTTTAAATTGTATTTTCCTGATAACTAATGATGTTGAACATCTTTTCATATGCTTATTGGTCATTTAGATATCCACTTTGGCAAACTGCTTATTCGAATCTTTTATCCAACATTCTTACTGGGCTTTCAGTCTTTTTATAATTGAGTTGTAATGTTTTGTCAGATATACGTACCGTAAATGTTTTCTTCCACTCCATGGCTTGTCTTTTTACTTTCAAATGGTGTCTTTGATGAGCAGAAATTTTTAATTCTGAGGATGTCAGTTTGTCGTTTTTTATTTTAATGATAAATGCTTTTTAAGTCCTGTTTAAGAAATCTTATCTGCCTCAAAGTCACGGAGATATTATCCTACATTTTTCTTTCACATAGAAGTCTATCATCCATCTCAAGTTAATTTTTGTGTTGGTGGGAGGTAGGAATCATGTTTATTCCTTTTTTGTGTGATATCTCTATTTATTCTAAGGTCTTTTTCCATTGGGGTTTTTATAATGAATCAACAGACTAGAGTAGATCTACTCTATTGATGTATTTTTCCACTTTCTCCAATGTCATACTCTCTTAATTATTGTGATTTACTGAGTTTGAAAATCAGAAGCCTTTTCTCTAATCTTACTCCTTCTCATTTCTATGCACTACTTGAATTTGTCTACTATTCACATTTTTCATAGGGAAACATAGGCATAGGAATCAGATTTGCCTTTAAAATATAGCTCCACATGGTGATGTGGGATCATATAAAAGTTTAAGAAAAACTATTTGAAACTTGGAAATTATGCCAAAGGATGGCTGTATATTATTCTGGAATATTGCTTAATAGTTCCACCCAATGATAATTTAATTCTCTAGGAGGTTTACCTTTTTTAGTTGCTACTGATTACAGCAAAGACTGTGTAAAATGTTAACTTATAGATTCTTGCCCTCTAGAGATACAAAACATTTTTGTCTAGTAGAGAATGCAACTCCAAAGGCTATAGTTTATTTTGACTTGTAGGACATTAACTTGTATGACATTGTAATTTAGCCAACTTATTTCAGTTTGTCTTTTGTGACTGCCTAGGTATACTGGGTTTTTCTATTTTTTTCTGTGAACCAGCTTTATCATCTTGCTGGTTTCCTGAGTAAAAAGTTAAATAGATCTGAGGGATGCCTGGGTGGCTCAGCCAGTTAAGTGCCCAACTCTTGATTTCGGCTCAGGTTATGATCTCAAGGTTCTGGATCAAGGTCTATGTCAAGCTCCCTGCTTGCTGATAGTCTGCTTCTCCCTCTCCTTCTGCTGCTCCTCTTGTTTGTGCTTGCTCTCTCGGTCAAATAAATAAATAAAATCTTTTTAAAAATATTATTTATTTGTATAATAATCATATATTTAAAA
Source organism: Canis lupus familiaris (assembly GCF_011100685.1). NCBI lineage: Eukaryota > Metazoa > Chordata > Mammalia > Carnivora > Canidae > Canis > Canis lupus. Next base: position 18,654,073 of record NC_049224.1, read on the forward strand.
TTTGAAAGTTATGCTTTGACAATAGTGATGAGTTTAATGTTATTCACTGTAATGCCATTACCCAGGATGGAGAATACATAAATATTTTAGAAGAAGATAATTATCTTTGTTTTGGTATATTCTTTTTCATTATGATGGAAATGCATGACACAAGTGGAAATCTAGGTTTAAAGATTGAGAGTTGAGGGTTAGTGGAAAAAACCGAAGAATTTTTGGAGTCTTCACTATGTGGTGATTGTTGAAATTTAGGAGGCGAGAATGCTTAAAAATAGCATTAAAGTATTAAGAACGTCATTCTGAATACAAACAAACAATTAGGGAGTGGATAAAGAAAAGCCATCAAAGGAAACTATGAAGGAGTAGTAAAAAGCAGCCATGAGAGCAATTTTAAGGAGTGGTCAATATGCAGATACAACCCAGGGGACAACATGATGAGAACTGAAGAGAAGCAACTGAACTGAGCAATTAAGAAGTCTTTGGTGACCTAGTAAAAGCACTTCCAGTAGAGAGGTGAATATAAGTCAGATTTGCTGTGGGTTGAAAGAAAATGAGATATGAGGAAATGGATGCTGTGAATATAGATTCATGTTTCAGGAAGTTTGCCTCTAAAACCTAAATCAGAACACAATGATTCACTGCTTAAAACCTGCTGATGGATTTCTATTACACTTGAAATAAAATGTATCCCTCATCATAAACTACTAGACTCTCTATGTAATTAGGACTCTACTTATCAATCCGACTTCTTGGAATGTTCTGCCCTTCTCGTCATACCTCATACTTACTGAATTCTTTCCTTTCCATGATTATGCCAACACCGTTCCTAACACAGGGCCTTTGCTTTTGCCATTTCCTCTTTTTGGTATACTGTCCTTTCTGGCTTTTGGAAGGATTGTGAAACAGTAAGGAAGGTGTATGGGTCAGATCTTCCTTTGTGAGGAGCATCATTAGCGCCTTTCAGCTGCCATGTTTTCTGATCTACTCACACTCAGGCCACGTTTATGCTGAGCTGAGTCTAGCTGACGACGGAGTACAGAACAAATACTAGAGCTCATCTATTCCTGCCTAACACAGGACTCTTCAACACAGCCATTTTTCCTCTGGGTCTCCTCATTGACTTAAAATATTCTCACAGCCTCACTGTACCCTGAAGCTCTTCCCACCCAGTCATCCTTCCTTCCTGCTTTCCTTTTCCAGGTTTCAGGACAGTACTGATGTTTGAAGACTCGCCTGTCTTCTGCGTACCGCACCTTTATCCTTCACAGATGTTTCCTAGTCTCTTTTATGACTGATCCTATCTTGTTATCTCCAATTCAGAGGACCTACACTGTCACAGTTCAAAAGTCACTTTATCACAGACCTTCTCAATGCTATAGTGCTCCACCCATGGTCAGCTCCTTTCTCACTGTTCCTTCTTACTTTCTTCATAGAATTTATCATTGTACCTTTTAAGTTATTAAGACGATGTTTATATGCTGATTAAAGTAATTTAGAAAAAATAGAGAAAAAAAATTAAAAAAAAAAGTAATTTAGAGACATTTTGAACATTTCACCTCAACCACTTTAGTTTCCTTTTTAGAGACATTTTGAACATTTCACCTCAACCACTTTAGTTTCCACCTCTAAAAAGGATAACATTTTCATAAATGGACAAAGTATTATTGAAATGCCTGATGAAATAGAAATTTCTTTGTAACATCTAATTCCTATCCATATTCAAATTGTCAATGTCTCCAAAATGCCTTTTATAGCTACTTTGTCCAAACCATGCGTCAGTCCAGGACAAAGCATTCTATCTGGGTGATGTCTTTTAAGTCCCTATTAATCCACATCAATCCCTTTTTTCAGGCACTGATTTGTAAGAGAATGGCCAGTTGTCCTATAGACTGCATCACTTTTTGGATTTGTCTGATTGTTTCCCCACAGTGTCTTTTTCTTTTTTTTCTTTTTGAAAGTGATTTTTCTATCCCCTAAATTTCCTCTACATGAGAAATTAGATTTTAAGATTTAATTAAATTCAGGTTAAACATTATTGGATAAAAGATCTAAGATTGAGTACTTCCTATTGAATTACATGGGCAGACAAAAATATCTGGTAATACTCCAATTGGTGATGCAAACTTAGACCATTAGATTAGATTGGTGACACCCTGTGGCAAAATTAACATTTTCTCCCTTGGGACCAGAAAATGCATGCTGTGTGTTACTTTGGAAATATATGAAGATACAGTTCTCCATCACAAATCAATGATTCTAAGATTTTTAATACCGTTTACCTTAACTCCATGCTTTTGTTTGCCTATTTACTTTGCTTAATGTAGTGTTTTGCCATAGAGAAATTTTCATTGTCATAGAGTACAGTTTGTCAATTTTTTCTTATTGTATTAGTCTTCTAGGTCTGCTATAATAAAATATCACATACTTGGTGGGTAAACAACAGGAATTTGTTTTCTAACAGTTTTGGAGGCTGGAATTCAAGAACAAGGTGCCACCTGGGTTTGTTTTTCTGGAAGCCTCTTCTTGGCATCCAGATAGCTGCCTTTTCCCTCTGTCTTCACATAGACTTTATTCTGTGGGTGTACATCCTTTGGTGTTTCTACTTCTTATAAGGACATCACTCCTGTCAGATTAGAGCCCCTCTCTTTTTAAAAGATTTTTATATGTATTTATTCATGAAAGACACCGAGAGAGAGGCAGAGACATAGGCAGAGGGAGAAGCAGGATCCCCACAGGGAGCTCGATGCGGGACTGGATCCCAGGACCCCAGGATCACAACCTGAGCTGAAGGCAGATGCTCAACCAATGACCCACCCAGGTGCCCCTAAAGCCCCTCTCATGATTTCATTTAACCTTAATTACTTTTTTTTAATATATTTTATTCATTTATTTGAGAGAGAGAGAGAAAGCATGAGTTGAGGCAGAGGGAGAGGGAGAAGCAGACTCCCCAAATGACAGGGAGCCTGACTCGGGGCTTTATCCCAGGATCCTTACATCATAACCTGAGCTGAAGTGAGATGCTCAACTGACAACCCAGGCACCCCAACATTGCACATTTTAATACCAGAGAGAAAATCATACTTATAGAAATGGAACTTACTCCTATAATCAATATGAAAATCATGAAATGACTGAAAAGGAAGCTAGAACATATGCCCTAAACATAAAGCAACAGGAAAGAAAAAATTTGATAAAATATTCTTGAAGCAGCAACTGGCGAAAAAAGAGAATAAACTCCTTTCCATTTAGAACAGGTCAAGGTCTGACTGCACAATAAACAGGTTTGTTATATGATGAAAAATAACCCCTTGTCCTCTATTTTGCAAATATTTTTCCTATTTCATTATTTGGCTTATTATTTTTTTTAAAGATTTATTTATTTATTTGAAGGAGGGGGTAGGTAAGGGGAGAGGAAGAGTCTCAGACTCCCCACTGAGCCCAGAGCCTGATGCAAGGCTCAATCTCACAACCCTAAGATCATGACCTGAGCTGAAATCGAGTCAGATGCTTAACTGGTTGAATCACCTGCCTTTACTTTTTTTTTAAATCTTGACATTTTTTTTGTTCTTTATTGGTTTTACTATCACATTTGTTTTCATTGTGAGGGTTTTTCTTTTTAATTATGGTAAGTATATGTATATACTACACTCTTAAAATTATATTATCCTCTATGTAATCTTACATATTTATGTTATAGTTATTTATATAAAAATAAGAGTGATAGACAATATTGGAGTACCTCTGGATTATGTGATCTGGAGGACAACTCTCAAAGTATATACAATGATTGAACTTTCTGAAATCCTTATCACATTCTCACATTTGGTTTTTGTCTTGCAAAGGAATGGAATGCTAAGTTCAAAATAATTTTCCCTTATAATTTTGAAGTTATTATTTTCCGGCATCTAATGTTTCTGATGAGAAATCTGATGCTAGTTCAATTATTACTGTTTTATAGGAGAGCAGATTGTCCCTGAAAGTTAACCTTTTTAGTTTTGATATTCTGAAATGTCTGATATGTAATTTCTTTTACCACTTTAGTTTGCTCAGTACTAGGTGGGATAGGACTATCAATCTGAGAACTTGTACTGATCTTCAGTTTCCTGAAAATTTTCTTCATTTATTTGATATTTTTCTACCTCTTCTCCATTTGTTGCTGTTTCTGGAATTCCTATTAGTCATATGATGGATCTATAGGATGAATCCTCCATGTTTTTTTCAATTTTTCCATGTTTTTGTTTGAAATCTCCAAGTTCTGGAGTTTTTCCTCAATTAAATTATCTCATCATTCTATTAAATTTTTGATTTTGTCAATCATATGCTTATTTTCAACAGTCTTTCATTATTCTCAGAATTTTCCTCTCTCAAGAGTATGCTGTTCTCTAAAATAGTATTTTTTGACTACCTCTTAGGAAACTTAATATTATTATGAATTTGTTTTGCTTCCTAAGCTGACTCTGAGTCTTCCTAGATAATGGTTTTCCTTAGTTTATCTTTCATGCTGTTGATTTTCTTTTTATCTCTGACAGTTTTTGATTCTTCATTTTTAAGAATGGGAGTCTAGATAGATGTGAAGAGAGACTATACCGGGGCAGGGAATCTGAAACAATTCGAGTGCAATGGTTTCCTAAACAGCTTTTAAATTTTACATTTGGCTCTCTTCTCATTTCCATCCCATTCTGTGCCAGACAACTCTAAGCCTAGGGCCTCTCTGGGACTCTGTCAGGCAGATCAACTCTGACGCTTTGGTCATCTGAAATTCTAAGGAGTTGAGACTTTGATGATCTGTCTCATTTGTCAACAGGCTTCCATGTCTCTTTGGATCTTTCAGATATATGTTTTTTTAAGATTTTATTTATTTATTCATGAGAGGCACACAGCGAGGCAGAGACATAGGCAGAGAGAGAGGCAGGCTCCCTGCTGGGAGCCTCATGAGGGACTCCATTCCAGGACCAAAGGATCACAACCTGAGCCAAAGGCAGATGCTCAATCACTGAGTCACCCAGGTGCCCCGATCTTTCAGATATTTTTTGAAATATCTTCTCTGTTGATGTTAGCTCTCCAGATCACTTTAGTATTGGAAATTATTTCTCAGCTATTGTTTTATTAAGGTTTCAGGAGCAAGACTAAACAAATACTAATGCTACTATCCTCTTAAACCACAAGTTCTATCTACTTTTGGCTCTGGTTCTGGACTTACTATTTTGATTACAATAGTAGCAAATACATTTTAATATCCTATAGAGTGATTTTTGTATTACTATTCTTTTTCACCATTTTGTAACTTATTTTTATCCAATTATCCTTGAGATGATCATTAGAATAATTTTTATTATTCAAGAAAAAATGGAGGTGCTTGGGTGTCTCAGTCTGTTAAGCATCTGCCTTTAGTTCAGGTCATGATCTCAGGGACCTAGGATCAAACCCTACACTGGGTTCCCTGCTCAGAGGGGAGTCCGCTTCTCCCTCTTCCTCTGCCCCTCCCTTCGTGTGCGCATGTGACCTCTCAATAAATAAAGTCTTTAAAAAAATTAAAAATGGAGAATTTTCATTTTGATTAAACTTACAGATAAATCTATGGATCTATGTGCATTAGTAAAATTTTGTGATTTTCTACCTACTGATCCTACAGATTTCTTTTTAAGTTTATTTGTAGGAATTTCATACTGCTATTATTTTAACTTGCTTGTTGATTTTGCAAATTTTTCTGAAAATCAGCTACTTTATTGAATTATTTTCAATTCTAATAGTCTGATACATGATGTTTATCTTATATATCACTTCTTTTTCTTTTTTATTACATCACTGATTAGAATTTTAGAGAGTGTTGATAACTTTTAATGATGTTTGTGACAGAGATGTTAATCCTCTATCTTATCTTTAGTAATAGATGATCTGACCCCAAGTTTTAGCAGAGCACACAGTTTTTCAGCTAGAGTTTTTATTCTTTTTTATTTTTTAAGATTTTATTTATCCAGTCATGAGACAGAGAGAGGCAGACACACAGGCAGAGGGAAAAGCAGGCTCAATGTGCGACTTGATCCCGGATCCTGGGATCATGCCCTGAGCCAAAGGCAGATGCTCAACTGCTGAGCCACCCAGGTGTCCCCAGCTAGAAATTTCTTTTTCCAGCCTCCCTTGTAGCAAGGAGTGGACATGTCACTAATTCTCCCAATTATGTAGAAGTGATGCATTAACTTTCCTGTCATTCCCTTGGAAAGATATCCTGTTGAAAATATTTTAACACTTAAAAATCTATTTTCCCAAATTATTTGCCCACATCCTATAAAGTTCTAGTGTTGCAGTTACCAGGTTTAAGAAACACTAGCATATTTGAAGTATGTTGTTCATGTTAAAAATGTACCTCCTATATCTGGTTTATTAACATATATTTTATTAGAAATAGATTTTGAGTATTTTTGAGTCTCTTTTTGGATGTTTAGCTAATCTCCTTAATCCAGAATTATGATTAATTAATACAGATTTGTATTTTGAATCATCCCTTTGCATTTTAAAAATAAACTCTATTTGGTTATAGTGAAATGTTCCCTTAAGACAATCCCAAATTGATTTTGTCAACATCTAAAATTTTTGCACATATGTTCATAGCGAACATGAAACATGAGCTTATAAAATGGTGAGTAACATGCACCCTCTTTTTTTAAATTTTGTTTATTTATTCATGAGAAAGAGAGAGACAGAGACAGAGACAGAGACACAGGCAGAGGGAGAAGCAGGCTCCATGCAGGAAGCCTGACATGGGACTTGAATCCTGAGTCTCCAGGATCACGACCTGGGCCGAAAGCAGGCGCTTAACTGCTAAGCCACCCGGGCATCCCAACATGTACCCTCTTATCATGGAGCATACAGTCAGTGATATTAAATGCTTTAAATGTTCTCTGTGCAAGCTTCAAAATTTAAGTTCTTCATCATACTTTGAATTTAAAGCACCAGAATTAGTTCCTTGGGAATTTTTATGAATTCAAAGTTGTTTGGTGTTTTTTTCTTTTTTATTTAAGTAATCTCTACAGCCAACGTGGGGCTTGAATCCACGACCCCAAGATCAAGAGTTGCATGCTCCTGCAACTGAGCCAGCCAGGCGCCTGCTCCTCATGAATTTTTAAACTCACCCAGAACTCTGAGTGGGTTGGACGCCTTTTTATTTTACAGCATGGAATTGTGGCATCATCCTATCATTCAGTTCTATCTATAGTTATCGACCTAATTCAGTTTTCTATCTTTTTTGAGTCATCTGTTTCCCTTGGAAAGTGACTATTTCATTTCAATATTAAAATTCATTGGCAGCATGAAGTCGTATAAAGTACTTTAATAATTTGTAAACCTCCCTCTTGTTATTTTTTTAAAATAAGCTTTATGCCCAACGTGGGGCTTGAACTCACAACCCAGATATCGAGAGATGCATGCCCTACAGACTTATCCAGCCAGGTGCCCCAACCTTCCTTTTAAACTACCAAAAACCGTATTAGTGGCAATATTACCTTTCCTTTTCGAGTCAACAGTGATTTATAGAAATACTTTAAAAGGTTAGGTGTTCTAATTTTGTTTTTTTTTTTTTTTGGGGGGGGGTTTCCTTTAACCTTTAATTTTTAGAGTTACACCATCATACTAGTTTTACCTGTCCAAATTTAGTTCATCCTTCTAAGCCTAACATATAGGCCAAATCCTTCAAGAAGACTTTCTTCTGTCCTACTGGTTCTCTCCCTTCTTTAAACATATATATATATATATGTTTATATAATAAAAATATATACCTAAACACATATATAAATATATACATAAACATATATATATATATTTATTTATTTATGATAGTCACACACAGAGAGAGGCAGAGACATAGGCAGAGGGAGAAGCAGGCTCCATGCACCGGGAGCCCGACATGGGATTCGATCCCGGGTCTCCAGGATCGTGCCCTGGGCCAAAGGCAGGCGCCAAACCGCTGCGCCACCCAGGGATCCCAACATAAACATGTGTATTAAATATATAAACATGTTTATACGTATAAACATATTTATATATAAACATATATAAAAACATATATAAACATATATATGTTGAGGATATATATATATATATATATATATCCTTTATACATAGCCCATAGTGTTTATACATCTTCCCCCTTACCCTGCCTCAACGCCATATTCAGGCTATTTCACTCCTTTATAAGGGTTACAACTTAGTTCAGTGATTTGTGGGTTTTCACAGCAAGATCCCACCCAACGCAACAAATATTCATTGAGCGCCTGTGCATCAGGCACCGTATCAGGCACTGGGATCCGCGTTAAATGAAAGATACCATCCTGCACTTGAAGAAAGCCTAGTAGGAGTGATGAACAAGTAAACAAATTACCCAGGTGAGCTTCAAGAACTTAGTTTGGAGCTTAAGATAATATAACGTGTATAAGCAGCTTCCAACCCTGTAAAACAAAGGATGCAAGAGAACAGATCCCTTCAGGGAGGGAGAAGGGAGCTAAGGTACCGTCAAGTGCCGCTTTACCGTAAGTAGCCTAATAATCCAACCCATTAGATATACAATCTATAAGCGACAGCACCTGCCTTAAAAGCACGTGGGATTGTAAGGGGGAAAAAAATGCAAATTCATACCTACTAAAATCAGAATTGGGAGGACGGGACGTTTAAATCTGCGTTTTAAACAAACTCCCCATGGACTCAGGCCACCCAAGGTTTTAGAACACAGCGCAGTCAAATTCGGCAGGCCTCATTCCCCAGCCGCTCCCTCCCTTCGGCTAAGGAGGCTGGCCCCGCGGCGCGCCTCTCCTCCCTCCCTCCCTTCTCCCCCGGAGCCGTCCATCTCGTCGGCGGTCACCCAGCGGGAGGCAAGGTGCAGCCACCTACCGCCCAAACTACCACGCAGACACCTGGACCCTCGCTCCGCAAAGGATTCCGGGAAACCTCAACAAGCCAATAAAGGGCGGGGAGGAGGGGCAGAAGAAGAGGGACGAGCGGCTTCTTTGATTGACGCGAAGCACGCCCAATGAGAGCAGAGGACCAGGGACGCTTCCGCCTCAATGGGCGGGCTGTTAGCAACGTCAACCAATCCGACTCCGAAGCGTCTACCTTGTGGGAGGTCCTTGAGGCCGCTGAGGTCGTTGGTGTCTGTTGAACGGCTTGTGGAAGTCGTGCTGCCTTGGGCAGGGCGTTAAAGTCGTTCTCGAGGGGAACGTCTCTGTCCGAAGAGAAAATGAGTTTAGCTCTGAGGTCGGTAATGAGGAGGCCGCAATGCCCTCCACACCTCGCAGCGGGCCCCAGGGCTGGCGTGTGTAGAAGGGAGGTAGCTGGGCCGAGGCGAGCTGGAAGGGGATGCATTTTGGGATGAGGGCGAGGAGCCTCGGCCAGCCTTCCTGGCTCGGATTCCTCACCCTGGGGGCCCTGGTGCTCCGCAGGTGAGGAGTCCCGTGCATTTGTGCCGAGGTAGTTAGCGTCTGTATCAGCGCGTCGGGCTTTGCACCACCGAGGAGATGGGTTTCTAGTTGGGAGGAGGGAGTGAAATATCGCGATGCTTCTTCTCGCGGTGTTTCTCCGCGAAGTCAGGCCGGGGAGCCTCCCTGGGTTCAGCTCCGCCCTCCGGGTCTCCGGCCCCTGCAGCCCCTGCAGCCCCTGCAGCCCCTGCAGCCCCTGCAGCCCCTGCAGCCCCTGCAGCCCCTGCAGCCCCTGCAGCCCCTGCAGCCCCTGCAGCCGTCAGACCGAGCTATAAATTTTGGAAAGAGCTTTAAACTCTTCCTTGCTCTTATCCTGGGGCCCTGCTTTAAGATATAACGGGCGACCCATATAAATGACTTTAATTGATTTCTCAAAAAAAAATTTTTTTTTAGTTTTGTTTACCTTTCATTGACTTCCAATCTCTAACCCCGTTCGTTGCCCCCAGCAGCAGCAGCACCTAGATGTTTTTACACGTTGCACCTTAAAAAAAAAAAAAAAAAAAAAAAAAAAAAAGGTGGTTACGCCTTTCTGAACAGGTGCGGCTTTGGGTTGGGAGATGATGGTGGCAGCCCTGCCTCGACCCCGTGGCGGGTCCTGCTGTTGACCTGGCCGTCCAGAGAAGGTGACCGCGGGGACTGGGGTCCCTGTTCGCGCGAAGTCAGGTGTCTTGTGAAAGGTTGTCCCCCCGCTCTGTTTATTACTATAGGTCTCCTGGTCATCTTCTGATCGTCTGTCTCTTGACGGTTTTGTGGTAGGTTTTTAGAAAGCAAAACACAGGCAAATAGGTAAGGTGTTTTTATTAAATAAAATCAACTAGGCTTTACATTTCAAAGTGTTAGGAAATTGGTTTCAAACTTCTTGTACGGATGTTGCGGCACCATTCGAAATTTTGGAACACTAAGATGAGTATCTCTTAAGACATACCTGGCTTTTTTTTTTTTTTTTCCTTTTTTTTTTAACATTTATTTATTCTTGAGAGTTAGAGAGGCAGAGACACAGGCAGATGGAGAAGCAAGCTCCAATGCAGGGAGCCCGGTGCAGGGACTCGATCCCGGGACCCCAGGGTCACGCCCTGGACTGAAGGCAGGTGCTCAACCGCTGGGCCACCCAGGGATCCCCATTTCTGCCTTTTTAAATAAAATCTACTTTCAAGAAATTTCCAGGATTTAGGAGAAGCTATATCTAAATTTACAAGTGAAATTTAGAAAACCATGGACTCTTCACTATGGGGTGAGCAAGGCTTTGACTCATGGAAGAAAAATTTCATTTTTCTCTCAAATAATTCCTTTTAAGAAATTTAAAAAATATAGAAAATTAGCACAAACATTCTTGTTTTGGCTTTTAATTTTCATGGTATATTTAGACTTCAGTATTTCGGTTGATTTGTTAATATCAATGGAAGAAATTATAAATAAAGCCCCAAACTTAGCAATGTGTACTGTAAATCACTTTGAACCCACAATGCCACAAACTTTGTAAGTTAATTGTTAAGTGATACGCTTTTTTTGGTAGTAATTTTGATAACTTATAAATGCTCTCAAAAGTAAGCCAAATATGCAATGATCCTCAATTATGAATTTTCCTTTGATTAGTTTAATACTATGTTGTAGAGTAATGTTAATAAGTAGGAGTGCTTTAGTTTTGTTGCGATTTCTGTGATGAATAATTTTTTTATTCACAGTTATTTCTTCCACATTAATATCAGAATAAATACAAAGCCAGAAGGAAAGAAAGTTAGGTCCTTTTTTTCTTATAATAACATGTAACACTTTTCAGTTTTGGAAAGTGCAGATTTATAGCAGCTTAGACTATGGATTGAGCAAGGCTTTGACTCATGGGAAGAAAAATTTCATTTTTCTCTCAAATAATTCCTTTTTAGAAATTAAAAAAATTCTTCCTTGTTTAATTTCTTTGTCGCATTTTGAAATTTTAATTATCTAGATGTGTAGGAGAATAGAATTAAAGTAGACTGAATAGACTTTTCTTCTCATTTCATAGAAATGAGCTTGTAGTAGACAAAACAAAGAGAAAAAAAAGAAGAGAACTCTCTGAAGAACAGAAACAAGAAATTAAAGATGCTTTTGAACTGTTTGACACAGACAAAGATGAAGCAATAGATTATCATGAACTAAAGGTAATAATGTACTTTAAAATGTATATTTTTCTGTTAAAATTGTTTGCATTTTCTATAGTTGGCTAAAATAACCCATCTAAAGTATTTTAACTAAACTGGTTGTGGAAATATGAAACCATTTGAGATGTTCACAGTTAAGTGCTATAATAAAATTAAATACTAGCATCTTTTTAGACTTTCCTTTTCACACTGTGAAGCGAATAGTATTTTAAATATAAAAGTATATTACTATGGTAGGGCCTTATTTTCACTCATGTAATAAAAAGATTTCAAACTATAGGTTTTAAACAGTTCTTACTGTATTTTTGCCACTGCTGGGTTTTTTTTTTTTTCATTTGTGTATGACTCATTCTTTTTTCACATTGTGAGAGTGTTCTTTTAATTGGAACACGTTAGTAATACATTCTGTACATACTTTCTCTAGTGCAAACAATATAAGTGATGTCTGATGTCAACGCAGTGCTAATGGGGGAAAATGTCAACTTTAGGGCCTAGAATTATTTATAAAGATGTGAGGGAAAATTAAAGTTTAGGGTAGTACAGATCTCACACTCAGCATGAGAAAGGCGACATTTTGGTAGCTCCATTTTTTTTTTTTTTTTTAATTTTATTTATTTTTTCATGAGAGACACAGAGAGAGAGAGACAGGCACAGGGAGAGAAGCAGGCTCCATGCAGGGAGCCCGACTGAGACTCGATCCCAGGTTCTCAGGATCACGCCCTGGGCTGAAGATGGTGCTAAACTGCTGAGACACCCGGGCTGCCCTGTCTCTTCCATTTGTTACCATTGTTATTATCTTGGTTTGGGATCTTACTTCATACCTGGATCTTCTTAAATGTTTTCTCCATTTCTGGTTTGCTCTGTATACTACCATTAGATTCACCTTTCTAAGACTCTTTCCTCCTATTATTCATTGTTCGTAAACCTTTAGTGGCTCCTCATTGTACACTGCATAAAGTTCAGATTCCTTTTATTTTTATTGAATACTCCCCACACTTTTACTACTACCTACTTTTCTCATTGCTAAGGACTTGTTTCCACCTGAGCTCTTCCGGTTCAGGTATGGTAAGCTGCTCTGTTCACTGTCCTTAAGCCTATATATTATGGTATCTGTTTTAATGCCAGTCATCCTTTTCTCAGTGCTCTTCTACTTTATTTCATCCATATATCAGGGAACAAATGGAACCTTTCCGAGTAAGATTTCTTTAATCAGTATCCTGTCTCTCCTTTTTGTTAATAGTAACAAGATCTTTTCTTTCTTTAAACTCAGGGCCTGGACTATTTACTTAATAACTAATCATGTAGAGTCTCATGATAACTCTTACTTTAATTTTTTTATCTCTTCTGTTGTATACATTTTTAATATTTATGCTATACTTTTTTTCATTTTGGTAATCATTTGAGAACAAATAATTTGTTAAAATGATTTGTACAGTAAGTCAGTCTTGTATGGTGTATTTTATAAACATTTGATTGGTTTGTCATATAAAAAAGGATATGTAAATGAAAAAGTTGCTATTTCAGTAGTGGAGAAAAGCTATCACTTTGATTTTTTAAGAGACATAAAACTTGCAAAAGATTTAAATGTTTTATTAATGTGCTGACATCTCTTAAGTTGTAAAAACTTATTTAAGAATTGGAAGTCACTTCTTTTGAAAGAGTGCTTTATAATTTGCTTTTCCCTTTTAATCCAAAAGGTGGCAATGAGAGCCTTGGGGTTTGATGTAAAAAAAGCTGATGTACTGAAGATTCTTAAAGATTATGACAGAGAAGCCACAGGGAAAATCACCTTTGAAGATTTTAATGAAGTTGGTGTGTATTTTAATAGTCTTTGTAATTAGCACTTGTTAGGAAATTATCTGGTTAATATTAGTTTTTTTTTAATTCTCTGGGTTATGGAATTTTGTTATTGAACATTGCTGTATAATGTAGATATTATTATAGGGATTTGGGGGCACTCTTCTTACTTATTTTCAAAGAAAAAAATAAGATTTACAGCTTCACTATGGGATTTATCATTTTGTCTTTTGTTCTGAAGATTCTAATTAAGGAACTATTATGTAGCTTTTTGTGGAATGATGTCTTCCTAAGTTTATATCATGTGATAAAACTAAAAAGGTGATCAAAAAATTATTTTCTTAGACTAAAACAGAAAATTTGGTATCCTTTTGTTTGGAAAATATTTCCTAAGACCATTCTGGTGTGTGATTTTTGTTGGCAGAGTGGGAGAAGAGAAAACCTATAGCATTTGGTATCTTTGGCTGAAGATGAAGTGCATGCCTTCAGGTTGACAAAGCTTATAAGGGGCTGCATATTCTGTATGACTTGATCTCAGTGAATAAAGTCATCTGTTTAAAGTTGAGAATGGGGAGAGGATTGTAATAAAGGCATTTGGCAAACTCAAGCAGGAGAAAACATTTTAGAATAACCAACTAAGCATAATGTGTCATGAGCTTAATATGATTGAATTTTTATATAGTTGATTTTAGTGAATTAGTTATAGCATATATCAAGCTTTTTTAGAATAGAAGATTCTGGAAAGCAAGGCCTTTGTTATTATGATTTAAATATATTGCATAGAATATTATACATAGAATGTGCATCTATTCAGAGTTTAATTTTCTAAAGCAGTAATACTTAATATGGGTCATGATATAAGCATATAGTTATTTTAAGATATTTTAAAAATTTAGAAACAAATCCAGTTACAAACCTTTTGTGTAAATATTCAGCATGAATATTGTACTGCATGAAGCAGTACAGAAAGCAAAAACAAATGGGAGTTTGGAAAAGATAGATTCATATCATTAAATCATTGGTTTTATTTTTTTAATTTGAAAACTCAAAACCAAGGTGAGGAAGAGGAAAATTAAAGGATAAACCTAAAAGAGAAAGGAAGAACAACACAGAATATCCCCACTTTATAAATTAAGAAATAACTGTTTAGAAAGGCAGCTCATCTCTTGGGGAGCATATTGTTGTTATTGTTGTTGTTTTTCCTAATCTGTAGACTTATTTACTTGAGAAGGGGGAGGGAACCATCTTTATTCTTTTAGTCTTTCATTATTGAAGTTCTTCTACAGTTAGTGATCTTAGTCCAAGTTCCAACTTAGATTGTTAATTTATAGAAACAGGTATTAGGATATAGTGGCAATGATACTATTAGGAAAGAGCTACAGTTCAGGCACATTTGATACAATGTAGTGGTTTATCATGGACATTTTAGAACCAAATTGCCTGGGTTCAGATATTGGTTTTTGTATGACTTGGTCATTTTTCTTGTCTCTGACTCATTTGCAGCTATATATAGTGGGATAGTTGTAGTATCTTGTGATTTTTGGGAGGAATAAATAAGTTAATACATAAAATATGTCAAATGTTTATTAGAAGGGGTCCTAGCTATAATAGTAAGTACTATTTAGTATTTGTTATTATTACTTTAAAAAATTGTCTTTGTTTCACTTTGCTTTAGTACCCGGAAATAATTGTGTATGTATCCACTTGAACATAAAAAGTCTTGTATTCATGTTTTTCTGATTACATTTTTTTCATAGTTGCAGGCTATTTTAGGCATTGTATCATCGTCATTAATGATTTTATGCAACATATTATAACATCTTAAGTAAATACAGTTTTAAAATGTGATTTTATTAGCAGTTGAAGTCAGAGTCCCATGCCATCTTCACCCTTTCCTTACCCTTCATTTTTCTATGTTATTATTGGAGCCGCTGATACTGGGTTCTTTCCAGAATAAATGACCATGGCTAAACATCTGCTCTGACTTTGAAAGATAGAACTTTTGACCAACTTAGCACATACTTTAGCTATCTTAAAGGCTACCTATTGAAAATACCAGTAGTCAAATAAAAATTTATTACTGTTTAGAAATCAAACAGCCAAGAACTGTATATTTTCTCCATTTGTTAATTACTTTTCAATGATAACTGACCACAAATGAGTGTCTATTTTATACTTTGGAACAAGTAACTCTGAACCAGAACATTTGATTCTGGTTAATACATAATTTTATGTATTATCTATTACTATTGAAGGATACTGTTCCACAGCTATTTCTGGAGGAAGTCTAATATTAAACCAGAATTTTTCCACTGTTAGAAAAAAATATTAAAATATATTTAATGTAACTTAAGAATCTAGACAGCTTGAGGTTAGTGAGTAACAAAGGCGTTTTAGGAATTGCTCCTTCAAAATAAGACCAAGATAAGTTAGATATTTGTACTCCCTCTTTTTTTGGGCACAAACTAATCATTCCATTGCCTATTTAGAAAAGAATATTTATTATTGTTTTTGCTTTGCTTATTTAACAAACATTTGCTGAAGTTTTTGGTATTAGGTACTTCAATGGGTTGAGGGAGAGGAATTAAAAGTTACTAAGGTTCTTTCAAGGAGCTTACTATTTGAATGTAGGTAATAACAAACTATAATGTTCTGTGGTAAATTATAATTTTGTTTAGAGAAGGAGTTGGCAAACTACACCCCTTAGGC
This sequence comes from Canis lupus familiaris, assembly GCF_011100685.1. Taxonomy (NCBI): domain Eukaryota; kingdom Metazoa; phylum Chordata; class Mammalia; order Carnivora; family Canidae; genus Canis; species Canis lupus. Next base: position 18,670,175 of record NC_049224.1, read on the forward strand.
CAAATTCAGCTCTTGCTTCCACAGTACCTCGTCTTTTATACTGCTTTTGTGCTGTCTTGGCAGATAAGGTAGTTGAGTCAAAGACCTTATACTCTCCACAAAACCTAAAATATTTACTATCTGGCCTTTAACAAAAAAAGAATTGTCATTTCCTGGTCTCGAGCAATTGAAGAAGACTTTGCAGAGGGGATTTTTAATTTGGGCCTTTGGGAATGTGACTAGCATTTTATCTTGAGATTGTGGGAGCAAGTACAGAAAGACACTGCAGGCAAAGAAAACAGCAACAAAGAGCAGTATAGTAAAAGTATATAGTATGTTTGAGAAACTTCAGGTAGTTCTTACTGTCGAAGTTAGGGAAATGGAAAGATAGGATTGGGTCAAATAGGTAAAGTCTTGCATCAGATGTAGAGCTTGGACTTTATTTTCTTTAAAGATTTATTTATTCATGAGAGACACACAGAGAGAGAGGCAGAGACCCAGGCAGAGGGAGAAGCAGGCTCCATGCACAGAGCCCGATGCGGGACTCGATCCAGGACTCCAGGATCATGCCCTGGGCCAAAAGCATATGCTCAGCCGCTGAGCCACCCAGGCGTCCCAAGCATGGACTTTAGTCAGCAGATGATCATTTTAAGTTTCTGAGGAAGAGAAGATGATATATTTTAGAAAGGTAACTGTTGAGGGTATTAAAGATGGGTTTCAGGGGAGTGAGACTGCAGACAGGAAAATAATAGACTTTTTATGCTGAGGGTGGTGAGAATGAAAAGACACACATTTAAGAGTAAAAAAGGTAGTATCCTCAGTATTCTGGTAATTAATCATTGATTAGGTTTATGGGATTCAAAATGTTCAGACTTCAAATATGGGAGACTATCTGTTAAATGTGCTGTTATCTTTTTTGGAGGTGGGGCATCAAACACTATCTTGGTGATAGTAGGAGGAGTTTGGGTTCCAAAATGTTGAGTTTAGGGATGCCTGGGTGGCTCAGGGGTTGAGCATCATCTGCCTTCGGCCAGGGTGTGATCACGGGGTCTTGGGATTGAGTACCACATCGGGCTCCCTGCATAGAGCCTGCTTCTCCCTCTACCTGTGTCTCTGCCTCTCTCTGTGTGTCTCTCAGGAATAAATGAATAAATCTTTTTGTTTTTAAAGATACTTTATTTTAAAAAAAAGTTAAGTTTAAAGTAACTTGTATTTTAGGATAGAAACCCCTAAAAGGCGGGGATCCCTGGGTGGCTCAGCAGTTTAGTGCCTGCCTTTAGCCCAGGGTGTGATCCTGGAGTCCCAGGATTGAGTCCCACGTTGGGCTCCTTGCATGGAGCCTGCTTCTCCCTCTGCCTGTGTCTCTGCCTCTCTCTCTCTGTCTCTCATGAATAAATAAATAAAATCTTTAAAAAAAAAAAAAACCTAAAAGGCAGTGAGAAATACACCTGAAGCTATATTTCTAGCAGTACTTTTAATGATTTTTGATAAACTTTTAATGTGCTATGTTTTTAAGTAATTTTTGTAATGTGTAGGTCCTACTATTTTGAGGAAGTATAATTCTGGTAATAAGTTTTTTTAAAAACAGAATTACAAGGACAGAGATTTGTGAATTAGGTTGAACACACCTTAACTGTATGCTAGTGATTTATTTTCATTGGGGAAAAAAAGTGTATTTCTTGTAATTAAATTCTACTTTGTGGAATAGGAGTAGAGCATGAAAGCATGGAAGAGAGTCACCATAAATTTACAATGTTTTAGCTGTCCAGAATGATGGGTATTTATAATTCCCAAGAAAAGTTGTATTCTAAGGCAAAGTATTGATAAAAGATTATATATACACATAAGTCTGAAGTAACTAACACAATTAAAGCACTAGTGGGATAAGAATTTATACATCTTGGAGCCCCATCTGTTCCCCACATCACCCTGTTGCTTCTTTAAGTACATTAATACTTTCAGCAAGCTGCTTTTTTGGTTCACCTGTCATGTAAATTATTTAATTGGTGAAGAAAATTTCTTAACACTTTTTTTTTCCTTGTCCTGCTTTTTTGTTGGGACTAAATTCAAAATAAGTTGAGTATGAGCCATAGAGTTAAGCATGGTATTTTATTTTGGTGTTATGGCTGTATATATGCCAACTCCTTTTTGATTGAATATTTATGAGCTTTGGTGATTTGCATACTTATAGTAATATACTTCAATTAGTTACTTGAAAGACTTTTTGGGTACAATTAATGGATAATAGAAAACTACTAAATATATATATGTAGACGATTTAACATTAGCTCAAATAGGTGCTTATTCTAAAGCTTACTCAAGGGGCAGCTTTGGTGGCTCAGTGGTTTAGCGCCGCCTTCAGCCCAGGGCCTGATCCTGGAGACTCGGGATCGAGTCTCACGTCAGGGTCCCTGCATGGAGCCTACTTCTCCCTCTGCCTGTGTCTCTGCCTCTCTCTCTCTCTCTCTCTCTCTCATGAATAAATAAATAAAATCTAAAAAAAATAAACAAAAAATAAAGCTTACTCAACCAAATATGACACTGCAGCAAAACAATAATAATTTTTTGTGGGCTTGAATTGTATTCTTCCTTTTGGGTGCATTAAACATTCCAGTACTTTCCATCTACAAACACTGGTGCAAGTTTTTAATGATTCTATAAACCTCACCAAGACTGAATTATTTTTAATGGCACAGTGAAAGTCATAAATAATTTTTGTTGTAGTAGTCAACTAGCATGTGGAATTGCTTCAGAGATGTTTACTTAGATATTTTCAGAATTTGATCTAGTAACTTAAAAAATTTTCTACCACAAATTTTTTAATTTTTGTTATTGTGAAAAAAAATTTTTTTATTGTGGCTATTGATTAAAGACTGAAAATATTGTTTAAGCTTACTATATTATTAGATATTATTACACTTAGCCTACCAAAATACATTATTACTATTGAGATCTGATATTTCTCACTTTTAGTTGTCTGAGAGTTATCTTGCTGAACAAAATGGGCATAGCTTTTGGGATATCTTTCCAGACCTTTTCTTTTTCTTTTTTCAGTGGAGGGACTTTATTACTGTAATCATGGTCCTTTTGAAAACTAGTTTTTGTGTTTTGGAAAACCAGGAAGTTCCTTAAATCATGAAGATATCAGCGGAATTTTCATCTGACATTGTGTCTTTATCAATTTGGCAGTGCATTTTATTAATTTGTCATGATTTTTTTCCTTTAAATTGAATTTAATTTGAGAACAGTAATGTTACTATTAAGTTCAGCCATCCAACTTTTCTTATCTAACGAGTCTGAATTGTTTTGTTGGCATATCATCTCTACGACTAAGTAACAAACTCCTAGACTTTTGTGCTTGCTGTCAGTGGAGCCTAGTACAATTCTTGATAATAGTAGACCTTAAATAAATATGGTATATAATCCGTTTTATTTTGCCTTTATGTGAGTTAGTTTTGCTTACTCTTGTAATAGGATGAATTGTTGATAATGTAAAGATTAAATTTTAAAATATGGATTTCATATTTGTAATTTCACGTTTATCTTTTTGGTTTCTTGGGCTCTGATTTGGCAGTTTATTATCAAACTAAATGTTGAAAGATTCATAACTTTTCATCTAATACTTAGTTGATTTAACAGATGAATGCATTTGTGATTACAAAGTGTTTTTAAATTAAAAACAATTTTTTTAACTGTAGTGACAGACTGGATATTGGAAAGAGATCCACATGAAGAAATATTAAAGGCATTTAAACTGTTTGATGATGATGATTCAGGTAAAATAAGCTTGAGGAATTTGCGACGTGTTGCCAGAGAATTGGGTGAAAACATGAGTGATGAAGAACTTCGGGCTATGATAGAAGAATTTGATAAAGATGGTGATGGAGAAAGTAAGTTTTGGGTAAAACATATATTCCAGGTATTATTCCTGATATATGCATATAGTAAATTTTTCTAAAATCAAATGATTTTCAAGACCCATTGCAGACTGTCTGTGTTTGGTGTAAATGTCTTCTTGTAATGGGCTTTTTGCATAAACATTTCACATAATTTAATTCAGAATGATTTAAAACCAACTGTACTGTTTGTAATATGTGGTTCCAGTAATATGAGTACCAAGAAGGTACTTTTCTTCGAGGATGAAGCATCACCAAAATTTCAGATACTCAATAAACTATCAGTTTTTAATGCCTTCTTTGTTAACCTACATACACTTCTAATCTGTAAGTTCTATTGGTTCTACCCTTTAAATGTTTTGAATCTTTTTTTGTATCTTTATTTACTGCTGCCGCCCTAGTTCAGGCCCTAATTTCTTTGTAGGAATTTTATCATAGCCTCATTCATTATTTCTTTGAATGCCTGCTGGATACCGTGCCTTGTGTGCTAACTGATGCTACACAATGAAGAAGGCAGATGTGGTTCCTCTAACTTCCTAATTGCCCTCTAAGCCTGTGGGACTCTACCCTCTAATTTAATCTATTGATAACTTTTCCTAAAGAACAGGTTTGATGATGTCATTACCTTCTTCAAATGCTGAATGATTCTTCAGTGCCTACAGAGTAAATTTCAAAGCTTTCTAAGATATGTTCTGCCCTAACTATCTGGTTTTATTTTCCACTGTGGTCTTCCACTTTTCTCCTTTAACCTTCACCTCCCACACATACAGACTTTGACCAAATACAGTCTATCCTGAAAACACTTGTATATACTGTGCATTTTTTCGTCATGCCATTCCTTAATCCTCGGATGTTCTAATTGCCAATTTCTGTCTGCTAATTAATGTTTGTCTTTCTCTCTGGATCATTTCAAACCCCATCTTTTTCTCAAAAGCCTTTTCTAGTGGTCTCTGTGAATCATTTAGAAGAACAAAGTATTTTGACACTTTTATGCAATGCCTTCTGTTAGTTACATGTATGTGTATCTCTCTAGTATATTGTAAGTCCCATAAGAGCTCTATGGAATCATAGTGTGAAAGCCCTAAGGCTTTGGAATCATAGAGATCTGAATTCGAATTGAATCTCTACCACTTATGTAGTTGCTATGTAAGGTTGTGCAAGTTTTCAATGTTTCCTAAGTCTTGGCTTCCCATTTATTAAAATGAGAATGGTGATACCTTCCAGGGTGGTTCTAAGTATTAAAGGAAGATATTTGAAGGTGCTTAAATGGAAGCTTGTTTTCCATTTTTTGTATCTTAACTTATGTTTATATTCCCCTGCATTTTCTTGAACATAGTAAGTGTTCTGATGTTTATTGATTTAAAGCCCTGAGCAGGAATATGTATTACAGTAGTTATATATTGATACAGTATCAACTATATATATATACATAATACATATATTACCTTGGAAATACTGGCATGCTTTAATAAGGAGGTGAGACAGTAGCGACTAGGTATTAGTTCAGGTTTGTAGATTGTCCTTTAGAATTGTGCATTATTATACTTTCTCATAGTTACATAAATATTATTTGAGCATTATAATACTTTGTAATACTAGTTCTTTAAATGGTATTGATAGATTTATTTATATTTTAAAACAAAGATGATTAAAACTTGAGGACATTTAAATGATTTCTTAAGATGTCACTCTAATATTTGGATTTAGTATCCACTCCCTTAATATTTTAAAAATTTTTGTGTCTTCCACAGTTGTTGGCTGTTGCCCTAAACTAGCTTTAAAGCAACTCCATTCTGTAAGGGTACTATCTTCAGTGGCATAGAGAATTTTGGTATGTCTAGTTCATAAATCTTTAGTAATGGCTTTTACCTGTGTCAAAAGATAGTTATTTTCTTTTCCTGTACTAGGCACATGCAAATTAGATTTTGGTTATTAGCCTCATTTGACATTAGAAGAAAATAACAATTAGGAAGCTGCCTCTTAAATTCAAATTTGATGTGAAACTGCCTAGAAAATGTGCCCATTTCTCGCATCCCTTGTTAGTCTGCTTTGTTTGCTGCTTTTGAATCTCTGAGTTCACACCTGTGCTCCATTGCTTGAAGATTTTAGTGCATCTTTAAAACATTTCTTTGGTTTTCAATGCTTGCTTTACATTAAGTGACTGTACAACTGTTGTTTGGGCATCCTACTGTACTTATTCAAATGATCAATAGGCAGATAACATTTTTTCTCATTTTTGCAAGTGATTGATTACAAATAAAATACAGTAATGCATAGTCTTTTATTGTTAAGATTTGTCTTTTTTGTGTGTGGAGAGGGTGTTCTTATTATATTAAGTTCAACTAATCTAATACTTTCCAATCTGAGATGTGAGTTTCTGGGGGTGGGGTCCTCCTGAAGTATTGCATGTAGTCTAGGTGTATGCATCAAATATTGTCTGTAGACCATATGAATAATAGTATTGCCAGTGTATACAATACATATACTGCTATTTTTTATTTATATGTGTAAATGCTCTTGCAATTGATAAAAATACTTATTCAGAATTTGTAGTAGCTATTTGACATTATCTACTTCGTAAACAAGGCATACTAAGTATAACTCTTATGGCAAGTCCAGGAAATTATTCTTGAAAGGCATTTTCATATTTAGAAACAATGAGAGCTATAATCTATTTCGTCTGGCTTTGGACTACTGCTTTATATGGATCTCTGCAGCTATATGAAAAACTGCCCATTTTTTGAGAAAGCACAAGTCACATTTTATAATAACTTGTTAATTTGGATACTTTTGGCTGCAGTTTGGTTTAGATATAACCTGTTTTCTTTGTACATGTTAAACTAGTAAAGATCATAGTATTTACTGTCTTTTTTGTAGACTTTAGTAATTCTTCTGTCTTCATGAATTTTTCACACTTTAGTATTTAGAAGCAATGAAATTTTTTAAAGATTGTGTATATAGAGTAATAAATATGGTGAATGAGGAGTTAAAGGAGAGGAAGATACAATGTAAAATATAAATAGAGCTGTGGCAATGATACAGAAAGAATGAATCCCTTCCCCATTATCACTCTCAAGATATATAAAAGTAAATCTTTTTTTTTTTTTAAGATTTTATTTATTTATTCACAAGAGACACACACACAGAGAGGCAGAGACACAGGCAGAGGGAGAAGCAGGCTCCATGCAGGGAGCCCGACCTGGGACTTCATCCGGGGTCTCCAGGATCACGCCCTGGGCTGAGGGTGGCGCCAAACCGCTGAGCCACCTGGGCTGCCCAAATCTTTTGAAAAAATAAAAGCAGCATTTAAAAACCCAGAGTGGGGACGTCTAGGTGGCTCAGTCCGTTAAGCATCTGCCTTCAGCTCAGGTCATGATCCCGGGGTCCTGGAATCCAGCCCCACGTTGGGCTTCCTGCTCAGCAGAGTCAGTTTCTCCTTCACCCTCTGCCCCTCCCCCCACTCGTGCTCTCTGTCTCTCAAAGAAATAAGATCTTTATTAAAATATTTATTTAAAAGACAGATATACACTATGGAATGATTGATTTATGAAAATTTTGTTTTAAAAGACGGTGTAGAGGAAAATGAAGTGTTTGATTCAGTAAGTATTTTATCAGGTGCCTATTTAAAGGGAGGCATTGTGCTACATTAAATATAGGAACTTGATATAAATATTGATAGAGAAGGTTATGAAACTAAATGTACAAAGGCATTACAGGTTTTCTTAATTGTCTGAAAGGCTCACTGGTACCTGAGGAGCTCATTTACTTTCCTTAGCAACATTCTTCCTTTCAGCTTTCTACTTTTTTGGTTTTAAGTAATCTGTTTTTAGGCTGTGGAAATTATAGAATAGATTAAAATATGTTTAACTGCTACAATACTTTAAAGTGTTCATACATAAATATAAGAAAAGTTAACTTTTGTGGTTTCAGGTAGATACATGAAACTTAATTTTGAAATTTGAGTATTGAAATTTTACAGATTGAGAGAAAAATGTTCTAGGTCTTTAAGGAACAAATCATGTATTCCATATTTTGAATAATTTAATCATGGCTCTGTTATGCTATTAAAATAATTTATAGTCAAATCATTCGAGGTTACTTTATGTTGTTTTCCTTAAAAACATACTTTATTTCTTGTTTTGGTCTAGATACCTCAGTCTAGATTTACTAAGTCACAGGTTCTTAAATGAAAGTGTGTAATGATGAGATTGTTTAAACTTTTATATATTTTGTACTTTTTAATTTATTTTCTTATTAATTTGTTTTTATTGAAGTTCGATTTGCCAACATATAGTATGTCACCCAATGCTCATCTCATCAAGTGCCCTCCTCAGTGCCCATCACCCAGTTACCCCAACCCCCTGCTCATCCCCCCTTCCACAATCCTTTGTTCATTTCCCTGAGTTAGTCTCCCATGGTTTGTCTCCCTCTCTAATTTTTCCCCCTCAGTTCCTCTCCTTTCCCTTATTATTTTTTTCTTTTTTAAAGTAGGAGAGAAAGGGGCCATAGCTTTCATAACATACTGAGACATGTGTTTAAGTGCCAAAGTTAAAGATCACTACTACAATTTGTAAGATCATTGAAAGTTTACAGGTTATATATTCTGTTCTACTCTGTCATAGTGTCTTATAGATGTTTAATATTGGAATCTTTGGATTCTGATTCATTTTCAGCTTCTGGACATCTCATTCTTAACTCCTTCAAGTTTATTTTCACACTATTTTCTTTTTTTTAACTATTGCTGATGGTGTTCTCCTACCCTAGCTTTCTTTCCACCTCCTGTTAAACCAAATCCTGTTTTTATTTTAGAGCCCAAGTCAAGATTTATTCTTACATAAATTTTTCTCAGAAGTAATGATTTTTCCCATTATGATGTTTTTCAACACAGATATGTGGTTTTTAATAATAGATCATGTTTTGTGTTATACAGCAATAGTTCTCTGTTTCAGTTATGAAACATGACTTACATAATTTATTGAAACTGATTTTCTTTGTGGTTTCTGGAACCGGTATACTTTTTTCATTCTTGATGTACATATTTATCTCAATGTTTTTTTATTGGTTAATTTTTTTCTAGCTTTTCCTTATGAATCTTCTCAAACACAGAGGAAAAAAATGTTAATTTAATACAATGAACACCTTTCTACCTTCTACTTAGATTCAATAATTAGCATTTTACTATATTTGCTTTGTCTGTAGTAGATTTCTTTTCTGGATCATTTGAAAAATATATCATGAACTTGACCTTCCCAACATTTTAGCATGCATCTGCTAAGAATAAGGATATTATCTTTCATAATTATCATGCCATTGTTGTGCTAAGAAAACTAAAAATAATTTTATAATATCACCTAATATCTTCATTTAAATTGCAAGATACAATAGAACAGGAACCCTGGTGTCTGTTTATTACCAGGTAGAAACAACATAAAAGATCATCTTGTAGTTCAGTATTTTTAGATGAAGAAATTAAGACACAGAACTGTTCTGTCTCAGAGCTCTGACTGGAACCCAGGTTTCTTTTTTCCTCATTACATTGTTCTTGTTATCATTATCAAAATGATCATTCATAAATTGTGCATTGTTAGGGTATGTGTTAAGTTTTGGAGCCCATGAAGTCACCTGTTTTACCAAAAAGAAACATTCTTTTTTGAACATCTCTATTAATTTGTGTGTATATGTATATATACATTTAAAAAATTATATTTAGGGATCCCTGGGTGGCTCAGCGGGTTAGCGCCTGCCTTCTGCCCGGAGCATGATCCTGGAATTCCAGGATCAAGTCCCATGTAGGGCTCCTTGCATGGGGCCTGCTTCTCCCTCTGCCTGTGTCTCTGCCTCTCTCTTTGTGTCTCTCATGAATAAATAAATACAATCTTTAAAAAAAATTATATTTAATAAGATTGTTACCTATTTCTAGGTTGCTTTCTTAAATCTTGTACTATATAAACTGTAAGTTCCAACTGAATTTTATTGATGGTTTTGGTAAACTAACAGTTTGCCTTTTATGAGTAATTATTTCTGTATTTATATCCATGTAGTATAGTTGCTATATTACCTTGCTAATTAAGATTAAATTTGTATCTAGATACTTTGAAGTCTGGTGAGCTGGTTTCAATTTTTTTTATTTATGTTTTTGGTTTTTTAGTAGGCTTTTAAATGTATAAAAGTTCAAAAAGCAATTTGACTTTTTAAATCTAATATATTTTCCTTTAGAATTCAAATATACAAAAAAAAAAAAAGAATTCAAATATATATGCATGATAGATTTAAGCTTATTTATGAAGGATTTACTAAATGAACTAGTAGAATAAAGATTATAAAGAAGATTTAACCATTTAAGAAATTAAAAATGTCAAGCTTTAAAAATATTTTTGTAAGTGTATATACATATTATGATTATGAGGGACTTCTTTATAACTTAAATCATGTCTTTTCAGTAATATTATAGAATATTAATTTATATTTGTCACATGTTACATATTTGTACTCATGAGGCTGTACTTAGTAAACATGATCAACTTCCTATCAAAGAAGTAAAAGCAAAACAGTATGTCTTGGTTTATTAACAATTTTGCATAATGTAGAATTTGAAGGTACTTAATATAAAATACTAGTATTGTTCTGTGAAAAAAATTTATATTTCTGACTTACATTTTCTTTCTTACCACAGTAAATCAAGAGGAGTTCATTGCTATTATGACTGGTGACATTTAAAGAATTACAAGGATAAACACTAAGAATGTTGCAGTTCTCATCTCATATTCTATTTTTGTGCTTGGAGCCATGTTAAGAAAAAAAACCCAACTTAGTTCTTTTTTTTCCAAAAGGACCAAAAATAAGTGTCTTATGTATTCATATTTTACTACTGTTAAGTTTCTTTGTATGAACAGTATTGTTAGCACTCTAATAGGTTAACTTTGTATTTATAGTACAGCTTTTATATATATATAAAGTTTAAAAAATTGAATCATGTGGTATACATTCTCTGAAAGTTTTTTATTCGGCATCAGCAGTCACTTTTGTTTTGATGTACACGTTACAGACTTTCATTAATAAAATGTTTATTTTAGTAGTATTTTAAAGTATGGTAAATTTTCTGTCTTATAATTACAAATACCTATAACCAGTGGTATCTTTCTTATATCTTTTCTCTTTATACTACTAGTTTCAGAAACAAAAACTGAAATACAAATAACAATAGAATAGCACATCTTTCCATTGTAACTTTAGCATTTCATGTTTCAGTACAAGATGACGACTCAATTGAGGCATAATTCCTTTTTTAAGAGTCATGTCTTTCAGTTTGGAAGGAGAAAATGTGCATATAGACCCATTTATCCTCATGTATTATGTTCTATAGCATTTCTGGTGTCTTAACATAAGTTATGACAGTTAAATCTGGATATTTCCCTCTTAAACTAATTGAGTACAGTTTGAATCATCTGGTTTCTTGACAAAGTGAAAGATTGAAATTTTGGAATTTTGATCTGTTACAATAATTATCACTCAATTAAACGTCACAATGATGAAAGTAGAAAACTAAGCCACAGAAATCATTTAAGATAGTTTTACCTGTATAAAAGAACATTCTATGATTCACCAGGAAACAGTAGAGACAGAATTTCCAGGTATTAGTGGGCTCCTCTGCCTTACAGAAATGTATGTTAGTGGGGGAAACAAATGATTATGGGAGATAGATTTGGTACCTCTGCTGATCCTTCACTAATAATCTGGTTCCTGATGGTATGGGCTCTCTGGAAGAAAGTTGTCTATTTCAGTGATCTTTCTTTAGATTTCTTGTTTTAAATTTAAAGTACAGTAATAATTTGAGGCACTTGAAATGTGTGCTTCTGAGAGTATTACATAAAGAATTACCCACTAGAAATTTTACAAACAAATCAGTAGGGAACAACATAACAATGATGCCATTTCAAATAGTTAAGTAGAAAGTAAGCTAATTGCTCATCATACTAAAATTTAATTTTGAATATGAAATAAGTGTCACAGTAGTAACAATATCCAGGGCAGCAAATATTCTTTGAAATTAAAAAATTTTTATCACCCTTACTGATGAATTGCCTTCTATGTATTGATCACAAAGTATGTTGATTTCCAGGAAATTAAAGAATAAAAAAAATAAAGACTAAAACAGATACAAAAAATCTAGGTTGGGATGCCTGAGTGGTTCAGTGGTTGAGCGTTTGCCTTTGCTTCAGGTCGTGATCCCGGCCGGGGTCCTAGGATCAAGTCCCACATCAGGCTCCTTGCATGGAGCCTGCTTCTCCTGTCTCTGACTCTCTCTGTGTCTCTCATGAATAAATAAATAAAATTTTAATCAATCAATCTAGGCTTTCTTGTCTTCTGCCACTTTATTGGAATAAAAATCCAAGCTACTTTTTCTCACTTACAGAGATAACTTCTTTATTCCTAATGTCTAAGTACTTACTCTTAGGGATACCAGTAATTTTGTTTCTTCTCTTTTTACTGAGGGCTGAGGGAAAAGTGCTCACGTCATTTCTTAATATTTGTGGAAGTTTCCTCCTGCAGAAGGGTATGAATAATTTTTTTCAGTGTTAATAATCAGTATCTGTAGAGTTGAAGGGCCAGTAAAATAGCTGGTAGAGATAGCAATAATAGTGAATTTGCTTTAATAGAAGAAAGGTGGTGGTGGGTATTAGTCTTATTTATCGTTATAGTTCTATTTCATGCAGTGCATTTCATGATGTAAGAAAATAGTTGGTTTTTGCTAAACTTGTCTAGTTTATTGCTCTTCTGGTGTCTTGGTAAGCTTTGATAGTTTAGGATTTGTCAGCTTAGATCTTTTCCTTCACCTTTGTTACGACAACAGAGCCTACTCTCTAAAGAACCTATGTGCCTTTTATGGAAGACTTTCAGATTTAGTTAATGTGCCCACATCAATGTGCCCACATATCTGATTCTAGTCCCTGGAAGTAAATTTTCTTGGGGATTTACTAGTGATGTATTCTTAAAAAGAAAAAGTTATTTACAGTGTTCTGAACACCATTGTGAAGAAGGCAAAAATTTTAAAATCACTTTAAATAAATTTAAATTATGTAATATATAAAGACATTATATAAAAGGCAAAAAAAATTTATTGCTACCCCTTTCTGAATAATATCAATGTCAGATTTCAGATGAGAGGAGTACAAGTAGGGACGCCTGGGTTGCTCAGTGGTTGAGCAGCTGTCTTACGGCTTAGGCTGTGATCCTGGAGTCCTGGGATCAAGTCCCACATCGGGCTCCTTGCATGGAGCCTCTTCTCCTGTCTCTGCCTTTCTGTATCTCTCATGAATAAATACATCTTGAAAAAAAAGAAAAAGGATACAACTAGATGTTTTAATAGGCTAGATGAGCAATAGGTTGATCTGATACTGGAGAAGAAAAAATTCAGAAGGGGAACACTTAGCTAAAGCAAGTACCATGCCTAGAGCCAAGGGAATGAAAGATAGAGGTTACCAGAAATTAGAAGCATGGAGAAAAGGTCCTTTAATGCAGGGACTTAGGGACATTTGAGGAGAGAGTACTGCTAGTACTGGTGGGGAATGATAAACTGGAGATGAACCAAGTGCTGCTACTGGAATGAATTTTTGCCCTGGGAAAGTTTGACAGGAAAAATAAGCAGGAAATAGCAAAATTTCTCTTCTGCCTTTGTTTCACTCTTCTAGTCCTCCCATTTGTTGGGATGCTAACAAAAAGTCAGCAAAGGAGAAATGTAGTTTGCACAGTTCTAATCCCCATATTATGCAGTTGAGCATAGACTAGTGGTTTGGAGCTATGGAAAAAAAGATAGCTTAGTTAACCAGCACAATTTGCCATATGTTACATCTTTGGAACCAGGTTATTGTTTCTACCTGTTTTTCCTTTGCACTTAGATGAAAGTATAGAAAGATTTGTTTTTTTTTGCATGAATACTGTATGCTGTGCAGCTAAGTTTTATAAAGGAAATGTCTTTAAAAAATTAGGAACATTAAGTGCTGCTGTGTACCAGGTGTACACATAGGTATATACATATAATCTAATAACCTTCTGGGATGGATACTGTGGGATTAACGTTTTTCTACATGCAAGAAAAATCAAAAGCTCAGAGAGTTTAAGTTACTTGTTCCAGGTAACATGAATTGGAATTGGAATTTAATCGTAAGCTTTCTGACTTATGAGCCTACTCATAACCACTTGATTATACTGTCTCCTTACAGTGACTTTTATATACTATCTCAAGGTGTAAAGGATAAGACCTTTAAAAGATAATATCTAGAATTCAGAAGCTCAGCAGCAAAAACATTGATTACAGAAGCTCAGCAGCAAAAGCACTGATTAAACACTTATGCTTAATCTAGCTTGGTGTTCATTGTATTATGTTATTCCATGTGAGTTAGTGTTTGTTGCCATACCTCTGGAAGCTAATAATCTTAGTCTATAGTTAGGGGGGCAACATATTGAAAAACTAGATGTTTGGGGAAAAATATATTAAATGGAAATAGAATATCAAGCACTTAATTATTGAGAAAGCACATGTTGAGTAGTGAAGACTCAAAAGACTCATTTTGAAAGTAAAATTTAGGAAAACTTTTTTTTCAATTTACCCTTGTGAAGATTTTTTTTGGGGGGGGGAATTGCTTGAATGAAGAAAAAAACTCTTAAATTCTTAGGAAATGGAAGGAAGCTTGGGTTTAGGAGTATGGTTGGTAAAAGGATGTATGGGAGGCATCAAGCTGGAAAGGAGGGTTTATGGATCTGAAGCTGATATAAGGTAAAGCTCTTCTAGGTCTTAATGGAAGGCATTGGTCAAAGGAGGAGTCAGTAAAGGTTATTTTAGTAGTAGAAGGAAAACCATGTTCAGGATTTGGGTTGCAAGCAGGAATTTTTGGAAATATGGCAGTCATCTGGATGACAGTTTAGGTCTTGAGGATCTTGGTTAATTAAGCAGCTTAGGTTCCCCCATATTCAGTTGAAATAGGTAATTTGTTTATGTTTGCTGATTCTGTATTCAGTCACCTGTCGCCCTGTAGTTAAAGCATTCATTGAAAGCTTTATCCAAGATTGAAATATAGAACTGGTTAAATTTATATATATGAAATTAAATATAAAACTAGGGAAACCAGGGCAGCCCCGGTGGCTCAGCGGTTTAGCGCCGCCTTCAGCCCGGGGCGTGATCCTGGAGTCCCAGGATCGAGTCCCACGTCGGGCTCCCTGCATGGAGCCTGCTTCTCCCTCTGCCTGCGTCTCTGCCTCTCTCTCTGTCTCTAATAAATAAATAAAATCTTTAAAAAAGAAAACTAGGAAAACCAAATCTCGGATTTTATTTATTCATGAGAGACACACAGAGGCAGGGACCCAGGCTGAGGGAGAAGCAGGCTCCATGCAAGGAGCCCAACGTGAGACTCGATCCCGGGTCTGCAGGATCATGCCCCGGGCTGAATGTGGCGCTAAACCACTGAGGCACCCAGGCTGCCTGATAATATATTTTTTGTTAGAGTTACCTCTGAGAGGTGTACTCTAAATATTAAGTGAGCTATTAATAATATTATCTAATTACCGACAAAAATCCAAATTACCCTTTTCTTCAGAACTCTGGAAAACCTGTATGTCTTGTGCTAATCTGAGAATATGTAAGATTTTTTTTGTTATATGATAATTTTAGGAAGATTACTGACATTTTATAGAATCAAAGATCAGCAGGGTTACTTCCATTTTATACTTAATTAAAAATATTTTAAAGTGGGTTTTTATTCTATAATGAAAGAAATAAGGATACTTAATGGAATCCCTGGAGTCCGACATTTCTACTTTTAATATGCTTGTAACATTTGTCCAACACACCACTGTGTTCTCTGAAAAGAGCGATCATTTTCACTGTATGGCATTAGGATAGACTCTATATCCCCGAGGTCTTCCAAAAGGTCCATGTAAACCTGACAGCTAGGTAACGTGTACTGTTGTAGAACATAAATTCTGCTGACTTACTGATGCAGGCCTACTCCTGATCGATGGCTCTTTAGAGTAAAAATCACTCAACATACATCAGCTAAATGCTAAGTGATAAAAATATTTCCAAATCATATTCCCTATCATTGAGGACCTCCTTAAATTTAACAGCAGGTTAAAGATTTGGGGTTGGCCTACTGAGGAGCAATCTTTCATTAGAAAATACGCATTTGCTTGTCTTGAAAGTTCATGCATTTAAAGTCCCTGCCAAGCAGGTAGACTTAACCATACTTTAAGCAAGATCTACATTTTCCTTTTTTCACTTTCCATTAAAATAAAATGTTCAATTAAACCTGAAATAGCTGGCCCTAAACTAGACTTTCCAGGGGACCTTTTCTATACCAGTCTTGCCGGGAGATAATTGTTGTTAATCTAAGTCCTAAGGGATAGTGGGACATTATTCAACACTGGCAATAAAAACAACTCACTTAAAGCGGGGGGGGGGGGGGGGGGGGGGGGGGGGGGAAGCAAAATTTGAGTTCTAAAATTTTTCTTTATGAAGGAAAACTTCAAATCTAACAGGTTGGTTTCACTGCTATTGCAAAGATTAAAATATGAAACCGGGAAATTAGAAATTAGAAAATTTAGTATCCAGTTGGTTTTGGAAAAATAGATTATGAAAATGTTTTTTGAATTGCAAAATTAAAAAAAAATTGTTATAATTATACTTATCCTGTAGTTGGGATTATTGGACTATGGGCCAAGGTGGTATAGTTCTGCGATCTTAACCTGGAAATTCTGGAATTTGCAAGGCCTCTTGGGAACTCTCGAGTGTACCCAGACCCAAGTAGCTAGGATATGCTTGGGAGTAAATTCTAAACTCACATTAGTTTCTGGAGTATTCATAACCAGATAAGTAAGCCAAGTGTTAAGTCTTTTTTTTTTTTTTTTAATAAATTTTTTTTAAAATTTTTATTTATTTATGATAGTCACAGAGAGAGAGAGAGGCGCAGAGACACAGGCAGAGGGAGAAGCAGGCTCCATGCACCGGGAGCCCGATGTGGGATTCGATCCCGGGTCTCCAGGATCGCGCCCTGGGCCAAAGGCAGGCGCCAAACCGCTGCGCCACCCAGGGATCTCGTGTTAAGTCTTTTTGAAGGAAATATATGCCTGAGGTATCTCAAAGTAGAGAATTCTATAAACCTATAAATCATATACCGTTAACATTTCATCGAAATAATACTGTTAACTAATTCCATTTGGTCAAAATAAGCTTAAAAATCATAATTTCTACTAAGCTATTATGGTCACGGACATTTTAAAATTTATCTTAAACTAATCTTGATTTTTATCAGCTATTAGGGTCTTCACTTCTAAAAATTAATTCATGTTAAAAAAAAAAAAGAGGCAGATCTTTACTGAAAGTTCTTTGTTTCTATTTTATAAAATTTTTTTCGTCTTTTTCCATAGAAGGATCTATAGCAAATTTCCTTAGATAAATACAATAAGATTATTAAGTTGGAAACAATAGATCACAAACCACATAGAAGGAAGAAGAGATAAATTGAAGTCAACTTCAGTTATTTGGAGGTACATTTGAACCCTGAGATTAACTGTGGCTAATTCACACCAGAGACTTTGGACAAGACATGTTTCCATCACAGATTGCTGCCTTTTTACCATGTTTGTTCTCCCCTTCTTCCCTTGTCTCCCTGGGATTAGAGAAGTGCTAAATTAACTGAGAAGTATCTCTCATTAAAGTGGGGACAGAACCTATAGCAACCCCTCCTCATTCTTCAGCACTCCCCTCCCCTCCCCCAGGTCCCAGCACGGTAGGAAAGGGAAAATGCCAATCCCTTGCTATGCCTTAGAGTTGTTAATCTAGTTAAAATTCCTACATAGTCAAGAAACTGGATCCAGGAATCCAGACCAAGGTTAAAGATGAGTGAGGACGGAAAGATAAAAGAGAGCGTGATTTAGAATACGACTTAGAGTATCCATGTAGAAGTTTCTGAAGTGCTAGTTAATTCACATACTCTTTATTTGCCTAATGACATACTCCATATTCTATTTTCTAAAGAAAACCTAGAAACATGAAATTAAAGGAAACTACGATTGTTATATTGTATGACGTATCCTGAAGTGTGGTTTAGGATTTTAGGGAATAAGCATCGAGGAATATACTATATCAGTAGCTGCTCAGTGGTTCCTAGGCCTCAAGGAAGCCAGAAATTTAGGAGTGCTGTGAGAGAACCAGGCAGGAGTTAAAATAATGAGTAGCAGAGAGAGACTGATAGCAAAGGACTACTGAATAGTTATCAGTTTGTGTGTTCAAGTGATTTATAGGCTTATAATCTGATCTTGGATGTTCTGGAGTATCCAGGATATCTAGCATGTGGGGAACAGCTAAAGAAAGACAGAATCCTCTAAATTTCTATTTTTGCCCTGGTACTGATGCTGCTTGACCTCAGTTTTCAAAAGGGCACAGAATGAAATCTGAGTTCTAGACTGTTCTAAGGTGATTGTGGGTTAGTATCTACTGATGGAATTGATTGGGAATAGTTGGTTCTAGTTTCATTTTGAGACCTGTTTCATCCCTGCATCTGATGGTGCTTTAGAGCCTAAGGACCCATTTGCCTTGAATGCATTAATAGATACAGACCGATACAAGGAATCATTAGCTAGATTCACATAATCTACAAATCTTAATTTTTTTTTAAAGATTCATTTATTCGTTTTAGAGAGAGCAAGAGAGTGCAAGTGGCAAGGAGAGAGAGAGAATCCCATGCAGAAGATTGGTAGGGGGCGGGTAGTCAATTGTACCACCCTGAGATCACAATCTGAGCCAAAACCAAGAGTCAGACCCTTAATCGACTGAGCCACCTAGGTGCCCCTCTATGAATCTAATTTTTGAAACCATTATTGTGTTGCATATTCAATTTTGTTAATCTAGTAACTGAATCTTTGTTTTGAGGGTGTTCTTTTTCGGGGGAGGGGTTTTGATTCTGGTAATTATGAATTTAATTCTGGTAATTATCTACAGATTTACATGTAGAACAGATAACAGTCAAACCAGAGGCCTTCTAACCTCCATCTTTAATCAGCCCATTCTTCTCTTAAACCTTTCCTTACGCATTTTTTTCAAGAAAGAATGTACTTAATCTGTTCAAATTAGAGTAGTGGTTTGGAGAGAAAAATAGGACAAAATATATTTTCAGCCTCCACCAGGGGGACCTATTGCTGCAACTAAAAAATTAAATCTGAGGAAGAACATGCATTTCACATGTCAGTTACATGACAATAATTTTCATTTTTTTAGAAGTATACATACATTTGAAAAAATGTTATATTTTACATAGCGGTATTTCACATCTTATAATTTTTATTTTTAATTATATATTAAGATATAAAAATCGAGATATAAGTTATGAGGGTTTTTTGTTAACCTTTTTTTAGAATGACTAAAAATGAAAATATAAATTCAGTCTTTAGCTGAGAATAATTTATTCAAAATATCTATAGGATAAACCTACATAAAAGCAGAGAAACTCTTTTCACAAAACACGTTTCTAAATTTTGCCAATTCAGTTTATTTTATTACCAACTACTTGCTTTTGTCTAGGGCTTAAAGGCTTACATTTTTTATGAAATGTTTTCATTCATATAGTATATGAATATTATAATACTCATAATCACAAAATGGATAAGTTTTATAGTCACAAAATTGGGAAATCTGTATTTTTGCTTCACTTCTAGTTGTGAGGACATTCTATTTTGTGCTTTCTGATTATATATGTTTTCTTAGCATCAGTTACTATCTTATTCTTACTTATTCTTATTCATATTCATATCTTATTCATACTAATATCTCTTAATATTTCCTAATATTTTTTGTTGTTCAAGTAATTCCACTTCTATATTCTGGCTGTTTTTACCTGACTCATATTACTACTTTCTTTTTAATTTTATTGATTAGAAGTAATTTACAGTAATAATTCTCAGTGGTGAGTAGAGTTCACAGATTCTGTGGAGGAGATAATACTATTCCCATTTTTCAGATCAGGAAATCAAGGCCAAGAGTGATTACATTACTTGAGTAATATCTTATACTCTGCCCCAATATTTTTGCCACAATAACATAGCTTATTTTAACCATCCTATATATGGACTAACCATTATTCTAAGCATCTTTCCTCAACCTAGACTAGTGAGCTCCTAATTTGAGCTAGTGTGCCTTCTAGTCAGACATGCTTTTCTATAAGAGAAATACCTTGCTCTAGATAACCCTTCAAATAATTTCCATTGTCCTTAGTAAATATCAACGCATGGTTTTTTAGATATAGTAAGAGATGTTTTTTGTAGATACTATAATAATACACTTGGTTCCAAATGTTGTAATAATGCCTTTGAATTTCTGCTTACACACACACACACACCATTTTTCTCTCCAAAGAAAAGTGTTAACTCTCCATTATGAAGAAAGGAATATGGCTTAAGCAAAATGAAATGAAAGTGTGTCCTAGACATATGAAAAGTTTTACTTACACTAAGAGAAATGCATGGTAAAGTGCACTGAGATACAATTTCATCAACTCCGTTAAATGCTGGGATTTGGGGCAAGTAGATAAACCAGACATTTCTCCACTGTTGGGATTAAAAATTGGTACAACTACCATGGAGGGCAGTTGATAACATCTATCAACACTATAAATGCTAGACAACACTTGGCTCAGCAACTTCTTCTTTGAACTTTAGCCTATGGATATACTTGTACACATGTAAAATTATATTTAAGATTATTCATAGGTTTATTATAACAAAAATTGGAAGCAAATGTCCTTTGGTTGGAGGTTGATTAAATAGAATACTATACAGCTGTTAAGAAGAACAAGCAAGCTTTATACCGATATGCAAAGAGCTTCAAGCAATGTTAAATGAAAACTGCAAGGTACCAAATAGTCTTAAGTTACATAATGCATAAAAAGGGAAGAATAAGAATATATTCATTTTTCTGTGTACATAAGCTCTTGAAGGATACACAAAGGATTAAAAAAGTGATCACCTGCTTGGAATTGGAAGCAAAAGGGGAACTGGATAGCTGAGGAACAGATAGACATATTTTCTTTAGAACCATGAGAATATTTTACCTATTTTTAAAAGTGAGAAAGAGAATATATAAGCCAGAGCTTAAGAAGACACACTTTTGCTCCCCAAGATGACAATAAAGGGATTTTTTTTTTTTTTAAATGGCATACACTTGAAAGGACAAAGAACCAAAGAGGAAGAAAGAGCAAATGTTTGGAAGCTGGAAAGCAGGTGAATGAATGGTACTGACTCAGCAGACCTAAAAAGCCAAATTCTTTGCTGATGGAAATGCTGAGAAGCTTTCACACTGCAGATTGTCCAAGAGGTTCAGGAATTAGCTTTCCCAGGTATCTCTGGAATTGAGATTGAAGGTGGGGCTATAAATAGGATTGCTTGGCAGCTTCTTTAAGAAGCAGTTAAGTCCTCAGTTGCATGACCAGGCAAATTCTCTTCCCCAATCTTCAGGTTTAGCTTCTGGAGTGGGGGGGAACAACACAACAAAAAAAAATAAACAAAACTCACCACAAAACGCTCTGGATTGAAATGTACCGGGAAGGAGGGGAAAGGGACAGTAACTTGATGAAAACGAAGTGATTAATTGAGCATTTGTATACCAAATAACAAGACCCTCTCCCTTGCCTCTCTTTTCTGACTTGGTGTGCAGATTAAAATCCAATCTCCACTGAAGATGCTTCATTATGAAATCCGACCAGTCACGAGAAAAGACATCTGGAGAACCCAATGAAATGACCAGCCAAACACCCTACAGTAAATCTCATGGTTGATGAGTGCTAGCATGAACTAGGAGCTTTTAAACAACGTTTTAGTACCTCCACTTTTAAATATGTAAAAACAAGGTTACTAAGTAACCAAGGAGAGTTTTTAATCATAAAAGATAAAGAGTATAGTAGATGCTGTGTTGCATTGCTCATTTCTGCCCTTCAAGGACTGAGGCATTCTTTCCTCCAGCTGCTGTTATGCTGAGTTGAGGGCTCACAGCTGAGTGGCTATAGAGTATTCCTTAATCCTGGGCTTCCATCTCTTCCCCAGAGCAGACCATATCCAGTCTGGTTGAGATACAGGATTTGAGTTGTGGGCACAAAGATATGTTTCCTTTGCCTCAGGAACACCTCTGAAAGGCCATCCCAGGTCCAGAGTTTCCTATGGGATCGGCTGTTGCAAATGCATCACAGTTTAGTTTCTTAGTCACTTAAAGGTACTGCTCTTGAAGGCACTCCCCAGTTAACTATCCACCTTTAAATCTCAGTCTCAGGAAACCCTGCTCACAACAGAATTCAAAACAAATAAATAGAAAAAAGTGGGGGGAAAAAGATTAATAACTGCAGGTAGATAAGATACTAAACCCATTAGATTAAAAAGAAAGCAAGACACCATAGAAGAAATCTTAAAAGAATATAAAAAAGCTTCTGGGAATTAAAGAAAATATATGATGGCAGACGTGAAAAGAATTGAGTACATAAGCTGGAAGATAAAGTTGAGAAAAATCTCAGAAAGTGGAAGAAAAAGACAAAGAGGAAAGAAAAGATGTTTTGAAGGTCATTCTAATTATCTGGCATCTGAATAAAAGTTTCAGAAGGAGAGAACAGAAGTGGGTGTCATGGGAAGGATAATGGGAAAGCAATCATCAGTAAAATAATCCAATAACGTTTCACAGAACTTAAGAACTCGTTTCAAGGTTGAGTGCTTGGCCCAATTATGTATATAGGACACCTCATAGCAAAATTTCAGAATACTGAGGAGCAAAAAGAAGATTCTATAAACTTCCAGAGAGAATAGGTAGGCCACATGAAAAGTATTATAAATCAGGATGACTTCTTACCACATTGGAAGCTTGAAGACTGGAGATCAATAGGTTTAAAATGGTGAAGAAAAATGACTTCCTGGGTAATACTTTATACCTAGCTAAACTATTAATGAAGTGTGAAGTGGAATAAAAACATTTGCAGACCTAAAAGTTCTCAAAATATTTACCTCTTCACTTGTCTTTTCTGGAAGCTCCTGGAAGATATACTTCCCTAAAAGGAGGGAGTATAAATAATAAACATAAAAATCTGATGTCCATGAAAGAACCAGCAACACAGAAGCAAAACAGAATCTCTGATGTGGATTTAAGGGCAATACCAAGATGGTAGCTGTGCTCTAGGCTTAGAGAGTGGCCAGTTCAGATGGCAGCAGGTAAGAAGAGTCTGGCAGAAATTATTCAAGAAGATGAAATTACTAGAATACCTAATATGAATAAAAAATTGAAGAGATTTGACAATTTTCAGAGAATTGGGGTTTAAATAAACAAAAGTAAAAACAAGACCATTATTAATTCCAGGGAAATGAAAATCTATGCAAAAAAAAAAGTAGTAATAATGTTCCTTATTGCTGGACTCCAAAAAAACACATCATAAAGTGCAGACATTGAATATTGATCTAACCAAAATTTATGAAATAATATTGGGAGGATTAAGGAAATGTGTGTTGTATATATGTGTATATATGCTCATATAAGCATATATGGTGGAATTAGAGAAAATAAATGTTTATCTTCTATAGATAGAACTAGTAATGTAAGAATGGAGCAAACTTTAGTATTAAGAGCATAAACTGAGCCCAGACTACCTAGGTTTGATTCATAGCTCTGCTACTTTCCAGAAGTATGATCTTGGGCAAATTACTGTGCATCAGTATTTATATGTAAGAGAGAGATCATAATAACACTATATCACATAGTTATTATGAGGATAATATAAATGTGAGCTTAGAACATCAACATACTTTATATAGTAGCTACTATATAAATATTTTCATTTTATGTTATCTGTTATGGACTGAACTGTGTGCCCCCATAAATTCATATGTTGAAGCCCTAAGCTCCAGTACTTTACATTGTGACTGTATGTGAAGATTCAGGCACATGCCTTTAAAGAGGTAATTATGTCAAAATGAGACTCTTAGGGTGGGCCCCAATCTAATCTGACTGGTGTCTTTATAAAAAGAAGAGATTGGAGATCCCTGGGTGGCTCAGCGGTTTAGCACCTGCCTTCAGTCCAGGGCGTGATCCTGGAGTCCCAGGATCAAGTCCCACATCAGGCTCCCTGCATGGAGCCTGTTTCTCCCTCTGCCTGTGTCTCCGCCTCTCTCTATGCATCTCTCATGAATAGATAAATAAAACCTTTAGAAAAAAAAAAAAAGAAGAAGAAGAGATTAAGACATACAGTGACATACACAAAGGCTGCATGGGCACAGAAAAAAAGACCATGTGTGGACACAGCATTTCCTTCTCACAGATGGCACACAGAGAAGGTGGATGTCTGCAAGCCAAGGAGAAATGCCTTAGGAGAAACCAAACATGCTGACACTTTGATTTTGGATCTTCTAGCCTTTAAAACTGTGAGAAAATAAATGAGTTACGTAAGCCACCCAGGCTATGATACTTTGTTATATCAGTCTTAGCAAACAAATAGATTATCGTTATTGAAAGATTGGATTGAACACCATAAGATTCAATTTAAAGAGCCTCTGGGAAGCAGGATATGACAGTAGGGAAGAGAGATTTTTGTCTTGTTGTTTTTTTAAGTGAAATCTTTGTAGAACTCATCAATTCCTTAAATTTGGTAAAAGTACAGACCAAAAAAATGAAGGGCAGTGTCTGAAAAAATCAGAGTTACCTCCTGCCTTTTTTCATCTGAGTGATTAACAACTCTCTGGAGTTCTCTTTCAAGCACTGTGGACATCTGGGGTTCTATCAAAGATGCCATCAAAGGGGGATTAATGGCACTTTGGGCACTCTTTATGAATGCCGGCTAAATTTAGTCCAGCCTCAGTACTGTCCAAATAGCTGATTAGGACTCATTGCTCCTGGGTAGGAACCTGATTTCACCAATAACTCTTTTGTAGTTGAGCCCCTTCAAAGTGAATTGTTGTGAAGTGATACTACATAGTTCTTACAGCACTTGGTAAGAGACGTTATATATTTGTTACGGGAATAATATTTTTATATTGTATTTCCATATAGTTTCCTTTATCTGGCCTCTGTTTTGTCTCCCTGTGGCCCTTCTGATATGGAAGATATAATCAATTAGTAATAGAAAGCCAACTAGAAATGTTTAACCATGAAGAAATATTCTCACACATAAAAAGAAACCTTGAGATGGTTGATTAGTGGGTAGGGTGTCTAGTTCAATGGCTCAATGACATTATTAAGGACCAGAGTTTCCTATCCTTATTCTGAGCTGCAATTTGTATTATGTTGACTACTCTCTCCTTAGGTACAAGATAACTGACTTCACCAGTTCCAGATCTCATGCCTCAGAAACATCCAAAGGCTGTATAGGAAAAGACATCCATATTCATATCCCTCTTTAAGAAAGGAACCCTTTCCCAGAAACCCCCAGCACAATTCTCATTACATCACAGTGACCATATTGCATAGCATGTCATTCCTAAACTAAGTAAGCCAGAGTAATGGAATTACCAGGGTTCCCTTAATCCAAATAATACTCAAGATGGAGAGAAGCTCAGGTTCCTCTGAAACACACCTCTGACCCATACTTGAAAAAAGTCAGGATTATTTTACCAAGGAAGAAGAGAGGAGAAGGTAAATGTCATGGAATAGGGAAGATATGTATACTTTAGCAATAGTTCTGTTGTGACAAGAAGAGGAAGTAGAAAATTATTTCATTGGGAAGGGGAGAGAGAGAAAGGTAGCTGGTAAATCAGAGATTAATATTCTGGTTCCCTACATTGAGGTTTAAATTTAGGGAGGGTTACTGTGGAAATTAGGGTGATAGAAACACCCAAAGTCCTAGTGAAGGGACCCTTAATTCTACTTTTTCAAGATAGCCTAGGAAATCTTAAGTTTTTGGGATGCCTGAGTGGCTCTCAGTGGTTGAGCGTCTGCCTTTGGCTCAGGGCATGATCCTAGGGTTCTGGGATCAGAACCGCATCAGGTTCCCCACAGGGAGCCTGCTTCTCCCTCTGCTTATGTCCCTGCCTCTCTTTGTGTGTCTCTCATGAATAAATAAATGAAATCTTAAAAAACAAAAAAAGAAATTGAAAGTTTTTTAGGGAATCCTGAAATTGAGATGAAGCCACAGCCAATGGGTCACTCATTGTGTAAGAGATTAGATGGGTGAAGAATGAGGCTAGGTGAAGGATCTGATATTATGTGCAAATTCCATATAATCTGAAGTTTTTGCAGAAGGTGGATTTTATGCCTAAAGACTTTGGTTAAGGCCAGAGTCTTTTGGGAAGGCATCCAAAAGGATTGACAAAACCTGCAGCACTACAGGGGAGCTCCCTTAAACTAGAGCCTGAGAATATGAAAGCTTCACCTGCCTTTACTCTTCTCAGGAAGATGAAGGGGAAAGAAGATGACTGAAGGAAGGTGAAAAACAATCCTGACAAGGACTTTGAACTTTGCATTAACTGAATATTCACAGCTCAAGATGAAGATAGACAGAATTACATTTAAGTGGCAAGTTGCTCTTGTCCAAAGGAATATGGCTCCAGAATAGGAGGTCAGTTATGAAGAAGAATTATTATTTATCCTCAGCTCAAATGATATGAATTTTGGCTTTGCTCTATTTTTTTTTTTTTTTTTTTGGATTGTCTTCCTTTTTTTCACCTTTTGGTGAAAAATTGTCGGGAAAGTGGAATATGAAATAAAAAATGTGAAGATCCTCTTGAGAAAGGGCTAATGATACGGTTACATGAACATTAATTAGGATTGCATAAAAATGATGTAAAATTAGCTGGTCACTTTAAGAAGTTAATGTGGTTAATAAAATACTGTTGTTGTAAATAAACCAAATATGATGTCCTTTAACTAGTTTTTTTTTTTAATGCACCCATTAAAATGTTTTTTTATTATGTAATGATAACCATGATTCAGTACAGAAACAAGCAACCAGGTTACATATATTTATTTTGTTTGCATTATGTTTTCTTTTTACTACATATGTTGAACCAGGTGGAAAACAACAGAAAATTTTCATTTTTAAAAATAAATATAACCTGGTCAGGAATCGAATTTACATTCTAATTGCATAATAATAAATCAGGAATGTTTATGGTCTCATCTAGCACTCAGTTTAAACTCAACACATGTACAACAATAGTAAGAGATTTTTTTGGCCAAAATGTTGTAATAGCTACTCAAAATACATGAATAAATTTTAATATTCAGATGAGAAATAACAGACATATAGAGTGTATTTGAGGCACATGTATCATTTGAACAAGCGCCAGAGTTATGTAGCTAAAGATTAAAGTGTGATTTAGAGATATATTTCATGCCGTATGCACGTGCATCGCCTCCATTAGCATTAATAGAATTTATATGCACACAGAGGAGAGAACTGAAATTTGTTGAAAGGCAAAGGAGGAATGATTTTTAACTTTGCCTGTAATTCTAGAAGCATGGGACTATATTATTAAAAGCTCTCTGAAAGGCCTTAATTTAGGAACTGAGATAGAGAAGCTCGATAACAAACTACTACATGTATACTTCGTTTGTATTAGAGAAAGTGAGCCAGGCAGGCTAAAGATTTTGTTAAAGACTGTTCTGGGATCACAGTACTGTGTGGGAAGCAATATATGCATTTTGGATATGGATTAATTTGAAGAAAATGAACAATTTTTAATCTAAGACAAAATGTAATTGGTGTTTTTGTAGCCATTAGCAAGCGCATGTGCACACACACACACACACACACACCAGTTACTTTCATTACTTATGTTCACCTATAAGCACCTGTTCCCTACCCAGGCTTTAGGAAAATATAAATATTTTCAACCTATTGAGTATATATTTTTTTCTTGCTGTAAAGTTAACAAAAATTATTGAATCCTAAAGTCCCAGGGAAATTTTGAGTGGAATTGGAGGGAAAGGTAAATTTGTATCCTTCTCCCATCTACTACTTACCTGGAAATAACTCTCATTAAACATACCCATTCCTTTACTAAGTATTAGGAAGAAATAAATTAGTTAAATAATCAGACCAAGATGGTGACAAGTGATAGACTTAACTTTCTGTGGGAATAATTGTACTTGAAAGTACAGTTTATTTTGGAAAGCCCCTTGGTAAGATATTCATTCATTCATTTGGCATATTCTTAGTGAATGTCTACTACGCGCTAGTCACTTCTCTGGCTCTGCTGACCCAGCAGCAAATAAGATAGTTCCTGACCTCATGGATTTTACAAGTTAGCAATATGCTTTAAGGACTTGAAATTTTTCTGCACTTTTTGATTGTTAATATATTTGTGGTAATCCAATCTGATAAATAGAGATTTGCACAAATATTGATGCAGATGAATTCCCATTGCATCATTATTAAATACTTAGATACTTTTGCATATGTTTTAAAATTCTCTATAATAAGAAGTTGATATTTCCAGCTAGTATAAAGGAGTACTTTTAATTGTCTTAATTTTTTTCTTTTTAAAAATTTCTGAGCATACATTGCTTTTTAAATTATAGAGTTTTTTAAGTCCCCTGTACTCTAAAGATGTCAAACTGATGAACTTCAGAGATAGGAGATGTTCAACTCCTCACTCTTTCCCTTACTTACACAAATTGTCTTCCCCTGATTTTTGAAAGATTGCTACTGCCTGTGCTAAAATCCTAGAATCCCATAGTGAATTCTGTATCATAAGAAGCTAGCTCAGAAATGCTTGAGGTGCTGGGTATGAGTAGAAATACTTGGGCCAGAATTGAACTTTAAGTGAGAGGAAACTGTATGAGTCTGAGTGTTTTCCTGCTTCTTACTAAGAAATGTGAATTGTCAGGTGCTCAAATGCAAAATATGTCGTAATGTATTCACAAGTATTCCAATCTACTTCCAGGCAATAGAAGGATTGAAAGTCTCACCCCCTGTGAAGTTAGGTGGACTATGTCACATGTTTTGGCTAATGAAATCTGAGCAGAAGTGCTACGTGTCAACCAGAGGTGGGAAGGGTAAGGGCCTGTCTGCTGTCTATGGTGTTCCCTTGCTGTGATGATCATGAAACTCTGTGTTAAGATGGAGTTTCTACAGCCTGGGTTTCTTAGTGACTTAGTGATAGGATTGAAATCTCCTGTGTTCCCCCTTTCATCTTTAGTGTGGGAAGAATTAAACAGGTTGTGTTAAGTTACTAAAACAACATTTTAGAAGTTAATTCTCATATCATAGTGCAGTCCCATTGAACTAATGAGAAAGGTAAACAAAAATTATTATATTTAGATATCTTAACACAGATTTCCATCCACAGATCACTCACTGAATATTTTGTCTTTCAAACGAATTGTTTGATTTTTAAAAAAAAAAAACCCAAACGGTTATCATACTCTAATGAATCAGGAAGAGTTGAAATCTCAGACATTGAGTCATTTATACTTTCAATATCCACCCCTTCTAGGGCAAAGAATGTCCTAGGTTTTAACTTTAGCTTTCTCTGTGGGTCATATCAGTCATAGGCAGTTCATAAGATTGTGGGAGTTGTTCTGGCATGGCTGTAAGTAATAAAAAATATATTGATCTCTAACCCCCACCCTCATTCCTGACGCACAGCTCTTGAAACCCCTGTAAATAGGGGTGCTGGGAGAATCTTTTTGTCCTAACATTTATCTTTAACCCTAGTTTCTGACACAGAGACCTTTGTAATCTCCTGAGCAATAGGAATGGCCAACACAGAACTCCTAAAGTCCTTGGAATTTCCTGGGTCATAGGAATGCCTTGTTCTAATGAGTTGACTCCAGGTAGGCTCCTGGGTGGAGGCTGGTCACCAAAAAGACCAAGTCATGATTAAAAGTTTGAGACTTTCAGCACTACCCTTCATTCTTTAGAGATAGGAGAAAGGCTGGAAATAGGTAATATTCCATCATACCTATGTGATGAAGCCTCTATAACAACCCCTATAGTAGAGGGTTCATGGAGATTCTAGATTGGTGAACACATTTCTGCTGGAAGGTGGTATGTCTTCATGGAGATCGAATCTCCTGTGCTTGAGACCTTCCCAGATCTTATCCTATGTATCTCTTTATCTGTTCATCTGTATCCTTTTATCATATCCTTTATTATATTTGTAGACCTATATGTTTCTCTGAATTCTTTGAGCTATTCTAGCAAATGATTGAATCTGAGGAGAGGGGTCATGGGAACCTCTACTTTGTAGCTAAGTTGGACGGAAGTTGTGGGCAACCTGGAAACCTACTACTTAAAATTGGCATCTAAAATTGGGGGCAGTATTGTAGGACTGACCACTTAACCTGCAGGGTCTGCACTAATTCTAGTTAGTGTCAGAATTGAATTGAATTGTAGGACACCCAGCTGGGGTCACAGAAAACTGCTTGATGTGAGGGAAAAAAAAAACAAAACAAAAAAACTCCACACATCTGGTGTCAGAAGTATTGTGAGTGTGATAGCAGTGTGAGAGTAAAGGAGAAGCACACAGAAGTGAGTTTTTCCTTACAAAGGGCCCATTACCTATAATCATATCTGCCCATAGAGGGTCAGAGAGCAGTGTGTGAGTTCTTTTGTGGCTCAGCCACAAAAGCCATCTACAAAAATAGAGCCATTGCTTTAGATGTGGGTAAAGGATCTTTGAAACCTTGACCTTGGAGAATGGAGAATGCTAGGCAAATGTATTTTTATTTGTTTACTTATTTTTATTTATGTTAAGCTAGAAGTATCTAAGTATAATTCTGTGACTCACAGTTTACCTACTACTTTGTAATCATATTGTTTTATTTCAGGTAAGTTGTGAGCAAACTGAAGGGCCTTTCTTTGTTAAATCTGCAAAGTATCCGTTATAAACAAGAGGCATGCTATTATAAAATAGATAATTATGAAGCACTTTTCTAAGATCATACACACTTTGTTTGGTGTATATGTTTTATTGTTTTTTTCTGCAGATTGATTTTTTCTTTTTCATCTAAATAGTCACCCCCAAAGTTCCCAAATTTATATAGACTCAGTTTTTACCACCAGCAGAGACAAATTAGAATGGTTTAATCCTAAATACAACTTCCTGGAAAGTGAATCTGATTGGATAAGCTTTAGTGTAGTATCCAAATCTGGCCCAATTAATCATGGCCTACGGCAATGGGTTACTGACTAATACACTGGTTCCATGACTCATCTCTGGGTGGGGAAGACATATTTGCTCTCAGAAGGAGGCTGACAACCTATAACGTGTAGGCTGCAGATAGAAGTTGAAATACAGTATAGTTGGAAATCATTGCCCTAGTGTATTATTAGTACAATTAGATTAGTAGTATACCCTCAAAGGATTTAACTATTACAATCATTTCATAAAATTATTCCTTTGAGCTGTTATAGCTATTAAAATATTTCTATATGGTTTTTATTTAAATTAATAATATAAAGAGAAAACGTGATTTGGGGCATGTCATTTTCACAACCAAATTGTACTTTATAATAAAAAAATTACTTTGTATACAATCATAATATCAATGACTATATAATAACATATGGAGATGAGAATGGGTTTTGAGTAAAGTTTATAGAAATTATATGAAATAGTGATTTAAATGATTTAACTATCACTAGAAAAGATGCTTTATAAATCAAACAATATATTTCAAATTTCAAACTCAAGTAAGTAAAGAAATTGTTAAAGATTTACGTTTGGGCAGTGTTTTCTGAAGTATTAGCTTTATAAGCTGCTCTTCCAAAAGGTCCTCTGCTGTATGTACGAGGCTTGCTCACTACATTCACCTCTTGGAAACTCACATTTCACATTAGAATTTCAAAAGCTGTGATAAGTCCAGTAGGAATGAAAGTTGTTTAACTTTGTAACCCAAAATTATTTGAATATAACTTTTTTTTCATTTAACTATATAAAAATGCTATAGAATTAGTGTTATGAACTCAGCAAGTTATCTTATTTTGAGGGCTTCTTATCACTACCTGTTAGTTTTTATATATTCCTATAGGCACCTGGAGTTACTATATTCTAATAATACATGTTTTAGAAAAGAATGATAAGAACAATGCTAGGCAAATGTTGGCATTTGCCAGGCTCCTCAAATCCTCTTTTGGTATTCAAACAGCCCCTTATAAGTATCCACTGGGGGATCATATTGTTGATGACTGATAATTGATGGATTATCAGTTTGTGTTGGACAACTCCACAAACCACCTAAGTGAGCATATGTGATGAAATTAGTCTTAGTCATTTTAATCTATACTTTTATATACTACTTAGTCATTTTAATCTATACTTTTATGTACTCTCACCTCCATGGATACCATAACAGCAGATGTTCTTAGCTGAAGTCACTTTGAAAGAATTCAAGTGACGATAAAAGAAAAAAGATAAGACTTCACTTTACTCTTTACCAAGCAAGGTATATATTTAGTCATTTGTATATTTATCCAACTAATATTTATTGAACATTTGCTGTGTGCTGGGCACAATGTGGAGATAGGCAGTCCTACCCTTTCAGAATTGACATTTTGTCATGACAAAGAGGCTTGTTTACAATCTGATGCTAAAATATTATACTATATTCCAAGAATAAACACAGATTTCTGGGGAAGTAGGAGTTGGGGCTGGTATTAAGGAGGTTTGAGATTAATTGTTAGTCAAACTACTGAAGGCTTAGCATAATGGTTCTCAAACTTTAGTGTGAGTGTTCATTAGAACCATCTAGAGGGTTTGTTAGAATATAAATTGCTGCTCCTCAACCCCAGAGGTCCTGATTCAGTAAGTCTAGTGTGGAGCCTGAGAATTTGCATTTTTTAACAAGTACCTAGGAAATGCTGATGCTGCTGGTCTTGGACCACATTTTGATAATCACTGACATAGGGACTGTATTAATTAACTATTGCTACTCTACAAATTATCCTAAACTTAGATGACTTAAAACAATAATTATTTACTATCTTACATAGTTTCTGTGGGCCTAGGAAATGGGGAGTGCCTTAGCTGGGTGGATTTGTCTTGAGGTCTCTCATGAGGTTGCAGTCAAGGTTAGGGCTGCAGTCATTTGAAGGCTTGACTGAGACTACAGGATCCACTTCCTAGGTGGCTCACAGTCCAGCCCACCCTTCAGGGGAACGGAATTAGCCTCCACCTTTTGGAGGGAGGAGTATTAAGAAACTTATGGCTGTATTTTAAAAACTAGTATAGAGATTATATTTTAGTACTTAACTAATAATTAGTTTTTACTTAATTAATAATAAATAATAATAAACTAATCAGTGATTAACTCTTCAAGGATGATAATATGGTAGAAGTAGAAATACTGGATGGGAATTCAATAGCCAAAATTGATTATTATTATTAAGTTTTTACTTTTTGTGATTTCAAAATATTTTGAAAATGATAGTAGTATGACAATATTACCCATATTTTGAATATTCCTCATATTTTGATATTCCTATCCTATTTAAATAAAGAGACTAGGATGTATTTTATGTGTGTATCTATGGAAGGATGAACTCATTTAGCTCTGAACATAAGTTGGAACTAGTAAAGTTTAAGAGCGTGAGGTCTGGCGTTTGAATCCTGGCTACATCCCTTACTAGCATATCATTCTAGGTAAGTTATTTAGCCTCTCTAGAATTCAGCTTCCTCATCTGTAAAATGGATTTAATAACAGTACCTATTTTATAAAATTATTCTGAAGATTAAATGAGATACTAAATGTTAAAGAGTTCAGAAGGTACTTGCATATTATTGTTCCATTATTTATGAATGTCAATGTATACGTGAAAAATAGAAGAATTCAGAAGACATTAAAATGAAAAGTACACTTAATTTAGAGCATAGCAGACTTCACTGAATGTTTGGAGAGATAAAAAAAAGTTTATATCTCAGACAGCTTTAAATTGCATTAAACACTGTTCTGTTTAAAGGGAAACAAAAAATCCAACTTGGCTATTTCTTGTAACTTTCAATGTATTTGCTATATGGTTTCTCTTTATCCTTCTTCATTATTCCTCCATTCTTAAGGAACACCCCCTTCTCCAAATTTCTTGCATTTTTTCATGCAAAGAAATTTAGTCCTGCTTTTCTTCTTTTTCCTTCTGACCTAAATTTTTCCATCTAAATGGGTCAGCAGGATATTTTCCTAAACTAATATAATTCTTTCTCTCTCGAAGAATAATTCTTGTGTCAGCTATTTAATATATATATTTTAAATTTTGCCACTTATAGATTAATTCTTAAAATATCTATCAGCAACCATGACGACTGATTCTGCACTGTTTGTTGTAACCATGAATTGCTGAGCCTATGATCTACTCAAATAGAAAGATGGAAAGAGTGGGTCTGGTGCACACTGTGTAATGCTTGCACTGTGCCTATGCATTCTTGATAAATCCTGAGAAATGATTTTTCATGAACATTGTTTTTAATAATACCAATTTTCAGTTTGTATACCATCTCAGATAATTCTGACTAATGAAAATTTCAAAACCTCAATTTACCAGAAGGCAACTAACCTCAGTTTGAAGTTTTAACATACACTTTCCTGATTCTCTGCGTGAGGCGGGGCAGGCTGGCGGAGGAACAGGGGCCTCACCCCCCCCCCACCCGCTCCCGGGGCAACCTTCCACCCCCCTGAGCACCCACGAGCTCCACCTGGGAGGTGAGCAGAGAACCGGGAGCTGCAGCGGGAAGGGCCTTCGCCTCTGACGAGGTCGGGGGCGGAGAAGGAGAAATGAAACAGCATCGAGGGGGCGGGCCGAGGAGCCGGGCTGGGGGGAGCCTCGGGCGGGAGAGCCCCCCAGATGCTGGGGCTTTAACGATCCGCTGGATTCTTCCCGGAGGGAAAGTGCACAGCGGGGAGATGGGGGGACGCGGGGGGGTGATGCCTCCAGTCCCGGGGTCACCAGGGGAGGAGGGCGCTGGGGGGAGCGCACCCACCCCGCGGGGTCTCGGTGAAGG
Source organism: Canis lupus familiaris (assembly GCF_011100685.1). NCBI lineage: Eukaryota > Metazoa > Chordata > Mammalia > Carnivora > Canidae > Canis > Canis lupus. The sequence goes on from NC_049224.1 coordinate 18,704,992, forward strand.
GCTGGAGCGCGGCCCGGGGCCTCAGGAGAAGTGGGGGGGCTCCGGGTAGAGGGGGGATGAGCCCCAATCCCTGGGGAGAGAAGTGGCCTGGAGCGGGTCCAGCGGCACAGGGCCGGGATCCCAGGGCCCCCGAGGGGACACAGCCAGGATCCTGTGTTCGCCCGGGGTGGGTGGAGGCAGGGAGGCCGAGGCAGGGAGGACTCCCCTGCCATGGGGCACCCGCGAGCTGTGCAGGTCAGCGGCCCCGCCACAGCCGGAGCACCCAGGCCCCTGCGGACAGCGAGCTGTGGGAGTTACTGGGGGAGCTGACTCCAGGGCTGGAGGGCTGGCCGCAGACAGTGGGGTTGTTCCTCCTGGTGTCACCCTGTGCCTGGGACTGAGCGGGGCGCCAGGGGACAGGGGCCTCAGGGGGTCAACAGCTATCACTGAGCCGGCACCTGGCAAGGGGGGGGCATCTCCCCAGGTGCATACCCCTGAGCATCAGCACAGCAGCCCCTCCCCCCAGAGACCGGCTGAAAGGACAGGGGAAGAGCAAGTTCTTGACTGAGCAGCGCTGGAACGCTCCAGGGGAAGTTGAGGGATTTACAGTATATAGAACCAGGGTACCCCCCTATTCTTTTCTCCCCTCCTTTTTCCATCACAATTCATTTTTGTATCAGACTAAAATTTTCCAATATTTTTTCTCTTTTCCCACCTTAACAACAATATTTTACCAGCTCTTCATTTTTAATTTTTTTCCTTTTCGACTTTCATATTTCTACAAGTCTTAGATATATTTTTCACTTCTTGATTCCCTTCAACATATTCAATTTAATTTTGGGAGATCTATGAGATATGGGTTTTGGGGTTTTTTGTTTTTGTTTTTGTTTCCCCTGCCTTATTTTGTTGTACAATGGTGGACATTAATACCTTCTAAAACATGACCAACATGCATCCAGAACCAAGTGGAATATGATGCTGGTTTTTCTGTGAGATTATATTCTCTCTTCCTCCCCATTCTGCCCCCCTCTGTTATCTTGTTTATGTTTTGGGGTCAATGTTGGGGCTTTCTGTAAGTATTGCTGTTTTATATAATTTTGGGATTGAGCATCTTCTAACATACAGAACAAAATACCCTCAGAACCAAGAGGATCACCCTCTAGGACCCTCAGGTAGACAACATTCTCTCTCCACTGCTACTTCTTCACCACCACCATCCCATCCCCTAGTCCTCCCCCATTTTTTTCCTTTTTTCTCTTTTCCTCTTTACTTTTTTATTGTTTTATTTATTTATTTTTTTAAGATTCCATTAATTCATTCATGAGAGACACAGGCAGAGGGAGAAGCAGGCTCCACACAGGGAGCCTGACATGGGACTCAATCCTGGGACCCCAGGGTCATGCCCCAGGACGAAGGCAGGCACTAAACCACTGAGCCACCCAGGGATCCCCCTTTTTCTTTTATTCTTTTTCTTTTTTCTTCTTCTTTGGGATTTTTGCCTTTTATTTTTTACTACTTTGTTTTAAAATTTATTTTTCACTTTAGTGGTCCTTTTGTTTTATTTTGTTCTGATCTTCTTTTTCATTTTCTGGTCTCTGACCTCATCAGTGTCATCTAGGGTGGAATTTACTTAGGTTGTGGTTGATATTTTTGACTCAGCTCACTCACACAGCTACTCTGCACTGAGCAAAATGACTAGAAGGAAGAACTCACCACTAAAGAAGGAACCAGAAACAGTACTCTCTGCCACAGAGTTACAGAATATGGATTACAATTCGATTTCAGAAAGCCAATTCAGAAGCACAATTATAAAGCTAATGGTGGCTCTGGAAAAAAGCATAAAAGACTAGAGACTTCATTACTGCAGAATTTAGATCTAATCAGACCAAAATTAAAAATAAGTTAAGTGAGGGGGATCCCTGGGTGGCACAGCGGTTTAGCGCCTGCCTTTGGCTCGGGGCACGATCCTGGAGACCCGGGATTGAATCCCACGTCAGGCTCCCGGTGCATGGAGCCTGCTTCTCCCTCTGCCTACATCTCTGCCTCTCTCTCTCTCTCTCTCTCTCTCTGTGACTATCGTAAATAAATAAAATTTTTTAAAAAAATAAGTGGGATGCAATCCAAACGGGAGGTCCTAACTGCTAAGGTTAATAAGGTAAAAGAAACAGTGAGTGACATAGAAGACAAGTTGATGGTAAGGAAGGAAGCTGAAAGAAAAAAGAGAAAAACAATTAAGAGACCATGAGGAAAGGTTAAGGGAAATAAATGATACACTGAGAAGGAAGAATCTACGTATAATTGGGGTTTCAGAAGACACCAGGAGGCAGAGAGGACCACAAAGTATATTTGTACAAATCATAGCTAGGAACCTTCCTAATTTGGGGAAGGAAACAGGCATTCAGATCCAGGGGATAGAGAGGTACCCCCCTGAAAACCAATAAAAAACCGTTCAACACCTTGACATTTAATATTGTAACTTGCAAATTCCAAAGATAAAGAGAAAATCCTTAAAGCAGCAAGAGACAGGAGATTCTTAACTTATGGGGAGAAATATCAGATTAACAGCAGACCTCTCCACAGAGACCTTGCAGGCCAGAAAGTGCTGGCAGGATATATTCAGGGTCCTAAATGAGAAGAACATGCAGCCAAGAATACTTTATCCAGGAAGGCTCTCATTCAGAATAAAAGGAGAGATAAAGAGCTTCCAAGATAGGCAGAAACAGAAAGAATATATGACCACCAAACCAGCTCTGCAATGAATATTAAGGGGGACCCTGTAAAAGAAAGGGGAAGCCCAAAGAAATAATCCACAAAAACAGGGACTGAATAGGTATTATGATGACACTAGATTCATATCTTTCAATAGTAACTCTGAATGTGAATGGGCTAAATGATCCCATCAAAAGACGCAGGGTATTGGACTGGATAAAAAACCAAGACCCATCTATTTGCTCTCTACAAGAGACTCATTTTAGACCTAAGGACACTGCCAGCCTGAAAATGAAGGGGTGGAGAACTATTTACCATTCAAATTGATGCTAAAAAGAAAGCTGGGGTAACAATCCTCATATCAGATAAATTAAAGTTTACGCTAAAGACTGTAGTAAGAAATGAAGAGGGACACTATATCATACTTAAAGGTCTATCCCACAAGAAGACCTAATGATCATGAATATTTATCCCCCTAATGTGGGAGCTGCTAAGAATATCAATCAATTAATAACTAAAGTAAAGAGATACTTACATAATAATACACTAATAATAGGAGACTTCAACATGGCATTTTCTGCAAATGACAGATATTCTAAGCAAAACATCACCAAGGAAACAAGGTCCTTAAATGATACACTGGACCAGATGGCTTTCACAGATATATACAGAACTTTCCATCTGAAAACAACTGAATACACATTCTTCTCAAGTGCACGTGGAACTTTCTCCAGAATAGACCACATACTGGGTCACAAATCAGGTCTCAACCGATACAAAAAGATTGGGATTATCCCCTGCATATTTTCAAACCACAATGCTTTGAAACTAGAAACTCAGTCACAAAGAGAAATTTGGAAGAAACTCAAACACATGGAGGTTAAAGAGCATCCTGCTAAAAGATGAAAGAGTCAACCAGTAGATTAGAGAAAAATTAAAAAGATTCATGGAAACTAATGAAGATACAACCATTCAAAATCTTTGGGATATAGCAAAAGCAGTCCTGAGAGGGAAATATATCACAATATAAGCCTCCCTCAAAAAACTGGAAAAAACTCAAATACACAAGCTAACCTTGCACTTAAAGAAACTGGAGAAAGAACAGCAAATAAAACCTACACCCAGCAGAAGAAGAGAGTTAATAAAGATCTGAGCAGAACTCAATGAAATAGAGACCAGAAGAACTGTAGAACAGATCAACAAAACCAGGAGTTGGTTCTTTGAAAGAATTAATAAGATAGATAAACCATTAGCTAGCCTTATTAAAAAGAAGAGAGAAAAGACTCAATAAAATCACGAATGAAAAAGGAGAGATAACAACCAATACCAAGGAAATACAAATGATTTTAAAAACATATTATGAGCAGCTATACACCAATAAATTAGGCAATCTAGAAGAAATGGACACATTTCTGGAAAACCACAAACTACCAAAACTGGAACAGGAAGAAATAGAAAACCTGAACAGGCCAATAACCAGGGAGAAAATTGAAGCAGTCATCAAAAACCTTCTAAGACACAAAAGTCCAGGGCCAGATGGCTTCCCAGGGGAATTCTATCAAACGTTTAAAGAAGAAACCACACCTATTCTACTAAAGCTGTTCCGAAAGACAGAAAGAGATGGAGTACTTACAAACTCGTTCCATGAGGCCAGCATCACTTTAATTCCAAAACCAGACGAAGACCCCACCAAAAAGGAGAAATACAGATCAATATCCCTGATGAACACAGATGCAAAAATTCTCAACAAGATACTAGCAAATAGGATCCAACAGTACATTAAGATTATTCACCATGATCAAGTGGGATTTATCCCTGGGATGCAAGGCTAGTTCAACACTCGTAAAGCAACCAATGTGATAGATCATATCAACAAGAGAAAAAACAAGAACCATATGATCCTCTCAATATATGGAGAGAAAGCATTTGGCAAAATACAGCATCCATTTCTGATCAAAACTCTTCAGAGTGTAGGGATAGAGGGAACATTCCTCAGCATCTTAAAAGCCATTTACGAAAAGCCCACAGCAAATAACATACTCAATGGGGAAATACTGGGAGCCTTTCCCCTAAGATTAGGAACAGGGATGTCCATTCTCACCACCGCTATTCAACATAGTACTAGAAGTCCTAGTCTCATCAATCAGACAACAAAAAGACATAAAAGGCATTCAAATTGGCAAAGAAGAAGTCAAACTCTCCCTCTTTGCCAATGACATGATACTCTATATAGAAAACCCAAAAGACTCCACCCCAAGATTTCTAGAACTCATACAGCAATTCGGCAGTGTGGCAGGATACAAAATCAGTGCCCAGAAATCAGTGGCATTTCTATACACTAACAATGAGACTGAAGAAAGAGAAATTAAGGAACCAATCCCATTTACAATTGCACCCAAAAGCATAAGATACCTAGGAATAAACCTAACCAAAGAGGTAAAGGATCTATACCCTAAAAACTACAGAACACTTCCAAAAGAAATTGAGGAAGACACAAAGAGATGGAAAAATATTCCATGCTCATGGACTGGAAGAATTAATATTGTGAAAATGTCAATGCTACCCAGAGCAATTTACACGTTCAATGCAATCCCTATCAAAATACCATGGACTTTCTTCAGAGAGTTGGAACAAATAATCTTAAGATTTGTGTCGAAGCAGAAAAGACCCTGAATAGCCAGGGGAATATTGAGAAATAAAACCAGAGCTGGAGGCATCACAATGGCAGATTTCAAGCTGTACCTCAAAGCTGTGATCATCAAGACAATGTGATATTGGCACAAAAACAGACACATAGATCAATGGAACAGAATAGAGAACCCAGAAATGGGCCTTCAACTCTATGGTCAACCATATTCAACAAAGCAGAAAAGACTATCCACTGGAAAAAGGACAGTCTCTTTAATAAATGGTGCTGGGAAAATTGGACAGCCACGTGCAGAAGAATGAAACTAGAGCATTCTCTTACACCAGACACAAAGATAAACTCAAAATGGATGAAAGATCTAAATGTGAGACAAGAATCCACCAAAATCCTAGAGGAGAACATAGGCAACACCCTTTTTGAACTTGGCCACAGCAACTTCTTGCAAGATACATCCATGAAGGCAAAGGGAACAAAAGCAAAAATGAACTATTGGGAGTTAATCAGGATAAAAAACCTTCTTCACAGCAAAAGAAACAGTCAACAAAACTAAAAGACAGCCTACAGAATGGGAGAAGAGATTTGCAAATGACCTATCAGATAAAGGGCTAGTATCCAAGATCTGTAAAGAGCTTATTACACTCAATACCAAGAAACAAACAATCTAACCATGAAATGGGCAGAAGACATGAACAGAAATTTCACCAAAGAAGACCTACACATTGCCAACAAGCACATGAGAAAATGTTCCGCATCACTTGCTATCAGGGAAATACAAATGCAAACCACAATGAGAGACCACCTCACACCAGTGAGAATGGCGAAAATTAACAAGACAGGAAACAACAAATTTTGGAGAGGATGTGGAAATATGTACTTGTACTGTTGGTGGGAATATGAACTGGTACAGCCACTCTGGAAAACTGTGTGGAGGGGCAGCCCGGTAGCTCCGCAGTTTAGCGCCGCCTTCAGTCCACTGCGTGATCCTGGAGACCCAGGATCGAGTCCCACGTCGGGCTCCCTGCATGGAGCCTGCTTCTCCCTCTACCTATGTCTCTGCCTCTCTCTCTCTGAGTCTCTCATGAATAAATAAATAAATCTTAAAAAAAAAGAAAAGCAATAGTGGAAGGGTTTGTAAGGGAAAGGAGGGGAAATGAGTGGGAAAAATTGGAGAGGGTGACAAAACATGAGAGACTTCTAACTCTGGGAAAACAAAGGGGTAGCAGAAGGGGAGGTGGGGGGGAAATGGGGTAACTGGGTGATGGGCACTGAGAAGGGCACTTGATGGGATGAGCACTGGGTTTTATAATATATGTTGGCAAATAGAACTTCAATTATATATACTTTCCTTAGAGGAGAAAGGTAAAAACCAGGGTTATCAGCTCTTAGATTTTGGTCCAGGATTCTGTGTCTTTAACATCAGAGATGTAGAAAAAAATGATTAATGGTCAGAATGATGGCTAAGGTGTTGTCTAGTCTTGTCATCAAAAAAGGCTTTTTGGGGATCCCTGGGTGGCTCAGCAGTTTGTCGCCTGCCTTTGGGCGGGGGCTGGTCCTGGGCTCCTGGGATCGAGTCCCACGTTGGGCTCCCTGCATGGAGCCTGCTTCTCCCAATGCCTGTGTCTCTGCCTCTCTCTCTCTCTCTCTCTCTCTGTCTATCATGAATATATAAATTTTAAAAAGGCTTTTTAATGTTCTGTACCCTTTACTTAATTACGTAATTACTCTTAGTTTCATCTTAAAGATCAGAGTCAGAATCACTCCAGTTATTTTCATACGTACCAAATTCAAGTGGAATCTCTTAAGGTAGAGCCCCAGAATCTGCAGTATAGCAAGTTCTCCAGTAATTCTTCTGTACCATAAAATTTGCTCTGCTTAGAAAACAGATGTCCAATAGCAAACTTGGATCTACAAAAAGAATTTTGTCATTCGTGATTAATCAAAGATTATATCAAACAATCTCCTAATTGTTCTTGCTAATTGAAATTTTATTATAATATGGTGGGTTTATTTTGTTTTAAAGGCTATTTGTACCCTTAGGTAGACAGTCAGTGTGGCAATGAATATTTAATGAGTGGTTTTAATGAGATAGGTATTAGAAGAGTGGAGAGGTATAGTGTGAGAAAAAGTTGAGAACCCAGGTTTCCTTACTTCTAGTCCAGTGCTGTTTGTGTTGGTTTTATCTTTCTAGGGTTGTTTTTTGCCTCTCATGCTCAGTTTTTAGTTTTAACAAAATTTAAAATTTTGTCAACAATTTTGCTTTTATCTTTTTCAGGTTTTATTAGGGCTGTTTGGGGAGGGTATAGTTAGAAAAATCATTGGCTTCGAAAGCAAAGTGATTGTGTGTGTGTGTGTGTGTGTGTGTGTGTGTGTATGTGGTATAGTTAGATCATTGGATTTGAAATCAAACTGAATTGTGAATTCCACTTCTCCCACTTACTAGCTAAGTGAATGTGAGCAAATTTAATAATTCTGTGAGCATCAGCTGTTAAATGGGATAATAACTACATTATAAAGTTATTGTAAGGATGAAACAAATAGATGCTTATATTTGTTTACTTTTTTCTTAGAAAAATTCTGGCCAATATAAAAACATATTTAGATTAATTTAACTCGATTAATGGTACTTACCATTTTCAGATTATCAATTTATTTGTGTTTAATTTTTTCTAATAAGTAGTTTGAAGATGAGTAAAGGTGTTTTTCTGATTAATTGGTTCTCCTTTAAATTCACAGTATGTAATATTGATCTATCTCTTCTTTGTATGGAGAGGTATATCAAAGTTGCAAGGCACCGAGCAGACTCTTACTCAAACTGTATCTTCTTGAAGCTAGTACCCCGATCCATTCTTTAGGATGTGCAAAAGAGAGAATTTTAAGTTTTATGTCCTCAGGTGTCTTGGATTCACTAGTAGAGAGACACAAAAAGCAGATGGAAAAGTGAGTAAAAATAGAAGACTTAAATAACATTAAAAGCAACTTTAGAAGAGCTGACTGAGGCAGTAACTGAGTAATTGTCATAATACCCACCATTAGCATGAATATATGGTAATGCAATTCTCTGAGTAGTCAACTTTTACATTAAAAAAAAGAAAAGAAAAGAAAAGAAAAAAAACATCTACCTGAAGCTGGTATTGGCAACCAGAATTACATTTCCCCCCCCTCCCATCTCCAGGACAACCCAGAGAAGGCAAAGGAATGCTGTCTATAGTTACTTACCAATCTCTATTGTAAGTTCATGAGCATAAAACTGGACCTTATTTTTTATTTTAGAAATTATTTTTGAGAATAGCATTGAAGTATGTAGTATTTAATCTTTCTTTGTAATGATCATAATAGGCAAAGAGAAGAAGGATTAAAATGATCAAGCAGATGGAATGTTTCCTTTGTCATGCTTATGGTATTAGAGTACATGATATAAATAATTGCTTATGCTTTGATTCTAAACACCCTTTAATAAGTGAATGGGGAAGCTGGATCTGTATACCTAGACAAAGTAAAATTAAAAAATCAAAGAAAGGTTAAATGAATTAATTTAGGCACCTTATTTGAATATTTATTTTTCTCCATACTTTCCCTTGCCATCAGTAATTTTTTTAAGATTTATTTTATTTGTAAGTGCTCCCTACACCAATGTGTGGCTTGAACTCACAACCCCAAGACCAAGAGTGTGTGCTCCACTAACTAAGCCAGTCAGGTGCTCCTCAGCAGTGATTTTTTTTAAATTTTGTATATTTTCCTCTTTTATTTCATTTAGGTTTTGTAGGATTTGTATATGTGTGTGAGTGTTATCTATATGAACACTTCCATATTTTCTGGTTCCATTAGATGTTCCATGCCCATATTGAATTCTCTAGCCCTGGAATTAGCCTTTTCTCCAATAAGTCCTGGTTCCCTTTATTTATGTCTTTAGAAATCAAGATCTGAGGGCTAGATGTGTTCATCACTACTCAGGTGTCCTTGCTTCTAAACCCTATTAGTGGACATAACACGGAAACACATTCTCTCTCTCTCTCTCTCTCTCTCTCTTTCCCCATCTCTCTGTATGATAAAAACTGTGGTTTATACCAATATCTCCAATTCTAATCCAACACCCCTGGATCCACTCTAGCCCCTTTCATTATTTGTAAAATAGATGCCTGGCTTTCATTGTCCACAGTATGTTTATTTGCTCAATCCTAGAATATAGTTTCAGAATAATTTATTAATTAGTGTATAGTACTTCTGTACAGTTTCTTTTGTCTCTAGAATTAAAATATATATTAAAAATGTTTTTATCTAAAGTTACTTAGGTTAGTTTTCCTTTGTGCCCTTAAGTAGGGTTATATCATTAATTTCTAATATAGTTGGTCTCATTTGTGGCTGTTTATATTCCATTCTCGGTTTTCTGCAAGTCCTGGTTGATTTTAAACATTTGTTTGTATTTTATGTATGTGAAACAATGTCATTGTTCTAAAAATCAGAATTATATAAAAAGATATACTTAGAGATAATCCCATTTATCCATTCTACTTGCTCCTTTTCCTCCATTCCTTTCATTCTTGTTTTTTTTTTTTTTTAAGATTTTATTTATTCATGAGACACACACACACACACACACACACAGAGGCAGAGAACACAGGCAGAGGGAGAAGCGGGCTCCATGCAGGGAGCCCAATGTGGGACTCGATCCCAGGATTCCAGGATCATGACCTGAGCCAAAGGCAGACACTCAACCACTGAGCCACCCAAGTGCCCCCCTTCCATTCTGTTCCTACTCACTACTCAATTTCATTCATTTCTGGTGTATCCTTTCCATGTGTCTTTTTGCTAAAACTAGCAGATACATGTGTATTTCCTTATATTTCCCTTTACTTCTTCTTACATGAATGAGAGAGTGCCACAGATACTTTTTTTGCATTTTGCTGCCCTTTCTTAACCATGTATCGGTGGAAATCACTCCATATCAGTGCATAAGGATCTTCCTTATTCTTTTTTTATAGCTGCATAATTCTGTGTATGGATGTAGCATGGTTTATTCATCACTATTCTATTTATGGGCATTTGGATTGTTTCTAATATTTCAGAATTATAAACAATGCTGTGATGAATAACCCTGTACATATGTATTTTTCTATTGTTGTAAGTGTATCTTCAGGGTAAATTCCTAGAACTGAAATAGCTGAGTCAAAAGGTAAATGCACATGTAGTTTTGTTAGATATTGCCAAATTCCCCTCCAAAAGGGTTTACCAGTAATATATGAAAGTGCTTGCCTTTCCCTAGCCTCACAACAGAATGCATTTATTAATCTGGTTGGTGCAAGCTTTATTTTAATTCTCTTAAATTTTACTTTTGATTTGGAACTAACACTTTGAAAATTATTCTTCATTTTTCAGGATCTATCAGATGTTTATTTTGAGATCCTGTCATTTTGTGATCTTTCTTTTCACAGTCATAAGGTTTGGTCTGTCCATTTATTGACTGTCTCTTGAAAAAATATCTTGAGTGGCCTCTTTTTCCCAGACAGTATGCTAAGACATAATACTCACCTTTAAGTTGTTTACTGACAAAGAAGAACAGGTTAGCAAATAAATGGACAATTAATTACAAGATAGACACAGCTATGCATGGACAAGACATTCCAGTGAGGGAAGACAGAGCCAGTTATATTCTGAAATTGCAAGTAGTTTAATAAGATTGCCATATAGAATTTATGTATGTACTCATTAGATGTGGAATGAAAGAGGAACACAGAGAAATAAAGTTCAAGAAGCATGTTGAGAAGTTTAGATGTCATCTAGAAGACAAAAAAGACTTACTAAAAAGTTTTAAGAAGTATAAAAATATGATCAGGATTTTTGTTATGGCCATGACAATGAAGGGTTTATCCTTAAGAACTTGAGGTTTATCCCCAAAGTGTTAAACTATGTTGTATACATAGAGGTATGTGATATTGTGTTAAAGAAAGGAATAATCCCTAAGGCAAGAATTGACTGTGACTTTTTGGAGGGCAAGAACTTCTTTAAGAAAAAAATGAATCAGTCTGAATATAGTTATCAATGACACAAGGTAAAGCTAGGTGTTATCTGAAAGGAAGACTTTGCCGGCTTTTGGTAGTTTAAAGTGGGTCCTTTTTTCAAAAAAGCAGCTGCTCTTGGTGTCTGGGTTTTTCCAGTAGAATCTGAATAACACTAGTCATTGTATGTATTGAAAATGCAGCCCATCTGTACCTGGAACAGTTTATGGCTTACATTAATAAGACTTTACTATTGAGATGCTTCATTAAGGTGGTGTTATAATCCCACTCTTTTCATCAACCTGATTTTACTGTTTCAGCAAGTTCTTGTCTGAGAAGATCAAGTTGCTAATAACTTTACTGTTAATTCCAGAAAGTTCCTGAAAATCATTTTTTTAAAAGATTTATTGGTCTAGAGAGAGAGAGAGAGAGAGAGAGAGAAACGTGAACACGAATGGAGGGAGGGACAGACGGAAAGGTAGAGAGAATCTCCTGCAGACTCTGCACTGAGCTCAGAGCCCAAAGTGGGGCTCGATCTCATGACCCTGAGATCATGACCAGAGCCGAAATCAAGAGTCAGATGTTTAACCAAGTGAGCCACTCAGGCGCCCCCTGAAAATCCTTTTATTTATTTATTTATTTATTTATTTATTTATTTATTTATTTATTTATAGATTTATTTATTCATGAAAGACTCAGAGAGAGAGAGAGAGAGAGAGAGAGAGAGAGAGAGAGGCAGAGACACAGGCAGAGGGAGAAGCAGGCTCCTTGCAGGGAGCCCGATGAGGGACTCAATCCCAGATCCTGGGATCAGGCTCTGAGCCGAAGGCAGATGCTGAACCGCTGAGCCACTCAGGTGCCCCCTGAAAATCCTTTTAAACCTATGTTAGACTACTCAAATTAAAGCAACATCAAACAGCTGGTTACTCTTCAAGAATTGTTTTGAAAGCCCCCTTTGCAAACTTCCCCCTTCCATGTGTACCAATCCTAAACTATAATCAAGCCCCACTTCTCACACCAAAAGATCCATCTTAAAACAAACTCCAAATCTTAAACGTATCTGATCTTTACTTTTCCTCTTCTGAAACACCAAGATTCTTGTCGTAGTAGTGACCTCACTTCTGTGGCAAGCAATAAACTCAAGTTTGCTTTAAGAACACATTATTTTGGTGATATTTTCAGGGAATAGAATACATGCAAGATTCATTTCTTATCCTTATAAGAATAAGGATTCTAGGATTTGGAATCCTAGGCCTAAATTATCAGTCCAAGAATATCTGAGTTGACTTTCTAATTTTTTGTCTCTTTTCAACCTGGCACATGACATTTACGACCAGAGAGACCTCAAGGAATGTCATTGTTCCCTACTCATAATTATTGTTTTTCAAATTAGTGAATTTGGGAATGTATAATCGGTTCAGGAAGAAGAAAGTGACCTATGTATCCTAGACAATCAGCCTACATCAACCAAGAAAGACTTTTGAAAAAAGAACTGTATAGATTTTATGTAAATTTGGTATTTATGAGCACCAAACTTTTAGCACTGACATCTGCCTGAGAAGATACTTCATTTACAGCAGCGGCAGAAATGAAGTTCACTGTGAACTAGTTTCAGATACCATATGCTTTAACATGCAGAAGAGGAGGGGAAAAGAGGCCTTTCAAAAACAGATTTTTCTTGATCTCACTGTGTATGATGTTGCATGACAACATTGTGACATCATAACTTACGCTATTCTATTTGCTGTTGCACCACTTTAGCACCGAGGCATGTAACAGCACCTCGGATGTGTATGGTGCTTTCCCTTCGTGGGACTTCAGGCACTTCACAGGCATTTTCTTCCTAAACCGCACAACATCTCTCAAAGGTATTGCCAAACTGGAGACAAATTTCACAGTTTAATCATGTGGAACACATTGGTAAATATAGATGTGCCTTTTAGAAAGTTGCTTCAAAGTGTATTTTGCAGCTCCCGCGACGTTTCTCAGGGTGTAAACCAGTGGTGTAATGTAAAGCTTCTGGCCCTCCCCCAGGGGAGCTGGGGGGAGAGATGTGCTGGCAGCGCGCCCTGGTGCAGGAGGAGGGAGGGGCGCAGAGGCGGGCTGACTGTTGTGTCAGCGTCCTGCCCTTTGCTTCCTCTCTTCTCACGCAGGGGTGTCTCCTTTCCCTCCGTCTCCCTCTTTTCTTTGCAGCATCAAAAAGGCAAACTGAGTTCTAAAACTTAACTGGTGATTAAGTGTTTGGTTAGATTTTCAAGGCAGAACACAAAAGTCCATTTGATTCACAAGGCCTGTTGATTATAATCCTGGCATCTTTTCATCCTGGAGGATGTCCTACTGGACGAAGGGGAAGAAGGAAGGAAGGAAGGGAAGGAAGGAGGAAGGAAGGAAGGAAGGTAAGGCGGAAGGCAGGAAGGAAGGAGGAAGGAGAAGTAAGAGAGTGCGTGAGGGAGGGAGGGAGGTAGGGAGGGAGGGATTGGTTAGTGCTGATTACTTACGTCATTCCTTCATTAATCCTCCTTACTCCTTCCTTATTTTTTTTTTTCTTTCTTTCTTTCTTTCTTTCTTTCTTCTCTTTCTTTCATTTCTTTTTGCTTTCTGCCGAAGCGAGTACTATGATCCTAGCAATCCAACCAGTACTTATAATGTAGTTTTATGGGAAAACGAGTTTTTCAAAATGGGAACGTGGCAAGATTGCAGACATGTCTGTTTCTTGCTCTAATCTCTTCAAATCCAATGAAAAGGAATGTTTTTTTTCTCAGAATATTTTTTTTTTTTTTAGATTTTATTTATTTATTCACAAGAGACACACACAGAGAGAGGCAGAGACACAGACAGAGGGAGAAGCAGGCTCCATGCAGGAGCCCGATGTGGACCTTGATCCCAGGACTCCAGGATCACTCCCTGGGCCGGAGGGAGGCGAGCCCAACCGCTGAGCCACCCAGGCGTCCCTCTCAGAATATTTCTGCCTCCCAAACCATACCCTTTTCCTTCCCTCCACCCCCACATCTCCTGATCCCCTAGAAAAGATCCCTCCATGTGGAGCAGAGACCTGGACGTGAATCCTAGCTGTGTCCTGTAACCACTGCATAAACCCCGAGTCATTAAGGCTCTCTGAGCCTGTCTCCCCATTTGTAATTTTTACATACTGCCAACTCACAGGGGCGGCATGTAAGATAAAATAAAATAACATGTACAGAAGAGCTGAAGACAAAAATGTGGCCAATGAAAAAGTATCTTCAACTGTCTGGTTTTCTGGGGATGATTTGCTCCACCCTTTTGGTTATCATCCAAACCAGGACACTTTCAAGAGTGAAAGAAGGAACTTCAGGACAGCACAGATAAAATGGGGACTGTCCCAAACAACCTAGGATGTGTGATTAGTCTCCCGTAGAGAGAATTTTCAGATGGCAAATGCCTAACTGTGTACATTATTGTAGACAGGGATGCCTGCCTTCTATGAATACGAATATCATTTATTGCCCACATACAAGTTGAACTTCTATCGCTTCTCTCTTATAATCACAACTCTTTGTGTAGCTTGTGTTTCCCCAAATGTGCTACATGGACAACAGGTGTTGGCCCATGAGACTATTTCAAGCGGTATACAGCAAACATTATTTTTTCTAAACTATTGAGCCAGACCTATAATTTTGGAAGTAAAACTTTTTAAATAAGTTTATTTAGACCGACATTTGGATTGATTTAAAGAAAAACAATTAAGTAAATCAAACTAAAATGAGATTACGGTTATAGGAAGGTTGACCTGGCATGACTGACAGGCAGGAAGCCCTGCTTGACCAGATAAGCCAGAAGGATGAAAGATCAAGCTACTCCGTGTTGGGATAAACAGTATTATAATACATCACCTTGCATTCCAGGAAAAGTGCTTTGTGAGAATTGGAGTTAAGATGCCCACTTGTGGTCCAGGTGAGGAGAATAGAAATGGAGTAATTGCAGTTGAAGATTAGGCTTGGATACGTTTTCTGGTAAGTCTTTGGCTTCACCATCATTTTTATACATTATTAATGTAAACTATCTATGAACAATTGACAACACTTGGCAAAATTTAATACACTGATTTTAGCTTTGTGGGGACATTTTATTCATATTTACTTTTTGAGAGACATTAGGTTGGGAAACAGTTTGCTTTGTCTTGAGAATTCCAGGAATAAAAACTCCTTGAACTGTTTGAACAGCTCATTTAATTCCCTGGTAATCAAAAAGGTCTTTCCCCATTTCTGGTCCCAGTCTGTTCTGGAAGTGCAGGCTCCAAAGAAACAGAAAAATTGGGAGGGTGTTGCCCTTCTACCTCCCAGCATTTGTTACAAAGACCACTGTCAGCAGTGGCCTCCCTAATCCTCCTCACCTCACTTTGTTTCTACCCTGTTTTCTTTTTCTTTGTAATTTCTCTCATCAGAAATGAATGCTTCTTATTCTTTCTGTTTGTTTGCTTAAAATGGAGACAATTTAGATAATGTATCAAGACACTTGAGTATGAATGATTAGAGGTCAGCCCTTAGCAATTATACTTTTTCTAAAACACATAAAAATATTTGATAGATGGTCATTCACAGATATCTGTGTGCATTGGAGTTTAGAGTTTATAAAGGTTTACAAGTATTTATGTATGATTTTATGTGTATCTTCAGAGGTTTTTTTTTTTTTTTTTTTTCTTGTGGAACTTTGAAAAATGAAGAGAATTAAGTTGTTTCTAAAAAGCCAAAGCAGCCTGCCATCTCTTTTTCTTTTCTGGGCTACGGTCCAATTTGCACAGCAGTTGCAAAGAAAAAGCAAACGCATCACTAGATTCAGCGAGAAATATTGTAACAGTATGTAATCTCTGTCAAGATAAAATTGCTTTGTGATTTACATTACAATAAATCCTGACCTTTAAGTGCTGCAGACTAAGCTAATCTGTGAAGTACTTTATTCCAACACTGAATCAGCGAGTGGAGCTCAACCAAATTGACTGTATTAGTCCCACCGTGTGTGGTTAAAGAGCCTATATATATCGAAGCAGATTACAGAGCATTGTTCTATGTGTACTATAATAAGTAGAATAATTGAAATATTCAATCTGTTTCATCATTGTGAAATAATAGAATTATTTTAACCTCCCTTCTGTTTGCCTATTATGGGAATTACAAGTAGCTTCATTTAAATATCATTAGGGCCTGATTTAGATCGATGAGAACAAGGAAATTCAGAATTAAGGCTAAAATACCACATGACATTTCAACCTTAATTCACTCTTTATGGCTGTTAATTATTTTCTTTTTCTCTCTCTTTTTTTTTTTTTTTTTTTTTTTTTGGTAAAATAGTTAAGACATTGTGTTGACTTTCTTAGTACTAGCTTTGAATTTCTGGCTTTTGGTCTCCCCTAAGTCAAGCGTTAGGTTTATCAATCATTGGAGAATAGAATTTTCTCAGAGATATTATGAATTTTAAAAATAAGTATAATTTACCAACTTTGGGAGATTTTTTACCCATTATTTTCTCAAGTATTTTTCTCTCTTCCATACTCTTGGCTTTCCCCTAGATTTTTATTATATACATATCAGACAACTTTATATCTGGAGGGTCAGTGATACCTTTTCCCCTAGTTTTTTCTTTTCTCTCTGCTTCATTTTGGATAGTTGCTACTGCAGGTCTTCAAATGCACTTTTTCCCTTTTTGCAGTTCCTAATTTGCTGTTAATCATTATATATATATATATATATATATATATATATATATATATATGTTTTATTATTTCAGGTACTTAATTTTTCATCTCTGAAAGTTCCATTAAAAGAAAACACCTCATTTCTCTCATCACACTCGTGATTAGCTAACTCTATTATCTCTCGTGTATCCCTTTTTTTTTTTCATGTGTAGTGACTATTGCTTGGATACTGGATATTGTGCTTTTGTTTTTGAGTGCTAAATTTTTTGGTATTTCTATAAATAGGATATTTTGTATTTTGTCTTGGTTGAGTTTTAAGCTTTATTAGGCAGATCCTGAACAGCCTTTAATCTAGGGCTAATTTGGCTCTGCAACAAAGGCAGTGTAATCTGAAGATACTTCCTCAGGTTTCCTGTATACTGAGGTCTTCCCACTCTGGTTGGTAGGGGCAGGCACAATTTCTGGTCCTGTAGGAGTGGAAATTGGCCTACTGCTTTCTGCTGCTGCTTTATTTGGTCAAAGGTACTATCTTCTCTTGCACACATCAGTGGGGGCTGTGGGAAATCCTCCACAGAGCTCTGGAAATCTCTTATCTGTGTAGCTCCCTCCTCTCTGGTACTTTGCTCTGAAAATTCTACCTGTCTTGGCTTCCCTGAATTTCAACTTCTGTCTCTTCAACTGAGCAAGACCACAAGGCTCCATTAGGGTTTCCTTCTCTTTCTGAAAACTGGAAACTGCCCTCAGGGAGTAAGCTGGAACAATGGTAGAGCTCACACTGTGCCTTTTCTTAGGGACCACACTCCTGTGCTGCTTGTCGCTCAATGTCTAAAAATAATTCTTTCCTATATTTTTGTCAGATTTTCTCATTGTTTAAGGTGGAAGATTCTGTGTTAACTCAATCATGACCAGAAGCAGATGTCTCACATAACTAGAGTTTAAAAGGTAGTTTAAGATTTTGATTTAACTATTCACTAGTTCTTGCCAATATATATTTCTGGAGACATCAAAGTAAGTGATAAGAAGGTTTTTCTTTTTTTTTTTTTTTAATATTTTAGTTATTTATTCATGATAGACATAGAGAGAGAGAGAGAGGCAGAGACACAGGAGGAGGGAGAAGCAGGCTCCATGCAGGGAGCCTCACACGGAACTCGATTCCGGGACTCCAGGATAGTGCCCTGGGCCAAAGGCAGGCGCCAAACCACTGAGCCATCCAGGGATTTCCATAAGAAGGTTTTTAAAACAAATTCTGGGCACAGTAAACTGCAACAATGCTAATGCTAAAGTCTAACCACAATGCAACATAATGATTGATTGCAAATGATTAATGATTACAAAGCACATAGGGCACCATAGTCACTTTAGCAACTTAAAATTGGAATTTTTTTTCTCTCAGAGTTATAGACAAGATACCAGTGCTAGAGTGCTTCTTCCTAACAACAGACTTCTTCCTGATAAAATGGAATTTCCTAATAAAATAGTTCTAGAGGACTCTTCTATTGTTTCTTAGAGTAACTGTTGCTCTGCTCTATTTTAAAGTTACACTGAGTTCAGGGGAATAGTTTCCATTTTAGTTAAGACAAACTTTTTTGTTATTTTGTGTTTTTTTTATTTTAGATTTTTATAATAAATTTATAGGGTGCCTTGAGGGCAGCCCAATTTGCATCATAGGGGGCCACCTAAGAAACTCACTTGGGACAGACCACTCTGTTCTGCCTTGGAGCACTATTGCCTGGAACCAGAATTGTTCATGAGATACCCCACATTATAAATAGAGACATCCTCGGGGCACCATATCAATGTATACTGGACGGTCTTCTCATGCATTTTGAGAGGAAAATAACAGTTTTGATATTAGCAAGATGAGAACATGTATTCCTGATGCTAAAAGGATACCTGAGCACTTACCTGAAACATTAGTATTTTTAAAGGTCAATTTCATAGTTCCAAATGATTTTAAAATTAAAATATAGTGATTTTCTAGAATTATTTGCTTTGGTGCCAAAAGAGTACAAAACTAATAGTCTGAAGGAAAGATTATATAAAAATATTGATACATTGTTATAGATAAGGTTACACACACACACACACACACACACACACAGAGTCTTTCAGGTTGTTACTTATTTTCTTAGCAATTTTTAAAAACTGCCAACTAATGGACTGGTATAACCTGATGATTTACAAATACTCAGATTTCCTGAACATAATCTACAGACTACAGTATATGAATCTTCTGTGATATCAATTAAATCAACATACATCTCTAAAGCAACAATTTTATTTTTGTAGGACAAACTCTTAATCTTGGTCTGCATCACTTTCCCCCAGTGATTTGGGGGATTTGTTGTCCTCAGGTGTCAAGACATCCCTCTGGTTCCTTACACAGAAATGCTAACTCTACACTGATTGTTTAACTGTTGATGTTTTATTACCAACTATTTGATTTGGAGATTCAAAAGAATATCTTATTACCCATTTTATTTTAGATATTTGTTTGTGGATTTTTAGTTTTGTTGTCTTAACTATTTTTCTGTTCTTATGACAGAATTTGAGGTGACTTAAAACTACCCCACTGTCACCACCCACCACCATCTTCCCAGAATTTCCCTTTACCTTGACTTATTAAAGCTTTTGTTTCTTCACCTGTTAAAGAGAATAAAATGATCTTCTGATATCCCTTCCAACTTTGAGATCTGTGACGGTATAAGATAACCCTGTTTGGACCCAAAATTGGGGAGGAAGGAGTATATGAGGTATTGCCTAACTTCATGTTTTCAGACTCGACATGTCTAAGATTAAGTTGCTGTGTGCTTTATTTTGTCCTCTGAGTCAATACTGGTCCTTCCATCCATCCATCCTAACATTGAGCCTCTGCTATATACTAGTTTTATTTCTCCAGGTTCTTATCAGGTTTGCTTGTGCTACTTGAAGCTGTAAATAGCCACACTATAAATGTCATTTCTTAGATATATGATCACCTAAACAGACCCTATTGTGACTTGGAGGTGAAATGTGACTGTTATGGGTTTCTGTTGTTGTTGTTTAGTGGGGGGAGGAGGAGGGATAAACTATTCCAACTTTTTAACATAGAGGATTTCTTGCTTGCCACCACAATCTGAACCACTTAGCATGATCAAATCAGGACTTGAAGTTTCTCTAGGGTTTAATAATCAAAGGAAGAAAGCTAATTGACCTCACAATTTGGTTAGTAACCAACCTCTATGAACTTGGACAAATTGAAGAATCTAGGCCTATGACAGTTCATATTATTAGTTTATAAGCATGTGACAATTTACTGTTATCAAATAGCCTTGTGTAGGCAGCTGCTTACTCTGCTCTGCTCTGAGGCAGGACAGTACTGCTACATAGTTATCAGGAGAGACTCCAGCAAATGGGGGCAGAAGACACACTCAGGGAATACAAAGGGGCATAATTTCAGAAAATGCTTCGTTCTTCCAGAAGAATCCTGAACTCCACAAATGTAGATTACTTACCTTTTACCACATTCCCTGAGATTGTATAATTTATATAACAAATATTTATGGATTGCCTACTATATAGCAGTCATTTTATTAGGTGCTTTATCTTTTTATCTTGATGATATTTGTATTGTAATCTTTTTTTTTAATTTTTAAAAAGATTTTGGGATCCCTGGGTGGCGCAGTGGTTTGGCGCCTGTCTTTGGCCCAGGGCGCGATCCTGGAAACCCGGGATCGAATCCCACATCGGGCTCCCGGTGCATGGAGCCTGCTTCTCCCTCTGCCTGTGTCTCTGCCTCTCTCTCTCTCTCTCTCTGTGTGACTATCATAAATAAAGAAAAAAAATTAAAAAAATAAAAATAAAAATAAAAAAATAAAAATATTTTATTTATTTATTTTAAAGGGAGATAGAGAGTGTAAGCAGGGGAAAGAGAAGGGGGAGAGGGAGAGAGAATCCAAATCAGACTCATGCTAAGTGCAGAGCCTAACATGGGGCTCGATCTCATGACCCTGAGATCATGACCTGAGCAGAAATCAAGAGTCAGATGTTCATGTCCCTGAGCCACCAGGCACCCTAATTTTTTTTCTTTTTAAAGTCATACTTGTATATGCTTAAGATAGCAAACAATACTTCAAGACTTAAAAAAAAAAATAGCTGCCCCTGTTTTATTTCTCTTCTCTATGAATTCCTTCTCTCCAGAGGCAACTACTTTTAATTATTTTTAACTGTTTAAAAAAAAATTTGCTTCCATATATCTAAATTACAGCTTTTATTGTTACTTTTGATTTGTCAGTTTTAAATATTATTTGTTGACTTTCTGCTCTAGAAAATTATGGGTTAACTCTCTTGTATCCCATGCTTTCAACACAGAAATATCTCTCCTTTCTCATCCTTTTAGTAAAATTCTGTAAGTTTTACTTAAGTCAACATTTGTTTATTATTACGAGCATATAACATTATGCATACTGAACCATATATTATATTTCATTTTCTTTCTGATATAACATGTTTTCTCTGAAATAAAAAATTTCCTTTTCTTTTTTCAAAATTTTCTATGTAACTATCACTAATCCATCATCCAATTCTGTGACAGAACTGAATTCTAATACTTTGGGTGACCATTGTATTCACTATGTGTTAGAAATATCTCTTCTTGAGAGCTCTGCTCTGTTCTAATATGTACTAGTTGCTATATAGACCTGCCCTATAACTGTCATCATGAGATTTCCTTTTTTTTTTTTTTTTTGAGATTTCAATTTTAAACCTGTTACACCTTTTTACTGTGCCCTGCTTAACTCTTAATGCTTTTTCTGACTTTTCTGTTCTTTTATTCTCTTTATGTTTTAGTTTGGATTTTTTTTTTCTAATGAACTATTTTCTTATTCATTAATCCTTTCCTTTGCTTGTCCAATCTGTTACTATACCCATCTACTGATTTCTTATTCTGAGTTATTTTATTTTTTAGTTCTAAATTTTTATCAGATTCTTTTTAATCTAGATAGTTCTGATGAGATTCTTCATCTTGCCATTGATTTCCTTGAATATTATTATAGCTGTTTTAAGTCCATTTGGTAACTATAATACCTAAACTACCTGTGGATCTGTTTCTGTTTTCTTTTTTTCCCTTTGTTTTTAGTCATTTTTGTCTTCCTTTCATGCCTGGTGATTTTTGACTTAATGCTGGACATTGTAAATTAAAACTTATAGAGGTTCTGGATGATTTTTATCTTTTTCCAGAGAGAATTTTCTCTTCTTTAGCAGGCAATGGGAGGAGGGATGGATCACCTTTATGCATTTGGAAATAGTCTATTTCCAGCCTGTTCTTGCTCCTAGAGTATTTCCTTTTGGGGGTCTTGGCTAAAAGTCTGGAAGTGTTTTTCAAGATCTCTTATCCTTCTTGGGCTTTGAACTCCAATTTTCGTCTTCTTGACACTGTGGTCAGTTAAATACTCTTTCTCATTTTTAGGTTATAACTGCAGATTTTTGCTTGGTTTCTTAGCTTCTAATAATGCAAATTTAAGAATCTACGAATACCTTAAGGAAAAAAAGTTCCAGGGAATGTCAAGTTTACTTCCCCGTGTGGTCCCCTTTTTTTTAAGATATTGGGTCCTCAATTTTTGGAAGCCTGGCCATCCCTGAACTTGAATTTGGGTCTCCCCAAACCATTGAAACTAACAACAAACTCCGGACCAAACCTTTTTGTTCAGCTTCAAAACCACACAATACAAATGAACAAATGCTCTGAGGACCATCAGTGAATATAAGATTCACTTCAGCGCATTTCTCTTTCTCTATGATCTTAGTTCTTGAAATCCTGGCTGCCTTAGTTGTTTTCAATGCCTTCAAAGAACTGTTTTGGGGTACCTATGTGGCTCAGTTGGTTAAGTGTCCAACTATTTATTTTGGCTCAGGTCATGATCTCAGGGTTGTGGGATTGAGGCCTACATTGGGCTGCACATTCAGTGGGAAGTCTGTTTGAAATTCTCTCTCCCCCTCCTCTCCCTGCCCCTGTCCCTCTCTCTCAAATAAATAAATAAATAAATAAACTTTTTAAAAAATAAAAACGAAACAAATCTGGGTTAAAAGTTTTAATAAAGATTTTATTTATTTATTTATTTATTTATTTATTTATTTATTTAAAATACAGAGAAAGGCAGACCCACAGGCAGAGGGAGAAGCAGGCCCCCTGCGGGGAACCTGATGTGGGACTGAATCCTGGGATTCTGAGATCATGACCTGAGCTAAAAGCAGATGCTTAGCCACTAAGTCAGCCAGGCATCTCTCACCCAGATTTTAATTTGCAAATCCTGACTTTCAGTATTTCACATTTTTTGCATTAATTCTTTAATAATTTATCTCCTTCCATTTTAGCTTGTTTTTTTTCTTTCAACAATTCCTGATATTTTGATATCAAATCTCTTAGATGGATCCTTTGATGTTTAATTTCTTTCTCTTGAGTTTCTATTTCTATGTGTTTTTTCCTTGAACTAATTCAGAGAATCTTTAATCTTATGTCTTGGGATTTGGGGTAGGTATGGTTGCTGGTGTTCTTAGAGGCAAGTAGAGGATGGAGTTGTTCTAATGTAAACTTCCACTCACTGCCCCTGTTATCAACTTGATACCTTCCCCATACCTTGAGCTGTAATCTGTCCCTGGATTCAAAACCTCCCTAGTTTATCGTCTCCACAGAGTAAACTTCAGCCTTCTGAACAAATGGATGAGAGATTTGTCTATAATTTTACTTGCTGATATTTTGATATCAAATCTCTTAGATGGATCCTTTGATGTTTAATTTCTTTCTCTTGAGTTTCTATTTCTATGTGTTTTTTCCTTGAACTAATTCAGAGAATCTTTAATCTTATGTCTTGGGATTTGGGGTAGGTATGGTTGCTGGTGTTCTTAGAGGCAAGTAGAGGATGGAGTTGTTCTAATGTAAACTTCCACTCACTGCCCCTGTTATCAACTTGATACCTTCCCCATACCTTGAGCTGTAATCTGTCCCTGGATTCAAAACCTCCCTAGTTTATCGTCTCCACAGAGTAAACTTCAGCCTTCTGAACAAATGGATGAGAGATTTGTCTATAATTTTACTTGCAGTCCCATTGTATACCCAGTTTCAGAAATACTGGATGCTGCTAGTTCTTGAGGCTTTTCAAGCTCTGTGGCACAATTAGATTGTAGACTTAGTTTCAGCTTTTTCTGATATTTGAGACACTTACCTTTCATCCATTTGCTTTTCAGCTTTTAATCTTATCTTGTCATCTCTTGTCTCCTACATTCTTCTCTTTCATCTCATTTTTGTTGTCCTTGAGGATTTATACTTAAAATTTGTTTTTTTTCTCCTTGTGCATGTGTGTTTTTTTGTTTTGTTTTGTTGTTGTTGTTGTTTAATACAGAGTTTTGGGGAAGGACCAGAGAATAGGTGTGTTTAATTGTTTAATCCATTTTACTTAACAGGATGCTTTAGGTGCTTTGTATATATCATAACAAATTTCCATAGCAAGGATTAATATACATAAAGAAAATAGTGGGGTGGATGGCTCAGTCAGTTGAGCATTGAATCTTGGTTTTGGCTGAGGTTATGATCTCAGAGTCCTGGGATTATGCTCTGCATTGGGCTCCGTGCTCAGCATGCAGACCGAGATGTGCTCTCTCCTTCTAAACTCCCTCACTCTTTCTAAAAATAAACAAATAAATCTTAGGAAAAAAAGAAAAAAATACTAAAGGAACAAAGTAAATGATAAAATTAGAACTAAAATTCTGTCATGAAAGCCCTCATTTTGTAATGAGGTGGGGTTTTTTGTTTTTTGTATTTTTTTACTTCAAATTTTAGGTTTTACTCACAAGCATGAAGAAACCCAGTTCTTTTCAAAACTAACTGATTTGTGAAATAGGAATTTTTTTTTTTTTTGTGAAATAGGAATTTTTGCAACACATCTTTGCCTTCTCTATTTAGCAGTAAATTCTTATATTCTTATCACTCTATAATGAATTATAAATTTTCAAAATCTAATGTAATTTTACTAATATAGTTTTCATTATGCTTGAAATTACTAATACTGCATTATGGACAAATTATTTTCTAATTGAGACTTCTCTAAGTCAAGATTATTCTCTCCAATAGACTATTTCCATTTTCTTTCATAGAGAATAAAGTTTCTTGTTTAACCCTCATGTTATGCTTTTACCTAAAGTCTGAAAATTTCTGGGAAGTTTCTTATTTTGTTTTTTGGGGGGCTTTCCAGAATTCCCTTTGGTTCGTCTCAATATATCTTTGACCCTTAATAAAAATTTCCCCTTGTATTCACCACACAATTAATGATTTACTTAAAAAAAAAAAAGGAAAAAAGTAAGATCTTTTTCAGAAGATAATTTAAACATTTTGTAACAAATATAACACATATATTGCTTGGAGAATTTCTGTAAGAAAATCCATTTAAAGATCATACCAGCTTCACTTTCATATTCCTACTAAAGCATGGAGAAGGCCCTGCCTATGGGGCAATTTCACATGAGGAAATGGAGTTATGATGAGCTGCTATCACTTCTAAACATTTTTGTTCCATGAGAGTTATAAAGGACCATATTTTCTTTTTGATGTTGTCACCTACTTTCAGGCAAAACCTCTTTGTCTGTGCCTCTGTCCCTTTTAAGAGGTAGGGCAGTTATCTGCTAAACATTTGCAGGAAAAATATCCAGATAATCAGAGAACTGAAACCAATATGAAAGCATCTGATGTGGGGGATCCCTGGGTGGCGCAGCGGTTTGGCGCCTGCCTTTGGCCCAGGGCGCGATCCTGGAGACCCGGGATCGAATCCCACATCGGGCTCCCGGTGCATGGAGCCTGCTTCTCCCTCTGCCTGTGTCTCTGCCTCTCTCTCTCTCTCTGTGTGACTGTCATAAATAAATAAAAAAAAAAAAGAAAGCATCTGATGTTGTATAATATTATTCGCATTGAGAATAAAATGGGTCTCAAACTATTCCATTGGTTTCTGTATCTCTTGGAACTCTGAAACATCCACTTCATTGCCTGTTTTTGAAAGAACCAAAATTACTTTCGTTTGTTAAATTCTTAACAGATGAACTTACTTTAAAAACTTCTACTCCTTAGGAACTCTCTTTCACCCTGTTAGATCAGAAACAGTTACTTGCTCTGTATTCCCTTTGAGTGACTTGTATACTCAGCTTATCTACTGTCCCTTCAAATTTGCACTTCATATTGTGTGTGTTTGTGGTGACCTCTGAACTATTCCATGGTATTTTTTCTCTCCCAACTGGATTACAGGCTCTTACATTTGACAAAGGAGTGCCATGCTGACACATAAAAATATGCCCAGTAAATGTTGTTTCTAAATACGGGAAATATATGTTTGTGTTTTAATTCTGGAGTGTGTGTTCTTTAGTGAAGGAACTGATGAGAGATTTCCCATTCCACATGGGATCCTGGGTTGTCTGCTATGGGCAAAGAAACAACAGGTGGCTCTGACATGGGAATCTTTTTAAACCAGGATATTGATATTTAGGATATTTTTCTTAGTACTCTACAGGCATACACAGACCAGAGGAAGATAAAAATTAAATAAATAAAAGGAAACAATTTTATTGGCACCTGGGTGGCTCAGGGGTTGAGCATCTGCCTTTGGCTCATGTCGTGATCCTGAGATCCTGGGATCGAGTCCCACATTGAGGTCGCCACAGGGAGCCTGCTTCTCCCTCTGCCTATGTCTCTGCCTCTCTTTGTGTGTCTCTCATGAATAAATAAATATTTTTTTAAAAAGGAAACAGTTTTAAAGTAAAGTAGTGAAGTTCTAGCTGAGTAAGTGATCAATTAGCAATTAGAGACAGATTGTAGAATTTTCCAAAACAAGTAAGCAAAGGGAAATCTAGAAAGCACAAAAGAATATATATCTAGATCTATTATAAATCATGGTGACCTCTTCTTTAACAGTGGCAGTTTCCAACAGGCAACTCTGGGTCAGAATTTAAAAACTAGTGTTAGAACCAAGTAGAGAAAATAAAAGCATAAGCAAGAATAGCTTCAAACTGACTTTCTTTCAGAACCTTTTAATGATAACAAAATAGTAGCAAAGAGGAATAAATCCCTGAGGAAGAAAGGTACAAGTTGGTATTAAAATTACAAATGTTAGAAAAAAAGAATAACAAATTAATGATGCAATTTCCCCCCAATAGTAGCAGAAAAAGAGATTTAAATCATTTTGAGGAACTGACTCTCTCTGATGTTGAGATTACTTTTCTTTCTAAAAAAAGATTTTATTTATTTATTTGAGAGAAAGAGAGATAGCAACAGAGACTGTGAGGGAGAGCAGGACCAAGGAGGAGAGGGGGAATCAGACTCTCTGCTGAGCAGGGAGCCCAGTGTAGGACTCGATCCCAGGACCCTGGGGTGGTGACCTGAGCTGAAGGCAGACACTTAACTGACTGAGCCACTCAAGTGCCCCTGCTTTTCTCTTTTAATACATAACCCATGCAGAGATAGAAGTTTTTGATCCAAACTTGGGTTCTCTCTACCTTGAATTATGTCTGTCTTCCTTATATCCTTTAATTTGGTCTATTAGGAAGAAAGTTTGTATGATTCTTTGCTGACATGCATGTGAGGTCTTGCTGATATTTTAACCCAGACTGGAAGGTAAAACATCAAAGAATACAAAGAAGATGAAAAAAATGAGGAATAGCAGCTAGTAACTCAGATAATTAGAATAAGGGATGAGAGATATAGTAGAAGCAGATAATTACCAGTATCTCCCACAGAGAAGGGTCCAATACATATTTGAAGTAAGAATGACAAAAATAAATACAGTTATCGACATTGGACAAAATTGTTCCACACCAAAACAGATAATAAAATGGCTGCAATTTATCAAATGCTTATACATGCCACACACTGTTCTAAATATTTTTGTATCTTACTTAATTTGCAAAACACCTTTAGAAGCTAAATATTATCCTCAGTGTACCAGTGAGGAAATCAAGGCCTAGAGATGTCAAGTGTCTAGCCCAAGGTCTCTTACCCAGTAGCCACTGGAGCCAAGACTGGCTTCAAGTCCATTTAAGTGTAGAGCTTAAACTCTCAGATATTGTGATGATACCTCTTCTTGAACAAAATGGGTAGATCAGAATGTCCCCAGTTTTGTTTGTAGGTTTGTTTGTTTTTGTTTTTGTTTGAACACTAAAATTGACATATAGAACATCTTTATCTGGATGTTCTATACGTCAGAGTCAACTACTAACCGGCATTAAACTGGAACTCATTGTCTTCTGTGCAAGCTTCTTCTTTCTTCTTCTTTTTCCTTATTATAGTTAATGGCACTGTGCTACCCGGAAACCTGTGAAGGGTTCTGCTTTCACAGCCTACACAGCCAAAATAGTCACTAAGTCCCAGGCCTTTATGATATGATATCTGTGCAATTTGAACCATCTTTATGATATCTGTGCAATTTGAACCCTCTTTCCATTCCACTGATGATGCTTTCATCAGACCCTCATTTCTTTCTCTTGTATTAGGTCAAGAATATTTTGATTTGTTTTATTGTCTTCCATCATGATCGTTTCCACCCCAAACTCAGTAATGTAGCTGGAGTCATGGCCCTGGTTAAAAACTGCTGCCCTAGAAAAAAAATCTCTTTGCTATGATGAGCAAAGTTCTCATGAGCATATAGTTCATGATCAATATGCTGATAAATCAAATTTATATCTCTAGGCCAGATTTTACTTCATAGTATCCATATTAATGTTTCCAGTTCAATTAACAATCCTCCCAATGCCTTCGACTTTCTCACTCTAATACTCAGCTATTACAAATGCTCACAGTTCTACTTCCTGAATAGCTTTCCTTCTTTCATTTTTCTCCAACCTACCATTATTATGGTCCATTCTTTTTTTTTTTTTAAGATTTTATTTATTTATTCATGAGAGACACACAGAGACAGAGGCAGAGACAGAGGCAGAGGGAGAAGCAAGCTACATGAAGGGAGACCGATGTGGGACTCAATCCCGAATCCTGGGATCAGGCCCTGAGTCAAAGGCAAGACGCTCAACCACTGAGCCACCCAGGCATCCCAATTATGGTCCATTCTTACACTTCTGCAATACCCTGAGTCACTGAAGCAGCCATGATAGTACCCTTCTAACTAGTTGCTCTGTACCCATGGTTTCCCACTTTTAATCCATTCTCCACATGTTATTTTTCATTATATGCGATACATACTTTTTAAATATTTGGATTTCTTTGAAATCGGGAGAAGTCTTACAACTGATTTTATATCTGTAGTTTAATTAGTATTTGTTTTTTTAAGTAAGTCATATGTATATATAAAATGACATCTTAGAGTTGATGAAATATGATAATATTTCTGGATATGCTACTTTCTGGATATCCATCTTTCTGGATATGCTACTACCCAGCACAGGACCTTCAGTGATTTCCCATTTTAGGATAAAATTAAACATTCTTCTTTTTCTCTTCCTCCTTCTTCTTTTTCTCCCCTCCTCCTCTCCTCCTCCTCCTCCTCCTCCTCCTCCTCCTCCTCCTCCTCCTCCTCCTCCTTCTTCTTCTTCTTCTTCTTCTTCTTCTTCTTCTTCTTCTTCTTCTTTAGGCTCTACACCTAGTGCAGAGACCAATGTGGGGCTCCAACCAGGACTACAAGATCAAGATCTTAGCCAAAATCAAGAATCAGATGCCTAACTGACTGAGCCACCCAAGTGCTCCCAAATTAAATATTCTTAATATTTCTATGAGGTCCTGCATGTCTGGCCCTTATTAACTCTAGAGCTATTTCGTGCTGATTTTCTCTTAGTCATCTATCCTTCAACCAAATATTATTTGGCGAATATTAATTGACTGACTACTTTGTGCTAGGCACTAGGATGATAGATCAGTGAACCAACATGCCTACTGCCCAGCTGGTGCTGACTGTGCATTTGAAGACTCCTGGCTTATCCTGATTTGTCATGCTATTTCTTGCCTCAGAATCCTTGGTCCCTCTCTCAGGAAGCGTCCTTCTTCCTCCTCTTACCCTTTGTGCTTCTACCTTGCTAAGCCCTAACTCTTACTCAATCTTTCATGGCTTATGTTACACAGCTCTCTCCCACAGCCATTCTGTTCAATACTCTCATGGCTCCTGCATTTCTTTTCATGGCTCTCACAGCACTTGCTTTCTTGGGATCTGTCTTCTTTTCTGGACTGTTAGGTCCATGAAGGCAGTGACCTCATCTGCCTAACTTTTGGCTTTCTCCCCAGCCCTTAGTCCAGTGCCTGGATCACAATAGGCCTCTTTAAATATTTATCGAATGAATAAACAATGGAATTTGAAACATGAATTCAATTTCAAACCATCCTGAGATACTCTGAATTTCTACCACTTTAATATGTTATTATTTTTTTAAAGATTTCTTTGTTTGTTCAGGAGAGACACAGACTGAGAGAGAGGTAGAGACACAGGCAGAGGGAGAAGCAGGCTCCCCGCAGGGAGCCCGATATGGGACTTGATCCCGAATCCTGGGATCACGGCCGAGCTGAAGGCAGGTGCCCAACCTCTGAGCCACCCAAGTGTCCCTTACATATACTATCCGTTTCAGTCTGAGATGCACAGTAGTTGATATTAAATATCATAAATATTTTTCCTTAAAGTAGTATAATACCCTAGCCTCATTATTTTCATTACACATGAATGTACTTACAACACTCGTGCAATATTTTTTTGTGTCTTGACAAGCTAAATCATATTCTTCCTCTGCTAGTCCTTCTCTTTGGTCTACTCTTTGTATTAAAGATGAGCTGCCATTTGCATCATGGATTTGCTCAATGGATTATATTTATGAGTAGTTGTACATTTAATTCCAAGTGGTGAATTAGCCTAACACTCAAGACATAGTCTACTGTTTTGCAAACATGGGTCCAGTTATATTCCCAAGAAAGCAATTATAAAAAAGAAGCTCACTTGTGTCATCTTACTTTTAAATATAGCATATTTTCATTAGTGTTCAAAGCAATTTTTAACTGCTTATCTTTGCTTTAGATATAAATTTTTCTTCAATTATATATATTCTAATTCATTATGTATGTTTCTTATAATTGCCTCTACATTTATATTAGCATAATCTTCTTCAGTGTTACCAAAGAAAAATTTGAAAAAATAGTAAAAAAATAATCTTACTTTTTTGTAAGCAAAAATGTTCCACAATAAGTAAAGAACCACAACTTTAGGTTTTCTAGTTATTGAATTTTAGCTCTCCTATTTTTAGCAGCATCTCCCAAATCCTTGGATGAAAAGGCTATAAAATGTGAAGTATTATTACCATAACCTATAGCAACAATCTACCTCAACATAGGTATAATCAAAAGGAAAATTCTTATAACCACATTCATATTCAAAGATCTTGTGATATAAGCCAACCCCTGTGGGGGTATTATTTTCAAACATAACAGGTTGACATTATATAATTACACACTGCTGGATATTGAAATATCAAAAAAGGAAAAAGTGCTTATAGTAGTACTCACAGCACACTATTATGAGTATTCACATTTATCCACACATCTTTAGAAAATTATTTCTAGGTATATATTATAGACTTTAGCAAAGACTCAGTGATTTATTTAATATCAATATTAGGTTTTGACATTAATGTCTTAGCAAGCATAGGGAGGTGTGATCCTAAGACTGACTTCCACTCCATAAAGGGGCCCCAATGTGTTCTCCATTGTTCTGCATTCAGTTTGTTAAATAGATATTTCATATATGTATGTGTAAGTAAATATTCAAGATCTCATGCAATTATTTTTATAATTTGCACTCCCACTTTACTTAATTTTTCCCTTTATTAACTTTTCCACTTTTGATGATAACATTCTTCTTCTCTTAAATAAACTCTTTCTTTAGTTCCCCTTTACTATCTACTTTTCCTTTGTGCCTACTATAGAAGAGATTGGGATTGGACAGCAGCATTTCTGATTTCTCAGATTTCTTTCTCACTGTTCTCAGTGCCACCTTCCTCCCATTTAATCTCTGGATTGTAACTAACTTTTACCTTTCTCCCTTTCATATGTCAGGTTTCTAATATTTCCACTTCTCTTCACTTAACATAAGCTTTTTGGTCTATGTGGTGCACTGTGAAATGTAGTTTCACAAAAATTTAGGCTCCAAATACCTTCCTTCTTGGAACTTTACTTAGTCTCTCTCAAGTTAGTCAGCTTGGTAGTCATATATCTCTTATTTCAACTCTGCTATGTAGGTACAATCTATTGGTGGTTTTGGATTTCTTTCCTATCTAGTCTTCTTTTCAAAAACAGGATGCATATAATTGTAGGGTGTAAAATTTCATTTTTAATATTATTAGCTATTTTTTTCAAAAGTGACTTCCCATAGGGGAATAGGATTGGAGAAGAGAAGTGAGACAGAAAACTAGAGCATGAGACTGAGACACAAATATAATATATTTGGAGGTAGTATTAATGTGGCATACAAGAACAGTCACTATCTAAGAGAAACATACTAGTATAGCAACAAACTAGTAATACAAATAGTAGTCTAGGGAATAATATCTTTCTTTCCTCAGCAACAAAAATCAACCCGTCAACCACCAATGAAATAACAGAATAGGCTGTCCCAATTAACAAGCTCAGATTTAAGTGGCTACATGCTCAATAAAAGTGAACCAGAACCCTTCATATGGTTATAAGAGGCCCAAAGGGGCCCTAGCATTTATGAAGCTAGCTTTGGTCACTGACTTTGTCCTCTCTCCTTACATCTCTTGATCGTTCTTTCTATTGGTGAAAGGCAAGAATCTAGGTGCTAGGAAGCAAGATGAAAGTATTTTAAATACCACCTCTTCAACTCCCCTGCACCCACGCAGGAGCTGAGTAGTAACTACAACAGGTTTTCAGGAAACGTTTATGAATAGAAATGATAACCTTCCAAAGAAATTCAGTTAATCTACTTTGTTTGCTTTTAATAAATTATACCTGGAGAATCCATATTAAGGGCACCTTAAAACTTCTATAGGTGTCATCTTGAGGTGTGCAGCTAAAATCATTATCTTTCAACAGAAATAAAATTGGAAAATCTTGCTATCACATAAGTATAAATAGGCATCAAATAAAAACCAAATGCAAATACTCTGGAAATCTAGTATGACTATTCTGCTTTATCTCTCATAAAATCTGCTCTTCACACCCTTTATGGCCTCTTTGGGGTGTTGCTGTTTATGAATAAAAATATTACTTTAAAAACAAAACAAATTTCTTTGCTCTAATTAGGCAAAATGAAAGCCTTCTGCTACAATTTATATTATTAATATTTTGACATTTTCTAATGGCATAATACAAGTTTTATTTTTAACAAAGTCTTCTATTGGAAAAGTGTTTTGAAGAGATTTCCAAGTTCTAGTGAAGCTTGAGTTTTTGTAATTATTTGATACCAAAATTATAGTGTAATAAAATAGTTTTAGTAGTCCTTTTATCCATTTTAAATAGTAATTGACCTCTAGAATTATATGCACCCAGAGTAATGTTACTAGTGATTAAAATTTAAAAAGATAATAATTATTAAAAGCTTCATTCATAATAGAAATCATCATTTCTGGGCAACAGTCTTTAGGGTAAAACAGCCAAGTAGGATTTGACTATATCAAAACTATTTGAAAGGATCCTTTAATCTGGACCTTTATTTATGAACCCTACAAAATTGTTAAAAATGGCTGAACTGTATAGCTGTATTTAAGAACAACAAACTATAAAGGACATAAAATGAGTTCTAATCTCCATGTTTAGTTCCTTCTCATTAAGAAACTGGTGATAGCTCTAGACAATGTGGATAAAGGCATTTTCTCTGCTGTAAACCTGGTTTTTCTTTCTTCCATATTTTATAGCATAAGATTTATTTATTTTCTTGCAGCAGAACCTTTATTAAAATTTTTGAAATATACAATTACAAATTGATAAATTTACCTTAAAGTCTTTTGGAAATTTTACTTTTTCCAAAATATTTCTCACTTAATTTTCTATCTTTTTTTTTTTTTTTTAAGATTTTATTTTTGAGGCAGCCCGGGTGACTCAGAGGTTTAGTGCCACCTTCAGCCCAGGGTGTAACCCTGGAAATCCAGGATTGAGTCCTATGTCAGGCTTCCTGCATGGAGCCTGCTTCTCACTCTGCCTGTGTCTCTGCCTCTCTCTGTCTCTCTGTCTCTCATGAATAAATAAATAAAATCTTAAAAAAAAAGACTTTATTTTTGAGGCACCTGGGTGGCTCGATCAGTTAAGCATCCGACTCATGGTTTTGGCTCAGATCATGACCTCAGGGTCATGAGATCAAACCTTGCAATGACAGCTCCATGCTCAGCAGAGAGTTTGCTTGAGATTCCTCTCTTCTTCTGCCCCTCCCCCCGCTCTCTCTCTCTCTCAAATAAATAAATAAATCTTTTTTAAAAAGATTTTATTTTTAAGTAATCTCTATACCCACGCAGTGCTCTAACTCACAGCCCCAAGATGAAACATTGCATGCTCTACCGACTGAGCCAACCAGGCGCTCCATCCTATTAAATCTAAAAGGAATGGCTATATTATGCTGCAGCTCTCTGTCTTGTTCTATTCAAAGCATTTTGGGCCAGTGTTCATTCTGCAAATACTTATTAAGCACCTATGATGAGTAGGCATTGTGTTAGATACTATGGATGTAATAGTCAATTAGATGCCATCCCAGCCTTAGGGATTCTTACTTGCTAGTGGAGAGTACAAATAAACAAATAGGTAATTGCCATATAATAGAGAGTGGGGTTTGGGGTAAATTGGGAATGCTATGGGAACATATCATTCTCAAAAATGGGCATATCATGTCAAAGAAGTGCATTTAGGTTAGTCATCATGGGTCAAGGTCTTTCCCAGGAGAAGAGGCAGTGAAATTAAAACCTGAAGAGCTAGATCAGATACAGAGGAAGAATGAAAAGACTCTTCCCTGATGAAATAGCTTGTACACTCTTAAAATGATTAGATTTCCTGTACATAAATACTTCTTGTACATCGGTGATGGGAATGGTGTTTTAAATTACTCCTAGCAGGGAAGAGTGACTATTTGCTTTGTGCAAGTGCTAAAGTGGATACTTTCATATGGAGACACATGAAGCCTTTTCACTGTTGACTGCTCCCCTAGTAAGAGCAACTAGCTGGACTCCTTACTTGCATATAATACAATGAATGTAAGCGTGCATGTTTGCCCTTGCTTGTACCTACCTAACAGCTATACTCATTAAGAAGCTGCATGAATAAAAGAATGTTTAAAAGGAATAATTACAATGTATTTGGCCGCAAGTAACAACAACAAATCCAAACTAAATTGGTTAAACAGTTATGTAATTTATTTTATAGAATTGGCAAGTCAAGAGTAAGGCAGGCTTTTGTCATACAGTTCCTGGTGTCAAGTCATTGACGATCCAGGTTCTTTCTTCTTGTGTGTTCTGGCATATGTGGCACCAGCTTCATCTTTTTCCTATTTCTCCCTTATGGTTACCATCAGGGCCATCAGAGCTATATGATTTCTTGTTCACATTGAGCAGGCTAGAGTGAGATCTGCCTCAGGTATGGAACCAAGTGGTTCACTTTAGTCTGGTGTAATTGAGGACATGTCTTACCCTGGGCTCAAAGCAGTTTTGAGAATTACACAATTTTTCATTTGCTCCATGGATAAGTACCCTTAAAGTTGGTGACAAATCAGGGTATCCTCCCTTGAGTCATGGAGAGGAGGCGTGGATACTTAAGAAAAATCATCTTTCTGTTAGGAAGGAGAAAGGGGCAGTGGATGTGGGATAGAAAAACAACAGTGTGTCCAACCACGTTGTTTGCTGTTCCTTCATATTTGTTTAATTCAAATTTGGTCTCCTGACCAGAGAAAAAAATACTTCCATATCTTTGGGGAAAAAAGGTCATAATTCTAATGGATTCCCTTTCAACCATGTGTAGTTTGGTAATTAGGGGGGGAGATGAAGTAAACCTTGAGTTGCGGAGACCACTGTTTTATCTTTCCTTTCCTTTGCTTCCTGAATTGTACTTTTGAATTTCTATATTGGTTTTTGTGGTCCACGTTTACCATAGAGTAGAAAGAAATTGCAGGCATTTATTTTGCTGTAAAAGTATTTTTAGATGTTTTGTGGGCTCTGTATCAATTACTGTATAACATAGAGTTAGGAAGGAATGTGCAAAATATATTTAGCAACCTTTGATAATATTTTAAGAGCATTTGATTCTGACACATGCTATATAATTTATAGAGATGCAGGTTACATCATTATAAGGTTACATATTGGGAAATCTACAAAAAAAAAAAAAATCCTTAACAAAAATACCTTCTTGAAACACAGACTGAGGAATGTTCCCTCAAAGGAAAAATATGCAATGATTGCTCAGGTTTTTCTTTTTCTTTTCTCTTAATTTTCCTTTTGAACTTCCTATACAAGCGTAGCCTTGTTGCTTCTCATCATGACAAATAGTGCCTGAACCAGAAGAAATTTATGTCAATTGAATGTTTGACCATTATTTTTTATTCAGGACTATTCTTTCCCTCTGGCTACACAGGGTGGAGTGATGTGCTTGCCAGAGGCTGGACAAACCTAAGCATATGCTCTTATGGAAGTGACAGAAAGCAACTATATATGCAAACACAAAAGGTTTCTTTTTGCAAGTTGGTTCAGGGCAACCTTTGATGAACAGAAGGGAGCATAAAATTAATAGTTTAATTACAAGAAAAATAATGATTTCCACCTAATATTTGCATAGCGACATATTTTTCAGAGTGCTTTTGTGTGTGTTATCTCACATGATAAAGTAGCTCTGTGATAAGAGAAGGATGGTGATATTATAACCATTTTATAGATTAGGAGATCAATATATATGAAAGTTAAATGAATTGCTCCTTATTTCTAGTGGACAAATGAGTTCAGAAATTCAAACTTTTTTCCTTAGTGTATGTTTGTGTGTGTGTGTGTGTGTGTGTGTGTGTATGTGCTCTAGTAAAACATTTTACTTTCCTCTCATTTATTTTTTTAATTTATTTTTTTAAAGATTTTATTTATTTATTCATGAGAGACACAGAGAGAGAGGCAGAGACACAGGCAGAGGGAGAAGCAGGCTCCATGCAGGGACCCCGATGTGGGACTCCATCCCAGGACCCCAGGATCACGCCCTGAGCCAAAGGCAGATGCTCAACTGCTGAGACATCCAGGCGTCCCTCTTTTATTTTATTTTTTCCAAGGAAAGGGGACAAAACAAAACACAAAGAAAATAAAAGAAAAAAGAGAGTGGAACAACAACAAAACCTACTATGTTTATATTAATATTATATTAATATTCATAATGAGTAATTTCTAGAGAGTACACATTTGCTGGATTAGGAACTCTTGCAAAGTAGCAGTTGTGAATTTGTAGAAATTGAATGACTTAAGGTACCTTAAAAAAGTGCCCTTTCAAATACAGTATTTTCATTTTTGCTCTTCATTTTCCTGTTAGGCAGATTTTACATTTCTGACATACGCAGTTCAATGTCCCTCATGTGCATTTCTTATACTTTTGCTTTTATCCTCTAATTCCCCCTCCTCCAAGTCTAAATCCATCCCTCTTTTTTTTTTTTTTTTAATTTTTTTTATTTATTCATGATAGTCACAGAGAGAGAGAGAGAGGCAGAGACACAGGCAGAGGGAGAAGCAGGCTCCATGCACCGGGAGCCCGACGTGGGACTCGATCCCGGGTCTCCAGGATCGCGCCCTGGGCCAAAGGCAGGCGCTAAACCGCTGCGCCACCCAGGGATCCCTCCATCCCTCTTTTGAGGGTGTTTGGGCTTCATTTATTTGTGAAGCCTCCACTCAAGGCCTGGAGACTATTAATGGGCCGTCTTACATTATTTAGAGTGTAATTGTTTAGGAAAATACATTAAGGGGAAGGATTATTGTTGGGCGTCTTTGAAATCATTTATCTCATATGCTGGTTACCCATTCCTGGGAATGCCCCCAGATACAATCTTAAGAAGTTGGTGATTGACACATAGTTGGCCTTCAATAAACAGCTATAGATAACTATCGAATTTGCTGCTGGAGTGACTTGTGCGATTTCATGCTTTCTGAATACAAAACAGATTTTTGAGTAAGGTATGCTTTTTGACAGCTGCTGATAACATCTGAGAGACAATTTAATTCGTCTGCAACTAGAGCAGCAGGAAAAAAAAAGAGCCAACAGGCGACATCACTACTCCTGCTTATTTGATGAATATCAATAAATATGGATGAAACACCTGAAGTAGCACACAAATTCATAGTTAGCCAATTTGCCAAGTATGCAGACAATGGGTGTACTTCATGATTATGTTTGTTGAAAATAAAAAAGAGAGACACATAAATAGGGCTACTGAGAAGGAAGACTCAGTGACAGCATCGCATACTCCTCCTAAAGTATCTTTCATCTTGGGTAGTTTAAAGCATTTAAAGATGTCCTCGTGACACCCTTCTGGAACTAGTAGACGGTAAAGAAATATCCACTCCATTTAAATGAAAAAGGATGCTGAAATGGGAGTTGAAAAGTTAAGCGAACTGCTTAGTGTCTTGGTCTCTGAGATGGTGCTGTATCTATCTGTGGCAAGTATATTGTGTCATTTGCCCCTAAGCAATCTTTTTCTAGCTCTGTATAAATTATCTACCTGGCAAAAAGAAGACTGGAGCTGGGAGCAAAAATATACTTCTGTGGGTGTAATTGTATTCGTGGCCAAATAGAATTTGGATTTCTTCCATTAGCAGGAATGCCTGGTGGTAGTACTAACTTTAAAACCCTGAATTGTCAACAAACAGAAGGAGCCTAGTTGAACAGGATTAGAGAGGAAGAAATGAAGAGATGGGATAAATACACAGGCACATCCAAGGATTTAACCTGAAACTTCCTTGAGGAAGATGTATCTGTGGGAGGAATCTTTTACCCTGGGACTGGGCTCATTTTTTTCCACTTCCTCAAATATTCTCCTTGTCCCTTTCTGCTCCTTGGTTTCCCCAGAAGTCCCACAAGTCAGAACTGGAACAACCAGGATCCACGACAGGTTTCTTCCTGGTAAGGAGTAGCAGTATTGACAATATTCCCTCATCCTTCTGAGGAAACTGAGCATTTCCCTGAAGCACTTTGTTGGGTCATAGTTTCATTTTTCTTTTGCTTTTCTCATGTCTTGCTTACACCACTTCCCACCACACTGGTCCTTGCTCTTGCTCTTGCTCAGATAAGCTAGGCCTGTTCTTGCCTCAGCCTTTTTTGCATTTTTGTTTCCTCTACTGGAATGTGTTTTTTAATCAAATAATATCTTCATAGTATGCCTCCTCTGACCACTCACTATAGATTGATTGATTGATTTTAAAGATTTATTTGTTTGAGAGAGAGAGAGCAAGCACTTGTGCACCTGAGTCAGGGAGGGGCAGAGGGAGAAGAGAGAATCCCAAGCAGACTCCCCGCTGAGTGGGGAGCTCAATGTGGGGAGGGGACCGATGCCATGACCCCTAGATCATGACCTGAGACAAAATCAAGAGTCAGAAGCTTAATCAACTGAGCCACCCAGGTGGCCCCACTCACTGTAGATTTAAAGCGACAAAGTGTTCTGTTTTGCCTAAGACTGAAGATTCTTAGGACGTAGGTCTTTGAGTTTTAAAACTCAGTCTCACGCAAACTAGGATGTGTTGGCCACCCTATTTAAATGCAGCTTCTTCTATCTGGTTTCTCTTTCTTATTTTTTTCTTTTTTTTTTTTTTTTTTTTTAATTTTTTTATTTATTTATGATAGTCACACACACAGAGAGAGAGAGAGAGAGAGGCAGAGACACAGGCAGAGGGAGAAGCAGGCTCCATGCAGGGAGCCCGACGTGGGATTCGATCCCGGGTCTCCAGGATCGCGCCCTGGGCCAAAGGCAGGCGCTAAACCGCTGCGCCACCCAGGGATCCCTCTTTCTTATTTTTTTCTTAGCATTCATCACCATCTAATATACCATAAATTTTACTGTCTCATTCTGTTTATTATCATTTGGCTTGCCTCCTCCCCCACTGCTATCTCCAAGAGGGCAAGGATTTTTTTTAATTTGTTTTTTTGT
Source organism: Canis lupus familiaris (assembly GCF_011100685.1). Classification (NCBI taxonomy): domain Eukaryota; kingdom Metazoa; phylum Chordata; class Mammalia; order Carnivora; family Canidae; genus Canis; species Canis lupus. The sequence continues at coordinate 18,745,081 of NC_049224.1, forward strand.
CACTGTTGTATCCCTAGTGTCAAGCATAGTTCAGAACAGGTACTCAGTGACTGTTTTTGAATGAATAAGTAACTGAATGAGTGAGAACTTTAGAAAGTATTTGCTGCATACAAAGAAACTATGTTGGGGATGTATTTCCTGAATGAATTATTTGAATCCATAAAGTCTTGATCAAATGCAGTTTGATTTTCAAAACAAATGCATTATTTCCTAATGAGTGATAAATTTCTTGGGAAATTTAAACAGTGTTTTTGTTCATAATTTAGAAATCATAGAATTATTTAATTCATTTTTAAAACACGCTTTTGTAAAAATAGACTATTAGTAAAATGTTGTGTTATACCTAAATATCATATAGGTGGATCATTTGTGTTGGTTTAGGACAACTGATTTTAATGTTTTGGGATGTACTTGTAGTGGAAATTGAGTTATTTTAACCCATGTGAGTCTTTTATTTGCCCCCATGAAAACTTAAGTGTACATTTGGTTAACAAACTTAACATTTCTCGTAATATCCAGTTATTACTGACTGGGTGAATAGATGGATGGCTTCAAAAGGCAAATGCACAGAAAACCAAATGAATTATAATCTTTGCTGGATAAGAAATCAGAAGTGATGAACTGCCATATATGTAGGGTGGTATTTTTAGGGGTCTGACTTATTGATCTTAGGACCTAACCTGGAAAGCCTGGCCAAGTTGTCCCATTGTTCTATTATGTGAAAGCACTTGGGTTGTCACTCACATGTCCGTTAGTGATATACTGTGGGGAAAATACTGCATCTGGGGACAGGAAACCCTGTGTCTTCATCCCTTCTCACTATTTAACTTTTTATGTGGCCTTGCACTATCACTTAGCCTCTGGGCACCTGTGCATAATAATCTGGAAATGTGGATGAAAAGGCCCACCTACTTTAGTGAGTCTACATAAGCTCAAAATAGGAGTAGAGATGCTTTGAAAATCATTAGGTGCTGTATAACAATGTAAGGTAAGATGAGGGGAGGGGAGGTGTTTCCTAGGTGCATATGTTGCTGGTGAGTGAACAGCTGCTGCCTTGTGGGTCTGACTTTGGTTCTTGTTTGTATCTATTTTCCACTTTACAGGTGAAGAAGGTTCTCTCGCATCACTAATATTCAGAGAGTATCAGGAATGGAGCCTGTGGGTTTTTTTTTCCCCTTCAGATATAGAGTCACTTAGATGTTATTCTCAAAGTAATAATTAAAGAGCCACTTTCCTAGTGGCTTCTTACCAGTTTTAATCAAGTCATTTCCATGGAAGTAGTCATTTTTGAGAGTAGGGTTTTGTTATCTTCTTTAAAATTGTCATCAGTAGTACCTGGCTGACTCAGTCAGTGGATCATGTGACTCTTGGTTGCTAGGTTGTGAGTTCAAGCTCCATGTTGGGTGTAGAACTTACTTAAAAAAAAAAAAACAAAAAACAAACAAACAAAAAAAACAGGACAAAACAAAATAAGCCCTCCATTTTCAAACTAGATTCTATCTTAGTAAATTGGTAAATAGCTACAAAGATGCCAAACAACATAGTGGTTAAAACAGACTTTGGAGCTAGGCTGCTTATGATCAAACCCCCACCTCTGGCATTTAGCAGATATTTGGCATTGAACAACTGACTTATTCCACATATGTCTCTTCCTTACTTCATAGAGTGTATGAGAATCAAAAGAGTAAATAAGGGCAGTCTGGGTGGCTCAGCAGTTTAGCACCGCCTTCAGCCGGGGCTGGAATCCTGGAGACCTGGGATCAAGTCCCATGTCAGGCTCCCTGCATGGAGCCTGTTTGTCCCTCTGCCTGTGTCTCTGCCTCTCTCTCTCTGTGTCTCTCATTAATAAATAAATACGATCTTAAAAAAAAAAATAAAGGAGATTGCTCTGCTCCTAAGAAACCCTCTGTTGAAGGAAAAGCCATATATAGTTTCTTGCCTGTATCTTGCTATGATAGTATTGCCTATGTTATCTTTATGTCAAGCTTGTTGACCCAAGGAAGAGCAACTAGCTCAGTGCAGCTAGCCTACAGGCTGTCCAGTGAATGGCCTATGAGGTAACTTTGCGTGAAAGTTCTGTTTCATGGGATGCCTGGGTGGCTTAGTCAGTTATGCATCTGACTTTGGCTCAGGTGGTGATCCTGGGTCCTGGGATCAAGCCCTGCATCAGGCTCCCTCAGCAGAGAGCTTGGTTCTCCCTCTCCCTCTGCGTCCCATACCCCCGCTTGTGCTCTCTCCTGAGCTTTATCTCAAATAAATAAATAAAATCTTAAAAAAAAAAAAAAGAAAAAAAGTTGTGTAGAAACATGGATGATTATTTAGGCCAACTCAGATGTTCTATCTGGGTACATCCTACTGAAGATATATGGAGAAGACAAGAATTATTTTATTAGCAGCAGTAGGGCTAAGTGAGCTGAAGTAAGCAGTTGTCACTTAGAGAGTAAGCTATGAGCAAGCAGAAATCATGCATCATAAGCAGGAGGCAAAAGACATACTACAGCACAGAGTGAGATAGTTGGCTTGGTAGCTAGAGTGGAAGAAGCAGAAGTTGTAAACATACATCTATACCCATACAAGTGAGTAACAGAAGGAGATCGACAAAACCCTTCTGTTGAAGGGGTGATAGGCTATCTCCCATACGTGGTTTGAGTCTTTCAGTTTTTGAGCTGTTCCAAATTCCAGAGGTCTATTCCATGATTGCTTCTGGATTTTCTGGAGACTATGTGAATGTGCATGCTCACAATAAATATTCTTATTATTTGAAGTAATCTGGACTTAGGCTCTTTCCTTACCAGCCAAAAAATTTAAGGATCACTCCAGATACAAGTCTTCCCTTGTTTTTAATAGAAAGAAATAATAATGAACTTTAAGATCCTTAGTGGCAGGAAATATATTGCATTTTATCATTAAAAGCCTAAACTTTAAAATCGTATATAATTATACTACCTTTACTCAAAAAATGTTTTTGGATAGATAAATGAAAAATAACCATTGTTAATGTCCCCCTTTTTTGTTGAGGTATATTTCTCATCCAAAAAAAAAAAAGTAGAATAAAAAGTAAAATAAAATTTAATGTAAATAAAATATAAAATGAGATATTAAGTGTTCTGTTTGATGAGTTTGATAATTGAATTCACATGTATAAACATCAAGATTAAAACATTTAGATTATCCCCAAAGGATCCCCATAAGGATTGTTTCTAGTCACTCTCCCAACCCTCAAGAGGTAATCACTTTCTGATATCTATCACCACAGACCACCTATTCTTGGACTTTAGATAAAAGGAATCACACAATAGATATTCTTATGTATCCTATTTCATTTGTTCAACGTAATGTTTTTAAGATTCATCCATGCTGTGTGTGTTTCAGAAGTCATTCCTTTTTATTACCAAATGGTATTCCATTGTATGAATATAATTTATTCTTTCTCCTGTTGATGGATATGTGGATTGTTTCCCAGTTTTTGGCTATAAATATCCCCATGTAAGGCTTTGTGTGGACATTTGTTTTAATTTCTCGAGTAAGTACATAGGGGTGAAATCACTATGACAGTATAGATATATGTTTGCTTTTGTAAGTAACTGTCGACCTATTTTTCAAGGTAGTTGTACCATTTATACTCCTATGAGAAAGGTATAAGAATTCTAGTTGCTCTGATCCCTTGCCAACATTTTGCATTATCATTTAAAAAAGTTTTTTGGCTATTTCAGTCTATTTGGAATGATACTGTGTTTTTTAATTTACTTTTCTCTAAAAATTAATAATGCTAAGCACTTAAAAGAAACTTTGTTATTGACCATTTGCAAATCTTCTCTGTAGTATTTACATTTTTTGGCCATTTTTATTAGCTTATCTTCTTACTGTTTATTTACAAGAGTTTTTACATATCCTGAATCATTTTTCAGATATAAGTATTATAAATATTTTTTCCTAGCCATTGTCTTGCCATTTTCTTAATGGTGTTTTTCTGGTGAGCAGAAATTTTTAATTCTGAAACTGTGAGTTTCCTCAAAAAATTTTTAGGAAATTTTATTATATGAATCAGAGTAACCATTTTTTAGGCATTTCTGATAAAAATATTTCAAAATGTTGATGGGAAATCAGCTTTCCTGAAAGTGTGTGTGTGTGTGTATGTATATACACATTTGTGTGTATATATATATATATATTTTTTTTTTTTTTTTTTTTTTTTTTTTCAGAAAGATCAGTGGTTTGGGATCAAGAACTTGAATAGTCTATGAGAGTCTATACTTTCTGATGACTGTGAGGCTAATAAGTCAATGGTGGTTGTTAAGATCGTGGCAGTTGTTAGAAAATTAAAATTAAATTTTTAAAAAATGTATTTAATTATTTTAAAGAGAGAGCACACGCTTTTGGGGGGGAGGGGCAGATGGAAGGAGAGAGAAAGAAGGAAAGAAACAGACTCCAGTATCATTATTGGAGCCTGTGGAAGGATAGGGGGCCTTGATCTCATCACCCTAAGATCATGACCTGAGCTGAAATCAAGATCAGATGCTTAGGGATGCCTGGGTGGCTCAGCGGTTGAGCATCTGCCTTCTGCTCAGGTTGTGATCCCCAGGTTCAGGATTGAGTCCCACATCGGGCTCCCTGTGAGGAGCCTGCTTCTCCCTCTGCCTTTGTCTCTGCCTCTCACTCTGTGTGTCTCTCATGAATAAATAAATGAAATCTTTTTTTTTTAAAGAGTTAGATGCTTAGAGCCCCCCCCCCCAGGAGCCCCCCCAAATTAACTGGGTTTTCTATTTAAAATGTGGAGCACGTCAAGTCATTGCCATCTTGAAGTAAACCATTTACTTTCTCAATTAAATGACTATCTTCCAGATTTGAATTTTTACCATTGGGTTGTAAAATACCAGAGTAGTATTTATTCTACATATATATACCTGAAGTGAAGAGTCTCTGACCTATTATCTTGTTACTCACTTGCAGCCACAATAACATTACCACTTAGAGATAGCTTTAGGTATGCATCCTAAAAAATTGAAGAAGTACAGTTCTCTATTTTGGACACATCTAAAAATCAGCTTTCCTGAAGATGCCTTATTGTTTCTTTTCTTTTTTTTTTTTCAAAAAGATTGACAGATACAGATCACACAGTGGTCAAGAGCATGGAATTTGGAGCAGACTGGGTTTGAATCCCAGTTCTACCATTCACTAGCTGTGTGATCTTTTGTAAATTACTCATACTTTATGTGTCTCAATTTATTATCTGTAAAATAGGGATAAGAGCACTAACTATCTCGTAGTGTTGTGAGAGATAAATGAATTAATATACATTAAGGACTTAGTACAGTTCTTGGCACATAGCAGGTACTCTGTATTAGCTCTCGTTGCTGTGACTATTATTTTCCTCTACAAGAACTCGCAGGGGTGCCTGACTTTACCTACTAGTTTCTTAAATAATAATATTAGTGATAATAACACATCATGTATTATTTTGGCTGTTTCCACATTGCAGATACACTCTCTGACTCTAGCCTTCTTCTACTCTGAATTCTTTCTCTAGTCTCAGATGGCTGCCCATCCTTAGGCTAAGAGCAGCCTCCACACTCTTTATTTGATACCACACATGAGCATAGATGCTTCTCTTAGCATTCTACAATCTGTCAGAGACCTGGTTCTGAGTTTTATCAAAATTAACTGAAGGTTCCTGGATAACACAAGGTAAGAACAATGGAGATAATAATTTGACATATATACTAGAGGAATTCTGGGTTCTGGTAAAAACAAGAGCCCACAACAAAAATTACAACCCCACATTCTACTCTTTCAGTAAAACTGGGAGAGTTAGGAAGGTCTATAAACTCCAAACAAAATATAAGTTGGGGAAGAACATATGAAACAAGAACAGCATGGGATACCAAATGGTGTTGCAGGGTGGCAGGTGCTATAGGACAGAACTGGGAGTGAGATTTTTATAGCAGAAGCAGAACACAAAATGTAATGGCGAATATTCACCCTCCAAAGGAGGGAGCCCTCCCTGAGTGAGAACTGCTGTGGGTGTTGGGGCAAGAAGAAGCAGGGAGAAGTGTGGAAAGTTGCCCTAGGAGTCATTAAAGAATATACCTGTCACAGCAACAACAACGGGCAGATCCCTTGAGCTAAGAAACTGGAAAAGCAACCTTTACCTCTCTTCTCCAGGACAAAGAAACATATTCAGTTATGAGTAAAAATGTAAAACTGCTACATCCACACAAAGTTGTCATTAGGAAAGAAAAGTCAGAGCTTAGCAATGGAAGAAAGGAATGCTATATGTATATAAAACAATTGCAGCTATAAAAATATCATGAAATAGAAATAAAGGAACTTAGAGAAAAGATGGCCAGAAAATAGGAAGATGAAAATGGGAATTGACAGAGTTCAGGAAAGAAACCAAAGAAAAAGATACAATTATTTCAGAAATGCAAATTAATTACAGAAAGCACAAGGAACATAAGGGTATGGGGAAGACAATAAGAAAAAAAGACGAAAACACAAAAAAGGGTAGTGAGAAAAATGATAGAGAAGACAAAGAAGATATACAAACATATAACAAATAAAAAACATAACAAATATAAAGAAGACCTAAGGAAACAAGCTAATAAAATTATTGTACTTTAAAGAATAAAAAAATAATTCTCTGGGAGCACCCAGCCAGCTCAGTCAGTGGAGCATACAACTCTTCATCTTGGGCTTGTGAGTTTGGGCACCAAGTTGGTCGTAGAGATTACTTAAAAGTAAATAAATAAAACAACAATAACAATAATAATAAGTCCTCTGGATAACTAGGCAAGAAGTCCAAGTCAAATCAAGTTATATCAGACTTTTCAATAGCAATATTCAATATGTATTCAATGTTAAGAGACTGTTGTAGGGTTGAGTACTCAAGAAAAAAAGTAGGAGTCAAGAAATATACATCTAGCCAAACTCTCCTTCACATGTGGAAGTTTCAGATAAAAAATCTAAAACATTTAAGAACTTGCAGATGCATTTTTCCAACTAGGAAGCAATAACTGGTGGTAAAAAATACATAGATATAGTACCAAGAATAGAGCAAATATATAGAGGGATGAAGGTGAAATAATGGTGTACAATTGTCACATGCCTTGATGATGTAAGAATGGAACACCTGAGGGAAAATGGGAGGTGAGGGGGTACAGATAGTAGAAAGTAGAATAAGCCCAATAATGCTCTGTAAGTCATAAGTGGGAAGTGAGTAATATCATTTTAAGGTGACAAATCAAGTAGTAGAATTGTAAGCATATATAAGATTCTGAAAATAAGCATTATGAAAAATAATTATCGACTTAAATTTGATGATGGAAGAAAAGAAGGTGGGGGAAGAAGAGTTTAGGGGAAATAGAAAAATTATCAAACTGTTAAAATATTATATGGCTAGATGTTTTCTATGCTATTTAAGCTGTTCCCGTTTATTTATTTTTTAAAAAATATTTTATTTATTTATTCATGAGAGACAGAGAGAGAGAGAGAGAGAGGCAGACACAGGCAGAGGTAGAAGCAGGCTCCATGTAAGGAGCCTGACGTGGGACTCGATCCTGGGTCTCCAGGATCACACCCTGGGCTGCAGGCGGTGCTAAACTGCTGCACCACCATGGCTGCCCTAAGCTGTTCCAGTTTAATAAAGAAAACATAGGAATGTATGTATCCAAATTCATTTATGAAGTGAGTTTAACATGGATACCAAAACCACTTAAGTTGCATAAGACAAAAAAACCCCACAGAACAATATTACTTCTAAATATTGATGCAATGATATTCAATAAAATATAAGCAAACAGTATTCAATAATACATTAAAAAGAACACTTCATGACCAAGTAGGGGTTTACTCCAGAAAAGTGAGGATGGCTTAATACTATAATTTAAAAGAATTAAGGGAAAAAATCATATGATTATGTCTATAAATGCTGAAAAAAACATTTGAGAAAATTCAATCTCCATTTCTGCTTTATAAAAAAATAAAATGGCAATGAATAGATAAAATATATGTAGAAATGTAGAAACATATGTGCATATTTGTGTGTCATCCCCAACACAACATCTTACATGATAAGGAAGCATTGGCCTCAGAAATAAGACAATGACAACTATTTAAAATTTTACTGGCAATGTTAACTAGCACAGTAAGTAAGAAGAAAATTAAAACAAGAATAGGAAAGAAAAGACAATCTATGAATGAATAACTGGAAAATTGCAAGAGAATCTATTTAAAAATGATTACAAACAAAGCTCAGAAAGTTAACAGGATATGAAATTAATATACATGAATAGCCTTAACAGACACAAAAAATGAGTCAAAAGATATCATCAAAAATAATATCCCATTTACAACAGCAAGAAAAAAGATGAAATACAGTACCTAGATAAAACTTAACAAGAAATATGCAAATTGTATATGTTGTTCTATATACTTATAGAAACCCAAGTTGTTTCTCAAGTTATAGAAAAAAATAAACAAGCAAGATGTAACCCCCCCAAAAAAAACAGCCTTTCTTGTCTATTTCAGAAAAAAGACAAATATATTGGCATTTTTATTGGACTTGGTATTAAATTTGTAAGCTACGTTAGGGAATGTTTAAATTCTTAGAAGTTGAGAAGTGAAAGACCACCAACCCAATAGAAAAATAAGCCAAGGACATGAACAGAGACAGCACAGAAAGAAAAATTTCACATGATCCTTAGACATATGAGAAGATACTCAATCTCAGTCATAAGTGAAAGATGGGTTAAAATGGCACCAAGGTGCATGTACCACCTATCAGATTATCAACATAGAAAAGTTTGGTAATACACTCTGTTAGTAAGCGTATAGGAATAGGCACTTTCTTATATTACTGGGGGAAGCAGGTATAAAATGGTACAACTTCTCAGGAAGGAATTTGGCAGTATCTAACAAGAGGTGACTTGTTCCTTTTTACCCAGCAATAGGAATCTTAAGGATACATCTGTGCAAATTGTTAAAGAGGCTACCTATAGCCATGGGAAAATGCACGATATTGGCACATTTAGTCATGAGATCCATCAGTCAAAAAAGAAGGGTCTGAAGGACTTTGTGCATCAAATGGCACAAAAATCATTAAATATTGTGGATATTGCATGTTTCTTTTCAGCATGTTAGTTTTCAGTGTACACATGCAAATATTATGGTGATACACTTCTTGTTTACATGAAATGTAGCCTCATCATTGAATCTGACGCTACCTGCAAAGTCATCTCCACGGTCCATGTAAATTTGAACACTGTAGCAGCAGTTGCTGGTTTCCACACATTTGCTTCTATCAGGGCCTGGAGCACGTGCGAGCCCTTGCATTTCATCCTGAGCTATTGATGGAGAAGACGTCAAATGAAAAGAGATGACAGATAAAACTTTCCTGCCCCCCTTTTTTTGTACCAGGTGTAAAGGATATCTGGATTATAGTTTCTTGAAAATCTGTGTCCTAAAGCAGAATAAAATTTAGCAAACTCCAACACACACACACACACACACACACACACACACAAATAAGATATAGAAGGATAATTGGGCAATATTGTGCAAACTCCCCGCACACGTGATCCTTTAACGGAATGGAGGTAAAGTCGTCAATGCCCTGTCCATTCCCATGTGCTTTCTAGTCTAGCTCCTGGTCGGCTTCCACGAATGAAGTTCAGCATATCCCATAGCTAAAAGCACATTCTACTCTTAATGCTCCAAGATCCTGTACTCTGAACTGTGAGGCCCAGCATGAGCAGAGACATCACCATCCCAGTCTCACACTTGTCTTAGGTGGTCTCTCCTGTCCCTGGATCTTCCCACTTCCACTTCTTTCTAAGGAAACCCCAGTCTTAGAATATTTCTGGTGTGTCTTTGCTCCAAACAATCACATCAGAACATAATAGCCCAACTTGAGTAGTTTCAAAGTCTGGGTTAATCTTAATTTAAACCATGAGGGAGTTCCCTACAATCCGCTGTAGTAGAAGGCTTTTCCAACCTGGCTGCGCTTCAGAAGCATGCTTGGAACTTTCTATAAATATAGATGTGAAAGCTCCATCCCCAGAGATTCCAACTCCAGTTCACTCTTATATCCTTAAAACCAATATATCAGGTATCTTTCCGATAGTTCTAAATCTTAGTTTCCACTGTTCTGTGAGAAATAATTAGATATGTCATGCTTCATCATCCACAAGGAAAGCAAGAGTTTGCAGATATGCTGCAATGAAAATGGAAATTTAAAGGAATTTTTTTATTGAGCCCTGAATTGGGCTCCCTGCTCAGCGGGGAGCCTGCTTCTCCCTCTCCTTCCCGCTCATGTTCTCTCTTACTATCTCTCTCATTATCTCTGCCCCTCTGTCTCTCAAAAAAAAAAAAAAAAATCTAAAGGAAATTTTAAAGAAAAGAATCTGCAGAGGTCAAACTGAGACTTTTCCATGATCTCTGAACCTTATCTTTGGATTGCCTTATAGAGTTGCTTTGTGATACCAAGTTGTCTTTATCTCACAATATGTGGCATTTTAGACCAGTTAATCTCTAAATAGTCTACCTGTACTATAATGAATGTTTTCTTATACAGTTACATGAACTCAGTTATTTTTTTTTCAGAAATCTACTCATTTCAAGTATACTTTTTTCTCTGGGGAAAAGAAGTGCCTTTTGTTAAAATCATTTTTAAGAAAAGAATATTTTTAAAAATAATTGAAGGCATAATTTCTATCATTTTTACAATTTTAATTAAGACTTCTAAAATGTTACATATAGGTACACCACTGTCTCTTAACTGGCTTGTGATGTTTCTGTATTAATCCACAGACTGGGGGATCACTAGGTGGCTCAGCAGTTTGGCGCCTGCCATCAGCCCAGGGCATGATCTTGGAGTCTCAGGATCGAGTCCCACGTCAGGCTCCCTGCGTGGAGCCTGCTTCTCCCTCTGCCTATCTCTCTTTCTCTCTCTCTGTCTCTCATGAATAAACAAAATAGAATCTTAAAAAAAATAATCCACAGACTAGATTTCAAAGGGTTTATATCCCATTATTAAAAATTAAAAATTCTTTTGGAGTAAGTTAACCAACTCTGTCCAAGAACTTGTGTGAAAGATTTGGATGGTATTGTCTTGTCATTGGTATACCTCTTTCTCACTGCCTCTGTGCCCCTCTCCTTAGTGAATTCACTCTCCCAAGATAAGCCACTTAAGGAAAGCATTTATACCCTAATAAAAAGAGCTACAGGGACGCCTGGGTAGCTCAGTGGTTGAGCTCTGTCTTTGGCTTAGGTCGTGATCGCAGGGTCCTGGAATTGGGTCCTGCACTGAGCTCCCTGCAGGGAGCCTGCTTCTCCCTCTGCCTATGTCTCTGCCTCTCTCTGTGTATCTCTCATGAATAAATAAATAAAATCTTAAAAAGAGAGAGAGAGGGAGAGAGAGAGAGAGAGCTACAGGACTAATTTGTTAGTAGGGGCAATTGGGTGGCTCAGTCAGTTAAGCATCTGCCTTCAGCTCAGGTCCTGATCCCAGGACCCTGGGATCGAGTCCCACATCAGGTTCCCCAGGGAGTCTGCTTCTCCCTTTCCTTCTGCCCTTCCCTCTGCTCATTGATTCTCTCTCTCTCTCAAAAATAAATAAAATCTTTAAAAAACCAGGACTAATTTGTTAGTAAACAAAATTCTCACTCCCTCTCTCCCATCTTTTTCTTGTTTATTAGTTCATTCATTTGCTCACCATAGATACTATCATAAAGAAGAGTACTTTGTGACTAGCATCTTCCTCTATTTGCCAAGAAGATAAAAAGTGTTGACAGAAGAGTAGCCGTTTAAACAAACACACATGCAACTTTGAATAACATTAATAAGATTCATGTTTAAAAGAAGCCTATCTTTTCTGGAATATCTTATGTTATTACTACACGGGAGATAGAACTGGGTAGAGGATATCCAAATATAACTGGAACTGAGTAATCAATCCTCCTTGAATTCTGTTCCTTCTTTTGATTGTTCTTAGTAATTTCATTAGTGTTTAGGTTTTTGAAAATCTCACACTTCAGAACATTTGCATTCCAAATTCTATGGTCATATGTGTAGATTTTTTTTTTTTTTTGGTGAAGAAATAAGTTTGTACATGATGCATAGAAATGTGAAATATAATCTCTGGGTGGCAGCATGTATTCACTAGCAAAAAGTCCTTTCTAAGTAATGCCATTTTCATTTCTCTTAAGGGATTGCTAAATTGATGGGTCAGCAATATTCCATGGTAGAGACTGGCTTGTTCACTTGACAATTGCTCATTATATGCTTTTTGAGCAGATAATGAAATACATGATAATGCAATTAACTGGGATTATATATAATTGTGAACTAAATGCAAAAAAATTTAATTTAATTTTTTTACTGCTTTGGAAACAGTTCCCAAACTTATAAATACAATTAAAATAAACTTTGAGGTACAGTGAATATATTGGATAACAAGATTAATACTCATTGGAAAAATGGAATAAAACCAATCAGATAAAATTTTGCAGATATTAATGTTAAGTCCTATGATTATTAAAATAATATAAATAGTCAGAAAGTATCATATTGCCAAGACCTTATTAGCATTGTGGTTAATCCTAAATGCAATATGAGACAAAGAAAATACATTTTGACTGCTAAGGCATATAATTACAGGCTGCATTAGTTGAGGCATGGCATGATCCCCATCAAGAGAGAGACGTTTCCTGGGGCAGTGTTTGCTAGTTAGACCAAACTTGTGTTATATTCAGGTTTAGGTGTCATACTAGGAGGGATGTTGACATACGAGAATATCAAAGAGAAAGGGGGAAGGTAGAAGGTAGAAAGTCTGGAAAGTATAAGAAAACACTTGAATAATGTGAAGGTGTTTGGTTTGGAACCAAAAACAACCTGGGTACATGTCAGCAATGTTTGAATATTTGAAAGGCTGCCATGTTGGGGAAAGAGAATTTTTTGTTGTTTACTTTGGAATAATTGGTGTAAGGTATGGGGGCTAGTTATTGGAACCAGGAAAACCTTTCCAATAAGAATTAGAACTATTCAGCAAGGAACCGTTGGCTGTTAATTTCCCATCATTGAGAGCACTCACCAATTATCCAGTGTAAATGATCATCTGTCAAGGATTGCTGGATTACCGAAACCTCTAAGAGCTTTCCAGTCCTCAAGAGTTTTTACTTCTACTTTCAGATATTTAGAGACATAGAGCAAAATATTAAGATGAGTGATTGCACTTGTACTTTTGTATTTGGATTTTTGTTTGTTTTGTCCACAGTACGGCATACCCAAATTGTTGAAGAGCCTTTTATAATTCAAGTTGCAACTATTAATAGCCACTTGGGTATAAATTTCAATGATATACTGTGGTCTGGAATTTAGGAAAGATTACTGATTTAAAACAAACCTCAAAATCATATATAGAAATAAAATATCTTTTAACAATAATTTGTTGAGGCATGTTTTCCCCTTGTTCTTCCCCATAGTTTCTTGTACATCTGACGCCTCACAAACACTTAATTGAAGTGACGCTCAGATTATTAACTCATGTTTATGCTTCTAGGTGTCATTTGGAGAGGCTCCAATCTTCCCAAGTATATTTTCCTTGATTTGAAAAAGTGATTTCATTTTTAAATGCAAGATTTTTAAAAATATTTTATTTATTTATTCATGAGAAACACACAGAGAGAGAGAGAAAGAGAAAGGCAGAGACACAAGCAGAGGGAGAAGCAGGCTCCACACAGGGAGCCTGATGTGGGACTCGATTCTGGGACCCTGAGATCATGCCCTAGGCCAAAGGCAGGCGCTAAACCGCTGAACCACCCAGGGATCCCCCTAAATGCAATATTTTTATATGAATCACAATATGTAATTATTTATCACTTAAGAAAACATTATACCTCCATTATCCTGATTTACATTTATAATTAGTATCTTATAAATTAAATAGCAAATACAGTAATGTTGACTGGTTTATCATTTATGTTCATTGCATTTTAAAGTGTAACATTGGTTTATTTCTCATTTAATTAATATTAAAAAGTATTGGTGATTTTCTTAAACATTTTTTAATTTTTTAAAAAAAGATTTTATTTATTTATTCATGAGAGACACACAGAGAGAGGAAGAGACATAAACAGAAGGAGAAGCAGGCTCCCAATGGGGAGCCTGATGTGAGACTTGATCCCAGGACCCTGGGATCATGACCTGAGCCAAAGGCAGATGCTCAACTGCTGACCCACCCAGGTGCCCCTCTTAAACATTTTTTAAATAAAAGAGTGAAATGAAGGCAACAATAGTACTTGAATTGTTTTGTTATGTGTTATTATTGAGGGAAAAGGATCCATATTGCCTTGACAGAACCTAATATAGCTCTTATTTCCCCTACTAGTATGGGTACTTATTTTCAAAACAATTGAGAAATAACAGAAAATAAAGATGCAACAAAAGGTTTCAGAAATTAAGTTAAAACTTTTAACAGAGGCCTTTAGGCATTTATTCTTTGACTAGGTTGTATCTTCAACAATTTATTTTCACCAGGGACGAGGGGCAAAGTTGCCCTTTATCCCACACTTTTATTTTCTATGGTAATAGGGCCTTTGGGTGAGGCCATCTATATATTCCATAAATATAAGTGTTATTGACATAAATGGAATGGAGCATATAAACTAGCATTCATTGTTGAAGATCTTATAATGTTTGTCACTCACCTAGACTTCTTGTTTACAGTCTCTGTGGACACAATTGAGGTTTCAGCATTAGTCTGACTATATGTATTTTTCTTCCTCTAAATTGTAGTCATTCCCTTGTGAATTCAGTTCTACCCCTGAGGTTACATCTTTCATTTTACATTAGCAACTCACCATTTCAAATATTTATATATTCAGGTTATCAGCTGTCTAGGGAAAAATAGTGTATTGTACACTTAAATCCTTTTACTAGCTCTGATTTATTTTTTATTTTTTATTTTTTGAGGCAATCAGGAGAGGCAGCATGGCCTTCCTTTTGTAGTAGTTGGAAGAATATATTTAAAAAATCATTCTAAAGAAGAAATTTAGTCTGTAATTGATTTTACATTTTAATAAAGGTTTATAAGAAACTTCATTAAAATTATTAAGAGCTCTGTGATTCAAAATGAGAAACTATGAAAAACTACATGATGAAAAGCAGCCCTCCAGTCCTTTTTCACATGCTTGGTCCTACTCTTTGCCAGGTAGTTACTGTGAGGTTTCTAAATGTGCCCTTACAGAGTTTTGTTGATGCATATACTTGCTACAAATACAGGTACTTACCATTTTTTATCATAAAGCTGTCACTATATTACACACATTATTCTGTATTTTTCTTAAAGGTTAGCATTGTAGCACTCAAATCCTTTTGTGACTATATAGAGTACTTTTCCATTCTTTTTTATAGCTACGTAGTATTCCACTATATAAATGCTGTATAAGTCACTCGGTTGGTCCCCTCTTAGTGGATTTTTATACTGTTTCCAATATTTCACTATTACAGTGCATAATGACATACTTTATTTTTATACCTGTTTCACACGTCAGCAATGATATCTGTAGGATAAATTCAAATGAGATTTAAAAATTTTTTATTTTCTTTTTAAGAAACAGGTTACTAATACTTCTTAAAGATTCTACAAGACTGACGCCAACCCACTCCCCCTTTTGAAACTTGGGCATGTGGAATCAAAAGTTTTCTGTCCCTTTTATGAACAACTGGCCAAATACTGCACACTTTTTTTCCTACTTCTGCTCTAGAGAGTATGAACCTTTCAAAACAGAACCCCTGGCTGGGCCCAACTGAGCATCTACATTCCACAACTATGTTTCTTGTTCAGAGAAATACTTTTACAAACTGGCTGTCTGCTGCTACATGTCTCTTTGAATTACCATTTCATTGTTTAAGAACAGGTCTCTTCTAAGCATGAGAGGAGGAGTTCTTTATTCTTTTACTAAATTGGTCAGCCAAAGAACAGCTTTTGGTGAATAAAAGATATTCTCATTTTAGCAAATGAAGGGGAAGTTCTATTCCCTCCAGTCCAATGCAAAATGTTGTTATTCCTTAAAAATGTTCTAAGTGCTCGAAGTGCTGGAAACTGTTCAGAACATACCACAGAACCCAGTTCCTCCCTACATTCAAAATGTTTACATTCTAAAAATGACAAGAGAGGGAAGGTTGGGAAGGTAGCTAGATCCGGAACAGATGGGCACATATGCCCTCTCTCCTAACCAAATGCAGTCCTATGGATGGCTCAACAGTTAATGTAGATTTCTCTTTACTAAGTTTTACAAGTAACTCTGCTGTGCACAGCCAAATGACTTGAAATGTGAAGATGTAATGCCTCTTTGCTGTGCCCTGCTGTTCAAATGTTCTCAGCTTTGACAATTTATCTTGCTGGAAAATGTCTTCAGAATGTCAGTCACTTTAGTTTCCATGCTTGCCATTTGCATGTTGCACACCTGCTGGTGTCTTTGGTTGTGTTCTATTGTTATTTTTCTGTGGGGATGGGGAAGGTGCAATACTGCGTTTTCAGACTCGGAGTTCAATTTGTGTGCAGTTTGGAAATAATTCTTATAAGCCTAGTTATTCTTGTTAACATCAGTATCACCTATAAACAACTGTTTACTGAGTGCCGGGTGAAATTTTAGTGCTACATTAGCCACTTGGGGAGATAATTATAGGTGAATGAAAAGATAAGTCCTTTGTGCCAAAAGGATTATGTCCCACACGAGGATACACACAGATGCACAGGCACAGGGACTCACAAAGCAGTCCTCACAAGCGGTATGATCTAGGCAAACATAGGTACAGATATTCCAATGACATTTAAATCAAAATGTGTTAGTGGTCACATCTGATAAGGACTAAGAGATTGGGGGGACCATGAAGAGAAGTAATAACTCTGTGCCCTATATTCTTTTCTATTGTTTGTTTTCCTTTTCAAAGAGTGTGTAGTCACTTGTTTCAATGAATGTGCAATTACTTGTTTAATTAAAAAGAGAATTTTTAAAACAGCAATATAATAACTTTATGTAACACTTAGGATGACATAGGATATTTTTGGCTGCAAATAATAGGAAACTCACCTTACAATTATCTGAAATAATAGAGCATTTGTTACTTATTAATTGTTACTGACATTTTGCCAATCTGTTTCATTTATTTCTTTCCTCTCCTTTTTTTAAGTATATTACATCAAGCATCACATATTTTGCCTATAAACATTTCAGCATGCATTTAGCAAATATGGACATTTTTACTTAACTATAATGTCTTTATTCCATATAAAAGTCATAGTAATTCCTTAAAATCATTTATACACTAATTTGTGTTCAATTTTTCCCCAACTATCTAGAGAAAAAATAAAGGTGTTCAAATAAGGCCCAGGCACTGAACTTGGTTGTTATATTTCTCTAAGCCTATTTAGTCTTTAACTGTCTCTTTCTATTTGTTTTATTGAAGGATCTGTGTCATTTATCCTGTAGACTATCCATATTCTGGATTGGGCTGATTGCTTCCTGGTGATGCATTTAACTTGATCTTCTTCCTTATATTTCCAAACTAGACATTTAAATATAGAGACTTTAACAGATTTAGATTTACTTTTGTTTTGTTTTCCAAGAATATTACATAAGTGATACTGGATACTTCCTAAAAGTTCAAATCAGAGCACAGATAATGTCTGGTGGTTCTACTTTTAGTGATATTATGATTCATCTGTGAATTTGGAAGCTGTCAATAGTTCCATTCTTTATAAAATTCCATGTCAACTTTTGCATAATATTTTGGCATCTACTGATGCTTGTTGCCTAGCTTCATTATCTCTTAATGGTTGTATTTATTAATTGGAATTCTTGAATAAAGAATTTTTCCTCATCAACTATTCGGTTACTCAAAATTCAGGAGAGAGAGAATACATGCTTTATACTTTCTTTTCCTAATATTTTACTTTCTCCCGTTCCTTTTTTAAGAGTGATGAATTTCTTTTCTTTTCTTTTTTTTTTAAGATTTTATTTGTTTATTCATGAGAGACACAGAGAGTGTGGCAGAGAAATAGGCAGAGGGAGAAGCAGGCTCCATGCAGGGAGCCCAACATGGGCCTTGATCCTGGGACTCCAGGGTCACATCCTGGGCCAAAGGCAGGTGCTCAACTGCTAAGCCACCCAGGCATCCCAAGAGTGATGAAATCCACCCATCAACCATTTTCAAAAATTTTCCTTACTTCTTATTTGCACTTGTGCAACACATGCCCTTTTTTAAAGTAATCACTTGCAAGGGAAATGAAATTACCAAAATTGACTTGAATCACACAAACCCAGTCTTTTGAGAAGAACATGGCTGACCTAATATTTGAGTGAATTGGGTGGTTTTAGTAAAGAAAAAGCAGATAAATTGCTAGTGGGTAGGCAATAACAATGTAAGGTGGAACACTACTGTCTATCTGCATGGGATTGTTACCTGCTTGTTTTTTGATCACTAGCAAGTTAACTGAATTTACTAAAATAAACCTTACCCTTTACCTGTGTATTCTGAGTACTCTTTAGTTTCTTTGAATCTATTTTTAATGTTAACCAAATCCATTGCAATTTGTAATAGTGAATTTACCTTGTGTTACTTCCTTCTTTTTCAATGGCCTGCCATTGTTCTAAGATTCCACAGCCTGAAACCTTTCCTGGGGTTGATTTCAATACCCAAGGTCTTGCTACCCAAGGTACCTGGTGAATATTTGAAACCTCTGTGTGAGATTGAAGCATAGAAGAACATTGGGAAGATAATTTTAGCAGAGATGGCTCAGATTTCCATAATACAGGATTTTATCCCAAGTTAGCTATATTCTATTTTTTTTTTAGTGGCTTATTTTGCTTTAATATCCCCAAAATATTTGTGTGAATGGGACTATGTTGCAAAACAAGGCCAGAAATCTGTAGACATCTCACTCTGAGGAAAGAACAGATTTGAGAGAAGGCACTAGAAATTGCATTTTGCTGGATCATATGTATACAATTAATGGGGGAAGAATTCACCAAAGAGAAAGGAACTTTCACTGTCATTTCATTGGCACATCCTAAGGATGACAAATGACCTTACTAGCTGATGTTCAACCTTCATCTCACACTTAGTAAACAGAAGCTGGCGCTAGGGAGACAAATACCCACACCACAGCAGGGCCGAGGGGCATGAAGAGGGAGTGACATTAGCAAAATCCCTGGGTCCTCTTTCACTCTTTTCCACATGGCATCTCAGCTGGCAGTGTTGCACTAATGTGCCATTCATCAACAACTGGTTAGTGGAAAAAAACAAATCCTAAAAAGCCTGGATGAGTACATTTTGTTTGTATCTTTCCTATACAATATGAGGGTGATGTCTTGAATACCTAGGGTCAGATTCCTCATTGGTTTGTTCACATATGTGAAGTCATAAGAGATCAGATTAAGGGATTGATTATGGGGCAATATGTGAGTAGGAAGAAAATTAGGTCTAACGAAAAGGAGTGTTCTATGTTGGTTTTCTGAGAGTTGAGGGGAAAAAAAGTATATATATATATATATATATATAGAGAGAGAGAGAGAGAGAGAGAGAGTTCAGAGGAAAGCCAAGATCATGTCATAATAATAGATTATTTGCTAGGGGTTGGTGGAAAGAGGGATAAATAGGTGAAAAACAGAGGATTTGTTAGGGGAATGACACTACACTGTATGACACCAGAATGGGGGATACATGTCATTGCACATCTGTCAAAACTCATAGAATGGACAATACCAAGAGTGAAACCTCGTGTAAACTCTGCACTCTGGGTGAAAATGATGTGTCACTGTAGATCCATCTATTGTAACAAATGTATCATTCTGGGGGGGACACTGATAATGGGGGAAACTTATGGAATATACCCCTATAAAAGAATAAATAAGAAAAAAAAATCCCACTATATGTAAACTAATTTGAATTTAAATAAAACCAAAACAAAAAAACCCACTGATTTCAAATTTAAATACACTAAACATTTCATTAAAATCAGAGGCCTAAACTTTAAGATTGTATTAAATGTTTTAAATACTTTAAGAAACAGGTAAGATGTACCCAGAATATTAATTACACTGAAACCATAAAAATATTTTTAAAAAAGTCTCTCTCTCCCTCTGCATGCTCAGGTGTGTGTGAGTGCTTGTGCGCTCTCTTTCTTTCTCTTTCTCTCAAATATATAAATCTTTAAAACAATAAATTCTATTAACTTTTTTTAAAGTGGAGTTTTACCATTCTTAGGAACGCCCTAAGGATTCTAAATATGAATTTCTGCTCCTGAGATCTCATAATTGACCTTCTCTTTTTTCCAAGAACTGATTGTTCAGATTTTTAAAAATTCTATAAACTATCCTTTACCTTTCTTTGCATTACTTTTTAGGCGTAAGTTAGCCAGAGTTGCATTCTATTGCTTAAAACCAAAGAATCCTAACTGTATATCCGCACATACCCGTTTTTTATGGCTTATTTTTTGAAAAAGCTTTTGGCTTACAAATTGTAGTCACAAAAAAAAAAAAAAACAAATTGTAGTCACATCTTGGCCAAATGCAAGGAAGTTTTAAGGTTTTTCAAAACCAACTGAAATTTCACCACACTTTGAACATGACTTTGCAATGTTACCAAAGTGAAGTTATCTTCATTTTTCACAACCTCAAGATAGTAAGAGCATTAGGAGATATTTGTTGTAGGCATACTATTATAAACATACTGTTTATTTGTTTAGATTTTACCTACAAAATGATGATTTCATGTGGTTCAGTTTATTACATGCAGAAAGTCAATACTTTTCTTTTTATTTTTGCATTTCTGTGGTCCCAGGAGCAATATGTGTAGGTAATAGAGTAGATGAAAGAGAACATGCAAAAATGTAGGGAAAGAGGATTAGGTGACTGTAGGATTTAAGTAGGAAGAGGGCAACAATGCTTGTTGAAATAGTGAAAAGAAAGGGAAAGGTGAACTGCAAAATAGAGAGAAAGGAGATGTGTGGAAAGTTTACTGTCTGCCCGGCTCACCTGGCTTCACTCTGCACTATCATCACACTGGATGAGTCTCTGGTCTAGTTAACTCCTCCAATTATGCCCAGTTCTTATAACTTGCCTACGGATATACTGATATGTAAGATGAAACATTTTCAAGTAGGAATAAATTATACATTTTTTTCTTTTAAATAATTATCAGTCAAAATTTCAAAACCTGCTATTGATAATAATATTGTTAAATTTACTCCATTTAATGAGAATCAATGATAGGCTAAGAACTCATTTAATCCTCCCAACAACACTGTGTGCTAGGTTTTACTACTCTGATTTTTACAAACATGAAATCTGTAATTTAAAGAGTTTAAATAACTTTTCCAAGTCTTTCTGCTCAGTAGTAGCTGAATAGAACTGAAAACCTAATTTTTGTTTTCACCCCTACCTCTCTTACCAGCAGCTTCCTCAATAGCTTTTTTCTTGATTCTCTCTCTCTCTTTTTTTTTTAATATTTATTTATTTTAGAGAGATGAGGGGGAGAGGGGCAGAAAGAGAGGGAGAGAATCTCAATCAGACTCCCCACAGAGCATGGAGCCACATGGGGATGGATGTCACAGACCCTGAGATCCTGACCTGAGCTGAAACCAAGAGTTGGCTGCTTACTCAACTGCGTCACCCGAGTGCCCTGCTCTTGATCCTCTCTTTAATTCTTTCCCCGAATGCCTCATGTGTATAGATTCCTTGCTTCTGCCTCTGTGCCCAATAGTCTCATGATCTCCGTTAATCTACAGAGTATATCTTAACTTTTCCAATGCAAGGGAAGCAGATGTCCAGGAAGCAATGCTAGAATTTTTGGAGTAAGGCAAAGAGGCTATGAATTCTCACATTAATATTTGTTCCTGTTATATGTGTTTGTGGATTTTTCATAATTCTTATCTTTACTGTTTGAAACTGATGACCTAATTAAATGCTTACCTCTCTATTATTTGTACCTCAATGTCTGAGTTTTCTATATATTTTGATAATTGTTTTCATGTTTTACTTCAAAGTGGCGAGTAAATACATGTTTCTAATCTGTAATTCTCAACTTTTTTGTAACCTCATGAAACCTTTTGGTAACAGGCCATCCTGGCACAAATCAAATTGTCAGATATTTATTAAATGCATGTAATAATGTGTTCACTTCTGTAATAAGTATTGTGGGGAGGTAGAAGTTACAGTTGCAAGGTAGTTAAGATTGTAAAATTAACCTAGGAAAACAATAGCAAGCAGTATAGGACATTTGCCAAAATATAAGGTGGAGATTAGGAAAAGTATTAAGAATTCACAGAAGAAAGAGGTTGCTGGGGTTTGGAGTTGCCACATGGGGAAGTGGGGTTTTAGCTGGCTCTTTAAGGAGAGCATCCCTTGGATTGATGAAGAGGAGAGAAAACATTCCAAACCAAGGGAGCATGAGTCAAGGCAAAGAAACAGAAATGCATGAATGCCAGGGAGTAAGACTGAAGTGATACATAGAAACCTTCCTGCTTTTGTGGTTGGTGATTTAATATTTGATCTGTGCCAACAGTTGTCTTTCTATGCCATGCACATTTTAGTAACTGTCCGTCACAATTCTGTTGCTTTGCAATATTTCTAACTTATTTTGTTGTTCTATGGGCTACACTCTTTGGGCTTTATTATTTTACTTCATGTAATAGTAATATTTTCTTGGTTCATAAATTGTTTCATGTGTGTATCCCAGCATTTAGCACAATACCAGGCACATGATTGGTGCCCTGTTAATGTTATTAGTGGAATGATTGATTACATATGCTATATAGGGCTTAATTAGGTTTTCAAAAAAATTATTCTCTGAAGTCACCTCTTTTATATAATCGTATATATACATATAATCTGTAGGAAGGGACAGATTCATGTGTGTATGTCATCATCCCAGTGATTTGTAAGAGTGGATTGAAATGTTTTCTTTTCTTCTGTGTCTGTGAAGAAGAGGGAAGGTAAGGGTAAGAAAAACATTGTCACTTCAGAGAAAACACCAGGAAGGTTCTAAGTGTGAGAAGCTTTCCAAGTGATAGGAGGATTGCTCGGCTGAGCTCCCGTTTGCTAACACTGCATTGTTGTGACAAGATCCTAGATACCATGGCAGACCTGTGGGTGGCCTCACTTGCAAGCACCTCAGAGATGTGCTCTCCTTGTAACCAAGCCATGAAATCAAATTTTGTTTGGAAACTGACTGGCTTATACTTCTCTCTGAAAGTAAGCATGTCACAGGTATTTATTTCCAGCACAACAGCTTCATCGCCATTGCTAATAAATTCTTTACACTGAGACCATCTTTACTAAGCACTGGCATGGGTAGGAAGTGCTCCTGGAGTGAAGACATTTCAAAGACATTTTAATACAGTGGCACCATGGGGAGGGCATTAATCTTTCTTGTGATTTCCTCTTATTGTAACAATGGAAAAGCTTTCTAATGTGCAAACCTCGTTAAATCAATCATCTTGGGAATTTAGATGCACAGTGTGATAAAGGCAACAACTTTCTCTACCTTAAGGCAATTTTCCATATGTTTTGGAAGTTGGGATTTAAGGAAAATAAGCTTCTTTGATGGATTTATGATTCAGCTTCAAATGTAATATTTGAATTATTCACTTTATTAGCCAAAAGAAATAGAAAGTCCTAAATAGCTAATAAAATGAGTTTCATTTTTAGATAATATTTATTGTTTACACTGCTGCTTCGGAGAGCCCTTTTATATCTGTTAAGCTGTAACTACACTGACAAAATATAATGAGAAATGTATTAATTTGGAACAAGGAACTATTTAACTGTTCTTTATTTATTTACAATCTTCTGCTATTTTTGTTAAGAATTTAGCAGCTTTTATTTGACAAAGCAATTTTATGAAGAAGATTAAGAAGTGTGAGGAAAATGCTTAAGACAAAATGTCCTATGTTAATTATACTTCAAAAAACAAAAAGGACAAATGTCTTAAGAGATGCAGATTTTTGTCTAGGCTTAACTTCTTCCTGTTTGTATATAGAAATGTACATTGAAAAGGAACACCAACTTCCATAATACTTTAAATTTGGACCTGTAACTACATTAGTACTGGCAGGTGGGAGTGACACAGTTGTAGGAGGAACTGTTTTAATGTTAGAATGAGACTGGCCAGAGGAAATGCACAATTAAAGCATTTGCTTTAAATTTCTGCTGCTATATTAGGGAAAGAAATGGATTCAAAACGTTAAACATGTTAAACTTTATTTGCTTTTATTAAATCCCATTATTTACTTTGCTCCTGGGGTATATCTGGACATTTCACAGCAAGATGGTTAGCATGGGAGGGTCTAAGGTTTACAGGAGCACATTGGCACCATTGTTTGTGCATCTGTAACCAAACCATCCTGCAATTAATTTAGTCAAAGTTTAGAGATTGCTGGATCTCTAGTGAGCTGTGTCTGAACTATGGATATTGGTTCCAGGAATACCTAGATCTATATAGACCAAGTGGGGAACTCTTGCTCTGAACTCAAGAATTCCACAAATCAATAGCATATTGAACCAGTTTTCTCACTGCTTTCCTATAGTCCCTGGCTTGGTATTTTTGGAAATTACATTAACTCTTTCAGAGACATTTATGCTATATTTGCAAGGGACAAGAGTTTTCTAATTATATCATACTGTGTTATCTAGCTCTATTTCAGTTTGAATTGCACTTATCATGTGGCACTAAGACATTAAAGACAGAGACCAAAGAATTAGCTGAAGCAAAAGAACTCTATTACTTGAAATCGATTCACGCTTAGTATTAGGAAATTTAAAATATCAAATGGTTACATTTCGAAAGTTATATACACACACACATATACTATAAACGTTTTACAGAAATGAAGTTATAGTCTGTAGTCTCAGAAAGAGTAGTACAGCACCATTTAAAAGAATCCTAATTGTATTACTTTGCATTCTGAAGGATCACTAACTCTATAATCTTTAAACATTTGTTAAACACTGGTTTCCCTCAGAAAACCAAGGTTTGATTAGGCACTACAGCCTTGGAAGAGAAGTAGAACAACACAAGTATTTATACATGGCTAAAAGCTTAAGTGACACGTAGGTAAACTTACAGTATCTTCTATTTGACAACCTGTATCTCTATGGCTAGGGGAAAGTGACAACTGTGGGAATGAAATAAGCCATCAAGGTAAGTGGTTATCTAGGTTCTAACTGAGCAGTGGTTGTTTTCCAAATATACTTTTCGTTTCATTAAGTCAATTTATATATAGGTGGTATCATATGTATTTTCAAATAAGAACACCATTATTTTCTTCCTTCTCCTCCTCTTCATCCCTTCCTGTCCATTACTACTTCCTCCATCTTCATACTTACCTGCCTTCCACAGGTTTTGAACCTAAAGATAACCCCAGTAGACTATTCAGTGGCCTTTGCGTGCCATCAACTTTTTAAAAAATTTTCCTCTGTGATGATCTATGTACCTGAGTACACAGTAAGTGATTGCCTACAATACAGACTGTCTTTCTTTGCTGTAGTTCTCTAGGGAAGCTGGAATGAGCAGGTCCCTAATCTCTATTTACTTGCACGTTGCATAATATTTGAGATTTGAAAATGTGAACTGATGTTTACCTGGTTGCTTTCAGGCGACTGTGCAATAGAAGTTTTGGTTCTATTGAGAAAGCTTTGAGAGTGGATGAGATAAATGAGCAGAATATGTTCCTGAACACTGATACTGGGGTGATAATGGAGGTAGAGAAGCAAAAAGCAGCAGTAGCCTCGGAGGCTAAAGGGATGGCTTCTCTTTTTAAGCAGTGAAAAGAGGAACCACAGAGCAAGGTCTTCACTGAGTAGAAAAGTACTCTTAAAAGTCCAATCACACACAAAGAGTTGTGTGAAGAACTTAGAAGCCAGCCAGAAGTGAAAGGAAGATGATAGGTCTTTTAGTGGAAGGCTTGGAGACAAATATCATTTTATAGTATTGGTTATTATACTATATATATAAATATATACATACATATGTATGTATATATATAGAGAGATTTTATATATGTATATAGTATTATAGTCTTTGTTATTATATAACAAAATACTATACATATATACTGTTATTTTAAAATTAACTATTTTGTCCAAAAGCATGAGATAAAATACTATATAGGTACAATGGTGGTGTTATTATTGTACCCTTATGCCTTCCACCTGCTGCCAAATATGTCCATGAAACTTTCATATATAATATAGAACATAGTTGCTTCATGCCTGTAATTCTGATTTAGAATAAGAATAAGAATAAAATGTGTAAGACTATGTTTCAATTTATAACAATAGAATTCCTGATTTATTTTAAAAGGAGCAGGATTTGTTAATAATGTGGGCTTATTTCCTCTCTTCCCCTCTGCTGTGAGAGCAGAGGCCTTGTTGACACTTTGTTCTGGACTCAGTCAATCCTATTCATTCTACCCCTGTCATCACCCTGCATTGCTGTCACCTAGCTCAGCTCCACCAAAGGAGAGGCATGCCTTTATTCCCCACCCTGCTCTATTTGCACGGTCATCCTGGTATACCCAGTTCTCACTGCTGCTTGTTTACTCATACTTTTCCTAGAGACTGATGCTGGCTTTCAGGCCTTGTTTGATGAATGTTTAAAATGTTTTCCAAGATCTTCATGAGCTCAATTTGATATCAGTAACCCCTTTTTCCTTCTTTGTACCTCAATGTTTTACACACTTTATTAAGTTTTTCCATCTATTTCAAACAAAACCAATTTAGCTAGCAGAACTCCAGATGGGGGAGGGGGGCCTTAAGTTTGGAGACCACCTTGTTTTTGCCATTCTTGCAAGGATCCTGCAAGTAGCATCAAGTATTAGGGCTCCAGATGGACATTCCAAACTCAGCTCTTGAGAAAATGATTCTTGCCCCTAGAATGTTAAGAAGGTGAGAGCCTTTATATTGTTGAATGACTTTGGACTGATTAGTGGAGTAGGGTGTCTAGTCTAGTAGAGTGTTTGGCAACTCTCTGGAGAATGGTAGAAGCTGGGAGGAACACAGAAGGAAACATGATAAAATTAAACCAGAAATTGGAAAAGGATTATCAAGTAATGTTGAGGCCTGAATAAGATTGAAAAATATTTGGAATGGGATCCCTGGGTGGCTCAGTGATTTGGCGCCTGACTTTGGCCCAGGGCGTGATCCCGGAGACCTGGGATCAAGTCCCACATTGGGCTCCCTGTGTGGAGCCTGCTTCTCCCTCTGCCTGTGTCTCTGCCTCTCTCTCTCTCTGTGTCTCTCATGAATAAATAAATAAAACCTTTAAAAAAAAAAAACTTAAAAAAAAAAAAGAAAGAAAAATATTTGGAATGGATCCCCACCTGGAAGGAGCCAAGAAGGAGCACCAGGTTAGGTAGGAACTTTCAGGTAGGTGATAGGGTCAGGATACCATTCAGTGACTGCAATGGTATCTTTGTGTGGGGGAATTAAAGGTGACTAAGACCTATCCTCAAAGAGTAAATAGTGTATTTTGCACTGAATGTGGCTTATCAAAAAGCAAAGCCAAAATCAAATAACTACAGTTGAAAATCCAGTTTAGGAGCGCCTGGGGGCAGAGTTGGTTAAGCGTCCAACTCTTGGTTTCTGCTCAGATTGTGATCTCAGGGTTGTGGGATCAAGCTCTGCCTTGGGCTCTGTGCTCAGTACCAAGTCTGCTTAGGATTCGCTCTCCCTGTCCCTCTTCTCCCCACCCCCACCCCGCTCTCTTTCTCTCCCTCTTTCTAAAAATAAAATAAATAGATCTTTAAAAAAAAAAAAACATAAAACTACCCCCCCACACCAAAACAAAACACAGTTTAAATCCAAGTGGCCAGTCAAGAGAGAAATCTACATAAGGAGCCAAAGTTATTAACAAAAAAAAAAAAAAAAAAAAACTTGAAAAAGATTAGGATGAGGTTATAAAAAAGATGGGCCAGGAATGATTCCAGAGCTGACATGTGGACAGCTGGTGCTATTGATTCGGTGGTAGCAATCTTGGAAGTTAAAAGCCATTCAGGAAAAACACATAGTAGGAGTTTGTGGAAGCCAGTCCATATTGCTATCTGACTTTTTTTTTTTAAAAGAAATTGTTTACTGTCTCAGAGCAGAAGAGAATAATTAGGAATTTTAAGCTTTGGAATTGGCCAGGCAGTTAATTGGAAGGGTTTGGAGGTGGAGTGATTAAAGAGATTTGTGGACTAGATAAAATGAGGTTCTGACTTTCTAGGAGATACTAATTGCTAGGAAACAATTGTCATGATGGCGTTAAGTAATGTAGACTGTCATGGTATAAATTCTTAAATAAGTTCCAACAAGATACTACCTTTGTCTCGAGTAAAATCAACTCTGCAAAAATCATATTCAAAATAATTTGACCCTTTTCTCTGGTTATATTTCAAATTTTCAGTTCTTCCTTTACACTGTAAAGGAAGTTTGCAGCATTAACTTTTCATTTACCTTTAAAATGTAGTGGCTGTGAGAGGTTTAAAGATGTGGTACATGTGAGAAATGTATCCTCTACATTATTCATGTATCAATCATGAGCTAGAAGAAATCCTACATTCTGGATACACAGAGCTGGATAAGTATAGCAAAAATGACTGGCCAGTTCAATTTGGTGCTTGGACATCCCTGGGGCAGTGCATGAGTGAAAACCTGGAGCCTTAAATTTATTACTGCTGTGGTATTAAGGTGAATTATAGCAAATGATATCTCATGGTTTCATGTTCAATTCAACCACAGCATGTAGATATGAATTATTTTAAATATAAATAAAAAAATATGTGGAAAATATCTAGTCTGTGTACTCATCATATCTAATGCATCTATATAATTCAGAAACAAGATTTGGGGCTGAACCTGCTAGAATTTGGCTCATATAAACTGAGTAATTCCCTGATCCCTTCTCTTATTCCTCACAATCTAAACCGTCAGTCTACACAAGGAACATGATTATATTTGAATCATAAAGCATGGCAGTCTATGTTTATCAGAAACTTTTGCAGTGAAATTGGGACTATGACGCTATCTCTTTGCTGCTGTCAAAACAAATGTGAATCGTAGATAGATGGACAAATTGCATGTGTAAAATGCCACCTTATTAACAAGTTTTAAAATTTACTGTCTACAGACTATATCCGAAAGACATATATTGCTTGTGAAAATAATCATTGATCTTTAGAGGTAATTTTCAGTCTCTACACGTAGTGGAAATTAGTAAAGATGTCAATAGTTTAAGATGGTTTTAAGTGGCAAAGGACCAATGTGGACTAATGTCTCTTTATGGCTGCTAAGAAACTCATGAGTTTTATCCATCACCTACACAGGTACACAATTAGTGCCACCCAACTTAGAATGATTCCTCTTGTATAACCAGCTAAATTCCCCTGGCTACTAGGGCTATATTTTTTGCTTGATGCAGATATCTGCCAGTTTCTTCCCAGGTGCCTGCCCTTTGTATTTTCTACAGACTTTTCATCCTCAGTGGCCACCTGGTTTATATTCCTTTTGTTTGATTCTAGCTCCCATCTTCTTAGGTTCTGAATAGTTTTGCAGAGATCAGCATATTCTATTTCTTGCTGAATGCCTCCCTTTCTGTGAGTTACATTTTGTTGTTTTTGTACTCTCATTTAATCTTTTTCTTGCCTCTTTTCTAATTAACTCCATCGTTTCCTCCTTCATTATGCTTGTAATGAGGTCACAAAGGTGTTCTGAAATTTCTGCTTTTCCCATCTGCTTCAGGGTTCCAATTAGTTTTCTTTGGAATTCTAAAGTTTTTTGCTTAGTAGAAGCTTCCAATAAGGCTAACTCTAGGATGGCCTCTTTTCCTTCATCAGTTCATATGAAAACTTTCAAGATTATTCAGGCTCTCAATGGTGTAAAAGGCATCATTTTCTTTAGCATAGAAATGGAGTTAGAGACAACAACAGTTGAGCTACACAGAAAATTTAAATATCTTTTGAAAGAGTGTGAAGTCTGTTCTTCCAGATTGCAAGTAGATGCAGGTGAGAAATTTCAGAAAGACACTTTTATCCACACTTGGACGTGAAGGGTATGTAGCTAACACAACAAAATGAATTTTAAAGGAAATTTGCAAATAATATATTTTAAGGAAAAAGTTTCTTAACTTTAGTATCTTGCTCCTGGAGCATTATTTTCATATGGAATTTTTCAGTAGACTATTGTTTAGCCATTACTATGGACTGAATTTTGCCCCCCTGAAATTTGTATGTTGAAGCCCTAACCCCTAATGTGACTTTGTTTGGAGGTAGTAAAGGTTAAATAAGGTCATAATGGTGGAGCCGTAATCTGAGGCTGGTGTACTTATAAGAAGAGGAAGAGAGACCAAATGTCTCTCTTTTCTCACAAGTGCTCCGGGGAAAGGCCACTTGAGGATAAAGCAGAAAGGTAGCCCTTTGCAAGCCAGGGAAAGAGTTCTTACTAGAAACCAAACCCTGCCAGAACCTTGATCTTAGGCTTTTTAGCCTCTAGAACTGTGAGACAATACATTTCTGTTGTTTAAGCCATCCAGTCTATGGTACTTGGCTGCAGCAGCCTGAGCAACTGATATACCCTTAAAAGAAATTCTTTTAGGGGGCGCTTGGGTGGCTCAGTCAGTTAAGCATCTGACTCTTGATTTCTGCTCAAGTCACCATCTCAGGGTCATGAGATTGAGCCCCTGCATAGGGCTCAGCAAGGAGTCTGCTTGAGATTCTCTCCCCCTCCGCCCCCACCCCCAGCTCTCTCACAGTAGATAAATAAATACATAAAATCTTAAAAAAAAAAAAAAAAAAAGAAGAAGAAATTCTTTTAAAGAGAGAAGCACTCGTGTAGTTTGTAAAGCAGGACACAAAACTATGTGTAACCCAACTAATGAGAGTTTGCTCCTTGGCAAGTCACAGATAGAGACTACACCAGTGGAGTTGGGAACTATGTGCAGTGAATAAAGAGATCATGGGGAATAACTTCTAAAGTCCTGACTCCCAGAACAAGGGAGGGAGGGCCAGGGGGTTCTGTTTGTTGGGATTAGGATGAATATTCCGGAAGGAGTTCTGTCATTATATGTAGAGATGGGCATAAGGTTGCACATGTTGTACTTAGGAAACATGCCTATATGTATATCCATGCTTCAACTTGGGTAGAGAGTTTAACATTAGAAGGAGGTAGAGGTAACTGTTGGACACTTTATGGTCCATCTGTGCAGGTTGAGCTCTAACTGGTTTAGGCCAGCAGGAGCTCTTCCAGCTGTTTGCCTCTAAAAGAAAGGATTAACATTCCTGTGAAGAAGCCTGGGGTCAGTGGGGGTCTTGCTGGTGACACTTATAACCTCATTAACGCTATGGGGCACAATTTCATATGCACTAAGATCTTAACTTAAAAAGTATAGAAGAAATTGAAACCCTCATACATGTTGGCGGGAATGTAAAATGGTGTAGCTACTTTGAAAACAGGCCAGCAGTTCCTCCAAATGTTAAGCACAGAGTTAGCATATAGCCCCGCAATTCTGCTCCTCAGTATGTATCCAAGAGGAATAGAAACACACATCCACACAAACTTTTGTCCATAAATATTCACAGTGGCATTATTTCTAATAGCCAAAAAGTAGAAAAAAAACCCCAAATGTCCATTAATTGATGGATAAATAAAATATGCTATATCCAATAAATAAAATCTTTTAAAAAATATGGTATATCCACATAATGAAGTACATGCTACACCCTGGATGAGCTTTGAAAACATCATATTAAGTGAGAAGCAAGTCATAAAAGCTACAAATTGTATAAATCTATTTATATGAAATGCCCAGGATAGGCAAATCTGTAGATACAGAAAGTAGCCAATGGTTGCTAGGGCTGGGTGGTGGGCCACTGGAGGGAGTAGGAAGTGGTTGTTAATGAAAGGGTATTGGGGTTTCTGTGGGGGAGGAAGTAAATGTTCTAAAACTGATTGTGGTAATGGGTACATAACTCTGTGAACTTACTAAAAAACATGAATTGCACATTTTAAAAGGGCAAAGTGAGCAGTATATAAATTATATGTCAATAAAGCTGTTAAAAGTATACATATGGGGATCCCTGGGTGGCTTAGCAGTTTGGCACCTGCCTTCGGCCCAGGGTGTGATCCTGGAGACCCAGGATTGGGTCCCACTTCAGGCTCCCTGCATGGAGCCTACTTCTCCCTCTACCTGTGTCTCTGCCTCTCTCTCTCTCTCTCTGTCTCTCATGAATAAATAAATAAAATCTTAAAAAAAAAAGTATGCATACAAGGATACCCCTACATTAACACATACACAGACAGAATCATACTGTAAAGAAATACACTGAAATATTAATAAAACCCTCGTGTGTTTTAGCTGTTTTTCTACTTACTGCTTCATGCTCATTAGTATATATATTTTAAAATTCTCTATACTGAATATCTTTTTCAGTAACCAAAAAATAAATAAATATTACAAACAAAGTAAATGTTCTCAACTCTCATCCTCCAGGCAATGTTGTTCTCAGGGGTTTCCCAATCAATAACACTATCAGGAACAACTGCTATCCACCCAAACTCTCCTCTCTGCCTACTTACTGAGTGTTTACTATATACTAGGTTCTCTATTACATGTTACAAAGACAAGCTAAATGAAGCACATAAGCCTCTAGAGGACGGGATTTATTCACTGCTATAAAGAAAGTCCTCAATTTGGCAGATGAATGGAAAAAGAAATGAGTGAGGATATTATTTTCTCTCTTTCATGGAAGTGACAATCTAGTTGGGGCAAAAATTAAATGGGCAATGGATACAGCATGATAAGCATAGAAAGAAGGGTACTGTTTTTTTGGGTAGTTTTTGTTTTTGTTTTTGTTTAGGGGGGTCGGTTTTGTTTTGTTTTTTTTTTTAGATGGGGCATTTAGGTGGGACGCAAAATCCCAGGATAAGCCATCTAGGACAGACTTCTTATAGGAGATGATTTCTCATCTGGAGAAAACAAATTCTAGGCAGAGAACAGCACATCTGCACCAAGACCACAGGTGGGCTCTAGTGTTGTCTATTCAAGAAGTTTTAAAAGCTATGATTAGGATTGTTTGGAGTTCTGTGAGTGCAGTTGTAATGAGAGGTGAAGTTGGAGGCACCAGAATGTACAGATCTTAAGAGGCCCTACATGGAGTGCTGAGACCTTTTGATTTTATCTTGAGGCAATGGTGACTCGTTAGAAGGGTCTGGATCACTTAAGTCCTCCGTTACTTTGGTTCTTCTCTTGGTTTTGAAGAGTCCTCTGATTAGGTTCCTTTGTTATAGTTGGTATTTACCTGGAGGCTAGGAAGGAGTAATTTGAAAGTAAAGGAAGAAATGTCACGTTGGGGTCCGTCAAGTGTTCATTTTATTGCTTTTCTGTCTCCTCCCAGCCTCACCTCTTACCTGTTGGACAGGAAGTTAAAATCCTGGGTCAGAAAGTGAGGGAGACACTTGGGCTGGGGTTTTAGATTGGTTGAGAGGAGCAGAGAGCTGTGACTTTCTTGGAGCTTCACTGTGGAGGGATATTACTAAAGGCTGGTCCTCCTCTGAGGTGACGAGAGCATCCAGTGAGGGTTTCCTGGCCTCTCTAGATCTTCCCTCTGTGTGTGATTTTCCTTACCCTATCAATCTACCTAGCTACCCTATTTGAGGTTTTGATATTTACAGCTTGTACCTGACAGATGATTCTTAGTTAAAATTATAATTACTCTGAATATTTTAATTCCACCTAGTATTTTAAATTTATAATTTAAACCCTCTGTACCAGTCTCAGGAAATAATGACATTATATTTTCTATACATTTTGGCCAGTATAAATAACTTCTGGCTTTTAATCTTGTAATCTTTACATGCAGTATATCATATCCCAAAACAATATTCTCTATCTCTATCTCTATCATCTCTATCTCTGTCTAGATCTCCATCTATATCTAGAGGTAGAAACCCTAAATTCTTTCATGTGGGAATGAGAAGATTTAGTGTGGAGAATGGATTTGAAGGAAGCTATTGCAGGGATCCTTGTGAGGGACAATTGCAACCTGAACTGACCTGATACAGTGGCAGAAACAAGGAAAATAGTTAATGTATAAACAGTAGACATGCTAATGACAAATGATTATAATAATAGAGAGCACTTACAAGGCACTTCATTTTGTGCCATGCACTGAACTTTACCAGGATGTTCTCGTTTAGCTTATTTAAGCCCAGTAACAGACTTTGTGAGTTAGAATCCCATCACTGGTTCACATATATCTAACCTTGACTGGCAGTGTGCTTCAGCTGACCTTCTGAACAGCTTTGGTCATAATATTGATTTCCTATCAGTTCCTTTTTTTTTTTTTTTAAGTTTTTATTTATTTATTTGACACAGAGAATAAGACAGCACAAGAAGGAGGAGGGGCAGGCACAGAGAAAGGGAGAAGAACCTCCCCGCTGAGAAGGGAGCCTGGCGTGGGGCTCCATCTCAGGACCCTGAGATCATGACCTGAGCTGACGGCAGAGGCTCAACCGACTGAGCCACGTAGGTGCCCCATCCTATCAGATCCCTTAACATGCCTTATTCCTCCTTATTCAGGGCCTTTGTGAATGCTGTTCTCTATCTGGAATGTTCTGCACACTCATTCCCACCTACCAACTCAAAGCATTTAGTTAACATCTACTTTCAGATCTAGCTCAAATTCTTTCTACTCAGAGAGGCCTTTCTTATCCCCAAATCTAGGTGAGATCCAATTATTTAATGATCTTATAACACTATGTGTCTTTTTTTCCAGTAGTCATCTCAGTTATAAATTTATGTTTATTGGTATGTTTCTTGGGCTCATTATTGTTTCATACACTAGGTTATAAATTTATGGGGATAGGAACCATATTTAGTTTTCAGTTTTATGTATTTATTTATTTTTGATCATCATAATCTCCCCCAACACTTAACATATTGCATGGACATACCAACCATTTGATTAATATTGTTTAGACAGATTATGAATTTGGAGACTTTCACATTTCCCCGTTAAACACTTTTGAGAATTCATCAGTTTACAATGATTTTCTCACTACACTATCTCCTTTCCCAGTACTTAGAATGACCACGAATAGAATACCCTGAAAACTATGGCACTCAGGGTTTCTCTGGAACAATAATAGTCATCATGCTACTGTGACTTCCAGATTCCATCTGCCTCCAGGATTCATTCCTCTCCCTGTTACTAACACTGCTCCAATGAGAACAAAGGCTTTTAATTTTGTAGATTCATGATCAAACACAGAAATGTGTGTCTGTAAGTTGACCACTATTCTAGTCAAAACCTGGAGCAGTTATTTTTGAGACAAAAGGATGGGAAATGATCAAAGGCTGGGAACTTTTAGTGGAAATAAAGGTTGGCTCATGCATTTTAAAGACATGACATTCATAATATCAGAGTGCAAGATGAAATCGCTAATGTAGAGATTGCAGTTCAAGAAGGTAGTAAAAGTTTTGGCTTCAAAGGCAGGGAAGACCAGCAACTTGATCGCTTCTCTCTGCCTGCTTGAGGGAGATTTTGAAATGAGACAGAAAAAGAGACATCTCTGAATTGAGTTTTCAAAAAGTCAAGAAATTACAAAATTGATTGTACTATAGGATTTTTATTATGTAAAAATATTCTATGTATATAAAAAGGAAATGACAAGATGAAATTGTTTGAGGTAACAAGATTATAGGTAAATTTCTTCCTTTATTTCATTTTGATTAACATTCCTTTCATATGCAATATATAACATATTTTTCAAGGAGCTCCAAATCTTCTGTAAGGTTCCAAGTTATAATTACTGTATATTTACCATGTGCTAAGTTTCCTATTCTATAGTTTTAGCTATTCCCAATGGCACCCCTGATGCGATGATGTTGAAAAGGTAAAAAGAGAAGGGGAAAAAAAAGATAGAAATTGGGGCACATAGGTGGCTCAGTGGTTGAGGTCATGCTCCCAGAGTTCTGGGATCAAATCCTATATCAGGTTCCCCACAGGGAGCCTGCCTCTCCCTCTGCCTATGTCTCTGCCTGTCTCTGTGTGTCTCTCATGAATAAATAAATAAAATATTTTTTAAAAAATAGAAATTTTCTCCAGGTCCTGTACCTTGTGAGGTGGAGTTGGGATTTGAGCTCTGCTGGATCTTACTCCAAAGCTTAGTTTTGATCCATTGTCCTACTCTGTTTCGTTTTAGTCACTTGACACAGTCTCCTCAAAGACTTTCCAAATTCCCTGATACTGTTGGAAGTATTTTTTCCTCTGCTGCTTTGTTACAATTAATTAATTATTTCAGTAATTATTTATTAGACATTTGCTATATGCCCATGATTGTTCTGGTTTATGGATGAACGGAGGTGAACATCATGGACAAAGTCCTTACTCGAAGCCTACTCTAGTAGAGGAAAGATAATGAATTTAAAAATAAGAAACAAGAAAGCTATGAGATCATGGCAAGTGATATGTAGAGAATGAATGTTGGTTATCTGTTAGTGACTAATTATTAGACCCCAGAAGCTTGAACTAGTGTGAAGACCTTTCTGAGGAGGAAACATTGTAGCTGAGACCTGAACAAAAAGCATGATACCAGCAAAGGAACAAGTTTTTACAAAGGCCCAGCATGATACGTTTAAGTTATGGAAAGAGAAGATCATTGTTGCTAGAGCAAAAGAGATAGAGGGCATGTGGTTGGAGAAGAAGCAGGTAGCTGGGTCATGTAGGAATTTGTAAGCCAGAGTAAGGGGAATAGATTTTAGTTTAATGGACATAAGAAATCACTGGAAGATTTCAGGTCAAAAATCTTATTCCTGTTGCTGTGAGGAAAACGGATGGTAGGGGAACAAGCGGAGAAGCAGGGAGATGATTCAAGAGGCTGTTAAAATGTTCCCATACCCTGACACTGGAAACTGATGGTGGTTTTGTTGGAAACAGTGGTTTGCAGTCCAGGGTGTTCATCAGAATCACACTGAGAGCCTATTAAAACAAAGTTTGAGGCCCCTTCCTCTCTTTCCCTCCACCAGATGTCTGATTCAGTATTTCTGGGACAGAACCTAAGAAATATCCAACAAGTTCCCAGATGATACTGATGCTGACTCTCCAATGGACAAAGATGTTAATAATACAGATAAAAGGAGAAGGATTCAGAATATATTTTACAGTTGCAGGGGTAGAACTTGGCAGTGAATTGAATTTAGGGAGTGGAAAAAAAGAGGACTTGACCTCTAGAATTTGGGGAACTTGGGGGAGGGCTTTTTATTGAAATGAAAAGTTCTCAGGAAGGAACAGTTTTTGATGAGATAGAAGTAAGAGAAGAGTCAAGATTGAATTAAATTAGGGAAAAATATGAGAACATAGTATTGTATACGTTTATATTGGATTATTTAAATATAACTTTACATGATTAATTACAGTAACCTAAATCCTTTCACTGAGCTGGGAAGGTTGGTGCAGGAGGCATAGCTCATCTGGGCAGGTCCCAACTAAGTGTTGGGGGCTGAAATAATGGCTACAGGGAAAGAGGGTACAGTGAGGCTGTTGGAAGCCAGAGGTATGATTCAAGCCTGGTTAAGTGACTGAACAAAAGTGATATCAGAAAAAAAAAAAAAAAAAAAGGATATCAGAAATAAGTATGGAAGACTCTATGTGATATGGTTTTAGAGGCTGAGTGTCAAGACAGGAACGTGTTTCTTAATAAGTACACATGATAATAACAACTAACTTTTATTAAATGCATAGTGTTTGTTAGGCATTGCTAAGTGTTTTGCATAGATTATTTAACTCTTATAATACCCTTGCTAAAAACAAAAATTTAACTGATTAAATTTGAAAACTAATTGGCTTTATTCAACAATTGGGTTGCATCCCATCTAGAGCAAGTAGAAAGGAGCTCTGAGGATCTGTAGAAAATAGAAGCCTTTTATAGGCAGAAGGGTCAGGAGAAAGGAAATTCTGTCATAAGCAGAAGGTAGAATTATTTCAGGAAAGGTCACTTTCCTTTGGGAAAGGGAGTGGGCATGGGTCTATCAGGCAGATTTCCTCTCTAGTATTGATCAGGGAATTCTGGACTATAGGCTTAAAATTCCAATCTTGGGAGAAGTTGAAACTACAATTAGGCTAGGTTTTAAGTCCTGGTTGCTGATGTAGGGTTTAGCACAAGTCACTCTATTTTGGACCTATTGTTTCTTTTTTAAACACCGTATAGAAGGAAAACTCCTCCCCTCTATTCTTATAACACTTCTGACACCCAATGTATGGATTTTTATAAACCAAGCAATTCTCCATTTCTTGGTGGATACCAACTGAGTGTCCTACAATTTAACCCAATTCTGACACTGACTGGAATTAGTGCAGGCCCCACAGGTTCAGGACCCAGTCCTAGAAGAGTGTGTGCTCCCGGCTTGAGATACCAATGTCACTTGCCAAATTGTCACCTGTAGTTCTGGCTGACCTGCTATAAATCAGGGGTTCCCGCAACCCCTTCTTTGGGTTTGATAATTTGCTAGAATGGTTCACACAGAACTCGGGAAAGTGCTTTATTATAAAAATACTGGTTTTTATAAAAATACAACTCAGGAGGTGCCTCTGTGGCTGAGTCAGTTAAGTGTCTGCCTTCAGCTCAGGTCATGATCCAGAAGTCTGGGGAGGGAACCCTGCATCAGCTCCCTGTGCAGCAGGGAGTCGGCTTCTCCTCTGCTCCTCACCCAGCTTGCACTCTCTCTCTCTCTCTCTTTCAAATAAATAAATAAAATCTTTAAAAAAAAAATAAAGATACAACCCAGGAACAGCCAAATGGCATAAGACAATATATGTGGCAAGGTTGTGGAGCTTCAGTAACTTCTCTGTGTGGGTCACTCTCCTTGCACCTTGATGGTTTCACCAACTTGGAAGCTCTCTGAGCCCCTTTAGCCAGGGATTTGATAGAGGCTTTATTAAATAAATATAACTAATTAAATCACGGCAATTGGTGCTTAACGTCTCTCACTCCCCCAACCCCTCTCCTTCACAGGCATGTTGGGGGGATGGGGCTGAAAGTTCCAACCTCTAATCCCATTGTTGATTCCTCTGGCAATAAGCCTTCCCATTCTTAGGGGCTTTCCAAACGTCACCTCATTAACATAAACTCAGGTGTGGTTGAAAAGATTTTGTTATAAATAACAAAAGATATTCCTTTCACCTCTATCCCTCTACAGCTAGCCATATCAGAATCCAGGGACAAAAACCAAATATTACAACAAAAGATATTCCTTTCACCTTTTTCAGTGAAGGACTTGTAAGGGTTTTAGGAGCTCTGGCCAGAAGCCCGGGAATGAAGACGAAAATATATTGCTTATTTTATCCTAAATTCTTATTCCATGAGGTAGGTATCATTATAATCCAATTTTATAGATGAGAAAACTGAGTTTGAGAGGATTA
Organism: Canis lupus familiaris; assembly: GCF_011100685.1. Taxonomy (NCBI): domain Eukaryota; kingdom Metazoa; phylum Chordata; class Mammalia; order Carnivora; family Canidae; genus Canis; species Canis lupus. The sequence goes on from NC_049224.1 coordinate 18,784,532, forward strand.
AGGCAGGCAGGTCCAGTCTGGGGACCCAGAGGAGGTCCCACAGGACCAGCCAAGAGGGTCCCTGGCTTTGGGTACAATAAAAATCAAAATCGAGCCGAGAGGAAGTAAGAACAGAGTTTACTGAAGATATAGAGAGTGTAGATATGGACAGAGCCTCTGGGAGACTCAGAAAGGAAAGCTAAATGAGTCTTGTCTTTGTTTGGGGCCCGTGTTTTTTTTTTTGTTTTTTTTTTTTAGATTTTATTTATTTATTCATGAGAGACAGAAAGAGAGAGGCAGGCAGAGACATAAGCAGAGGGAGAAGCAGGTTCAATGCAGGGAGCCTGATGTGGGACTTGATTTGGGGACCATGGGATCATGCCCTGAGCCGAAGGCAGATGCTCAACTGCTGAGCCACCCAGGTGTCCCAAGGGATCTGGGGTTTTTATTGAGGATTGGGATCTGGTTTGTGTGTCCTCTCAGGCCTCTAGGAACTGACCAAAACAAGGACCAGTGCTCAAGTGTCCTCCGTAAGTCACTTATGCCCTGGAGGCAGGGGTCATGGTGAGTCAGTAGTCTTAGAAAATGTCCTTGACGACTCTCTCCAGTCACTCCTTAGATATTATCGATTGTGCTGGAAGACTCCAAAGAAATCATTAACTCCTTGACCTTTACAAAGAGGACATATGTTATCAGTTTTATAAGGCATGTGGTAGGGTGGAAGTGTAGGTTTTAGCAAAACTAGAACCAGGTAAAGGAGCAAAAAAAGCAGTTTTTCATGGGATCTCTTTAGTTTCCCTGTAAAACTTACTGAAATGATATAGTTTGATAATGATAGAGCTGGAATTCAAAACGGGGTGCTGTTCAATTTCAGTACAGTTTAGAAGGTTTTAATCTGTACAATTTTAAAACAAACATTTTACTGGGGAGATTAAATAGCTTTTTTGCTGCCTAGTCTATAAAATGTTTGACGTCAGTCTTTAGCCAGGGACGAAGTTCCTCCGCCCACTTATGACATTACTTCTATTGAAAAATCTAATCTAGTGGCACCATGTAATTGATGGCTCCTCTTCCAGGAATGTATTTCATTGTACATTTGAGGACTCTTTGCATGATTTGTGCCTGAATACAGTATTTTCAGCACAGAATTAGCTACAGTTTATATCACTATTTTTTTAAGTGTTAATACATTAATCATAGTATGAAAGTGTTAAATTTCCTTGAGAAAACTTTTTTTTTTTTTTTTAACTTCCTATAGATGGGAAAATCCTCACATACTGAAATGCCAGGCTCTTTATCTACCCCTGCCCCCCTTTTCCTTGTCTGATATCTTTGCTTCCTCTCCATGTGTCATAACCAAAATGCAGTTTCCTAGGAAAACAGAAAGAACAAAGGATAGCCTAAAGACGCAGCTCCTTAAAGATAGGTGTGCCTTTATCTTCTGCACTTGCTCTGGGTGCCTCCCTCTGCTTCCTACACTTCACTCCTGAACCTTGACTACTGCTACAGTCCCTGATTGTCCTCTGCATTGACAAACAACAAAATTCTGTAGGCTTGCTTAGGGGACCAGAGAGATAGGAAAGATGTTTTCTTAACGCATTAAATTTTATGGGATTTTTTTTTTCTTTTTTCTGTCCAGAGAAGCTTTTTAGGGCTGCCCACTTGCTATTTTCCCTGGTCTCTGTATGAGGTATTCATTTAGACAACTTGAGAAACTGAGTAAAGGTGGGAATACCCATGATAGGCTCTTCCAAGGCAGGGAGATCACTTTTATAAAAGAAATAGATTATTTTGCACCGCTATGTTATAGTAAGTAGTCCCATAGTAGATATTTTTCAATTTTAAGCATTTCATAGAAACTGCTTTACAGACTGTGCAACAGAGAGCACAGATACACAGTATGCTTGATCCTATCCTCCATCCTGATCGATGGCTTGCCTTAATTTCCAGAAAGGACTTTCCGGATGCACCTTGTATTTATAATTGAAGAATACTTTCAAAATAAGACTTTAAATAAGACTATTAGTTTTTGTGCCTTGAAACAATTATGGAATGATAAACATAAAGCAGAACATCTCTTGATTGGGTATTGGTTTGAATGAAATGGAAAAGCAAGAACATCTGAGTTGGTGAAATGCACACACGCAGATATAGTGTGATTGGGGGCTGGGAAGGTGCTCGGCAGAAGTTCTTGTTTCTAAATATTTCTCTAACAGTATAGAGAGGTTCTCAATATGTTGCCATTAGCTCTGAGGAGTCACTAATTTAAAAGTAATCTCCTGAGGGCAGGATCAAGTTGTCATTAACTATTGATATTGGAAATATTTGATATCTAATTAAGAGTTAGAGGTAATAAGAATGGGGTCTAAGATCGGTTGACCAGGAATGGTGATAAAACATTTTTCCAGGACTAGCTTTTCATGGAGATGGGCTGGAGGGAGTGAGAGGAAAACATGAGAGAAAAGCTCTGGGCATATGGAATCTCCCATTCTGAGGGAACCGGCTTGCTCTAAACCCCTGCTGACAGGGCGGTGGTGAGGATTTTAACTATACTACATGACTCAACCTTTCTTCTCTAGCCAAAACAGTTTATCTTGCTTTGGGGGGCATAGTCAGAGGGTAATGAATCTGAAATAGGGGCAGCTGTCTTAGAGAGGAGCCAGTGACCTATGCCATGGTCTAATACAAGGTGAATTGGACCGATTAGACTCTCCTTTTTAGTTATTTGACCTAAACTAATGGAAAGAAGTAAGAGCTAGAGCTAGAGCTGAAAGGATGTGATGGTGTGAAGTCAGTGCCAGAGTAGACCATAATGAAACCAAAGTTTTTAGGGAGCTTACATTCTGAATAGGCAAAAGAAGGCAGTAATTATGACCACCTAGCCCACGGGAGGCAGACATAGAGAGTAACTGCTTCTTCAAGTCCCTGGGTAATAATCTCACAGCAAACTTTCTTGCTCTTACAATGGCCTATGCCAACCTCTCTTGTAGTCAAAGGAAGCCGACTAAAATACTGCCTGGTTAATTTTTATTTAGGATGATCTTGACAGAAAATACTGAAGTGTGTGATCACTATGTCACTAAATTTCTAGAAGAAATTTGTAGATATAAGAAGCAGATCGCGTTGTTTAGGAGGAAGGCATTAAATTTAATATGCTCACTGGTAACCTAATTTCAAAATCAGTCCATTCCTGTCTTCTCAGCCCACCTACTTCTCTGATCTAATCTTGTATGAACATAGGTTTTAAAACTCTGCATAGGTTAAAAAAATAAAAAAAGAAGGATGAGGGACGCCTGGGTGGCTCAGCGGTTGAGCATTTGCCTTTGGCTCAGGGTGTGATCCTGGAGTCCTGGGATGGAATCCCACATCGGGCTCCCTGCATAGAGCCTGCTTCTCCCTCTGCCTCTCTTTCTGTGTCTCTCATGAATAAATAAATAAAATCTTTTTTTTTTTTTTTTAAAGATGATTACTTTTTACCTAAAGGCATGTTAGTAAGCATAGGAAGACAACTATGAAATCAACTATAGGACTTGATCCTATCAAATAGACTTGTGTGAAACTTCATCTAGATTTAGCCCAACACTACCATATAGTAACACTAGGGTCTACCCAAATTGAGTTTATTAAGACTTTTTTTTAGTTAATCCACTTTAAAAAGTATATCCTATTGCTATAAGGAAAGTTTGCTGTGGCATCATTCCTAACATTGTGGTTCCCACAAACGATTAGCTTTACCATAGGATATGAAGAAAAAATAAGAGCAAAAGATCATGAAATGAGACCATATTGTCCAAACATGCTATGTATGCCTTGGCAAACAGAATGCATATATTAAGACAAATCACATTTAACTTGCCAGAGAACTGATCAAAGCTGGCACAGAAAAAGACTCATGTTGGACAGATCAGTCAGGGAAACCTAACAGTGGTCCCTGTGAAGTAGGGAGACCATTTAATGTACCCGCCGGACTGGAACAGTTTTGAAAGTGGTATGGACACTACTATTAGTTTCTAGGTCAATAGATGTAAACTAGAAGTCTTCCAGGAAACTGGATATATGGTTGTCTCATAAGGAAGCCAATTCATTGTTTCCTCTGAAAATTTTCTTTTGTCTAATGGCCAAATAACTGAAGGGTAGAAAGTGCTAAATTAAAAAAAAAAAAAAAAAATCCAAAATCTAGGACTCTTGAAAATGCATACTGTTAAACTAATAAATGTCAACATGTTAGGGTTTTTGCCTTTAGGGCCACATTTCAAGGAAGTTTATTTAGGCTTCAAGGGGGAAACTTTACCCAATTTAAAAACAGCATCTCCCTTGCTGCTGTGAAGAATCTTGGCTGCCCAGCTCACTTGTGGTAGGCACACACCAATTCTGATGACTTTCTGGGCCAGGTCACAAGCACTGGAGTTTAGTTTGAGTTTTTGTTTGTTTGTTTGTTTTAATTGAGCTAAAATTCACATAAAATAAAATGTACCGTTTTAACCATTTACAATTAAGTGTCTTTTAGCATTCAGTGCTGTGCAACCATCATCATGATTTCGTTATAGGACATTTTTTTATGACCCTAAGAGGAAGCCTCATACACATTAAGGAATCAGTCTGCATTCCCCACCGTTCTTGGCCCCCGGCAATCAGTAAACTGTGTTCTGTCTCTATGCATTTGCCTTTTCTGGATATTTCATATAAATGAGATCACAATAGAGGCCCCTTTGTGTCTGACTTTTTTCACTTAACATCATATTTTCAAGGTCCGTCCATGTAGTAGCATGTATCAATGCTTCATTATCTTCCATGGGTAAGTAATATTGCATTGTACAGATACACCATATTTTGTTTATTTTTTTTATTAATGGACATTTGGGTGTTTCCACCTTTTGGCTATTTTGAATAATGTTGTTATGAACATTCTTACACAAGTCTTTGTTTGAACACCTGTTTTCAGTTTTGGGGGGTATACATACTTAGGAGTAGAATTGTTGGGTTATGTGGTAATTCTCTGTTAAATATTTTTGAAAAACCATGGAATTCATTTTCTGGGCAGGACAGCTCTGAGAGGTCACCCAGGACAGGGATTTGGGAGTGGCCATCTATGTATAAGACCATTTCCTTAAAAGATTAAGACCCGAAGATGTGTATCACTTTTTTTAAAAGGAGATTTTATTTATTTAAGAAAGAGAGAGACTGAGAGAGACCCCGTGCGCATGGTGGGGGAGGGGCTGAGGGAGAGGGATAAGCAGACCTCCACTGAGCAGGGAGCCACACTGGGACCAGGACCTGAGCCGAAGCCAGAGACACCGAACTGACTGAACCACCCAGGCACCCTGAATATCACTATCTAACACATAATGGGAGCATATTTGCTTAGTTATTTCTAAATTAAGCAGACTCAAGAAGGAAGCCTTAACACCCAACCCCTTACTCCATCAACTGATTATTTATTAAATAAAATGAGATAGGAAATTTGGGGGGAGTTTTCGGTTAAGACTTTTCTCTGCATCCAACACTTCTCCTGATGCTACTGAGTCCATCATATTTCTTTTTTTCACTTGTTTTTATTTAAGTTCAATTTGCCAACATATAGTATAAAATACCCAGTGCTCATCCCATCAAATGCCCGGTCAAGTGACCATCGAGTGCTCGGGCCTCCTCAGTGCCTGTCACCCAGTGACCCCAACACCGCCCCCCCCCGCCCACTCTCCTTAGTCCATCATATTTCTTAGATTTATTTTGAATTTACCAAACTTCACAAGTTATAAAAGGAGGCATCACTGTTTTGTACTTTGTATTTGTCAAGCACCACTATCCTTCAGAGGCTGATCTTTTAATATCATCAGAACAGGTTATTCCCTTGTTTTGATAGAAAGCTGCTAATATAAGAAGAAACGGACATGTAGTATAAGCACACTGGGTTTTTCCCCCTTACTCCTTTGAAAAGTATTATTCTTATCTTTATGAAAAAAAATTTTCCTATGAAATAATTTATTTACTAGAAATAAACCCTTTCTTTGCTTAAGAACAGAAGGACCACATGTCTTTGGAAAGCTAACAGATAGGAGTCTGTGTTTTTGACTATTTTACCAATATTATTTAAGAAGTTTAAACAGAGGGTTGACTAGCTTCCAAAATTAAGTTGGGAATACTGTAATATACTTTGATTTCTTTTGGATGGAGGGTGCAAGTAACAAGCTTTATCCTGAGTTTTCTTGTTTGCAACTAATGAACAGGCATGGGATATCTAGGGGAGTTACCCAGGTAATCACTACCTATTATGACTAGACAGTGGTTTCAAATTGTTTTCTAGCTTCACAAAAGCTCTAAGTCTCTGCCTTTCAGAATGTTCCCTCAACAGATTATGTGTGTGCAAAAGATGTATCCTATAGATGTGAGTACTTTTGAGCTCATATGTGATAATTTCTTTGTTTTTAAATAGCTTTGTTTTAGGAGGTAGACATATACACCTATTTATATTGTGTAATTGTATGATTGTACAATGGTCAATTGATTATATTTTCATTCTTCCTTATTCCAAGATATCAGATGGAAATATTCTCCATTTTGTCCTTTATTTTAAGAGAAATTTGACTATTTTTTGTCTTTCCCTTATTGTGGCATTTATTTTGCAAAACAAATTAACTTCCCATTTATGCTCCCAAGCAACACATCTTTATTGATTAAATAAGTCAGTTATAGTTTTGCTTTATTAAATTTCAAATGTTTTCTCTATTATAAAAGTAGCACAGACTATAAATAATAATAAAAAATTTGAGCTCATAATTAATAAAATAATCAGAGGCAATGACAATGAGAACAATGAACTAATGAGCAAAACTAGCAGAGGTAATGTTTCACATAGACTGAAAATGTGTACCACACACTGGAAACCTGGCAAAGATGTTGAAGGTTGGAACTTTGGTCAGATGACTAATTTTTATCATTTCAGAGATCCAGGCTAGTCATATTGTATATGTGTGTAGGCATTTGTGTGTGCATTTATATATACATATATATACATAATTTATATATAATTTATATAAATTTTTTTTCTACAGAATTAACAGTGGAATGCTGATTGTAATTGTTAGGGCTCCCCCCCCCATTTTGTTAAAACACTGATTGCAAACCTTGAGGTCTGACAATAATACTTTGGTGTTCAATGTTGGAAAGAGGATGGTTAGTAAAGGAAAATCACCCTGAAGTACCAGACTCTTTTGACTGGCAAAGAAATAAAAATAACCAGGGAGAGAGAACAGCAGCAGAGGGGCAGCATCTGTTTCACTTTTTTAGGAACCGCATCTCATGGACCCATTCATTAAAATTCCAATGTGCCTATGCTTGCTTTCTGCAAAGCTGCGTTTTAACCCTATTAGATTTGGAGTAGAGAAAGGGAGAGAAAGAAAGAGGAAGAGCAAGAGGAGAGCGTCCTCATTATAAGTGTTTCACATCTACTACATTGGATAATATCTACTATGGGGATTGTAAACTTTCAGGCACAGTGATATATTTTTGAACATCTGAGATACTACACACTGAAAACACCATGAAATAAAAATAATCTCTTCACACTTCCCAACTGGCTGTTTATCAACTTTTTCCTTTCCCACATTTATGCATGAAGTGTCCCTTTGCAGCCAGAAACCCTGTGGTGTTTTTGGCTCTGATTTGGACAGTAACTTGCTTATTTTCAGAGTTAATGGCAAAAAGCAAAGAAAAATGTAGTCCATTAGTGTGTTACGTTATGTAAAGAAAACAAGATTGCTAAATACTGCCATCCAGTATACTTTCCAAGCATTTATTTAAGCCTTTTAATTTCAAATCAAAGAGCCCCAAATAATAGAGTTGGAAAAAAAGTTAAGTCTCTGCGTGTCTTATAGCGATTGACCTACTTATTTAAAGTTTCTGTAAATCCATCCTCTATCAAGCAACCTCCAAGGGGAAACACACAAATGTATATATACTTAAATAACCACAGCAAATATTGAATATTGACTTTCCTGTTTTTCTTTCCTTCCTTTCTCCCCAAGGGAGCAACAGTGTGGGGTTTAATTCTCTCCATGGCTGCATGCTTGTACGTGTGTGCATTGCAAATTTAACAAGCAGTGGCGATAAAAGATGAGTAAAGTGGGTTCCTGGACCAGAAGGGTGTGTGATCCAGAAACTTGCTTTGAGGTTCACCAGGTACAAATTTTTATAATGGATACTGATTATGAATAACATCCGTAGTTTGTAGATGAGCCTGAAGCTAAATATACACTGTCAGAGGGCTGCTGAGGACATGATGGGGCTACTAAAGCAGATTTGTCCTCCTTAGTCAAGGGATGCTCCTACTAATAGGTTATTTCAGGAGCAAAGTGCAATTCTATCTTCCAGGCTGGTAGCTCCGGGGAAATGTTTTATTTTGCTCAGAACAATTAATGAAATTATGCAATGCTAGAATTAAAGGGTATCTTCTCTTTGTTTGTGTAAAAGCAAAAAAAAAATAAAAAGATATATCCCAATGCACTAATTATATGTATAAAGGCAGTTATACACTTATTCTTTATAAATGCATAAGAAATAGTTTAGAGAAATACACTTGTAACTGGTAACAATGCTTACCTCTTAGGAGTGGATTTGGATTGGGGTGATGATTGAGTGGGACTTTAGAGTTCTTTGTAACATTTGTGGTTTAGTGCACATGCATAAATGTGTCACTTGAGACACTGAGGATTAGAATAATTTACAGAGTTATCTTTTCTAGGTGCTTGCCCTTAAACAGACATCTAAGCTGTTCAAGATAGCCTGTTATTTTTCTACTTTAAAGTTATCTATGGAAAGCTGCATTCCTAGACATTCTAGTATTTTTTAGACTCCATGGTTAAAATGTTTTCCTTGATCTCTAAGTCAAATTAAGTGGACATAAATATCTCTAAGCATTTCTTTTGATTCTATTTTCTTCTTAAAAAGTGAATATAAGTGAAAAATGCTGAGCAACATTTCATGAAACAACAGGGCATTGCTGGAAATTTCCAAGTAATGGTAGCATTCAGGACAGTTTGACTATCAGCATCCCTAATAACATGGAATTATTTCTAGAGCAAAGTGTGAGAGCAAGAGTAGGAACACCACCACATTCTGTGGCATAAAGTCTTTACTTGTAAATATCATAATCCAAAACACTAAGTTTTCGGGTGAAAAATGCAGAACCCATCAAGTCATTGACTGGAGTTTTCAGTTTCATCTGCATATGTAGCAGTTACCGTCAGTTGTGGTATTTTTAAAGTAGAAGAGACAGCAGCACACTATGGTACTTACAGAATTTGGGTAAACCAGCCTCCAGGCTCTTGATGCATAGCTTTTTCTTTGCTAGGTTCAGTTAGGACTGGCTCAAGCCTCCATGTGTCAGATTGGTTAGAAATACAAAATGGCATGCATTGGGGCCAACCAGTTTACATGTTTATCTAAGAATTTTAGGGGTTATGCAGACAAAAGGAAGCCCCTCCCCAACAGCACTCAGGCATACAGATGCTCCCTGCATCAGCTTTGTGTCCCTGACTGCTATCAGTTTGCTTTTCACTGAGTTCTGCTGCTGCTGAGCCTCAGACTTTCTCCATCTGCTAGTCCATGCTGCAGCAAACATGGCTGGGGCTCACCCATGTGGTCTTTCAAAGGAAGAGGACTCTGAGTGTTCCTTAGTGGATCCTCAGTGCCCCTCTTTTTAATCACATACACAACTCTTCCCTTCTGAGTCCCCATAGCTGGGCACAGAGTTGCTTCAGTGTCTGCCCATTGAGAATCCCACAGTCACTCGACCATCCTTCCCCTCCCATCAGACAACAGTATTATCTTTTTCCTCAGAAGTTTAGTATCTAGGCCAGGCTTTTCTTTAATCCTTTTTAGGGTTCTTTCACTTATTAGGCTATATCTGTTTCTGTTCTCTTAATTTCTTACATGGTTCTTCCTCTTGTTTACTGACAACTCATTGCACCCCTGATCGCCCGTTTTACCTAATTGCCTGCTTTGCACACTGTGCAGGCTTCCTGACTACTACTGCACTTTGTCCAGTGTGACACAAAAAAGTCTTTCTACTATATTAGCAAACTAACATCTTGAGTTTCTACTAATTTAGAATTCCAGGGATTGTGTCCCATGAAACAAATTATTACTAAGAAGAATGAGATAATGTAATATTTATGTTGCATAACCAAACTTTGAAGGGTTGACTTATATTGAAAAGGGTTTATGTATAAAAGCATAATGTAGCCACCTTCAACTTTTTTGGTTTTAAATTTTTGTCCCTATTAGTGGGGGAAAAATCCCATTTATTGCAAGCCTATTTTATACCATGATCATAACTAGTTGTGATATTAGTATGGTCGGTCATTTTATAGTCTGAGCAGATCACCAATTACTACTTTAGAAAAAACTACAATAAAAAATATGTTGGGAAGCCAAAGCCTATAATTTTGGTTCACATATTCTAACAATTTAAGACTGAAATGTTCATATCATCTTAGAAACTCTAATATGACAACTGTATAATAATTGAACATAAATATATTTTTTTGTAAATGATTTCTTCCAAGATACACCAATATAGTTTTATTGAGAGGATATTAGCATCAATTTAGATTGATAATATTGTTATCTCTTTGCTGTTCGCTCTGCTGAGCTGGCTGGGTTTGCTTGCATAGCAATTAAGCCTGTCAGTTCAGAAAGCCTGATAGGATTGCCACTACCTTTAATAGCTATATTGTTTGGGCCATTGTTTTTACCTGTAGATAGAATCCTCTTGTAAGGCTTAAACATTAATCTAGTCTTCCTTTTATGTAGCCTCTAAGTCATTTTAGCTTGAATCTATACTTATAATGCTTTAGTCATGTTATAATATGCTGTGACCCTAATCTTTCTTGGAAAAACTGCTAAAACCATGAAATAGGGGGAAATGGCTATTATTAGTTGGTCATGGCATGTATTCTCCTTTTCAGATCTTTGAAATACACTTTCTAAAGTAGATCTGTGATAACTCAGGTCAGTGAGGATTGCACAGTTTGATTTAACCTCAAATACTTTTGTTAAATTTTTTTTTTTTTTTATGAAATGTATTTCACTTTTGACATTAGGAAGATTGCAGCTTTGAGGAATTCATGTGGACCTTCTGCAAGCGTTTTATTTTGCTAATGAATAGAATTGATCTCTGTAATTGAAAGATAATGATACTATTCGACTATAATGACTAAATACCAAATGAAATTCTGCACAAGTAAAATTCTACACTATCCTGGATATAATGTGACTACTGTATCTTAATTGTGAAATCACACTATATATCCTTTTGAAATTGTTTAATTATTAAAGAAAAAAAATCAGATGAAATGAGCAATGAGAAGGATGCTGAACTAGGTGTCTTGTAGACATGAGTTTTAAACTGGATTCTTTGCAAAACCTTGGGCAAATCACTTATTTTTCTTGGACTCAGTTTTTCACCCATAGATTTGGTAGAACAAGGTCATTTAAGGTCTTTTCCAGCTCTAGAATCTGAATCCCACCAAATTGATTTTTCATAGTCAGTAAGAAATCTGAACAAAGCTGAACTGTGAAATATTTGACAAGCATTAACAGGATTGAACATGTTTTAGACATTCAGTGTTCTGTAGGAGAAAAGAACAGTTAAGATCTATTCCCCCCTCCCCCCAAAACTTGTATTTTTAAAAATTTGAAACACTGTACTATTGACAGTTACTCTAAACTGGTTTTATACTTCTTGTGGTAAGGATGGAGAGAGAATGCTTAAACATATAATTTCACAGGGCACGTTGTGCTTTATAAACGCAGTGACAAACAGTGGGTTGGGTTGGAGATCTGGGTCAGCTTGGGTGGTATATAGTCCAGACTATACTAGATTTATCCTTGATAAACAGGGTCATGAATCTTATTGAGATTTTTTCCCCCGTGGGGGTAGGAAATAAAAAGGGAGACAGAAAAGCAAAAGTGCCTGCAATACCAGAGCACCTGCTTTATTAAATCTTCCCCAGGGAGGTTCATTATTAAGCTCTGAAATATAAGATCTTACTATAAATGGCAGATAGGAACCTGTACTCTCTTCATTTGTAATATGCATATTTTACTGATTTCTTATTAAAATCAAATTTACCAATCAGCTTATGCACAAAAATATACTTCTTTGTAGAATTTTATGGGTGGGTATAGCATATTAAATTGTACAGAGAATGTTCACATATTCATTAATAAAGATTCCTGCTTGAGACAAAATGATTCATTTTTATTGCCTTTGCATTTCTAGAGTCTGTGTAAGATAACTGTCTTAAAAATATCAGAGAGAAGATTTTAGAAACAGGTAAAAAGACTTGCTTAATATACCAGAAAATATCTGGCTTTATTTTTACTGAGGGATAAAAATAGTATATGCGCATATATTTTGAAATGAAAGGGTATAAATAAAAATGCAGTTGTAGAGCAGATAACCTGAATTAATAGACTGCTATTTTATCTGCTTTAGTATTCACATGAGGCTAGATTTTAGCCATTTACATTAATAAAGTTTTTGCCAAAAAACCTCTGAGTTACAATACTTGATCTCACTTAAATTTTTTTGAAAGGACAGAGTTTTTTTTGAAGGAATAAGTATTTCACTGTCTTGTAAAGAAGAATCATATTCTCATAGTCTTTTGTCCTAAATAAACAAATTCCATTTTGCCACTCATGATTTTTTTACAGTGATGATTGAAACACTAAATAATTCAGCTTAATTTAGACAGAGGAAATTAAAAGTTTTGTTACAATTCAGAAATGTCATAGCATTCAAGGATTGTGGTAAACAGGAGGTCTATTTTATCTACACCTGAAGAAGAAATGCAAAAGAAAGCACCTTGAGTGGGGAAGAATTTGAGATTAGGAGGGTATTACTAGAAGGTCTGGTGAAATGATGGTGAACATAAAATGTTGCTCTAGGCATATAGTAAGCTCAGCAACACCATGGGTGCACCTGTAATCATGAGAAACTTTATGTTAATTTTTCTGTGATTAGTTGACTTATCTGAAAAAATGGGGACGATGGTAGAAAATATAAGGCAAAAGCATAGTAAATTTGCTTGGGAACTATATTTGAAAATTATTTTGAAATGAAAAGTTTATTTTCTGTAGAAGTTTAATATTTTAAAGCAGATTTTTAATGTCATAACTTACTAAAGAACTCTAGAAATAGGGATGTTATTTTTTGGGGGAGGACTCTTTATGTTTGGAAAAATGCAGTATTTATGGTATGAATTGAGATAAGATCTATTCCATGAATTCAAAAGTTTCTAGAACTGATAAAAGGTAAGTCTTAAAATCTTATGAAAAAAGAGGTAATTATATACCGTAATAAAAAAAGGCAGAGAGAACAGAAAGGCTATATGTAGAATTAAAATATTTTCCTATCATCGGTCACTTTCATTTTCCAAACTGACACTATTTTAAAAACATATATATATATATATGTAATATATATATATATATGTTGTTGTTGATGTTGTTGATGATTAACTTCATCATAGTCATCTTCCAAACTAGGAAAAAAGGCAATGATATTACAACTGTGAGACCAGAGTGCTGAGCAGGTTTGTTGAATTCTGTGCAGTAGGCTAAGGAACTAGCAAATGCCGGGGCGAAATTTCTCTTGAATATATTTCTGTTCTTCTGAGCTGGTTCTTCAGACACCGGCAATTTCAAGTCTACTTTATCCAGGAACTCTTTCTTTCTGGTTCTTGTGACCTAAATTTGACAATATTATATAGGTAATGATGAGTTGCACTTTGATTTCGTGAGGTCTGTAAATGCTATTTTATTTAGAGTCTGAAAACAATGCAAACTTCTGTGTTTGCATAAATATTGATAGCTCGTCGGGGAAGGCAATGGAGATAAGGCCATCTTGCCTCCATTTGGCTTCTAAGTAGACTCTGTCATAATTTAAGAAAACTGCAGCTCAAACATCATTTTACACTCACAAAATATACAAGTGATCATGGTAAGATATAATGAAAAAGGGTAGTTTAGAAATGTAGACAAGGAGCTGCCTTTAGAATAGCTTGAGAGATACACTAGGAGATGCTAGGGTATAAGTGACAGAGGCCTTTGAGGCTGGGGGTAGGGGTGGGAGGGAGAGAAGGAGAGAGAGGGAGGAAGGGGGAGGGAGAGAATATTAATGCTTTAAGGCTTTGATTGTCTTCTTTTACACTGTGTGTGGTTTAATATTGCTTTCTGCCTTGAGATTTAGATGGGTTGGATAAGGATAGCGATTCATCTCAGTGGCCACGTAATCTTTTCAGTGTTTAGTGTCCCTGAATGCTTTATTCTGGCTCTGGGTATCTCTTTTTTTTTTTTTTTTTCTTTCTTTCTTTCTTCCTTCCTGTGCCCTTCGAGACTTTTTACGCTGTAGGTATGACCCCTGCCCTCTACTAGAGAGATGACAGAAAAGTAATGAGGTATTCTTGAGTGTGTTTTTGCTTATCATGATTAGAGAAGTTATTAGAAATAAGATAACAGCAGTTTACAAAAAACTGGTTTAGAGAGCAGTAGTTCTTAAGATCTCAAGATGTGATGACTGGACCAGGAAGAACAGCAGTATTACCTGGAACTTGCTAGAAATGAGAACCCCCCTTCCCCAAGTACTGAATCAGAAACTCTGGGAGGGGCCCCAGCAATCTCTTTTCACAGTCCCTCTAGGTGATTCTTTTGTGTGCTAAAGTTTAAGAAGGAATGTCTAGAGACCAGAGCTTTTTTCACCATTCTATCACTTTCTAGCTGTTAGATCTTGGTAAATTTGCTGAACTTTTCTCAGTCGGCTTCTTGTGTCTGCAAAATGAGAGATGATCAACAATGGCCCTTCTAGCTCTAACATTCTGTGAGTCTAGGATTCTAATTACTTGGTGAAAGGGAACGTAAAAGGGAAAAACAGTGCCTAGACATCCAGCTACAGTGACAAATTTGATATTGCTGAGTTACATGCTCTCTCCACATGTTTAATGTACAGCAATCCTTCTCAATCCTCATTAGCTCTGTATCTTTCATGTAGCAGTTACTGTAAAATAAAATGAGCCTGCTAAATAACTCAAGACCAATTCAATTTCAAGTAAGTAGAATAGATTACAATGATCTTACTTTTAATTGTTGAAGATGACACAAAGCATCAATGATATTATAAAACGTAATTTAAAAGTACACAGCTTTTAGTGGAATAGCTTTCCCCAAATTCACCATAAATCGAGTGCTGAGAGTACGTAATTAAGTCTAGAAGCAATAATAGGATGACATAGTCTCCTTTTTACGTGGTATAATGTATTCAAAGTTTAGAAAGTGATAAACATATTTTTTCTAAAGGATCTGCAAAAGCACACTTTTGATAGCCTAGTGGCGATTAGTTAGTTCAAATGGCCAAAGGGCAAATCTTTTACTTCTCCTCAAAGCAGTTTTCAAACGGTAACCTGCTTTTTAATTTATGCAGAGGTATGACACATCATTTGGAAAGTTATAGCTTCTACTGAAAAATGCCAAATGTATGTCTTTATAAGTATTAACTATGAACGTGAGTATCTGTATAATATAAATGAAGATTCAGGGCTGCTCTAAGAAATTATGAGTTCTGGATATTGAGAAGTGCAGGTGTTGACATTTCATATAATTGAGTTATGTCAATGCTGTAGACAAAGTTAACCTCCTTTGTCCCATTATCGTACTATTCTGAGTCATTTTTTATGTATATATTGGATGCCAATTTTTAAAAGGCATAACAGTGATACATTTGCTTTGACTGGCTTGAAATAATTGGGTAGAAGATTTGTTATGTTAAAAAGAGAAATTAGTCCACCAGACACAAGTGGCACAGGTATGATCTGGCTTTCCTTGTCTGTGTCTGTTCATAATCTCATTCAGTAGAGCTGAGTACAATATACACTCGGTAGCTTTGTTTAACAGGCTCTGTCTATGTATATGCATGCTTTTTTCTTTCTACAATTGCAATTTCAATTGCTTAGTAATTGTAAGCTGTTTATGGTATCATGGAAGCGATATGAATACGACAATTTTTAATATTTTTGCATATATTCTTCATATACATAAATCAGGCAATTATTTTTTAAAAGATGCCTGTAAATGAGAGGTCTTGGAGTAGCTTCATATAAAATTATGTAAGACCAACTTCAATTGAGGGTGACTCGTTCTCATTTTTGTAGAAAGTTATCACCTACTCTCCTTTACAACAAACGATACCAACTTATTTTCTTTTGGCTTTAGGCGGTCACTGAAATTCTTTGCATCCAAAACCTGTTGTTAAAAGATCTAAAAAGAAGACAATAAATGGTCCTGTATTCTTTTAGAGTGGCCATGACATTTGTCCAGAAGGGGGAGCTCTCAGTCCGCACGCCGCAGAGCAAAGCAGACAGTCTAGGATCTTATCTGCTGCTTGGAAATTGTCTGACAGGAAAATATCAACACAAACCATGCGATTTGCCGCTGGAGCACGCTGGACCTCATCTGCTTAAAAAGATGCACGGATATAGTCATCACAGTTCATAATTTAATAAACTGCTAAAAAAGCCACACATTTTCATTTTAGCGACTTTGGTCTCACAACTAAATTCACATCGCTACAAAGACATTTGAATTTTGCACTAATATGTCATGAGCACTGCACCCATTGCAAATTAATGAGTCTCTGAATAGCACTGTGCATTTGTCATTTGAATTTATGCTAATGCAATGAGGTCTCCTGGTGATGCTGATAGTCCATAGCAGCTGCTCGAACCACAGAATGTACCAGCACTTTTCTTCTACTTTATATTGCTACCTCTTTTCTTGGCTTTTCTGGCCTGTCACTTAGGCGGCAATTCTGTAGCTGGTTATTGATAGGGCTGCTAATTATCTTTGACTTTACACTATTGGCCTGACCCCCAACACTGAGCAGAAGTAATGGATCAGTGTTGAGAGAATTATGTACATCATATGGTGACAGCCTCAGACCAGGAGGTCAGAAGGAGTTCATTGAGAACCAGTGGTATTTACAAAGGACGTTGGTATGGAAATTCGTAATATTTTTCAGTGATATTATGTAATTTATATCAATAGGTCAATCTAAGAAAGTGACTGTGACCTTTCTAATCATAATGAACGTCATATGTATTGTGTGTGCAAAAAGAGACTATGGTCATGTGGTCATTTTCAATCTCCTCTATTGCAATCTAAGAAAATAGTCATGGCAATACTTCTGGGCAATCAGGGCATTTGAGTCCTCCTTATGGTTGTACAAATTGCTTACCGGTCAAAGAAATGTGGTGACACATTTGGATCTAGTGGAGGGATTTTTGGCATATTGTGTGTGGGAGGGAGATGCACAAACAACCATTTTCATGGGACACAAATCAATGACAAAAGGTTCTCACTGTATCTTCTTTCGCCAAGTCTTAATTATGAAATTAAATTTTTTTTCTTAGACTAGTGTTTCCATTTGACCTGCTTCTAGAACGAAAAATGAAAGTATGCAGAATTTATTCTAATAGATTCAGGAAATTAGATTTGGAGTTTGGTAATGTCATGGAAAAATTAAGCAGAAAATTAAAATCTAAAAACAAAAGTATCCATTAGATTATGTACCTTTTGAAAATTATTACTAAATTTAAGAAATGTTCTTTTTTCTTCCCAGGGCCACAGAAAAGCATGCATACTTTTTCTTTCAAATTGAAAAAAAAAAAATTTTTTTTTTTTTAGGGGACAAACAAAAAAATGTACACCCTGGTTAAAATGTAGCATTGTTAGCATTCATTTCCTCCCTTGTAAAAGAGGCTGAGATAAGTAAGAGTCAATTCCTGAATTATCTCCAGGGATGGGTGGGGGGGAGCATTCCAAAGCAGATATGTATAATTGTTTGTTAAGTGATGTCAGGAGGTAGAGTATAGAAGCAAAAGTGACCTACTATCTCAAATAGTGCCCAAGAGCAATTAGGCTTTTTTCTTATCAAACTCATGAAAGGAAGATTTTCATCCTGATTCCACTGGCTGGTAAACTGTTCAGAGCATAAGCTCCAGGAGAGGCAGACACCTCTATTTCTCTCTACCTCTAGGTACCAAGCTGAGGTTAAAAGGCCTCTCTAGGGAAGGCAAGCTTTCCCCGGGAAGGCAGCGCAGAGACTACTACAGCGCCTCTGTTTTCCATCAAGGCAGGGAGACGTTTTTCACTCTTCTTGGAAAAACTTTGAAATGTAAACTGTTTCGATTGATGGCTCCTTCTGGCCTTGGCAACTCTTTTTGGTAGCTGGTGCTCTTTCTGTAATACTTGTTAAAAACGTCTCCGAAGCAAAGATGTTGTTTTTTATGTGATTTTTTTTTTTTTTTAAGTCAGCACATGTGTGAGTGCAGACAGGCTCTCATCTTGCACGGCGGAGACTGGCAGGTGAACACCTACTCCTGTTGCCCTTATTCATTTGCAAGACTTTATAAGATTAGTCTCTTTGAAAGCTGTTTTCACTCTAAACTGTCAATCCTCTTCGAATGTGGTCCCTCTCCCTGGGAATGACTTCTCAGAACTCGCGACAGTGCTGTGGCCTGAAAGCCCCTTTCATAGCCCGGAGATGCTTCAGTGAGTCTCTGCTACCTTGTCCCTGAACCTTCTAGGGCAAGGCTGCCTGGGGGCAGCTTTATAAACCTAGATTCAGGGATGCCTGGGTGGCTCAGGGGTTGAGTGTCTAATTCGGCTCAAGTCCTGACCCCAGGGTCCTGGGATCAAGTCCTGCATCAGGCTCCCCACAGGGAGCCTGCTTCTCCCTCTGCCTATGTCTCTGCCTCTCTGTCTATCATGAATAAATAAATAAAATCTTTAAAAATAAAACAAAACTGGATACACATCGAAGGTATCCTATGTTTTAGAGCCTTAAACTACATACACAATTTCCACCACCATCCACATAATTGTAATTGTTTTATCTAGTGTTGGAAATTTCAGTTTTGGTCAGTCATCTATGAAATGACTCTGCATATGTGCTTTCTTAGATTCTTGTAACATTCTTAGACTATATCCATGTGGAAAGAACTTGGGTGGTGACATAGATCAATCTGCTTAAACCAATTGATTTAGAAAGCGAAATTGTCAAATTGCATAAACCAGTCTGAAAAATGCCCTTTTTAGTTTAAACATTGACTGCTTAATATTGATCTGTTGGACTTATAATGGTTAAATGATTTCTTTATCCCGTGCTGCATCAAGTCAAGTTCATAGTTGCACATTGTTATTTGTTGGGGACTTATTTTTCTTTGTCTGATCACATTGGATGCATTATACTACTCTCTGTCCTGCTGCTGTTCCTTTTCCTTTACATGCATCGTGAAGACGGAAGCCCTGTGCCCTGTTTTTGAGCGGAGCAACCCTCTCCCTCAGTGCCTTGCACTCTGATTCTCCCACTTGCCAGATACTCTCTGGACCAGTAGCACATTCTGAAGCAGGGAAGCTGCAAATCAATAGCTTTTTGATTTGCAAGTGTTAAGACAGGCACTGATTAAGTGTTTAATCTCAAGGGCAAGAAGCCATGCTGGCTGTAGTCCTCTTCAGCCAAGTGGCTGCTCAGGTGCTCAGAGATGCTTCTTTCCTTCCATTCTCTCGTGTATTTGTACACATATTATACACACACACATTTCCTCCCACATACACGCATGAATAAATGTACACATAACCTCATAGGTAGGCACACACAAGGTTAGACTGGGATCATCATACTCTGCAATTTTTAGTCTTTGAAAATTACAGATAAACAAGAAACACTTGTATAGTTATCAAAAATATTTCGTAAATGCATTTTTGAATTAATTACTGGAATACAGGTAAAATCAATAGGAAACATTTCCTTCTTATGAACTGCTTACGAACTAACGTTCATTTCAGCATTCATGCACCTGTGTATTTGGCGCCTTATAATTTGCCCAAGCAGTATATACAAGCCCTGTGTCAAGTTGCTTGCCTTCGAGATGCTTCTAATCTAGTGTGAAAATAAGATTAGAATCAATATAATATGAATAAATGTAAAAGATATAAGCAATATAAAATTGTTCTTTTGTATTAAAGTGGAAAATGTTAGGTTAATACTTTTCAGAACAGTGTTCTTGATTTCTTACATATAATTGTTATATTCTTTGTTTTTCAGAATATGTGAAAAAAATGCAAATCAGTAACCAAATGACAGGAAAGTCAGTGCAAAGTCAGTGCAAAGTCAGTGCTTGGCTTGCTTTTCTTTCCCACATACCCCCTTTTTCTTCTCCTTGGTCCTATTAAGGACCTCAGAGCTACACTGAGACCCCATTCCCCCTGCATGGGGAGGAGGGAGCAATGTGTAAGCCAAGTAGAAATCAAACAAAGGTTGAAACCTCTCTGTAGACCCATGTAGAAGTCCTGGGGTCATTGGCCTTTTGGAAAAAGGATTCAGTTTTCAATAAATTCCTGCCCTCACAAAGCCTTCTTTCTTTATTATAATCCTTAAATTTACTAAAGAGAATTACAGCAGTTCACTCCCAGGGAGGCCTTAATACTCTCATTTGTAAAGTAAGATAAATTTGTAAAAATATATAAGCAATTAGATGATCTCTCAAAAACCTTCTAAAGAAAAAATTCTCTTTCCAATGTTTCCAGATGATAGTGTCATGGAGTTCCCGTTTTTATTTCTTTGGATCCTGGAGACTAATGCATAGTAAAAAAACAAAAACAAAAACAAAAACCAACCAAACAAAAAAACCCTAAAAATATTTAAATCAAAGCATGTTTTGTGTTTGATTAAAAAGTAGCAGAAAGAAAAAAAATCAATTCATCCTGGTAAGATTTTTATCTTAAGAATTGAACATATTAGTAAGAAGAAAAAAAATATATATGAAGGGGAAGAGAGGGAGAGAAAGTGAGAAATTTAAATAATTATTATTTTTGTGGTAAAAACACTTAACATGAGCTCTGCCCACTTAACAAATTTTTAATTGTACAGTAATACAGTATTATTAACCACCGGCACGTGTTGTATAGCAGATCTCTAGAGCTCATTCATCTTGCCTAAGTGAAACTACATACCAGTTGAACAACTCTCCATTTCCCCGTCTCTCAAGTCCCTGATAATCACCATTCCACTCTCTGCTTTTATTATTCAGTTTTAACGAAGAAGGAAATCCTGCTCATGTGACATGGGTGAAACTGGAGGACATTATGCTAAGTGAAATAAGCCCATTGCAGAAAGACAACTACTGCATACTTCCACTTACGTGAGGTACGTAAAATAGACTCATAGATGCAAAAAGTGAGAAATGTCTTAGGGACTGGAGGAGAGCAGAAGTAGAAAGAGAAGGTGTGTATAAATCACTTCACTCAAGTGAATCTCTGGTATGATCATCCAACTTCTTTAGCTACATTTTCTTTTACTAAATAACTCATCTTTTCTGCTTCTTTCTGCTATAGACACTGGGATATAAAATTTTATAAGGACTCCTGAACTCCCAAGGTTCAGGATAAGCATGCATTATCCCAGTTATGTACACCATGTAGGGGGAAGGGCAAAGATATTTAAAAACTCACAAGAGCACCAATAAGAGAACAATTATTGAAGTGAGGAAATTTGAGACTCATCTAGCATTTATTTAAGGTTGCTTGAGAGAGCTCTTAAAATCATAAATGAGAAAGGGGAATTAAAATGCCGATAATATTTTTTGAACAATGTCTGCATATTATAATGATAGGGCATTTGTGGGGTTTGCTTCAATTTATGTGGGGACATAAGAGGAAATTTTTTTTACTCTTTTTTTTTTTAAAACCTCATAACAGATTAGTGCATGTGAACTAAGGCCCTATAAGGGGATGCAGCTGATCCTGAAAATCGGATCCATGGCCCTTAATTTTTGGTTAGATGACTAACAAATTTGAAATTTGCAAGCTTGCAAAGCCCATGTCACACCCCTTGGCCTCTTGGTGTTTCCTGGAGGGCCCGATTTAAGGGTATGGTCTCTGCAGGGCAGGCATGTAAGAAGTGCTTGCCAAGTGATTTATTTTGCTAAAATATGATAATCGGCTTAGTAGGACTTGGTAGCTTAAAAAAATCATAAACGGTATGGAAAAGATGTCTACATTTCTAAATCTTTCAAAAAAAAAGCCTTCAGAAATTTTATCTGGCACTATGAAAATAGACTCCACAGAAGATTCTTTCCCTTCCTCCTCCCACTCCCCAATTTAAATCAACTAATTAAGAAAGACTGTAACTAGAAGGGAATGATTAACTCATTAACTTAATCATTGTCATACTTGTGAATATGGACTTGTACCAGAGTTAAGAGGTTAATGAATTCAAATATATTGTCAAAACTGCCTATGGTTCTCAAAGAGGAGGATTTTATGTTCTGTAGTTTATATGCTTAGAAGTTAGAACTCGGCTGTGATAAAGTTTGACATCAAAATAGGTTACTAAAATTGTTCAGGAAACGGTGAGTAGGAAATAAGGATTTCTCTTTATCACCATTGTCAACATCACTGCTACCTTCAATACCACTGCTACAAATACTACCCTCATCTTCACATGGACTTTTCTTTTTTCATCTGGGTAGCTGGGAATTGACTTGGTTGGGCATAAGGCCTGTCCATACATAGGGATATTTGAGATCCCTAGACTCCAGTCATTGGCCATATATCCTTACTGTGAATGTTTTGGAACAATGGGCTGATGGGTTAATGGCTAATGAGCCCATTATCCACTCCGTTATCCATCAAAAATAGCAGGCACTGGGTGGGCTAGTACAGTGAGTAGATCCAGTGTTTAGCAGAGCAGACACTGCTCTTGCCCTGGCAGCACTTACCCCCTCCGTAAACATTTACACCCTGGGAGTTGCATTCAATCCAGGATACAAATACATACTTAATCATAAATTGCACAAGAGAAGATGAGGGATTACTGCCTCATGATGGAACTTGATTTAGGTTAGGAAGCTTCTCTAAGGAAGTGGCATTTCTGTTGACACCTGTAGAGTTAGCAGGAGTGGCCAGTTGGAAGTTGGAAAGAAGAGAACTCCAGGGAAAGCTAACAGCATGAGCATGAGGAGATCACGCAGAGACTTTGCTGACATGGGATTGAGGATATTATTTTAAGAGAAACAGAGAACCATCGAAAAATTTTAAGAAGGGTTGACATGACTAGAATTTTCTTGAAAGAAAATCACTATGGTTATTTGTGGAAAATATACCAGAGGAGGGAAAATAGTAGAAACATGAGAACAGCGGTAAAGCTGAGAGAGGATGGGGCCTTGATAAGAAGGTGGAGATGGAGAGAAGGACATGGATTCAAGATGTACTTTGAATTGATTATTAGATTATGAATACTGAATACATATTGAATCGAGAGGTAGAATTGATAAATCAGATATCTGGTAAACGATGTGTATTAGGGAAGAGTTTGCAAGAAAAGTGTCATTTGTCAGAGATTCCCTAGCCCACCAACCACCCACATGACTGTATGAGAAATACAATGCAACGCAGCCATGTGGAACAACTTCAGGGGGACCCTCACAACTTTTCCGTGTGCTTGGTATCCCCTGGCATTGTGCAATGCAATGGCCCTGGGGCTGTGAAATATTGATTGTGTTTTGTTGCCTGTAAAGATTCTAACATGGGATGTTAGTTGGATTGAGGGTCTCCATGTCTGGTTATGTTCTCCTGAAGGGCTGGCTGAGGACTGGAAACTACACCCTATTAGGAGACTGTGTCTGTCTCTAGGAAGGGCGGGGGGTACCATTTGCTAGTTGGTCTATCCCAGCTAGGGAACATTTAATAATTCACTGTCCAAAGTGTTGCTCTTATATAATTTGTGTATCCTAAAGAATGATCTTCTTCTAATTAAGTACTAGTTGTAGCCCTGTTTCTATTAGTCAAGTACATGTATACCACAAATCCACCTCTTGAAAGCATGCAAGATGATGGTAGACAGGATATTAGCAAAAATATTTATAAACTGGAGATGAAATAGACCTCAGAGGAAAATTATCTATAGTAATAAGAAGGATCTGTCCATCAAGGTAGGAGATTTAGAATCCGAAGCTTCTGGCTCAATTTTCATATCCCAGTTACATTTACTTGAGTAGGTAAGATCTTTAAGCAAGCCACCCCTATATCATCACTGTTTGCTTTCACCTTGGAATCCTAGGTCCAGTGTTTCTAGTGTTCATTCACATGTTCACAACCAGAGATCATTGGTACCACTTACAACAGATTCCCTCCTTTGCTGATAGGATATAAGCCAATAGAGAGAAACTCAATATTCGTCCCTCTCCTTCCACCTTTCTATGTTCTCCAAGTGTAAAGGAGGTTCAAGTTTAGACATCCAAAGGCCACTGTTTCTACTCTTTTGATTTCTGAATTTGAGAGGTCACTGAGTGAAAAGCTGAGGAATTTTGATTCAATCTTTATTTAAATTTAAAATAATTGAAATCTTCAACCTTAGGTCTCAACAATCTAAAGCAGAACAGAACATCTCTTTTACCCTATAGTTGTCTATTGCTTTCTTCATTATTGCAGCAAATGTGCCTCCATTAACCCATTTAACTAAGTCAGAACCTGGACATTTTTATAATGTTCTCCTTTCACATTGACAATACAATGTGAAAATGGTCAGGTATCCAAACTGCTTTGAACTTCAGATAGTTTTCCCATAAGAAATTCAATTATCCCCAAGCTTTATAAGCCAATTTTCCTTGGTATAGATTTATTTATTCAATCAACCAAAATTTACTGAGTATCTATAATGTTCTCCTCTGTTCTTTCTCTTCTCACCCTCATCTGGTCCCTAAACTGATTTCTTGAATCCATCTGCTTTCCTCCGTGTCTATTGACTAATTAAAGCAGTTAGAATGGGGGCACCTGGATGGCTCAGTTGGTTAAGTGTCCAACTCTTGATATTAGCTCAGGTCTTGATCTTAGGATTGTGAGTTCAAGCCCTGTGTTGGGCTCCATGCTGGGTGTGGAGGCTACTTTAAAAAAAAAGGAAAGAAAAAGAAAAAGCAGTTAGAATGATTTTTCTTAAATGCGTTATTTGATCACTTCATTCATTTGCTTAAGATTCTTCGCTGACTTTTTATTGTCTTCAAATACAATTAAAATCTATTGGCAAATCAGACAAAGTCTTTGATAAATGACTGATGCCTCCTAGCTACCTGTTTGTTTCTTTTCATCTCGTGCCATTTCTACTTAAGTTACACTGAAATGTGAATTCCAACATACACCTGAACTTTCATAATTCTGTGACTTTTCAAATTCCCTTCCTTCTTCCTGCCTCTCCCCTTCATCCTCAATCTTCTGGCTATCTCCAAATCATTCCTTTATTTTTTTTTTATTTTTTAGACTTTATTTTTTTTATTTTTTTTATTTTTTATTTATTTATGATAGTCACACAGAGAGAGAGAGAGGCAGAGACATAGGCAGAGGGAGAAGCAGGCTCCATGCACCGAGAGCCCGACGTGGGATTTGATCCTGGGTCTCCAGGATCGCGCCCTGGGCCAAAGGCAGGCGCTAAACCGCTGCGCCACCCAGGGATTCCCCAAATCATTCCTTTAGACTCAGCTCAAAAATTGTCTCTGATAAGCACTTGTATGGCTCCTGTGTCTGACTCAGTCACCCCCTTC
The DNA here is from genome assembly GCF_011100685.1 of Canis lupus familiaris. Taxonomy (NCBI): domain Eukaryota; kingdom Metazoa; phylum Chordata; class Mammalia; order Carnivora; family Canidae; genus Canis; species Canis lupus. The sequence goes on from NC_049224.1 coordinate 18,810,157, forward strand.
CTGGGTTGAATTAGGAGATTTTTCTTACATTGTGTGCTTGACTCTACTGTATGATTTTATTGTATTATCTCTGTTGGTTCATCTTTTTGTGTATCTCGGTATATAGAATAGTAGCTAGAAATGTGGCCATTGGAGTTATGCAGACCTCCTAATCAAATGTGTGACCAGGAAAACTAACTAAATCTGTTATGATGGGTTATTGATTAAAAAAGATAATGCAAATTAAATGCATAGTTCTGCCTGGTGCATACTTCGTGTGTGTGTAACAAATATCATCTGTTGTTGTTGATGGTATTATTAGGAATAGTGTCTTTTATCCTTAGTTTCTAACTTGGTATATATCACTTAATAGATACTCAGTAAATTTTGGTTGGTTGAATAAATAGGTCTATACCAAAGAAAATTGGCTTATAAAGCTTGGGGATAATTTGAATTTCTTTTTTTTTTTTTTTAAATCTGAATTTCTTATGGGAAAACTATCTGAAGTTCAAAGCAGTTTGGATACCTGACCATTTTCACATTGTATTGTCAAGGATATGAATACAGAATACTCTAGATTTCATAATTGCTACTTGATTTGCAGGGTTAGGAAACAAAAACTGTAAGTGTTCACTTAATTAAAATTGTTGGTATTACCTAGCATAATTCTAATATACACCATATAATTATGAATAATATAAAGAAGACTTCTGGGAAGCATTTTATGAGGCACATGGCATAAGGATGTTTCCACTAGATTATAGATTCCATACCCTGAATTCCTAAATTCTATACAGAGCTTGTTATTTATTCTCCTGTGTGAGTCAGCTGATATGTAGATGTTTGAAGACTGTCCTTCTTTTTTTCCTTAACTCTATATATGTAATTAGTGATCCTTAACATATTTAATTAGATAAGATTATATTTAGAACAAATTTTTTTATCTCCAAGTATTATTCATAATAACAAATGTAACTAAGTCTTGGTCATATGTACCAATGAATCAGATTAGTTGTGTAAACAACTTTCTAAATGTTTTCTTTATGAAATTTGTAATGTGCTTTGTTATTATCGTTTGACTATTAAGTACAAATATTAGGACATAGTAAAGAATTTGAACCAAGCAACAGAGATACACTACAAACCACAGGCAGGGCTGCAAGTGTACAGAGACTCCTGCCCTGATTGGCACTGAAATTAGGCCTCTAGACTCTGAGGATTAGGAGGGACTTTAGAGACTGTGGAGTCCAACTTTCTACATAATGGATGTTTCTCTCCACGCCCCATCTCATAAGTCTTTATCTAGTGTCTCTAACATTTTCCAGTTTGTGAAAGCATGGCTTTCACTTGTGAGACTTCAAATAACTCTAGGGAGTGTTTTAATTTTTTTTTTGAGCGAAACCCTATTTTCCTGTAACTTCCCATGTATTTGTCTTAATTGCTATTTGTGAATATATTCCGAGTATTGATTTTACTTGATGAAAAGTCCCTTAATATAATACTTTATATTAAAAATGGTTATTTTATAGAGTAGACTAGAATATTTCTACTAGAAATTCTGGAGTTTCTAAGATAAACATCAAGATTTTCCTGATGAGAGAAAAATTAAGTTATTCCAAAAGTTTTAATCACGCTTTTACTTTGGGAGAGATTTTTAATGTTTACTTATTTATTTACTCTTAGTAAAGCAAGTAATTGGCCCATTTGAGTATGAAAAGATAGGTCTCAGGTTGTGGTCTGCTAGGGAAGGCTCACTGGCTCTGGCTCTGCTTAAAAAGAGGGCTTCCAAAGAGGGAGAGGGTAATGGGCAAGTGATGGGGGGAAACCAGTAGCTATAAAGCAAGAGGGGAGAGAGTGCCATGAGATGACCAGAGGCCAGGGCCTGAAGAGAAGATATTGCCTGTGGAAAAGAAATTGTTCTGATGGATTGGCACAAGCACTTAGGAGGTAGGGATGTCTGAAATACATTTTTAATTTTTTGGTTTGCATGATGCTTCCATATATTGCCTTCCATCTTCAGACACAGTCCACTTAATCTATAGTTAAAAATCTATACTTTGGACAATGCCTTTTATTCACTATTGCCTTTTATTATTGGTACTTGAGGCAAGGGAGAATTGACGGAAAAGTGGACCATATTTCACCGTTGGGTGAGCAGGAAAATAATAATGTAGCAGGGAACATTGAGGATGTTTGGGGGAGTAGGTAGGTTTGAGACTGGATTTATTTATTCATCATATTGTGAGATAAGTTTAATTTCTTAAAAAATATTAAATGTAGGGGAGATTGTATACAGTTGGAAGAGTTGAGGACACTCAGGGTATTAACATAAGGTCTCACTTAAGAAATTTGAGATTTCATGGTTGCAGTGAGCTAGTCTGGATATGTCTGGTTATGTTGGGGTGTGAACTGGTGGGGATTATCTGACCCCACTTTGCTGTTAATATTTTCTGTATTCTCTGAGTAGAAGCACTGCTTATATTCTGTCAATATAACCCTTGAAAAGTGGTTGGTTGTCTCTCCTATTTAGATTTGCATATATTTAAATGACATGAAAACATATTATTTAAAGATAAGAACTAAGTATTGTACTTTCTCTTTACTCATGGCTTCATCTCTTGCATAGTTGTAAATCGTTTGCTCCAACTGTGATCTCCCTTGGTTGGTCGTTCTAACTAAAGTCCTGTGGCATAGGGGAAATACACTAACTACACTTAGAGTTGGAAGATCCTTCCTTGAATATTAGCTCCACCAATCATAACAATATGAATGCTTGGAATGTCACATATTCTGAGTCTGAATTTCCTTATCTATAGAATTCAAGTAAAAAATGACTTTTCTATCTCCTTTATAGAATTGTGGTGATTGTCAAATGCCATGATATGAAAACATCTTATAAAACAAATACCCCATACAAATAGGAAGTGATATCATTTAAAATGTTTAATAAATATCCTTTTAAGAAATGGCGCGAGGCATAAAGGGGAATAAAAGCACACTAAGGATGGTTTTGAAATCTCTTTGTTAAGAAAATAAGCAATTGAAAGAAATAGAGATAATATTTTTGACTTGTCAATGAAATCATTATTTTGCTTCTGTAACTTTGTAACTCTCTATGATTGAGTGAACCATCCAAGTGATGAGTTTTCTGTATGCTAATTCACATCTTCAATCAACTAAATTCTTCAGATAAATTGCATGTCCTTTAAAAAAATTGGTAACTATGCTATACAATTTACTGCTTTAGCAAAGTAGCTACTCAAAGTAGCTACTTTTTTTTTTCCTGGAGGGCAAGTGATCATTACCCAAAAAAGGAAAGAAAAGCCCCAAACCTCCAAGCTCAAGCAGTTTAATCTATTTCCTATTAAGATGCATAAATATACATTTCACAAGTCATATAAAAATAGTTTTATATCATGGCCAGTTAAGGAATGAGAGACACTGAGGGAAAGAGAAAAGGGAAGGGTATGAAGACAGAATCTCTCATTCATTGTGTTTTGAATTCTTATATTTCTTTCTTCTACTGCCTAAGCCCTGACTTTTCTTTCCAAAGGCTTAGAAAAGCATCTTTCTCCTGCCCAATGGCTATAAAAATCCATGACTGTTGCCTGTTACCCACTATCTCTTGGCTACTCTGCTCTTGTTGTGACCCATACCTCTGTCTCTCCCTACAGTCCACCTTTATCTGAAGGCCAAGATCCTCTTAGTGTCCCTGGTGGGAACATGGGAACCAGCGCCTCTTTAAACCATCACTCTTCTGGTGATTTAAGTCCTGTTCTTTTGCAGTGTTCATATTTCCTTCTCACACTCAATCTTAACTTCTGAAACTAACTGCTTGGGACACACCTGGCTCTTTCCTGAGAATCTTGGAGTGAAATGTTACACATGATGTCAGGACCTCAACCATACAATTAGAATTCTAATTTGGACTTTTGTACAACTGGATGAACTTATCAGTCAAGAAAGGCATGTTGGGTAGGCAATTAATAAGGAAGTTTCCTAGGGGCTTAATGAAATGGGGTTCATGACTGGTTTCAGCTTATTGTCTGGTTCCCCCTCACCAGTCTAATTAAAGCACAGATTTGAAGGCTAAGGGGAAGAATTGAACATTATTCTGATTAATTTTCATACTGGTAAGACCTTAAGCTGATTTCTTACCTTCTCTGGGCTTTAAAGTTCATAGTAATTTGGCATGCACAGAACAACTGCTTAAATGGTGGGCCATCTTCCCCAAGAGACCAAAGCTTCTAGAAAGCCCAGTGGATGACTTTTCACATCCTATAACCTGGAGCAAACATGTGATGCTGCCAAATTGGAGGGCTTACCCTGCCTTAGTTGGACCAAAACCCCAGTGAATGCCAAGGTCCAGCCAAGGGCTTACTTAGTGACTGTTGCTGACTGCCTCACCCATGCTGCTGGTATTGAAGCAAATTGTTTGGAAATGGGCCAGATTTTTCTCTGTCTCCTGGGGGACTCTAGAATTTTATAGTGCATGTTTATATTTGTGTAATCAGCACATTTTCTAATTAAGTGGGAATTAGTGTGTTTTACTAAGTATAGTTAAAATTATTGCCTTTAAACACCAAACTAGACTGTAAAATATAGCTTGCAAAATTGCATGTAATAATAATAATATATTATATAGTGCTTACTATGTGTAAACACGGTTTTAATTGCTGAACCTGTATTAATTCATTTAATTCTCATAACTCTGCTAGATTAATTTCCTTTTATTAACCTCAGTTTACATATCAGGATATTAAGGCCAAAAGAGGTTAAGTGATTTGCCTAAATTACACAAAAACTTAAGGTTTTGGAAAATATCCCACGTTTATTCTTTTTTTTCTTTTTTTTAAAATTTTTATTTATTTATGATAGTCACAGAGAGAGAGAGAGAGAGAGGCAGAGACACAGGCAGAGGGAGAAGCAGGCTCCATGCACCGGGAGCCCGACGTGGGATTCGATCCCGGGTCTCCAGGATCGCGCCCTGGGCCAAAGGCAGGCGCCAAACCGCTGCGCCACCCAGGGATCCCTCCCACGTTTATTCTTGAATGACAAAAATATTTTATAGAACTCATTGTGGACTGATGGTTACAAGTGTTTGTGTAGGAAAAGGCAAAAATCAGGAGATGGGTACCTGATTTAGGGATTCATTGAGTTAAGATTTAGTGACCAGGAGAGATTTGAAGATTCAGATGGCACTGTAGATGGTAGTATAGAAACTGTAAGAGTGCTGGAAAATTCAACATACAAGAAATATATCTTTTGGAATTTTATGGGAATAATCTATATATAGATAAAGCAGTGAGTAAAGATGGAAAATGAAATAACTTGAGGAAAGTGAGAAAGGTTAATTCAGGGAACTTGTGTGGATGGAGTACAGTCCTGATGCTGATTCGTGTTTGAATTGTTCAAAGAAGGCAATTTTGATATTCAATAGAAGAATTGGTTGAAACCCTGACTAAAATAGATTGGGCTGCAATAATGACCAAAGAAAGCCTGTCTTTGGGTTCGGGGGAAAATAGGGACAAACTTAAGAAATTCATTCAAGCTGTGAGACACATGGATGGCACTCAATAGCTGTATGCATTATGACTGGCTGTAAACATTGCACATTTAACTCATATCTCATTCTAAAGGAGTTGTCTAAGAATAGGGCAACTATCAGCTTGATGCAAAGATAACATCTTGTTTTAAAATGCCAACATTTAAAAATGTTTACAGGAATTTGATGGACCATGGTGGATACATTTTTCCTTCAGAGCTTAGTCCTCTGTTTATTTATTTATTTTTAAAGATTTATTTATTTACTTGGGAGAGAGAGAGAGAGAGAGAGCAGTGGGAGGGGCAGAGGGAGAGAGAAAGACTCTGAAGCAGAGTCCTCACAGAGCCTAGAGCCCAACATGGACTTGGTCTCTCAATCATCATCATTTGAGCCAAAATCAAGAGTCTGATGCTCAAATAACTGAGCTATCCAAGTGACCGAGAGCATAGTCCTCTTTTTACAAAATTCTCTTTTTCACAATATTTGTTTGGTAATGTTATCTATACTTTTCTGAAACAAAATCCACGAATAGTCAATAATATGACCATTTCTACATAGAGGAGAAATAAATGAAAAGATTAATATTAAAATAGTATGTATTTCCATATGTAAATGTTCTGGCAAAGTGATCCTAAAAGACATAATGAAGTAGTCAGATGTATGCTCCCATTTGAAGAATTGCTGTGGATTTAATGATATTAATGCAAACTGACACAGTTGTGTTATACTGGCAGCCCAGACGCCATGAGTGGTGTGCACTGATGTGATTTTTCCAGAATGATGAACAACTATAAGTATGCTTTCAAACAAAATAAAATGCAATCTTCTTTCACTTTCCATAGTAGTTACATTCCTCCAGTGTTGTGGATCTAAAAACTGTGTCAAGTATACGCTGTGTTTATATGTAAAAGAAACTTAAGTTGTAAGCTCAAATTTTTCACCTAATTGAATATTTGGCATGATATTCTCAAGTCAAAAGAGATGCTGAATAATTTCTTGTGGTCCAAGGTGTCCAGCATTTTTGGGCTCCATCCACAAAATGCTAATAGCACCCTCCATCACTGTGGCAACAAAATACTTAAATGCCTGATCCATTCTTGAGCACTCACAATTTTTAGTCTGCAAAAGCATAAGAAATCAGACTCTGCCGTCAGTAGTTTCTTAGGACGATCAGAAGACCATTGTTACTTTATCAGCCCCTTCCTAGGCCATGTGAAGGCAGAAGAACAGATTACCCCAAGACTGAATGGCTGAAGACAACAATAATATGTTATTTCTTCTCATGAGTTAGTTGGCTATTGGGCAGTTAATTCCTATGAATGTCAGTTGAGTCATGCCTCTTCAGTCATGGTGACAGTCCAAAATACCCCCATATATTTTTAAATTTTCACCTGGTAAATGTAGACTTAGTCTCCAAATCTCAGTTCGATATCAGTGTGTCTAGGAGATGTTTTCTGATTCCGTATATTAGGCTGAGTTCTCCACGTGGTACTCCCATAGCTTTCATTTCCTAACATTCATCACATTTTTAATTGCTTGGGTATTTTCACTGTCACACTATGAATTCTAGTAAGGCAAATCCTATGGTTTGTTCATCGTTGTATCCTGGTTACTTTGTCCCAATATTTAAACGAAATGTATTTTTGCATTCCATTGTATAGGAAGTTGATCTGAAATTTAGTTTATGAATCAATTGCCCAAAAAAGTGACCTAAGAGTTTTAGGAAATGTTGGTGGATTATTTAAAATGTCAGTATATCAATTTCATTTAAAAAATTTCCCTTGGAGATGAGGGGAAATGACGTTTTTGATCAATAGAGAAAAATCCATATAAATAATGTGCATTCACCCAGCAAGGAGGCATTGCATCGTCATGTTCTCCACTATTCTGCTACTGGGTGCTTGAAATCTTCTTTGGACGTAGATCCTTACCCATCTGGACTTCTAACCCCTTCCTATTCCATATTTCTTGGGCATACACTCTGAATTTTGACTTGATTTGAATTTTTCGTTATTTGTATGAAAACTGTAGATATCTTTTCTTCCTAGGGATTTACCCACAGTTTTGAGTCATATTTAGTGTCATTACAGTGTGCTCATCCGGTATGCTTGGTGATTGTGCATACTCTCATGTTGTCACACACAGCCTATATCTGATCTGCACAAATGTAAGTCTCAGACTGTCCCTACGTATCTAATCCCACGTTTTGTCCTGAACCCTGAGAGGACCCGCGGGACCCACAAAACTGAGAAATGAATCTAGAACATGATTCTTCACATTTCCACTTTTCTTCTGTGAGCTCTCTAGGCAAATGATATTGGCTTATTCACTTAGTATCCTTTAAAATACATTTTTAGGGCAGCCCGGGTGGCGCAGCGGTTTAGCGCCGCCTGCAGCCCGGGGCGTGATCCTGGAGAACCTGGATCGAGTCCCACGTCGGGCTCTCTGTATGATGCCTGCTTCTCCCTCTGCCTGTGTCTCTGCCTCTCTCTCTCTGTCTCTATGAATAAATAAATAAAATCCTAAAAAAAAATACATTTTTATCACCAATCTCTGAGTCCTGTCATGGTTCTAGGATGACAATTTTGGGAAAAATCTGACTCTAGTTAGTATAAAATCCACTCCTTAATTTTCTAGGATTTAGATCACAGAGGCTTTATTGAACTATTATGTTAGCTTAACCAATGCAATCTACTTTAACTAAAATTTAAGTTCTGCCCCTAAAAAGCAGGTATAGGTTTAGATTATTTCTAGAGTCCCTAACAAATGCAGTATCAGAAAGCTGGAATTCCTCTCATATTGCTTCCTTGTGTATACCTCATTGAAAACCCCTTGGATTACTGGTTTCTCTCTGCCTCTACTTGGTGCAGTATCAATGCTTAGATAAGAAACTGGGACCTGGGAGAGTAAGGTGTGATGTGAGTAGGTAATCTTTTTATTTGCATGCTGCCTTACACATATGCTTAATCAGCCTTGTAGCCTGAATAAGTAGTAGAAGCAATGCTATGTATTTGAGCTATTTTGAGACATTGAAAACATTGTGTTTCTTTCAAAATTGGCCATGTCTTTTTGATTTTCTTCCCACTCTGAACATAAAACAGGTGCACCAGCAATAGTTGGCACAAAGTGAAAAAGTTTTTGCAATGAAGACTGATCATTTCTTGTAGTTCACTTTATCTTAGTCATCACTGTTGATTCAGAGATATTAAGTATGGTAATAACTTGAAGCCAAATTAGTCAAGATTTGGCCAGCGCTAACCAGGGTTTGCTTTTACTGTGGGAGGAACTTGCAAAAGGCAATATTGATTATGTCTGGGATATGCCAATTATAATTTGACATTCTGATTTCTGCTTTTTGTTTAACTTAGAAGCAGATTCTGCTTTGCTCTATTTGTGAAAGACAACTGGATGAGTGAAGATTACTACTTGCAATAAGACTAGCAATTTATCTGAAATCAGAGGCAGAGAACAATATCTACTTTTCCTTTTTTCTGACTCAAAATGTGTGGAGATGAGGAATATTATTGAACAATATTATCCAGGTAAAAAGTGAAACATGAAAACAGTAAGAAAGCCATGAATAATGCTTGAGATGAAAATTAAAACAAAATATAATTAAGTACTTAGAAGATATAATATATAGAGAGTGATGAAAAAAGTAAAAAGAAAAATTAGGTTGCCATGAAAAAAATAGTTGGGTGACTGAATGGGTGCAGAGTGAGTTGATACATAGAAAATGGGTATTTTAGAGAAATAAGTTGCCACTTTGTGATCAATACAGTGTATAACCCACAACAGAGATTGTGTTCTGGCTGAGGTAATTGCACATTAACATGTGTAACAGGATGTTAAAACGAGATTCTTCTTTTAGCTTTGGCTGAGGCATGAAGACACTGGAGGCTACATTTGAGAATGGATTATGAGAGTGACCCCTTGCCTGAGAATCAGTGAGATTGCTCTGAAACTTATGTTGAGGACCAAGAAAGAAGGGAGAGATTAGGATTTTGTGAGGGGAGTTTGGGAGAGAACTCTAAGTGCTATGGTGTCACCTCTCCTCTATATAGGAGTGAGTGGAGTCTTTTGAGAGAAGTTCAGTTTCCGTGTTTTTTACAGTTAAGAAGAGAGTAGATTGATGTCTGATTCATGCCTGAGTAACCTAAAGCAGCCTTTAAGGAAAAAGGAACAGGTCTGGAAAGTTTCTGTATATGCCTCTGTTAAGGGGGCAAAGGTTCATGAATTGTAGCCATGGGGAAAATTCAGTAAAAACACAAGCTGAAGTCATTTAAACATGGGACTCTGCAAAAGAAGATGATTTATCAGGGTGAGAGAATCTCAGAGTAAGAGGCTAAGGGGTAGGCCTCTTAGGTCGGAAGTCACAGAAGGATTAGGGGCAGCCAGTCGTGGGTGAGACACTGCCTTGGTCAAGGGAATCACTTTTGTAGGTGTCTGGCCTGAAAGTCTCCTAAGAATCTGCAAAAGCACCCATGAGAGAATGATCCTGCAAGGTCTGAAGAGCATGGTGTCTCTCCATGACAGCAAAGTCATTGAGAACTTTTCTATGTCTTTTACCTCTCCTACCTACCACTGGGTATTTGAACCTGGAAGGTCAAGAAACAGCAGTTATTGATTAAGGGAGAAAGATAAGACGAGTGAGGGAAAGAGAGAAGAAATGAACCACATTTCATTCCTGAAGGCAGGTGGCACATCTGCTGGATGGAGAGCAGTGTAAGAGTCTTAGTTGTGAATGAAGTTTGAAGGGTTCATTCATTTGTTGGATTAAATATTGTGATGTCTTAGTGAAGGATTAAAGTGACCATAGGAATTTCTGTTACCAAGAAGAGACTAGAAAATCATGGGGACTGCTTGACTTTTAATCCAATGACAGGGATGGATTTCCTTTTGTGATCATGTTTAAAAGTTCAGAGGAAGATAGAAATCACAGAGATAACTTTTGATTATATGCCTTGAGTACTTTTCAAAGTATTGGCTCTGGAGGAAAAAGCATAGGCACTTTCTCGAAGGAGATGTGCCTTTGAGTTAAAAGATTTTAAAAGTTTTTAAAATTTCTGATCTACCGTTTCTTAGCTGGAACCTAGAAAAATTTACATAACTTCTCTGAACCTCCTTTATAAAATGTAACTAATAATCATTTGTGAAAAGACAGTGTTAATGTTCAAGAAATACCACTTTTCTCTACCTTTTCTAGATAAAATCTCAATCTCTTACTTTAAAAAATATACTTCATGGGATGCCTGAGTTGGCTCACCAGTTGAGTATCTGCTTTCGGCTCAGGGTGTGATCCTGGGGTCCCAGGATCAAGTCCCACATCAGGCTCCCTGCCCAGAGCCTGCTTCTCCCTCTGCCTGTGTCTCTGCCTCTCTCTCTGTGTCTCTCAGGAATAAATAAATAAAATCTTTAATATGTATATATATATACATATTTATATATATGTATATATATATAAATTTATATAAATATATAAATAAAAATATATATATATATTTCATGAAACTTGTGGCAGACGGTGGGGAGACAGGACTCTGCAAAAGAAGATAGTGAGTCAGGATGAGAGGATCCCAGGGTAAGAGACTAAGGGGTATGCTACTGAGGTCAGAAGTCACAGAAGGATTAGGGGCAAAAAAAACAAAAAACAAACAAAACAAAACAAAAACCTCCCACAGGTCTTGTTTACGTTTATAGATATATAATTCTCTCTAGAAAACAGATTGTAAATTCCTTGAATATGAGGGACAGCAGCTATGATGAACATCGAAAAATATGATAGTCAATAAAGACAGAGTGGAGAGATCACCAACATGGGTTAATAGAGGTAGTATGAGGTGGTCAAGTTCAGCAGTATGGATATAATCAGACAAACTGGATTTGATAGGATGATGGCATAACATTCAAGCACGTGGGATAGAAACTATAAGTATTTCCAGTTAGAAAAATATAGCTTGTGCAAAAGTGGAAATGGGCAAAAGATAGTTAGGGGACAATGAACTGATAATTGTGATGAAACTGAGGACTTGCATAGGTTTGGGAATCCCTTTATAGGAGAAGGAAATAAACCAGTTGATAGAAGATTCTTGCGAACTGAACACTTTTACTTAGCACGTATATCATGATTAAGGTGAAGACTCTGAAAGTTTGGGATGGGGAAAAATACATTGTTTGGGAAAAATTAATCAGCTTTAGTTTATAGGATGTATTAGCTAGGGAAGAGACTAAAAACAGTGAGACCATTTAATAGATTATTGCAATAGCTAATTGTGAGGATCCTGAACTCAGAAAGTCATAGCTGTGCGAATAGAAAGGGATGAAAAATAATGAGGGAAGAATTGACAGGCTTCAGAAAATATTTACATTTTCAAACATTACACAAGGAAAAGTCTCTAGGTCAGCTCTATCCAACTGCACTTTCTGATTTTTGAAATTTTCTCCACACTGTGCAATATGGCAGCCATTAGCCACATGTCACTATTGATCACTTGAAATATGGCTAGTGAGAAATTGAATTTGAAGTTTTGATGTTAATTATTTTAAATTTAAACAGCCCCATGTAGCTAATAGTTACTATATAAGTGCAGTATCTCTTCCATAACAAATTGCAGCAGCATCCACACCTGAGTGGATAAAAGGATATTTTGAGTATTGCATTGGCAGTGTTGTCTCTTAGCCAGTGATTTGAGTTTGGCACTCTTGCTGTCTTTGGCAATTAGTGCAATGAGTTGAATATTTTATATTTTTCTCTAACTGCCTTATGGAAATAGAAAAATGAAAATGCTATCACTAGTCTTAATAAATTTGTGTCTCATCAATTAAGTACAATTAAGACATGGGAGGAAATTATTAAGTGTCCCGAAAGTGGCAAAACTTCTGTCTCAACCTAACCTGGGGAAAAAAATAAAGATAAAATCATATATAAAAATGATAGAAATATACTGCCAAACATAATTTGGGATTTACATAATTTTATTATTAACATCCTCATCATTATTTAGCAACAACTCTTATAGATGCAGTGACATGGAACATTATCATTTACTTTTCTCACATTCCATTTCTGGTTATAATTTCAACAATGTATTGTATGTGAGTGCAGACATCTCTTCTATATATACTTCTCACAACATTGAAAGTTATTACTATCTTTATTTTTAGTGAAGAAAATGTGACTAATTTTTCTGTAGCTACACATCTAGTAAATGACAGATTTTGAACAGATCCAGCTGATTCCCAAATTTCCAATTTTTGGTGTAGATAAATACCGGACAAAAGTCCTCAAGCTATCACATGCAATAATGCAATAGTCCATGTTTTAACATTTTTAACTTTGGTTATTCAGGCTTATTCTCTCAGGTTTAAAGCTAGATTTAATCACATATTTGAGACATGAGAGATTTGATGATTAATTGCAAAAATACAATGGATTATCCTATTAGTAAATACTAATTAGTGTTTATTAATGAGGTAAAAATTAATTTCTTAAGACAACATATTTTCTTATAAAATGTAATAGGAAAGTATTACTTGTCAGAAATTCTATAATAGATTGAAACAGTCACTGTTCTGATTGAGACTGAGGTGTTCCTGTTCTTCAAGTTCATGAAAGGAAGTACAAGAAGCAATTGTTTGGTTCTAGTACCAAGTTGTCAGCAAGGAACCACAAAACTGGTTGTACACCCTTCCTAAACAATCAGCAGCCTTGCGCTTGTATCCATGTTTCTGAAAGCTAGCCAATCACTAAACACACTGAAAGTTAGCCAGTACCTTTATACTCACATTTTTAAAACTTGGCCAATCTCTGGACTCTGTGCTTCCCCCAAACCCAATATAAGATCAGGTTTTTGCTTTATCTAATAACTGTGTTTTGCCCTATATTAGCCTGCAACGAATACATCTCTGTTCCAGGTATAGTAGAATGGTTCTCCTCCCTCAGTATTTTTTCCCTCTTTTACTAGGTGAGTGACGCTCTCCTAGTATCTATGACTAGATGTGTTTGGGAGGGGACAAATGACAAGAGATTATCTAAAAATTTGGGGAAAATACCTCTCTCTCCTAAGTTCTCATGTCCCTCCTGAGGAGACTCAAAGAATATATTAAAAGATAACTAAAGTGACCAGTCACAACCAGATCTCATCAACTAACAAATGTTAAATGTCCTTTCTTGATCTCCTTTTTCTCTTAGTGTTCCTCCAGTACCTACTGAGAATGGGCTAACTTATATAACATCCAAGGAAATGGAAGTTCCTCCCTGACTTCAAAAAGAATTTGTTAAAAATATGCTTTATTTTAGTACACTTGGATGGCTCGGTCAGTTAAGCCTCCAACTCTTGATTTTAGCTCAAGTCATGACCTCAGGGTTGTGAGATCAAGCCCATTGTGGGGTCTGCGCTGGGCATGGAGCTTACTTAAGATTCTCTCTCTCCCTCTTCCTCTGCCCCTCCCCCTGCTCACACATGCACTCACACTCTGTCTCTCAAATAAACAAATCTTTTTAAAATATGATTTTTAATTTATATTTATTTATGTAATTTATATAAATAAACTTTTGGTTATTGATTGCTAAATTTCATAGGGTCATATAATTGATCTGTATTGTAATTTATGTTACAAAATATCCTTCTGCCCTTTCTAATTCCTAATGAGAGATTCTGGAATGTCATTCCTGCACTTTCCACTGTTAATAGTAACATTGCCCCTGCTTGACGGAGAATACTTCCTTCATTAATAGCAATCTACTGAAGATTGCATGGGCATTGCGATTTTTCCTTCAGGGCTACAAAATCCTGGACCTGCAAAGCTAGGATTAGAAATCTGACAACATTTTGCACAATATAATACCACAATATTATGTCCAAATTAAAACGACCAAGTTCAAATTTATCTTAAGAATGAGATTCTAAATGTGATTCCTCTGAGGGACTAGAAATGGGGCAAGTAGCATAAAATAAAGGGTATGAATCTTGACTGGAGAGTTTCTCCTTCAAGTCATGTCTTCCCATAGAATATAATCTTAATATATTTTAGCATTTGTGAGTGGAGAAAGATTACTTCAATAGGATCAAGCTTTTAGGATGTATACAAGGGAGAATTAGGTAAAACAAACTGGAAACTAATACACAGCAATGTGCTGAAATCCCCATGTATTGGCTCACCAGAACCAATTATTGCATTTTCAGAATTATGTTAATTGGTTGACATCATATTGGGAAGCTTGAGCTCTGCCATGATGGAAGTTTTTACAATGTGGAAATGGACAAAAAATATAAATCAAGGTTTCTTCTCATTCCCACCCCCACCTCTTGTGTCCTTCTGTTCAGTTATCTTTCTCTGAAGACTGTTTTTGACACACGTATCTTTATGAGCCACATAGACCCCATCATGAAAATACAATATTCCTATTTCTTTGTAGAAAAGGGATAACAGCAGACGATGTGTTTTCTGACTAAATTGAAGGGGAATTATTTACTAATTCTAAAAAGAGGTTTAAAGGATGAAGTTCTAACCCAGTCTATTTCTCTTTTTCTTTTCTTTTTGTGACTACATAGAGAAATTATAGGCTCATTGGTATCAGGTGTAGATCTGTTTTCATAGTGGCTACACCATCTTATAGACCCACTAACAGTATACAAGGACTCCAATTTCTCTACAACCTCATCTACATTTGTTTACTTGCTACCTTTTGTATATGTCTGTGTGTGCGTGCGATAATAGTCATCCTACAGATGTAATGTTATTTTATTGTGATTTTGATTTGCATTTCCCTAATGATTACTGATGTTGAGCACCTTTTCATACACTGTTGGCCTTCTGTATGTCCTCTTTTAAAAATGTCTATTTGAGTCTTTTGCCCATTTTTGATCAGGTTATTTTTTAATTTGTTTACGTATTTTTTTGCGATTGAGTTAACTTTTTTGCTATTATTTCGGATATTTATCCTTTACCAGATATATGGTCTGCAAATGTTTTCTTCCATTTTGTAGATTGCCTTTTTTCCTCAGTTGATTGTTTCTTTTACTCTGCAGAAGCTTTTTAGTTTGATGTAGTCCCCCAAATTAAAAACAGAACTACCAAAAAAAAAAAAAAAAAAAAAAAAAAAAAACAGAACTACCATGTGATTTAGGAATTACACTTATGGATATATATATTCAAGATAATTGAAATCTCAAAGAGATTTCTGCACTTCAAAGCTCATTGTACCATTATGCACAATAGCGTAAATAAGGAAATAATCCAAATATCCATTAAAGAATTAATGAGTAAAGAAAATGTGGAAAATATACAATGGAATAATATTCAGCGTTAAAAAAGAAGAATTCTATCATTTGTGACAACATGGATAAATCTGGGAGACATTATGCTAAGTGAAATAAGTCAGTCAAAGGACGAATACTGCATGATGCCACTTAGAGAAGGAATATAAGATAGTCAAACTCATAGAAGCAGAGAGTAGAATGGTGATTTCCAAGGGAAGTGGAAATGGAGGATTCTTGTTCAAGGGGTATTAAAGTTATAGAAGATGAATGAGTTCTAGAGATCTGTTCTTCAACATATTGCCTATGGTTAAACATATGGTATGTATGTATGTATGTATGTATTTATTTATTTTGTTTAAAAGATTTTTTAAAATTTATTCATGATAGGCAGAGAGAGAGAGAAAGAGAGAGAGAGAGAGAGAGAGAGGCAAAGAGAGAAGCGGGCACCATGCAGGGAGCCCGACACGGGACTAGATCCCTGGACCCCAGGATCACACCCCGGGCCAAAGGCAGGGGCCAAACCGCTGAGCCACCCAGGGATCCCCAAACATACGGTATTTAAAAATGCACTTAAAATTCATAAAGAGAATAGAGCTCATGTTAAGAGTACTCACTATAAAACAAACACCCCCCCAAAAACAACAACAACAACAACAACAACAACAACAAAGGGACAAAGGAAACTTTTGGAAGCTATGGATGGTTGTTTTTGTTTTGTTTTAAAGGTTTATTTATTTATGACAGAGAGAGAGAGGCAGAGACATAGGCAGAGGGAGAAGTAGGCTCTCCACAAGAAGCCTGATGCAAGACTCGATCCCAGACCCTGGGATCACACCCTGAGCTGAAGACAGACGCTTAACCGCTGAGCCACCCAGGCATCCTGATGGATGGGTTTTTTACGTTGATTATGGCATCATAGGTATATACACTTGTCCAAACTCATCAAATTGTATACATCAAATATGTACTTTTCACATTAATTATACCTCAATAAAGCTATGGAAAAAAAAGAAGTGAAAGTCTACATCTTGATTAATTCATTCTTCCCTGCCTATCTTTGAATCTTGGTGACTGTTAAAATAATGAGAAATTCTGGGTTTTTGGAAAAACACAGGAGTCTTTACCTCAAGTAATTTTGAAAAAATGTGACAAATTTTCATCAGAGACGACCTCCTCTTTGTAGGCTAATCTTCTAGGAAGGGCTTCTAAGACTGTACCAGCATCATCATCATAAATAAGTGTAGAACGACCATCTCTTTTGTGTCTTGTGTGATCTCTGGCAATTTTGAAGCCAGATACAGTCCAGATAGAACAACAACAAATGAGAGAAAAACATTCCTTAGTACTCTGTGGGAGGGAGTTTATGGGATTGTGATGGGCCTGGAGGGTATAGTATTGGCTGCACTTTGGAAGATTCACCTCTACTGGATCTGATTAGTTGGTGATCAGTGTTAAGTAAAGTTAAATGATGATTTGGATGAACAGGATTAGATTTATAAGGCTCTTTTTTATTTTCCTTTTTGCTTTATGGTTGTATTCTGAGAAATTATTTGGAATTAGATCCCATTTTCTATTTCAGTTTTTCTTGTTAATATAGTATACTGATTCCCATCTCTGCACATTAGAGTCACCTATGGAATTAAAAAAAAAAAAATCTTGATACCTGGCCCCTATCCCAGAACAATGAAATTTGAGAGCAATTCAGAATCACTGCTCTGGAATGTAGACTTTTAATGGGTTCAAGATAACTAATTTAATTTTGTTTTATCATTTAAGGAGTTAATTTCTAGATTGGTTGTTTTTCTGGCTATCATATTTTCATACAGTTCTCTTAACTTTCTTTTTTTGTATATATGAAATATTTTTGATCAGATGACACCTACTAGATAGGCTGCTGTTTTCTCCAGGACGTCAGTTCTACAGGCTGTTAATTTGATAAGCAGTTTGTGTGCTTTGTTTTTCCTTGATATTAAAACAAACCTATTGAGACATCAGCACATCTGGGGGAAAACATGCTTTTAATATTTAGGTTATTATTCACTTTGAATAAAAAGCTATCAAACTTGACATGTATCTTTAAAAAATAGAAATGAATCCTTAGGGGTAATAATGAATCTGATTTTGAGAAGAAAGCCAACTGGGCAGAGAGCCTTAAGCAGTTTTCCTCATTGTTATTTTATCATAGGACACGACCTTTGAGAATATTAAAATATGACTCTTGTCTACTGACCTTATAACAGATATAGCTCCTGTTAAACATGGTTGCTTTGTTTTTTGCTTTTGTGCTGCTGGCATATATGGCGGTTTGTTGATTAATAAAAAAAAATCCTCAAGACATGAGGTAAAATGAATGCCATGTTCTGGTGACTGGTATATACCAAACTAGAAGCAAATTCACATGAGAAAAGTGCTTGATAAAAATATTTCATCTAAGATATTTTCCAGCTGAGTTGCCTTCAAATTCTGTTCCCACCACATTCTCTGAATTGCACGGTGGAAAAGCTGAGACTTTTAACTTATGCTCTGCAGAGCACTGGGAACTTGGGCACAGAAACCAGGTCATTTTTTTTTTTTTTATTGCTGTCTTTCTGCAAGGATTTAATTATTTTTTATATTGTTTGTATAAAGGAAGAACAACTTTAGGAAGAACTTTCTTTAACAACTGTCAACTATCCCAGTGATATATTCCCATGCCATATAACAGTGTATTTTGTTATTATTGACAAATTATAGGGATCAAGTGATAATAGCCTTTGTAGCCCCAATTTGGATTTATATGTGTTATAAGTATAGTAAGCCTAATATTGTTTGTAAGAAAATGTGTATTAATAGCATATATAGCAATCAACAAAGATCAGTGTGTTTTATTGAGAGCATATTACCTAAATTTAGGGAGTTAGCAGTATTGATTATTTCATGCCAAAGACGTGTTCAGGTCTCTACAGTAAATATAGTTTCTTCCTTAAGGGTTTACTGTCAAAATTACATATTATTCAGCAGGACTATCCAGGCATGAAATGAACATGTTACTGTATCCTCTGTGTTTATATTCTATCTTTATTTCTAATTTAGATCATGAACCATTTGGCAAGAACCATGCTTAATCCTATCGGCACTTACAGAATAGTAAGCGAAATAGATCCTTATCAGTTTCTTGAAGAATTCCAGTAAGAGAGACAAAATAAGTTTACCAAAGAGATAATGTAAGATTTAAAGAAATCTGAGGGGATTTTGAAAAATGGCTTACTTAGAAGAATATTTGTTCATGAGGTATTAATTGCCAAACAGTTGTATGAAAGGCATCCTTCTGGACCATATCCATATCCATATATATGTATATATGCATACATTTACATATACACACATGTTTTTTTTTCTTTATTCCTAGGAAACTCAGAGTCAATTTGAGGAAATGAGATAGATGCAAATAACTATAAGGCAAGAGAGATTGTGATGTGTCAGGCTAAGATTTACACTTACTTCTGGTTCTGCTATCCACTAGTTATGTGACAGTAGGCAGACCATAGAGCCTTTCTGGAACTTAGTTTCCACATCTGTAATATGAGAGTATGAACTGCTTTGTCTCCAAGATCCTTTCCCTTAAATAAACATTATTAAAAAGAGGGCACATTTATATGATGTACATTTTAATGCACTGAAAACATAGCCATTCTTCAGTAAGAAATTATTATTAAAAAGCTGATAAAAATTGAGTGGGTCAGTAAGAGCTGGAGAAGGCTGGCATGTGAATCATATGTGAGTGATCAAGAGAAAATCACTACCTTGGTTTTCTTCTTTCCCCTTCCTGGAATGATCTGCTAGATGCTCCTCTGGCACTCTCCCCATCTTCCAGGTCTTTGGAGACAGGTCACTTCTGCTGGAAGCCATCCTTGACCAACCTACTCACCAAAATCTCCTTGCCCACATCTCACTATCCCATGCCTTGCTTATTTTTTCTCCTAGCTTTTATTACTCCCTACCATTGCATTTTATATTGGTTTAAATAGTTAATTATCTGCCTTTCCCAGTAGGATACAAGCTCTATTATGAGAGAAATTTTATATATGTGGTTCATTGCTGTTTCACCAGCTTCTAGGACAGTGTCTGGCACATTGAAGCCACTTTGTAGACACTTATTGACAAAGAAAGTAAACTTCCTTATGACTCTTAATTTTTGAACAATAGCCTCTCCTCTTTTTCTACAATATCTGTTTACTCTCAGAAGTATTACACTACCTAAATAGTTTACTGATTTGTGCTAGCTTTTGTAATAAGATTCATTTTTGCTTCCTTCTTTCCTTCCATCCTTTTGAGAAGTGGAAAGGAATTTTCAGCTATTTAGTAAAGAATGTGGAGCCTTTATCTTGCCTAAATGTCAAACTAGAAACCTTATGCGATTGAAATTTCTCATGAGTATAGTGTTATTTACAAGCTTTATCAAAACAGATAGAAGAAACAATTCTTGCAGATTGTTTTCCATCTTATTTTTAAGACAACCTGAATATACACAAAAACTAAATATATGTATCTGTATATATTTATATTTAATATTAAAATTAGCTTTTTGAACTTATGAATTATTTGTGTCTGCTCAGGTCAGAAAAACAGATTGTACTTTTATTTTTGATTCAAAATAAAGTGTCAGAATAGTGAAAAGCTGAACGGTAGCTAAATTTGGTTCCCATCAGGAATCATTAGAATACTTAGATAGTCACATTGTCACTGGCTACAAAGTCGATGGGAGCAGTTGCATAGGATGAGTTAACTCTATAAGGAGAATCCTCTTGAAATTCTGTAGGTGAAAAATGGTTTTACTATTTTGAGAAAAAATGGAGTTAAATTGCTTGCACCAACTTGTTTTCTCTTTAAACAGAGACTTCAGAAATCCAAACAAAAGAAATTAATTTGTTGCTTTTATGAAGCTAAATTATAAATTTATATAGTAAAAGCTTAAATTATTTGAATGAAGTAAGAAAAAAAGAGATATAATCATAGTTTTTCATAAAACCTGTATTCTAGCATAACTGATATTGATTTATAGCTCTTATTTTTAGTTTTTTAATTTTTAAGGCTTTTTTAAAACTTATTTTGAGAAGGGAGGAAAGAGAGAGAGTGTGTGCGTGCACAAGTGAGAGGGACAGAGAGAGATGGAGAGAGAGAGAATCACATGCAGACCTTGTGCTGAGTGTGGCCCCCAACACGGGGCTCGATCTCATGACCCTAGGATCATAACCTGAGCCGAAAAGCAAGAGTTAGATGCTTAACTGACTGTGCCACCCACACACCCAGATAGCTTAAATTTTTATTAAATACAATCATATTTATGAGTTCCTGGTTTTTATTATCACTGGTATACTAAATATGCTCCCAAATATCATAGATACAGACATAAATTTGGGTGTTTGGATTTTGATTTTGTGAACTATCATAATAATTATTATTATTTTTTGAACTATCATAATTATAGAAAAAATACCTTAAACAGATCAGAATTTCAGTTTTGCGATTGGAAGGTTGTTCCAACCTCTGATATCCTATGTATGTGTTGCCATTCTTTGCTCAAGAAAGAAGCCATGATCAAAAACACCTTGTGTAATTTGGCTCTGTTTGCTGCTTGACCCACTATTGCTTTAACATGGCTCCTCTCAACAGAAAGCTTTGATGAACTGTGTTTGTGCTACGACCGTCTGCTATTAACATGAGAGAAAATGAAGGACTCTACTTTTAAATAATATGGGCTCCTTGATATTCACAAGCACAGAAAACCCAATCAAAATATCATACTTGTTACCATTAGTATTAAGCTTGGATTTCTGTGCTTTCCAAAGCTGAGCAAAATGGGTATAAATTTAAGTACTTAGGTTTATACAACCAAAGCAATTGTGTTTGTGCAGGCAGTGGTTGTATTTGTAGCTCTGTTCATTTTAAAACTGACTCATGGCTGAATTATAAATGGGGCATTTGCCTGTAATTTACAAATAGAAAAGTTTGGACTGGTGCCTCCTGCTTGTAGCAAAGGCAGATTTTATTAGTTTTGGACTTTTGGTAAGTGCACTATAGCAAGAATATTAAATAAATCATTCATTTTACTAGTTAAGAACATGGAGAATTTGTACTTGCTGTGACTGAGACCAGTACAGCTAGACTTAGCTGGGTATGGGCTGACCCTAGGTTATCATCTGGCATAGCTACAAATTCCTCTCTTACTCATCTAGGCTAAATTCATTAATATTCCTTCTTATGACATATTGGAAACCACTGTTACACCTACCCTTTCAAATTCCAGAACATCATACTTTTCAAAAGTAGAGTACACAGTAGTAATTTAATACAAATCCAAGTTAGGTAAATTCATGTTTAGGGTTTATAAAAATGTATCTGCTTTATTGAAGAGTTTTAAGCAAGTGGATTATTAACCCTTTAATATCTACTTTTAAGTGTACTGTTAAGAATCTGTCTGGGTTGTGGAGCCCATAGACACATTCTAGGCAAATGGCGTAACTTCCTGGGCTGAATCAGTTTAGTTCAGTTAAAATCTTCAGTTTACTGAATGATTTGAATTGGATCACCATCCCTACTTCAGGAGCAGAGCTGGCCAGAAGTGAGGAAGGGAATGAGGCCTGCTCTTGTTCTCACTCTAGCATGTTGGAAGGGAGGGTCTCACATTATGTGTTTTGAATGTCTTGTCTTCTTCCCTATGCTGGGTCTAGCTCCTTTGGCATTGTAGGAGGAGATGGGATGAGGGGAAAGGGGATGTGTCCCTTAACCAGTTTTCACTTAGTTATCATTGCTTGCCTGGCTCACATATAGGGACGCCAGCATGGTGGGTATCTGCAGGTTGGCTCCTTTGAGGGCATGTGTGCAAGTTCTTCAAAGACCTCTGGGGGTTAGGGGAGCTACCTCACTCTGATTTCCTTGCTGTGTGGGTTTAGGTTTGAATGGTGGTCTCCTGTCTGGGTGGAATTCAGGTTAGATAGCTCAGGCCAACTGCTGTCTTCACTGTTCATGTGAATCATGGAAAACTGGTGTGAACTTGCCAGCTGTTCCCACCCTACTATCCACATCCCCAATTCTCTTTTTTTCTCTCTTGAAACAGGTGATGAGCAAGTCTGCTACCTCAAAAACTATCATATTGAGAGCTCCTTCTCCATGTAGCTTCCTCTGAACTTCACAAGTGATTCTCTTGGATCCCTCTTCATTTGTCTGGTTGGGAGAAGGCACCCTTTTCCTTTCCCCCATGAGGAGGCAAGAGAACCTTTTCTCACCATGAATTCTGAATTTCTCATAAGGCTGATGATCCTAATGACTCTTTCTTCCTCCTTTTTCCTGGCTATGGCTAATATCTATGGTGGAGGCAGTGGTAGGATGGCAGTGGTTAAGTGGTACAGTCCTCTCAGCTGACTTTTAGTAAGCCTTGGGGAAGGTCTCTCTCCGAAATCATTGGTAAATCTCTTTAAAATTTGCAGGTATTAAAATTATTTTTTATTTTTGTTTTTAACTTTGAGCACTGTTTGCTCATTTTGGGATTGAGAAAATGAAGTCTCACTTTATGTTCAAAATTTGAAGCAACTCCTCTTAAGTAAAAAAAATTCTAATAATTCCGCCATTCAAACCGGGTGGGTCAAGTAGACCAAATATTGAAACTGTATTTTCTTTGTTTCTGCCTGGAGTTGACACTTAAGCTGTAAGCAGTAATATGCTCATCCTTTGTAACATGTAAATTATGTGACTATTGAATCGGGCAAAGTTTTCATTTATTTTATACATAAAATGTGACCAATGTATGGTTTTGAAACGTAAACATTAGGATACAGTGTTACAATGTTGTTTTAGAAACAGGTTCCCTGAAATATTTTATAGAACCAGATTCCAATGAAATAAGCATTTCAAACAGAGTAATTCCCAATATGTATGATCTTTAGGATTCTCTGGGTCTAGCTTCAAAATTAAACTGTTACTGGTATGAATGGCAATTATTATCCACACAGTTACTCAGATATTAATTTAGAAGAAAATTTATTAGTTATACCTGCTTACATTTAGTCTTTGTCAAGTCATTTTAAGGCTCTGAATAAAAACAGAGAAGTAATTTCAAATTTCAAAGAAAATTTGATGTACTTGAATGATATTTATAAGGGCAAAATTATATGGGTATTATTTCTTATCCTTGAATAGACTATTTAAAGAAAGCGGTAAAATATTGATATGTAAAGAGACAAGGAAGCTGGTTTAAGGAGAAAGGTGAATCAGTGATTCACTGGCTGATGATAGAAAGAAAAGGGTAGGAGATAGAACATATAAAACAATCAATACCTGTAATCTGGGTGTGGGGGCAGGTGGGAAGGGAATAGAACTCAGGTAAACTATGAGTGCTGTGAGGGAATATATAGAGGGGTATACCTGTGGTTAAGAGGTGAGAATGTCTTCACTGATAAGAGAGGTATCAGTCTGTGATAAATCTAATGAATCACCATTATCTATAGGTATGATCACATCACATATGTATGTGAATGTTCCTATGTTTTATATGCTTAATCATATTATGATTACATTAAAAGAATGGAGTAACTAAATGTTTTAGTGTGTAGATTGTATTATCTTGCTTTATCAGTGTGAGAATGTGGCTCCTTGTCTTATACTCTGTATGTAAGGGAGAGGTGACT
Source organism: Canis lupus familiaris (assembly GCF_011100685.1). Classification (NCBI taxonomy): domain Eukaryota; kingdom Metazoa; phylum Chordata; class Mammalia; order Carnivora; family Canidae; genus Canis; species Canis lupus. The sequence goes on from NC_049224.1 coordinate 18,834,606, forward strand.
TGGAGCCTCATCTGTTACCTGTAAACTAGGCCCTTACCTATTCCTATCTGCCAAGCAGTTTTCCTTCCTCCATCCTAGCTCTCTGGGATGCTGCAATGGAGGTGATTTGGTGGTCAGCAAAGCATCACCTCATCATAACTTCCCACCTGTTACGAAAAGGCTATTCTGGTTACAAATTCAGTTCTCCTCCCCTCCACCCCACTGCTCCCAACTTCACATCATTCTGAATCTGAGATTTCTCTCTAGAAATCTCTTTTTTGCTCCTTTATAACTCCCTAATAATGGAAAATGGTCATTTCTGAGTTTTGCATCACTTGTATCAATAAGACTTACTTAGAGTTTTGTGGGATCTCTGGAGGGCAGTGGCTGGGGTGGCAGTTGGGTAGGACTAGGGTTTCATCTGCCTGGTACTGGGCTGTAGGGCTAACTTAAGGGAAAGTTTGCAGAGTTCATCCAGTGTCCAAGGGACTCTGCCTGCAGGGCCTGATCTGGGTTGGCAACGATGTGTAAAGTGCTCACAATGATTTCTATCAGCAGGTTGGGACATTCTGCTTCCAAGGAGGTCTGGCTAGATTCAAGTAGGAGTCTGGCCAGTGCTCAGGAAGAGAGACAGATGAGAGCTGCACTGAGTCAGGGTCCTAATCTAACAGGACTGAAATGACCCCAGGAAACTAAGCATAGTCATTAGAAAAAGAGGGAAATATGGTCACTTTCTAGGGGACTGTGGTTCATGGGCATCACAGGTGTTTGGGACTTCTCTCAGGAGCCCCCCACACCAAATTTAGGTCTGAAAAACAAGTGTTTTCCATCCTTCCCAGCTGAGGAAGTCACACCCAAAACACTCCCAAGCTTTATTAGAACAGTCATACGACCTATAGGGGTTGAAGGTCATCAGGGCATCTCTGGGCAAAGCTCAGGAAAACAGGAACCAACTTAGCTCTTTGATTTGTTCTCATTTTGACCAGAGACATCTTTAGAAGGCGGAGTCTAATTGTGTGTGTTCTCATTTTTTATATCTAATTGAAAAGCTAAGTTTTTAAGGTGGATTTTCTAACAACACATGTGGATTTTCTAACAACACATAGAGTATTTCAAAGAAGGAGGTTGGGATATGTGGGAAAGGTCTATGGCACAGAATCTAGCAAGAATAAGAGATTTCACTCCTTTAAGATTAGAACTAATGTTTTTAAACAAAAAGTGGGAGTGTATTCAGAAGCATCCTCTGGTCGTTTCTTTATTCTTTTTAAAGGATAGTTTATTCTTGCCTAAGCAATTAAAGAAAGTTTAGAGGTATGGGTCTGTATTTTATTTATAGTTAATATCTACACTTTTACTCTGAGATACTCTGGTTTAGAGCTTGAAGGAGGAGGATTTGTAATAAAAAAACATACAGAAGTGAAGGCCATAAAGAATACTCATGACAAAGGCACAAGCATTTGCATTTCATGTTTGTAAATGACTCATAAAGTAATGAAACCCTTTATAGTATTTCCCCACATGAAACTGAAGTCAAAAGCTTTTAATCAGGTCTGTCCTTAAATGCATCCTCCAACAATTTCATAAGGAATTTTTGGTCTCCCCTAAAAGAGAGATGAGAGTATCTCTTTGGATTAATTGTAATGGGAGGGAAAAATTAGTTAATTCTCTCTATAGTGGATGAAAATTGGAGGTTGCTGTAAGGACAAATGCACACGAATGACATGCCAGGACTGCTCGCATAGAAACTCATGTGCTTGGGTTCAGTGTTTGGCCTCAGGCCAAAGGCTGCAACTAACAGGAAAGTGTCAGCATCTCAATATAATTGCATGTCCTGGAGCCTATTATTGCACTAATAAAAATGCTTTTCAATAAATCTGAGAAAGGAAGTGGGAAAAAAACACCAGAAAGAAAGGAATTGCCTGAAATATTTTATTATATTTAATAAAATTCTCATTAATGGAAAGAGTAGCTTTCTGCTAAATAAATGTACTTTAATTTCATTTTCTGATTAATTTGATTTGGGGGAAAAATGCAAGTACTTTTTTTTTTCAGTGTACTTTTTTAAGAGAAGAGTAAAAGGCAAGTAGGCATCCCTGTAGGCGAATGTTTTCTCAAGGAGAGGGCGAGGAAGGAGGACCAGGACACCAGAAGCCTGGGGTTTAGCTAGTAATTATGTCACTGATGTACTGAGTGACCTTGGGCAAATGATTTAACCTCTCCATCCCCATACATAAAATGTAACTGTTTCACACTTACAAAAGTCTTTGAAATAATAAGATTGTCAAAGGTATTTGACATATGTACTATTACTTATAATGAGTGCAATAAAGAGCATATATGATCACTAACAATGATCTTAATTATGCATAGCAGTCACCTGAGTATCCTTACAGGCACTAGCCCTAGTGATGTTAGTATACGAATGTAATCTCTAAAGAATTTTCTATTGTGCTTCCTATAAAACAAAGAAACACAAATAAGAGGAATAATGATAACTAAATTGTGTTGCTTACTTACTGTGGATGATGTTCTCAGGCATAAAGGGAAGGGAAAGGAAAAGAAATTCTTTTGTATTAAGTTTCTACTAAGAGCCAGATATTTACATACGTTGTTTTCTCTTTGTGGTTAGCAAAATTTCTGGCACATAGTAGATGTCCAACAAATATTTGTTAGGTGAGTGAATGCCTTTTGTTCCTTTTTAAAAAAATTTTTTCGACATAACCTTATAAAGCAAACCTTATCTCTATGTTACAGAAGAGAATGAGGTTAAAACTAAAAATTTGACTAAGAGCACATGACAACAAATGGTAGAGCCAGAGCCAGAATTTGAACACAGATTTGTCTGACTTCCAAATGAATGTCTTAGTAACAAGACCTTGGTGACATTTTGATTAATAGAGGTTACCAGTCCAAAGGTTAACAGTGATTATGATGGCTTTATTGAGTACAAAAGAAGTTGACGGGATGAGATCACCTACACACTTTGGACTTCTGGGATTCAGTTAGCACCTTACATGTAAGAACTATATCTGAATGGAAGTGTGAGAGAAAGGTAGGTGCTGACTGTCTCTCCCTGGTGGCAGAGATGCTCATTAGCTGGCATGGCCTGTGTCGGATCTTGTGGTCAAAACTGAGCTGTAAGAACACTTCTCACACACAATCACGGGTATGAGGAGCTGATTGAGTGGAAGGTATAAGTCATGAAAGAAGGAAGACCCAGGTGCAGTTGTGAACTGGGAAACAGGGAAAGGATCAAAGGGGAAAGAACAGTAGTGAGTAGGATGTGGTTTGGGTAGGACCTGGCCTGAAACTCTGCTCATGGCTGAGCTCCCTTGTCCCAACTACTTTGGTAAATGGCCAGGGAGAAAAAACGTGTTTTGCCCATTGGTAGAAAGCTGTCTTTGCCTTGTGTGGTAGTTATTACTTATTGCCTGTCTGTTCTCAATCCACTCTTTTTTGTCCTTGCTTTGTGCTACCGGAGCTAGAACTTGTAAACATTTTTCCTTAGCTAGCTGGCATAATGTTAGCTTTGTTGGTAGAAAGAACTGGAAGGTCACTGCAGGAGAAAGGGGTTTCTCTTCATCTTTTCAGTGTATTTGTTTGTTCTTGCTCCCAGTAGTGATCAGTCTCCTGTTAGTTTTACCGATGCCAGGGGTCATTTCTCAGCGAGTTTCACCAATACTCCAGAGGGTGGCTTTCTGGCTAGTTCACCAACAGCAGTAATGGCTTCCTAAAGGATCTCACCTAGCCTTGGGGGGCAGCTTCCCAGAGAGCCTTCCTGACATTCCAGGGGATGGCTTTCTTTGTCTCTGGTGCTCCACCAGGCAGTCTGCTGCTGGCCAGCCCTGACGAGTGGTGGTCAAGCTAACTCCTCAGCTACTCAAAGGCCACAGCCATACCTCCCTAATGAGTTCAACTCTTAGCTTTGGGGAGAGCCCTCTTCCAGATTTATTCTCTCGCTTGGCCCTAGAAGTAGTGACTGCTTCCTTTATCTGCTCTTATCATGTTCTTTACTATTCTCTTATCCCTTTGTAGTTAATCCTCTGGTAGAAGCCAATAATTTTTTATATTACATTTTCTCTGTTCAAATTTCTGGGGTGGTTTCTGTTTCCCTGCTGGACTCTGATCAATACACCAACTTGCCATCAAAATTGGAGCTTGAGACAGAGGCCTATGTGAGAATGTACTCTTAGAGTGCTGGAGATTAAGGACAGGGGACTGAAGTGGGAAGAAGGAAGAGACAATACAACAATGTGTTATCAAGTTGGTCATGCTGATGGGCAACTGGTTTTTCAATCCCATGGCACTTTCTGAGAAACCATGTAAATATATCTCAGAACTAATGGTGGAAAGAGTGGAGAAAGTTTTTTATTTTTTGGCTTCCATGTCCATTGTTCAGAGTGAAGTCCTGCCAGATTACATTAGCTTGAAAGTGGTTGAAGCCTGCAGAGAACTGGTTGCCGCAGCAGTGATTGGAATACTAGTTAAAGCCAACAGAATGTGTAAGCTAGTATATAGGGGTGTTAGGTATAATTACCAAAATAAATAATGAATATTTAAAAATCTTTTCTCAAATGTCTTATGAAAACTTCGCTAAAATCTCAGGGTGAGAAAATTAAATCAATAGTTGAAGAATGTATGAGCTGCAACTCGGTTCCTTCCTTAAAGGTATCTAGATCCAGTAAGGGTGAGAGTGCGTGGGAGATCAGTCCTGTATAAAATAAGCATTGAGCAAGGCAATAAGCAGTATGTAGTTGATGTTAAATTATATTACTATAGAAATTTACTAGAAATTATATTACTATAGAAATTTACTAGGAGACATTGCATCTTACTGGAACAAAAGGCCAACTAGTCCAAGAAATGACATTTTTCTCTGCCAAAAGTAAGAGGTCATAGATAACTATGGCAAGGAAGAGGAGACATTGTCAGAAATTCAGGAAATAGCAAGAGATAGGTCAGCTTGGTAATGGTTAAAGAAGCAACTAAAAACAAAGGTTGGAAACCAAATGTCTCAGGATTTTGTTATTCCTGGGGCTGTGGATGTGATTAGAAGAGAAAACTATGACGCCAAGAGAATTCTGATACCTTATGGAGGAATAGTGATACCCTCTATTCTGCTGCTCAGTTGTCCGATAGACATCTCCTAAACTCCTCCCATCCACTTTCCATTTTGATTCAGTGGGAAATGGGAGAAGTCTGTGTCTTCCTTGCTCTTCCTCCACACCACTTGCTGACCTCAAGCAAGAACTTTCTCCCATCTTCATTATCTGAGGCCATAATTGTTTCTGACTGGTTTCAGCTTGCCATTTCCATTTTCTAATCTGTGAGCAAAAATTACAGGGCTTGATACTTATTTTGCAAATATCTATACTTTTTGATTTGGAAATCTTCAAACATTTTTGAACTTTTATTTCAGAAAAATATATTTTTTAAAGAGTTAGCATTTTTGAATTCCAGGAAGCTAGAAATTGATGTGAATCATGCAGTAAGAATATGCGATTTTCTACAATATGATCCATTCTCCAAATAATATAAAGTTTAGGGGTGGAAGGAAATTGGAGACAAATTTTGAAGATGGCAATAAGAACCAACATTGACTAAGAAGTCAGGCTTTGTGTGAAAGCTTTCATTTATCTGATTTGAAATGCTACCAGAAGGGCACTATGTTAGATTTGTAGCTGATGAAACTGGCTGTGGAGGGGTGTGACTAACGTGTTCTAGGTCAGACAGACCAGCCTCTCCTGGGCTCCTCTGTCCACAGTCATTTCTTCTCTAAAATCCTGTTGCACATTTTATATATAGTGTGATTTTGGCCCTTCCGGTATCCAGACCTACACTGTCAAAATATGTTTAAGCTCAGCCTTTTCAGGTAGATTAAAGACAAGGTGTATTTCCTGAATATTACTAGTGCCTAGTGATGTTAAAAGGATGATGAGCTCTGGGTGCTATGGGAAGGAAACTCTAGAGTTGGTGGATTGATGCCAATTCTGTCACTTAACAGCTGGTGACCATAGGAAAGTCACTTAAATTTCCTGTGTCTCAGCTTCATTATTTTATAAAACGGGCATAATAGAACCCATCTGCCAGGATTTTTAGGATGATTAAACTAGGTATTGTAGTTAAGCCGTTCCCAAAGTGTGTTCTTTGGAATACCAATTGCAAAAGGTACTCCTCTGGGAGGAAACTCTTTGCTTAAATTAATTTGTGAAATGTAGTGTACTGCATAAACTTTGTTTTGTTTTTTTTTTTACTCCAGTTGATTTATTTTAAGATTTTATTTATTTATTCATGAGAGACACACACAGAGAGAGGGGCAGAGATACAGGCAGAGAGAGAAGCAGGCTCCATGCAGGGAGCCTGATGTGGGACTCGATCCCAGGTCCTCAGGATCACGCCCTGGGCTGAAGGCGGCGCTAAGCTGCTAAGCCACCCTGGCGTCCCTAAACTTTGTTTTTTAAGATTTTATTTATTTATTCATGAAAGACACAGAGAGAGAGAGAGAGAGAGAGAGAGAGAGAGAGACAGGCAGAGGGAGAAGCAGGCTCCACGCAGGGAGCCCATCGTGGGACTCGATCCCAGGTCTCCAGGATCAGGCCCTGAGCTGAAGGCAGCGCTAAACCGCTGAGCCACCCGGGCTGCCCTAAACTTTTTGAGCCACTATGAAAACTAGTGCATTCAGGAGTCTGGAAAGCTCAGCAAGAAAGAAGGCTGTTTACTTTTTTTAAAGTGTTACCTTTTCAAGTGTTTCTCATATATGTCTGATCAACCATTCTTTCACTTAGCATATATTGGATAAGTAGAAGGTGCACTGAGAAACATAAATGACAGTTGGCGCTTGTGTTATGGTATTCAGATTTTAGGATTTGAGTACTAGATTGAAAGATTGTAGGATGAGAGTTTATCCAAAAATGTTAAGTTAAAAAAAAAAAAGTGCAGAAGATGTTCCCCTTTGGGTTTAAAGAAGGATACCTCTTACTATATTGTATTGAAATTTTGAGAAGGATGCAATGAACTATTAGTAATAGTTTCCTCTGTGATGGTGACTATGGTACAAGGGAGTCAAATATTTGGGTATATTTACCTTTTTGTACTGTTTCCATTTTTTACTATAAGCAAGTATTACTTGACTAGAAAAATAGAGGGCCAACTAAAAATGCACCTTAAGTTTTAATGAGTTTTAATAGGTTAAAACTTTATGAAAGCTTTCATAGTGTTAAATCATTTCTGAATCCTTATTTTTATAAGAAGGAGTTTTATGATCTACATTTGTTATGTGAACTTAACCAGTTTGGTAATGTAAGTGTATAACAGTCTTTTCCTTGTTATGTGCAAGCATTAAGCAAAGATGCTGTTCTTCCAGCCGGGAAGTCTACTTCCAGATCTCTTACACTACAGGAACCAATGCTAGAGGCTTTTAGTAATATCAATCTGTGGACTTAAGTTTCCAGTGGATTCTTTAATCCAGAATCAACTAACTCTATAGTGCTACCTTTGAGAATCCCAAATAATTTGTGAAAAATTTAGCAGTTGTTTAAGATTTTGTATTTACTGGCTTAAGAAGTTGAAACTACATTCAGGCTAATAAACTCATTCAGAAAGGTCATACTGTGTGAAATCTTACAGTTTCAAACCCTGAAAGTACAAAGTATTATTAAGTACACCCTAGACATCAATTTCTTACAAGGCAGAAGAGGTGGATTTGAATATGCAGTGATCGATAATATAAACAGGAAAGAAAGAAAAAGCTCCTTTTCCTATTCACAACATAAAGAAAGTAATTTGCAGTGTATTTCCAGTACATAAGGTACTTAAAGCACATTTGGCAACACTTAGCAGTAAGTGGCAAATCATCGTTATGTCTCTTGGTACCGTACACACCCTCATCCATCCGGTATTGGGGCATTAGAACAGTCCTGTGGCTACATCTGCTCTGTAGGTCTTGCCAGTCTTTCGATTTTTGAATTTTGCTTTAAATCAACTGGTCTATTTTTTTTTTTTTTAACTTGTTCTTTAGGCATAGATGGAAGCTACTGGTTTCATCACTAGTAGGAGAAAAAAGAAAGAGATTGCCTCTTGGTTTACCAGTATCTATCCATTCTTCCTCTGCCCAAACCTCTGGTCTGTTCTCCATTACTGATTTCCCAATGGGCTCCACCCTCTGCTCTTTAGCTAGAAAATTCACCATTTCCTAGTGGACTGGAATTTCCTGTTTGATATCCATCTAAAAATAAAATCAGAGGGAAAGAAAGGAGAGGAAGTTAAGAAAGGTCAAAAGGAATGCTCTAGGGGAAATTTCTTGTTTTTAGAAATGGCTGATTAGCATTTAAACCAATAAAGGAGAAAGCAGAATAGCAATTTCTCCAGGTACCTTTTTAGTCTTCTTTCTTCATTTCCCAATGCCCATAATTTGAGAACCAATGGGCAACAAAGTATGCTTTTACCAACCCCAAACCATCATTACCCAAGAACAATGTACTAAAAGTATGGGTGAGGATATCGGTGATCAGCTAGAGAAAGTTTGTAGGGTTGGGAACAATCTGCTCTTTATTCCCCACAGTTGTGGAGCATCTGTTGAACAATTACATCTCTCTACTAACATTAGGATGAATCTTGATTGGTATTTTAACATTTTAGAAAATTATAAAGCAGAGATGTGATAAAGATAACCTTTGTTGATTTGTTTTGCCATGTGTTAGGCACAATCTGGAGTCCTTTATATATAACAACTCATTTAATCATCATGTCAACCTAATGAGGTAGGTGCTATTAATATTATTTCCAACTTAGATAAGGAAAATGAGACATAAAAAGGCTAAATAACTTGCCCACAATCTCACAGCTAGTGAATGATTAGGATTAGGTCTCAGGCATTCTAGTTCTAGAACTAGTCCCCTTAACTACTGTAGAGTACAACAATCTCCTGATGGATATACAGCATTACAGATGTAAGGAAATATGATTTTATATAACATAGTATTGTGTATTTCACTTGCTAATTTTATGTGTTATATCATAAAATCTTAGAGAAGGGAGAATTTAGCAGGACGGTGTAGGTGAGAACTAATATTAATTGTTTGCAAAGTGCCGGTCATTTGTATGCATGAAGAGGTAGAGACAGCATCTGTTTGGATGCTTCAATTGGCTTAGGGGTCAGGACACTTTTACTATATAGGGCCAGATAGTAAATATTTTAGGTTTTGTGGGCCATATATTTGTTTCTTTCCCTTCCTTTTCCTCCTCTTCTTCTTCCTCCTCTTCTTCTTCCTCCTTCTCCCTCTTCCTCCTCTTCCTCCTCCTACTTTCCTATACCTTTTTATTTTTTATTTATTTTTAAATTTTTTCTCAGCATTTATTTGGTATTTATAATTCGCTTCTTTTTAAAAAATTTATTTTATTTAAATTCAATTAATTAACACATAGTGTACTATTAGTTTCAGAGTTCCTTCCTATACTTTTTTAAAATGCAGAAATCATTCTGAGTTTGAAGCAGTACCAACCAGATTTGGCTCTAGGTCATGATTTCCCACCCAGCTTTAGAAATGAAAATGAATTTGCTTGATTGTGTGTTGAAAGGTAGGGTGAGATTTGGAGGACAGTTCATCAGACCTCTGGTTCCACTCCATTCAGACTTACTGAGACCGTCTTTGCATTGGATTAGTCCTCCTATTTCTTCCTTCATCATTACAAGGTGGTGGCACAGAACAGTTTGGTTTCCATGCTTCTTCATGTGTAAGGTATAATATGGTAGGGTAGATAAAGGCTCTGCTGATAAACACAAAGCAGGAATCCGGAGCATCACTCCGATTGGAGAATGTTAGCATTATCCACATTCTAGACTGATTCTTGAAACCAGGAATTTATGACACTTATTGGCTTAGACATGAGTTGCTTGAACTCTCAGGATTGTGTGGCAAGAGAGATGGGGTTATCTGTGGGTCCAGCTCATTAGTCTGGAGTGGGTCTTGAGATTTTGCGTATTGAATGAGTTTTCAGGTGAAGTTGCCAGTTTCTGGTCCATGGACCACACTTTGAGTAGCAAGATTTAACTAAATTTAACCACCATAACTATTAAATAATGAGAGATTGATAGAATAAGTGTTGGGGAGATAATCACAATGCTTAAAGTTGTTTACAAGTATATTTTTGGTAGCAGTTGAAAATAATGCTTGTACAATGTGTGGACTGGAATCCGGATATGAATAATAACTATTGCCAAAGTTTTATAGTAAGAGAAGTTTTTTTCATAATAGAGAGAGAAAAAATTAAAGCTTCCAGGCCACTCCTGGAGGGAGGCATGGGAATGTAGAGATAGATGTGGGAGAGAAAGTCAGGAAGAGAGAGAAATATTTGAACCACCTTATGTGATCATGCTTTTACTGATGAACACTAGAGAAAACTGAAATGAGGAGACAGATTTTCCTGTGTAATGAGGCAGAGGTAAAATTTAAGGAAGCCAAAGTCTCAGAAGCAAAGGACACAATGTGTATAATTGCCTCGGGGATTATCAGAAATCTTGGAAGTGCTAGCTTGAAGAACTGGGAAGTTCTCACAGCCCAGTGAGAGCCACCCAATTTTTAACATCCATTATATGTTTTTATTAATTAATTAATATGTATTTTATTAATTGCTCCAGCAACGTTGTGAGTTGGATATTATTATTCTTGGTTTTAAAATGAGGAAACTGAAGCTCTAAGATATTAAAGAATCTGCCCAAGATTCACAGAAAGTAGAATGCAAATATGAGTCCTAACTGGACTAACTATAAAACCCATTATTATTTGAATACTCTAGTCATTTTCAAAAAAATAAATAAAAAAAAATAGCAAAAGCTCTCCCAAAAACCTTTTAAAATGAAATAGTAAGTGGGTCCAGTGGTGGCTTAAGAATTTTTATATGGAAGGATTTGGGGGCAATAATTTGTTTGTAGGTATGTTATGGCTGAGGTCTCGTCTTGAAGCTATGTTTACATAGCTAGGATGCTATTTTTACTTAGGTCGTATGTTTATTTGAGATAGCTCCTTTGGAGTCAGTTAAATATCCAACAATCCATTTTTCATGGTGTCCTTGTGTGGGACCTGAGTACATGATAGAGACAAAATTGAGCTTTTCTCCTGCTGTCTCTCAAGCATCTCTAAGGAACCTTAAAGTGAAAAACCAGTGAAGTATGTACTTCCTATTACTCCTAATTCTGTAAATGGAACTAAAATCCAGAGATTTAAAGTAAACTGTCCAGGGTAACACAACAAGTTAACAGCCAAATGACTCAGGATTATTAAACCTAAGTGCTTAGAGATCAATTTCTTCAAATTGTGTTTAAAGTACAAATAAAAATTAAGATGATTGTCTAAAGCATGGGAGTATTTTGAAGCCTGGGGAAAGTGGGATATTTTAGATTTAACATTTGCTTTCTCGAGAGAAGCAGTATCAAATGAGGCATAATGAGATGTACTTCCAGAGTTTCTCAGGGTATTATAGTAGAGTCTTATTATTTATTTTTGTTTGTTATATCATAATTTTGAAGGTTTGGTTAATGTTTTATCAGAACAATATTACTTTTGTTTTAAATATTTGGTTTTGCGTAAGTAACCATATTCTTAGTTATAACTACTACCACATACAGAGGGCAAATTTTTGCCAGCAGAATGTGTATCTGAATTTAGATTAAAATCAATGACAGGTTAAAAGGAATTCATTTTACATAAGAATGTTTTTTTCTTTTAAAGTGTTACTTAAATTAAGTGACACATGTGTCTATGTTATTTTGATTTTATAACTGTCAATTATATTGCCGTTAATTGCCAGTAGGGCCTTGTTATAAAAGTGTCTTTTAAAAAATATTGAAGAATAAATTCATCTGAATTCAGTATTGACTCTGCCTTCTATTAGGCTTTTGGCCAAAATGTGACTCAGTAGGGTGAATACAGTAGCTGAAGCAATATAATAGCTCACCCTTGGAAATCCTTTGGAGTAAAATGGTAACCACAAGGGCAAAGGGGCATGCCTTGACAACAGTGCCTTTCATTGGCGCAGACGGTCAACTAAAGGACAACACACAATGTTTCAGGCTAGATCTATAATTCTAATGGCTCAGCTATTTGGCAGGAAGCATCATATACATAAAAACTCGTGAGACTAAAATTAAAAAATATTCATGTTACCCCAAATCTTAGTTCTCTGGGTAAGAAAAAAAAAAAGACTAAAGACTGATTACAAGGATTGGGAAAGGAGGAGAGAGAGAGAGAGAGAGAGAGAGAGAAGAAGAGTGGAGAGGAGGAGGGAAGGCTGGAGGCTGTTATAATTGGTCTGGAATTCTGTAAGCTTATCCTTGAGTTTTGTTGCTCCTCACTTCTTCCTTATACTCATCACCAGAATAAGCAGAGTCCTGGCCTTCTACTGGTATTAAGTGAAAAATTACATAAGTTCTCCTCTAATACTTGCTCTGAGAAACATCCTTTTTTCATTCTTTCATTAGGGATTCTTACTTTTCATAATTAGGAAAAAGCTGCTTATCCATTTTTCAGGTATATTAGCAGCTATAATAAATGAGAAGACCATCTTGCCAGCAGTGGGGCATTTACTTACAGAGCATAAATATTTTTACTTGAAGTTTTCAGGACCCAAACAGTCATATATACATTTGTGTAACTCCCTAGTAAGGAAGATAAATATGGTAAGTTGTCTAGATATGCTATACAGATAGAGAATTTAGGGATTATTCATATTTTTAATCTCTTGATTTATAGTTTCAAGTCTTCCTATTTTCTGTAGAATCAAATATGGTTCATAGGATATGAATCAAGTATCAGTTCACACAAAGTGAAATAAAAAGCCATCACTTTAAAATAATTTTTTTTCTAGGTTGAAGCCTGGTTGTGTTTTATCCTTACAGTTCCAAATGCATATAACTTTCTTTTCATTCCATTTTATGCTGAAGGGAATCAGAATATGTCACCTTGAAATATGCCACTTTGGCATAAGAATTATTTTGAGCTGAAGACAATTAAGAAACAGCCAATGCAGGAGGAACTCTCTCCCTTTCCTCTTTCTATCTAAAAGCAGGGCATGCATTTCCCTTTGTGAAGATAGGCTTCCCTCCTCCATCTTGTACCAGAAGGAGAACAACTCTTATCATAGGAGGCAGAAAGTTAGCACTGAGATGAGTCCTTATAAACAAACCTTACTCACATAACTCTTACCTTCCATTAGTTTCCCCTCACATGTTTACCTTCCTACAATTTACCATCCCTAGAAGCCCAAATCCTTTTTCTTTGTCTTGTCATTTCTCCATAATTTATTGCCCTTTGTTAAGATGGTATAGAAGCCCCCAATTTTAACCACTCCTTTGAATTACTCATCACTGAATTCACCTATGTGCATGCTCATTATACATGTAAATAAATTCTTTTTTCTCTTCTTACTCTGTCTTTTCTCAATTTAATTCACAGACCCTGGCACTAACACTAGAGGGAAGAGGAAAAGTTTCTTTCCTCTCATACAATGCCTATCTGGAAAACTCAGATTTCCATTACACAAGAAATTTTATTGCTTATGCTGGATAACTCTATGTGATCATCCTGGCCAGTATAAACTCAAGTTGTGATAAATCGGTTGCTAAATATACAGTTTTCAATTAAAAACTAAAATAAAAGCTTAATACTGTATTTGGTTAGTTCAAAGATCAAATATAGGGAAATAATATTTTTTGCTATGTTAAACTGTTTGCATACTTCCCTCTTCCCCTGCTCCAACTGGAAACCTGCCATCTTGACTATCCTTTTGAATAAGATAAATGAGAGCATTTACTGAAGAGATAGTGAGTGTGAATCTAACATGAGGAATGATGTGTGTGGGTCACCTGGGTGGCTCAGTTGGTTAAACGACTGCTTTGGCTCAGGTTATAATCCCAGGGTCCTGGGATTGAGCTCCCTTCTGAGCAGGGAGTCTGCTTCTCCCTCTCCCTCTGCCTGCAGCTCCCCCTACTTGTGCCTTCTCTCTGTCAAATGAATTAATAAAATCTTAAAAAAAAAAAAAAAGAATGATGTGTGGATTAGTAGTTTGAAGATCTGGGTTTTGTTTGATTCCTTCAGACGGATCCAGAGAACTGATGGATCCAGGGTAGTATGTGGATCTGGAAATCAGGGATAAGATTTGTATCCAAGAGTAGGGTAGTGGTCATAGTAGCTGAAGCGTGAAGGGGAGAAACAATTCACAACCAGGGCATCTAATCAAGAAAGAGAGATAGGAAAAGGAAGAGGGAATAGACTGATAAATCAGGAGTTCTGAGAGTGCTGAATAGTAGAGTGGATGAATTAGACGCAGATTTGGACAATCATGGAGAGAAAAAGTAGGTCTGTGGTTTGGGCCACTGTGCTGAATTAATAAAATGGGTTATAGGCTGGGGCATATGCTAGTCCTGGTCTTATGTCCTGTGTGATTTGGCCACATTACCCTTTTCGTGGCCATTTGTCATTTCAGTTCAGGTTTCATGTTTTTAAAAAACAGACTATAAGCCTCTTTATAATTTTATTCAGCTATCCTAGTTGATTTTTGATAGAAGGGCTACTTTTTCTTTTTAAATTCAACTTGAATCATTAAGGTATACTAGAAAGATAAAGGATCTAAGCAGACAGAAATCTAGTGGGCAAATACCAGGGCTAATATTGCTTAAAGGAAGATTCACTTAATTTTTTACAGCTCAGGGCAGTATTTCCCAACTGGAAATACTTGTAATACAAGTCCAGAGGAATACTTGTATACAATGAAAAGTACTCACTGAGAATATATAGAGTTCTTTACTCAGGACTACTCAGAACCAGTATTATGCTAAGTAAGATCATGTTCAGTATGGAAACAATTTATTTTTGGAGGTCATTCCCATCTTAATACTATTAGAATCGTGTTAATTCAATCCGGGATCAAGAGAAGATAAGAAATTATTTTCCAAATAATTTTTGTTCCCCCTTTTCCCTAATTTTTATTCCCAGCAGAAAGCATCAGGAAGATACTTCCAAGCATTCAGTGGTAAATTACCCTGGCTTCTACTGAGGTAACCGTTACCTCAGATCACTATGTGGAGGAGAGATTAGTCCATTCTGATTGGACATCTGCAGAACTTCGAAGGCTGTTGTAGCCAAAAAGCTCTTGGGAATTTTGACTCTTAGGGTTCCCAACCAAGTACCCACCACCTTGGGCCGACTTACTTTCTTTCTTTCTAGTTCAGTCACTGTAGATACTGGAAATTAGCACCTTACTGCAGTTACAGATTTCCTTTTCTAGTCTCCTTCAGAACGGGTCTTTGATTTTCTTTTCATCCTGGTGGGTTTCATCCTGATGATTTTCTAATCCGGTAAGAGGCTGAGATAGTAAACCGGGATGAGAAAGGAATCAGTGTCTGTTCAAACTTGCACAGTTAGTTGACTGACAAATTGTCCTCTGCTTGGGGATTTCCTCCAGAAGGGCCAAGCCACTGTGAATTCTGAATACATTTTGCTTTGTGAAGTAACACTGTTAACAAGAACCTTCTGAAAGGTTGGTTTTTCTTCTTTGCCCCTGAGAATAACAAAGTAACACTGACTGGAGAACACTGACACTTTAGATTTAAAATATGATAAAATAAATTCTGTTTTAAGCCTAATTTAGTGGAAGTCTATTGGTAAAAATTTAAACTACAAATTATAAATATGTGTTTATTGACATGTCCAAGAAAA
This sequence comes from Canis lupus familiaris, assembly GCF_011100685.1. Lineage (NCBI taxonomy): Eukaryota > Metazoa > Chordata > Mammalia > Carnivora > Canidae > Canis > Canis lupus. Next base: position 18,850,295 of record NC_049224.1, read on the forward strand.
CACAATCACCTACTTCTCTTAAAAATCACATTTATTAGTAAGAAAAAAGGGAACCTTCCAATTTCCCTTATTCTTTAAGAAGTAAAGAATACCTTTAAAACCCTCTAACAGCTTTTCTTTTATTAGTAGCTAAAAGAAATCTCAAGGAGAGGTGGATACTTTAAAAATAAAAGGAGCAACATGAAAAGGTGCTCATCTTTCTGAAACCTCTATTGTTCAGTAATGCCTAATGTTAGACATTAAAGGTTTACGTGTTCATCATCATATTTTATTGAAGTTGGTAATAATTTACTTATTATCTGCAATGGGTTTCTGAAAAATATTTCTCTTTCCATTAAGGATTTCATTTTCAGCATTTACTTGTCAGTTAAATCCTCACATCATTAATGTAACTTCTCATCATAGGCAAATTGAATATTCATGCCTAGCTCAAATCACTGTTATTTTGGCCTCTTACATTTTTTTCCCCCCTGAAAGTGTAGATTGTTAACCCATCACTTTACAGCTAAGATTGTTAAATTTCCAGAGACTGCTTTGGTTTGTCAGTGTAATTTGGAGTTTACATTTAGTCATTTTTCTATGGATGGTAATTTCTGCTTTTAACCTTGACCAGGTCCAAGCATGTTATTTAGCCCCTTGCTCTTTGCTACCTACTTTATTAACTTTTTGGTAATATTCTAGGTCCCAGAGCCATGCTATTTCAACTCTTCATACAACACGTTGCCTGATTGTATGCATGGAAAATACAATCCTTTAATGATGATCATTCTCTCAAATTATTGACCTTCACCCAAGGAATTAATTTCCTTGTCTGAAAGACAGTTGAAGGGTATTTTTAGATGGTCAAGCATAGACAAGATGGTCTCTCAAGCCCCTTATAACCATAAGATTCTAGGATTCTATTTGTTGGTTTATCTCATTTTTGGTGAATCAACCTTAACAAATACATTTTTTTAAGGTCAAGGACAACATTTTTATTAATCTGTATTATGGCAGGATAGAGTTTATTTTCCCTGCCACCAACCTCTGCTCCCCCTCACTACCACCATACTGGTTCCTTGCACATAGCCATCTGCCTTCTAAGGCAGGCCAGGTTCTAACTGAGCTAAGGTAACAGTGAGAGGCCTTTTGTAAAAGTACCACAAGGGAAAAGAAGAGACAAAGACTTTTTGCATAATAACTCAGAGGATTTGTATATTCTGAGATTAGATAACCCTTGGCATTTAAAAATTCTGATTATCTTGTGGTTGCTTGATTCTAAGTCATAGTCATTGAAAGAAGCCTCCTTCATCTCCTTCAAAGGAAAAGAAAACAAAAACACCTAATCCTAAAGAACAAACAGATAAACAAAAGTTTCTTAAACTGAATAAAACATTGGCAACTAGTCCAAAGTTGAATAGGAGATATGAGGGTACGCTGAGGTGTAGGGGGGTTGTTGGTGAGAAGCAAATGGATTTTAAGGAACTATAGGAACTGTCATGAAGGAGAGAGGGAAGAGATTCTGGGGATATAAGAAAACAGAGAGGATGCAAGGTGATTGTACCTCTTTATGAAAGAGTGTGGTTAGAATGAGCTGAATATAATTATAATGTGGAAACATCTAGAATGGATGCTGTGTGGATTATAGTAGATAACTGAAGCCTGAATATACTTAGGGATTTTGTGCTTGTTATTGCTTAGTTAATAATAAGATATTTTTTGATAATGAATTGTACAGTTCTGGCTTTCTATGAGAGCATTACAAGGGGGTTACATTGTTAATATGCAACTAATATTCATTTAGGGAGTGTTTATGCTAAAATGTGTGTCATATCAATGATGAATGTCAGGTTTCAGAATGTAAGCTCCTAGAAAGTAAGCATATTTCTGTGGAATATGCTGTTTATGAGACTCCGTTAATCCAATTCTCCTTTTGCATTACTCTCTTGATGGCACACATATTGTTTCAGGTCATGCTTAGCCATTTAATGGTTTACTTACTATCAGAGAGTTATTTGGGAAAGCCACAGGGCAAGAGAGAGCCTAATTAATATTAAACATCAACAATAATTTGGACTTATTTTCATAAGTTGCCTAGTAAAGGAACATGCCAGCCCTGGGTTATCAGTATGAATTAATGGTGGCTTCTTGTGCTGCTGGCCAGAATCATTATACACTGTTTAGCATACAAATTATTATGGATAATATTTTTGATACAGTAGAACTTGACTCATTCATTTCACTAATCTGCAGATCCAATAATTCTCAAACCAACCTCAGCCATCTCTCTTTACTCTTAGTGAAGTTTATTAATGGCTGTCATGAAATCTCTTATTACAAAGAATTCATTACATCTACAAAAGATGCTAGAGTACATTTATTGGTCTACTACCAGATAATCTAATAAAAAGTTAAATTGCAAGTCTATTTATCAGGTAGAAAGAACAGTACACTTTTTCTGTGATATGACATCATAGCAGTTCATCCTGTCCATATGCATAGAAAGTACTTACACTGGTTAATTTGCCTTGATCTTTAATAAGCTTCTTCATTATTATGAATATATAACTTTAGAAGAACACTTCAGTGGTAGAAGAATTCTGTTACATGTAGGAATATTCAGCAAAAGTAAGAAGAATAGTAAATATCTCAATAGGTGGAACAAATATAAGATTATTACTTGTGTGTCTATTTTTTATGACCCCCCACCCTCCATAACAATCCAATACAATTTCTTAGCAAATTTACAGTTTATATAACAGAACAGAATGAAAGAGAGTCTATAAGTGGAAAACTGTAATAAATTTTCCATACAAATGATGGGTTAACTATCTGGGGGAAAAAAAAAGCAACAGGCCAGAGTAACAGTGATTTGAGCTAGGCATGAATATTCAATTTTGCCTGTGATGAGAAGTTACATTAGTGATGTGAGGATTTAACTGACAAGCAAATGCTGAAAATGAAATCCTTAATGGAAAGAGAAATATTTTTCAGAAACCCATTGCAGATAATAAGTAAATCATCACCAAATTCAATAACACATGATTACTGCATGCCATCTAATTCATTATATGCTACTTGACCTTTGGTTAAACAGTAGTATTTCTGTGTAACTAATTCAGCAATTTACAATTTGAGTGCCTACTATGTGTAGTTTATGTATAGATATCTTAGTTAAGATTGAGAAGAAATTCAGTTTCTTTCTAGGAGCTCATCATTTTGTTTTAATCAATTGAGGGAAGTGGTAAATAAATGCAATAATATCACATTCATTCAACAAATATTTATGAAATGCCTACTGAATTTGCCCTTATTGTAACTGTGTAACAAGGTGTTAAATGGTAAAAGTTGACTCACATACCAGGTATGATAATATCATAAGCCAGGGAGAGGTATCACATGATTATGCGTATTTTCAATGGGAGTGATAGAGAACTGGTTTAGGATTCGTGAGCCTTTTGTTTATTTTGAGCATTTAAAAAGGTGGAGAGCTAAAAATTCAAGATGATTTGGTGAATGGGGTTTCTTTCTTTCTTTTTTTTAAGATTTTATTTATTTATTTGACACAGAGAGAGAGCACAAATAGGCAGAGTGGCAGGCAGAGAGAGAGAGGGAGAAGCAGGCTCCCCACTGAGCAGAGAGACTGATGTGGGGTTTGATCCTAGGACCCTGAGATCATGACCTGAGCTGAAGAAAGATGCTTAACTGACTGAGCCACCCGGGCACCCAAGTAAATGGCATTTCTTTGGAAAAGGCTGAGGTGTGATTCCTTCTCTCTTTTTCCTCTAAATCCTGCCAGGAAGGGTGGGGAAAGTGCTTTATAAGTGTTTCCTAATTTTTTTTTAAGATTTATTTATTTATGATAGAGAGATAGAGAGAGAGAGAGAGGGAGAGGCAGTGACACAGAGGGAGAAGCAGGCTCCCTGCAAGGAGCCTGACACGGGACTTGATCCCGGGACACCTGGATCGCGCCCTGGGCCAAAGGCAGGTGCTAAACTGCTGAGCCACCCAGGGATCCCCCAAGTGTTTCCTAATTAAAGGGACACAGTAGACTAGCCTTACTTCCATTTGGGAAAAAAATTAAAAGCCTTTGGCAGCTACATAGATGCCATGTCTAGGGATCTTGACGCAGTACTTCTCTTCCATCCATCATAGCCAAAAGAACTTAGATTTTAAGAAATAGATGTGGAACTCTCAGTAGAAATGTTTCCTGGGGACTTTTTTTGGTGGTGGTGGTTGGAAACTTTTAAATAGAAATCTTGCCTAAGGAGAGCCATGGAAGCAAGTGGCAATGGAGAGTACTACCTGGAATCTGCAGTTGCAGTGTGATCAGTAGCACCTGGCCAAAAAAGGAGGTACTTCCTATGACAAGAGACTGGCATTCAGGGGGACTTGGGTGGAGAGATTCTTGAGAAGCTGTGAAAGTATCCATAAGAAAAAGAGTCAACTTGAAATAGACACCTGTTCTAAAGAGTATGATGCCTTTTTACCTTTCTTTCTTTTAAATCCTTCAACCACAGAGGGGCTAGAAGCTGTGGTTACCAAGTTGGTGGCAGTATAGAAATTCCAAGATGGGGAAGGAAAGGAAGGCAGACAGGCAAAGGCAAAGAAAGTAGGGAGGGAGGTAAGGAAGGATGGAAAGAAAAAAAAGAAGTCAACTACTCTTCCTTTCCTAAAGTAGAGGTCTTAACTGGGAAAATGAAAAATTAAGTAATTTAATTGAGACAGAAAGTGTTTATGATTGGAAGGACTTATTTTTCCAAAGGTATGTACTAGATGTTCTTTTCCATATTCCCCTCATTAAGTAGAGCTAAAAATCCCTGGACATTATGTATAAAACAGACATAGACTGTGAACATTGGAGAGAAGACAGACTAACTAGGGAACTTGGGACCTGAGGGACAGCACGGGGAGTTTCCTGGATTTTCTTTTTGCTAGTAGTCTTCAGACTGAAGACTATAGAAGTCAGTAATCCAGACCAATGGGTGTAGAAACAAAAACAAAGCAAAAACATACACATAACAAATTCTTGCTCTTTCTCATCTAAGTACCAGTTTAGCAGAAAATTTTAAGACAACTTTTCTACTTATTTCTAAAATTTATATGAAAAAGAAAAGGTATATTATAGGTAAAACAGTTTTGAAAAAGAATAAAGTGGGAGGAATTATTTTACCCAATGTCAAAAATTAATATATAGCTATAATATTCAAGACTATATGTTATAGGTGGAGGGATAAGCTTCTGGACCAATACAACAGAATAGAAAGCTACAAAATAGCTCCACAAAAATTCTAAGGCTAAGTGATCTTTGACAAAGGTGCAAAAGATGCTTAATAGAGGAAGGATAGTCTTTTCAACAAATGATGCTATCCATAGACCAATTGGCTATCCATAGGTAAAAATATGAACTGTGACCTAAACCTTACTTGTACAAAAATTAAGTCAAAATGGATCATAGAATTAAATGAAGATAAAAACTATAATACTTTTAGATGATAAAATAGAAGATAAATTTCAAGACCTAGGGCTTGGTTAAGAGTTCCTAGGTATCACACTACTAGTACTATCCATAAAAGAAAAGCATAATAAATTGGACTTCATCAAATTTTAAAACTTTTGTTCTGTGAAAGTCTCTGTTAAGAGGAAAGTGTTTGCAAAACATATGTCTGACATTCATATCTGAAATATGTAAAGAACTTTCAAATCTGAATAGTGAAAAAACCCACTAAAAACCAAAAAACCCCCCAAAAACCCAAACAACAACAAAAAACCCCACCAAACAAACCCCAAAGCAGTTCGACCAGAAAATAGATAAAAGAATGAAGAGACATTTCATTGAAGTGATAAATGGATTAAAAATAACTATGTGAAAAAGTATTGAACATAACCAGACATTAGAGAAATATAAATTAAAACCATGATGAGATATCACCACCACTTATTAGCCCAGTAAAAAGAGAACATAATGAGAACATAAAAAGCTGTCTATGATGAAAAGAAACTGGATCTCTCATACATTCCTGTTGGGATTATAAAATGGTGAAGCCATTCTAAGAAAGTTTGACAGTTTCTTGAAAAAATAGACATGGATTTACTATACAACCCAGCAATCCCAGAGAAATGAACACTCAACGTCCACACAAAAACCTGCACATGACCATTCATAGCACCCTTATTTGTTATAGTCAAAAACTGTAAACAACCAAAATGGCTCTCAATTGGTGAGTGATTAAATGAACTGGCACATCCATACTACGGAATACTGCTCAGAAATAAAAAGGAATAAATAAAACATTGATACACACAACTTGTTAGTGGATCTCAAGGACATTATGCCGAGTGAAAAAAAGCCAATCTCAAAAGGTTACATTAAACATAATTCTTGAATTTACAAAATTATGGAGTTAGAAAGCAGATCAGTGGTTGCCAGGTGTTTGGGGTGGTGGCCGAAGGGTATAGGAGTGACATTTAAGAGGCAGTTCGGGATCTTCGTGATGATAAAATAGTTTGATATTGTGACTGCAGGGATGGATAAAATGATGTGGAACTACACCACACACATTGTACCAATGTCAATTTCCTGAATTCCATAGCACACTATAGTTATCTAAAATGTAACTAATCATTGGGGAGATGTAGGTGAAGGGTACTTGGGGCCTCTCTGAAAATTCCTGTGAATGTCTAATTATTTCTAAAAAAACTTAAAAATGTGCTTGTGACTTAAAGTGATTGTTACAGTTTCAGTTACCTGAAAATAAGCAGAAAAGTGAGAGGACTTCTGAATTTTTTTTCCAGAGGGGAAGAATTGCTATGTTCGCTGAATAAACTTAAGGGGACTAGAGACAAGATCAAGTTGCTTGTGTGATTGCAATCCATGATGACTTCTTGCTAAATATACCCATTACCTGTTATATTCTCTTTTTTTAAAAAAGTGCTTTGTTCTCTTGTTTGCTTGACATGACAACTCTCCTCATTTTATTCATGTTGCTTCTCACAACATCTGTTTGTTTGTTTGTTTTTGTTTTTCGTATTTTCCCTTTCATTCGGTAGGGACAGTAACCAGGTAGTCAGTCAGTCACCCAAGTCATAAACCTTTGACTCATTAGTCTTTCAACTTCTTTGCTGTCTTCATCATGCCAATTCCCTCTCTTTCCCAGATAATTAGTCACCAAGGCCTGTTGACTTCGCTTTCTCACACTTCCCTTGTTTTTGCCTTCATTTTCTCTCACCTGAATTACTGTGACATCTCCAACATTTACTTACATACTTGCAGGTTTGTTCTCCTTAACTCTTTCTTCCCACAGCCATCCAAAGTGTTATATCTGAAATACCTTTGGCCCTGTCATATCTAGCCTAAATAGTGTTTCAGTGATTGCTCATGGCCGACGGGAAAATTTGAAGTCCCTTAACTTGTCAGCCAGGGTTCCTGATGGTCTGGTCTCTGCCCAGCTCTCCACAGCCTGACTCATATTTGTTACATAGATTCATATCTCTGTGCCATTGTTCCTGCTCCTGCCTCTGGCTTGCATGTTGTCTTTGCTTGGAATATGTATACACACCCTCTTATTATTTTCGAGACTCAAGGCTTCCAGGAAACCCTCTATCACCCTCTTAGGGTAGGTCAGGCTTCCACCTCAGTGCTCCTGAAATTGCTCTATCACTTAGACTGGGCCTATGGTCTAAGTGTAGTCCTACTTTATAAGCAGAGAAACGGATTAAATTATCTGAAGGTCGTTCAAAATTTGTTTTTTTATGAACCCATAAGGTTGCTTGTATCATCTGGCATCTCTCATTCATCATTTGAATTTGAGAGACATTAGTTAATTGGTTCTGTGTAGGAATTACGTTAGGGATGGGAGATGCAAAACTGAGTGAGGCAAGGCTGTGGCCCTCGCTTACCTCAAAGTATATGACATGCATTTTATGTTCATGATCAGATGGGAAGAGGGCAACATTCCTTTGAATAAATTAGCAACCTGATTGTGCTATATGGGCACCTGGATGAATCCTGGAGAAGTCCCACTTGCTGTGGGAGGATTAGCACTGGTGCGGAGGCTTCCTGTGGTCAGCATAGCCACACCACTTGCATCTTTCAGAATGTATAGAGCCACAGACTCTTAGAATCAGTCTGTGCCTGTTAATTCACACTTATTAGCAGTAAGATTGGCTACACCGCTAGGCATTTGGAAAACTGCTCTGTCTCAACACCACTATCCACAGCATGATGAAAGAGCTTTCTGAAGAGTGAGAAGGATGTATGTGGTCAGTTGGTAAAGTCAGAACTTAATTTTTTTCTATTATTAAAGTATCACACTGCTGATTTTCTTTCTTTTTTTTTTTAATTTGTATTTATTTATGATAGTCACACAGAGAGAGAGAGAGAGGCAGAGACACAGGAAGAGGGAGAAGCAGGCTCCTTGCACCGGGAGCCCGATGCGGGATTCGATCCCCGGTCTCCAGGATCACGCCCTAGGCCAAAGGCAGGCGCTAAACCACTGCGCCACCCAGGGATCTCACACTGCTGATTTTCTACCATCTTTTCTTCCTTTTCCTATCTTGATTCTACACATTACTCTGTTTTTATTGCTACTTGGGTTGTAAAGGACTAGAGAATGTTATAGTAAAATGTCGTAGGAACTACAGAAAACTCAAAGTGCTTGGTGTAATGCCTGGTCCTTTGTAATATTAAACAATCAGTGTAGAGAAACAAAAAAGGGTGTCTTTGCAATTTTGTTAGATATCAAAAGAACCCTTAGAAGACAAATTGGAGAAGCAATGCTGCCTCTCTTTTTATAATATGACAAAGAGCTAATTCAGCTTCTTTAACAGGAACTCAAATAAGCCCAACCCTTTCAAAAAGCCTTTATATTCAATGTAAAGGAAAATGTGTCTTCAAATCCTTAGAGTTCAGCTTCCACTGGTTTCAATGGGAGCTGTACATTCAGAGCCAAGGGCTAATTTTGGTCTATGTATTTCCCCAATAAGTTCTCTTGGGTGATCATTTTAGCATCAGCAAAGTGTTTCCTCTAGCTATAAGAGCCAGTGTTTAAAAGTTTAAAGTGATGCGAATAGGCCAAAATCTAAATCAATATTCTGTAGAACAAATAAAGAGAAGAGAGATTTAGGCAGCAGGCACATGGTATGTGCTCCAATTCCCTGGTAGGCAGATCAAGGAGGTTTCAACAAGAACTTAAAAATAAAGAAGCCTAGAAAACAGATGTTAACAAAACTACTCTCTCCCCCTCGCTGAGAAATGACTGGTTATGTTTTCAGATCAAGACACTGGGTCCCAGAGGGAAATACCATTGTGTCATGTCTAGTGAGATCTAAAGAGCAAAGAGGATGCAGATCAATAGTAGCTTATTTATCTTCCTCAATGCCAGTGATTTGAACAGAGTTTGTACTGACTTTGTTTAGCTTTTAGGCATGTTACTTTGGTTCACGTAGTAGTTTATATGGAAATGACATGGTACGAATGCCACGTTTTCCCCTCTTCTCCACCGCCCATTCCTGCTTTCAGTTTCCTCTTAGAAGTCCCCTAACTTAATAACGTTTGTGGGGAGGACGGTTTGCCTGCTGATCTCTGGGGCTCTGAAGATTACTTATTATCATTTACCCTTAGAGAACCTTGAGTGATGCTAGCTCAAAACGGATGACTGGAAAGAAATACTGCAGTGAAAGAACATCCAAAAGCAACTTCATCACAAACCATTGATCATAACATTTGACTTCCCTAAACAATAATTTGAGATGTCACGGTGGGAAAAACAGACCACTGGAATGCGTAGGACCTTCAATATGCTTTAAAAGAGGGTTTAGTAGAAGACGGTTTGATTGCTGAGATGCCAAATGCATTGTATTATGAGAAAAATTTACTTTTTAAGAATATTCCATAATAACTGTAGCAATAATAAAAAGAGATGGAACTTGTAGAGTGACTCATGTTTCAGAGCATATTTTTACATTTATCATCTCACGAACCTCTAAAGCAGTTTTTAAAAGGATTCCCCAGTTTTTTCCCAAGATATGTTCCTAGTAGGTAAGTACAAAAGTCCAAAGATATAACTTTTATAAAGCAAAAAAAAGGGACATTCAGGGAGGAAAAACTAGGGAGGTCTGAATTACGAAGTAGCCACTCTGTGTAGCAGTGATTATATATCTATTTTGCCATAATAAAAAAATGAAAGAAAAGTACAGTGATACCACTCCAAGTTATAGAAAATATACCATGGCAATATTTCAGGAGATGGATTCTCCTTAAATAAGTAAAGGTTACTGAGTCATTGAAAAGATATTATAGGTACCCCACATTCTGATTCCACCGGCTTTTCCATTTTCTTCTCCTGTGGAAACTATGAGAGTTCCCTGAATTTCTTGGCTCTATTTTGAGATACTAATATTTTACACTCAATGAACAAATGCATGTGAAAATGCTTAAACATGGGAGTTATTTTTTATTCTAGATGTTATTTCATATTCTCAGAGTGTATTTCTAGTAATTTTGAAACTTTTTACTTTTGCCCTTTTCACCTTTTGATTTGTGTTTGGAGTTACAGAGGCTATATATACAAAAGTGTAAAGTTCCATCCCTATCCTACAGGAGTTTATCACCACATTAGGAAGAAGGAGCATATACAGAAGAAAAATTAAATTACAAGATAGTATGTATCTCAAACAGTAAAAACTTAGTAAGGAAATCAGGAATTCTCCATGTGGGGTTGGAATAAACTATTGAAGTCTATATAGAAGTTTCTAGAAGAGACCCAGAGGAAATGGCAAAAGTACTGATGCGGGGGTGGGTGAGGGAGTAGACGCTATAATAACAGAGCAAGGAGGAGGCAAACAGCACTGCTTAGGACACGGAGGCAATGTTTATGAACCTGTGCACAAGAGACAGAAGCAGAGTAACTTGCCAGTTGGCTTGATAGGGGAGGAAGGTTTGTGTTAAGGGGCTGGTGAAAAAACCATGGCTGAAAACAGCACACATTAAGCTATGGATTTGGAAGAATCTTGGGCTAGATGAGCAGCTAAGGTTTCTGAGAAGGGACTTGACTTGGTGAGAGCAGGATTTTAGACAAGCAAATCTGACAGGAATGTTCAGAAAGAGTTAAGCTTAGTATTAATGAGAGCAATTAGGAGGTGGCCCTAGGAAGCCAGGCATCAGGTGATAAAGGTCAAGACTCAAGCCAGCTCTGTACAAAACCCACATGTATCTGTGTTTTGGGAGCACAAAATTCCCCAGTGTTCCTTAAAAGGCCATAAATCTCAAGAGTTTTAGGCCAAATGGAATACTTAAAAATTTGTTGTAGTGGGGCACCTGGGTGGCTCAGTAAGTTAGGTCCTTCGGCTCAGGTCATGATTCCAGAGTCTTGGGATCAAGGCTCCCTGCTCAGCCAGAAGTCTGCTTATCCCTCTCCCCTCTGCTCATGCTCTCTCTAGCTATCTTTCTTCCTCTTGAATAAATAAATAAATAACATCTTTTTAAAAAAATGTCTGTAGAGATTATGAATGTATCCACACTGGTAACTAAAGAAATAGAAATATTACGGAGTCCAACTTAACTGAAATGTAAAATTGCAGACTAGGAGTAGCAGATGCTCAATTTATATGATCCTTGAAGACTGTAAGGAAGAGTCACTACCTCATTGAGGAGGGAAAGGGTTTTTATTTCAGGGTTTTAGAGATGGACCAGACTTGCCTTGGTTGGATCTTCTTTGTTTCCCCTTAGGCCTGGCCTTTCCATGGATTAGTACAGAGTTCATATTGCCTACCTCCTAAATTCTCTTGGTGGACCACTTGACAATGAACGAAAACTTTATGTTACCTTTCTTGAGAAAACAGAGGGCAGCCCGTTAGTGTCCTAGCTTACAATTTGGTTAACTAGCAGCATGTGGCAGAAGCCACAAGAACAAGAATGTTCACTTTTTGGGGGCTGTTTTTTTTTTTCAAGAAATTATTACAGAACAGAGGGATTTAACCGAGGCTATGGCTTTTCTAAATATCGTGAGGTCAAGTTCTACTGAACCTCGGGATTAGCAGTGCTCTGGGTTATTTTCCTTTTGGTGCTTGTTATACTCTCTGCAGCTCTATGTGGTCTCTTTAAGTTAAGATGTTTAGGAGTTGGTAGAGTTGGCAGACGATGACATTACATGCTGTATTATTCATTGTTTGGTGACTAGACTTCATATCTGTGGTAAAAATAAACATGATGCCTCTTAGCTTACTTCAATCCATTCAGTACTCTCTTGAATGGCTTCCTGTAACTGTGTAGACTGCCTTTAAAGAATGTATGAAGAAGAAAGAGATGGAGGAGGAGGAGGAGGAGGAGGAGGAGGAGGAGGAGGAGAAGGGGGAGGGAAAGAGGGCAGGGGAGAGGGGGAGGGAGCTCAGCCTCAAACATGAACTATATGGCATCATTTTTTTAGAAGCAGGCTGAATGGCAACCTCAGAGAAGTGCAACATTCACCTTAGTGGCACTGTAAACATAGAGAGTTATTTTTCTTCAACAACTATAGCTTTCCTTTCCATTCTTTAGTTTGGAAGTAGTTGTTTTTATGCGTCAATATCACAGGTAAAAAAAACAGGTTGTAACTTTTCTTATTAAGATGGAGGAACCGATTTCTGGCCATGTTGGTTTCAATTTTACTTCATAAACGTACCAGTAGGTGTTGCTATGCTAGCACTAATGTGGACTCTAAAAATTAACTGGTCACTTTGTGGTGAGTGTGTCCCCAAATAATCCTAATTTGTGTATTCTTTCTCAAAGATCAAAACGCTGCTACCAAACACTGCCACCAAATACTGAAGGCTTGATGGGATTATTTTGACTGCAAAATCTGTTTTTAAATTAAGAAGATAAATTCTGCTGTGTCAATTCATAAGACTGGAAAATTATTTCATTGACTTCTCAATAGTTAAAGTATTTTGGCCTTCACAGGAAGAAGCAATAACCAATTTGTGTTAACTGGAAAAAAAGACCATTTCTTTCTTTTGCTCCTCTTAATTTCTGCACTTCATTCATAATACATATTATCATTGCCGCTGTGTCCCAAATGCACATAAAGAAGGCGTGGGGGAGAGTCTCTCTGCCTGGTATAGCTTCCAGGCATAGATAACCTTTGAAACATGCTCTAGTTTGTCAGACAAGTGAATTTACACAAGACCCACAGTTTAACTCTTCACAATATACCTCAGCATCTCAAGTATGTTTACATTGAAAAGTGTTTTCATATTCCTATGTGTAGGCAGAAACAAATGATTTCCTCATGTTAACCTCTGTAACCCTGCCGCCTGTACTAATTATTAGGCAGAAACAACAGACGCTACTACTTCTGTTTTTTACTTAAATTTGCTAAGCAAAAACCAAAAACTTAAAAGAGAAAAATGTTTGCAATTTCTATATTCAAAGATGAGTTCTTAAATTTTAAAAAAATTCTGTTAATTGATTCTCAGGCAATAAGCCAATGATTTCAGTATGTGCTCTGAGGGAAAAAAAAATACAGTTCGTGCATATTATATAGCTTCTACATTTGAAGTTTCCTCAGTTGTACCAAGTATGTGAAATTGAACAGTAAAAATCTGAACTCATCAAGCTACATTTTCTTTTTTAATTGCTAAACACAAACACTTCAGATGAAAACTTGTACTTTGATCTGAAAACACTATTTAAAGAATGTGAATTTGTGTACACAGTGAAAGTAAAGACATTGGTTAAGGAAAGAATAAACCTCTAGAAGGAGATGAAATGTGAAGAATGAATGGGAATGTGAAGCTGTTATATTTTTGTTTTTATAGTTGCAACTATTCAATAATATGAAGCAATAACAGTTTATTGAGCCTTTAACAGGTAGAGTTGAATCACACGAGCCAAAGAGAACATGGATTTTTCTATAAATTGCTCAGTGCTCATTTTAAAATAATCTCTAATAAAACAGTGAAGTGCTTCTGTTGTAGAAATCTCTTAGCACTTTCTAAGTAGCAAAATAATAAACTATTTTGAAGAGTATGGTTCAGAGCAAAGTAAATAAACTTGAAAGTTTTTTCTCCTGCATTTTTTATAATGAATTTCCATTGATTTTTATAGTTACATGCTTTGTGATCTGTGATCTTTCCCCCTGTGTCCTCCTCTCTCTGACTCCTTCCCTTCCTCCTCCCTTTTTTCCATCTTTCTCAGCGGTGTCATTTGAGGGCAATGCAACAATGTGAGATAGCTGAGTGAGATTACACAAGGTGAAGGAAAAACACTCAAAGTTTTTCTCCCTGTAGAGTTTCATTATTGAAATGTTCTGAAGTCATGGGTGGTGAGAGTGAAAATGTAGAGATGCAGATTGGTTGGTAATCGACTCAATGTTTGTAGTAACTGGAGATGTAGATGTAGCGTTCTAATCATTTTCTGTACCATCCCATGGAAGCTGGGTTTAATTCCGCTAAATGGCCCATGATACGGACCTCACTCCCCTTCAATTTGGTTTCTCCCCTCTGGCGAATTCTTAATCAGAATTTCCTACTATTTGGTAACTAAATTAAAATCTGTAAATTGTAGGCAACTGCATATAATGCAATGATATATCCATAAGCATTGAAATTGCTTGGAACATTTCATGTAATGAACATTCTAACATAATAATAACACAGTTAAGCTTTGATATGGGGAAATAATCTAGTTAGATATAGCAATAAGGCATAAAGAATCACTTATCTTTATTTCTGAAGAAAATACTTACAAGGTAGATGCTTCTCAAGAAAGTGTTGATTTAAAAGGAGTTGGGCATGAGATTTCACTCAAATAATAATTATATTTATATTTATGAACTGATTGCTTACTATGTGCCAAATGTTTTGCTAAGCTTTCATTTGATCTTCACAACACGGGGATCCCTGGGTGGCGCAGCGGTTTGGCGCCTGCCTTTGGCCCAGGGCGCGATCCTGGAGACCTGGGATCGAATCCCACGTCGGGCTCCCGGTGCATGGAGCCTGCTTCTCCCTCTGCCTGTGTCTCTGCCTCTCTCTCTCTCTCTCTGTGACTATCATAAAAAAAAAAAAATTGATCTTCACAACAATTTAATGAAGTATTACAAACTTTTTACATATCAGAAAACTGAGACTCAGAAATGTTAACTTGCCCAAGTTGACACAGCTAGCCAGTGCTGAAGCTAGGATTCAAATCCAAGTTCTCTTGACTCTAGAGTTTGGGCTCCTAATAGTATGTTACAGAAATAGAATCATAATATATTTATACATTTAGTTTTTATTAGTTTTATTTATTTTGTACGAAGTGTTTATCTTAAAATGTGATCGAATCAGAGATAATTGAAAGTGTGGCATATTTACCAAGTTTAAGTCAGATTTCCTGCCCTGCAGGCATTTGTAGTAGAAAGTCAAGCACTAATCTTGAAACTATGAAATAATAACTCATTAAATGTGAAACTAGAAGATTGGAGTAGCTAGGGATAGTGCGGGAGAAGACTAGTTTCTGTAGGAGGTGAGACTACGTGAATCCTGTACAAACACAGAGGTATTTAAAAGTCACCAAAATAGGTAGAAAAACATGAAAACATTACTAAAAGTCAATGAATTAAAAAAATATAAGTCAATGAATTGCTATCAGGAAAAAGTGAGGCAAATACACTAGCTCATTTCTTAACTATGGTTTCACATTATAATACTCTAGAGTGCTATTTAAAATGCAAAGACCTACCAGTGCCTGGATGGCTCAGTCTGTTAAGGGACCAACTCTCATTTCGGCTCAGGTTATGCTTTCAGTGTCCTGGGATAGAGCCCTGCCTGGAGCCCTGTACTGGGCTCTGTGCTCAGGGGGCATCTGCTTAAGGATTCTCTTCTTCTCCCTCTATCCCTCCTCCCTCTCAAATAAATAAATAAATCTTTAAAATTAAAATAAAATTCAAAGACCTAAACCCTACCCTTGACCAATTTACAAAATATTTGGTGGAGAGACTTGGGGACCTGGGCAATGGAATTTTAAAAAGCTATTTAGGGGATTCTAAGGTGCAGCCCGTGCTGAGTCACTGTATTGGTGTATTTGTGTTGGGGTCAAGTAGGGAATAAAATTGAGTGGGCACTAAATAGCCACAGAAGATGGCAAGATTCTGATGTTGGTCATGATGACATAGACACAAGGGTATAACTGAAGATTTCTGGGCAAAAAGTCAATTCAGTTCGATTCAACTAACAGGAACTGAAAACTTATTATAAAGAACTGTAGAGGACCATAAGAAGATGAACAAAATATGATCCCTGCTCTTTAAAGTTTCATACATATAGTAGGAGGTGTATTGGTGGCTGTATGAAAGCATGCACATGTTAAGGCCTATGATATAAATACAGAAATGCTCTGAGATTACTTAGGAATACTCTAGTTCTGGTTGGGATATCTGAAACTTGCAAAAAAAAAGATAACATTTGAATTTTAGTCCAAAAATAAAATGTGATTTTTGAGAGACACCAGGGGAAGAGCATTCTCAGTATAGAAAATATTGGAGCTCAGAGGCCTAGAGTTGATGTGGGTGAGGGCAGGATGGTGGGAAGTAGAAAGGAGCTGGATGAGAAGGGGAGAGGGCACAAAGAGAAGAAAGGCGGTGGGGCCAGCGTGCTGAAATGCCCACCTGCAGGTCCACGCATGCCCCTGACACTCCATGTAATGAGCTCCATGTTCGTCCACAGAAGACTGCCTGTGCTGCTCATGATCAGGGTAAATGTAGCTTAAAATCAATTTTAAGCTGTAGCTGGAGGAGGAAACAGTAAGAGAAGGAGGGATGTGCCATTGTAGGACATTAAATGTGCTGGAAGGAGTTCTGTTCAACTGGCCACACGTTGTTGTGACTGTTAGCATTACTCTCTTCCTCCCCCTTTCTAGCTGCTGATACTCTGGCAGCCTTTCAGTTCCACCTTCCCCCTTAAGCTGTTCTCTGAGCCATTTTAAGGAAGACTTAATTTGAAATTTCTTTTTATTCTATTAGCATTTTGTTTGAATATGAGTTTCAGCATTTATTAAATTTTATTAGTGTGTGAGCATGTGTGGGTCTCCATTACAATGCAAGTTTCTTGAGGGAAAAACCACTTTCCTGACATTTAATAGAATGTGGACGCAGGTGTATTAAATGGTAAGTAGATTGGCTTGCCTGGACCATAGAGAATATAAAAGAATATAGTTTATAGTTCATATAGTATGTAATCTAAAAGTACATAGTTTACATAGTATATAGATCTTTAAACCCTAATATTTTAAAATAATTTATTGAGCTCTTATACACTAAATTTATTATTCAAATTAATCATTTCCATAAACCTGTTAGGTAGACATTCCTATCTTCATTTTTTTTTTTTTTTTTTTTTTTTGCATGAGGAAATCAAGGCTTAGAGTGGCTAAGCCTCTTGTTCAGCATCATATAATTGGTTGCCTGACTTCAAAGCCTCACCCAGAACCAGTATACCATACAGCAGTGGTTCTTGGTTAGCAAGTATCAGAATCACCTGGAGGGCCCCGCTTGACTCAATGTTATAGGGTGAGAACCAGGAATTTACTTTCTAACAAGTTTCCATGACATTGGTGCTATTAGTCTGCGGACCTTATTTTGAAAACCATTACCCAGAAAGTCTGGTGTGAGATGTTGCCCAGAAATGATTTTTTTTTTTTTAAGTATTCCTAGATGATACTAGTGAGAAGCTGGTAGTGAGAACCACTGCTGTTGATCATGGAAAGCCCTGAATGCTAATTGGATTTTATGATGGCCCCAGTTGACAAGTGAGAGGTGTGCATGATGGTTACGCTTTATGATTATGAGGGGAAAATGAACTGGCGGACATAATTGACCATAGATGTATTAGACGGGGCGGCGGGGAGGGGGGCACCGGAAGTGGAATCTTTCTCTCCTGTCTGTCATCTTGCACACTACAGCCAGTCAGATCTTCCTAAAACATTGCTTTCCTCCAGGTATCTCTGAAAGCTCCCAATAAGCTGCTAGCCTCACCTTTTCTCCCAAAATGTGTTTTACCCTAGGGTGACCCTTCAGTTCTGGTCAACAAGGCGTTTCACGGTGCCTGAGATTAACACTGTACTTTTGCTTTTTCACTTCTCCTGGAGGATATTGATGTGCCTTCCCGCCTTGGTTCTGCTGAATCCTAGTCATTGCCTTAAGCTCTCTACTTAAGAAACAAAACAAACAAAAAACCAAAAGCACTTTAAAAACAAAAAAAGTTTTTTTGAAGATTTTATTTATTCATAGGAGACACAGAGAGAGGCAGAGACACAGGCAGAGGGAGAAGGAGGTTCCCTGTAGGGGCCCGATGTGGGACTCGATCCCAGGACCCCAGGATCACGCCCTGACCCAAAGGCATATGCCCAACCAGGTGCCCCTTAAAGACAAAATTTAACACGTGGTAAAAGCAAATAGCATGGACGGACAGGCTGATAAAAAAGACTTAACTCTCTCTTGCTCCGTCAACCCTTAGACTATATCCTAGAGGAAAGAATCTTTAACGCTTTAAGTCATTTAACTCTTTATGCTGATATTTTGTGATGAAAAATTTTAGAAACTATTGTTCTAGGCCCTGAACATAGGATAAAGGCCTCTTACACTCCTCATTTCCCTTTTCTATACTCTCTATACAGTAATGTGATATTTCAAGTCAGTTTTCATTATTATGACTGTGTGAATGTTGTTCTCTCTAGATCTAAGAAAATTGCTATTCTTATTTTTCTGAATATTTTTTCTGAAGTTTCAAATCTTCCCTTTTTTTCTTGTCATGGTTTCTTTCTAATAACTTTTCACACCCTTTATCATATCAGGTGTTTTTTTTTTCAAGTTTTTAAAATGTTTTTCTTTTAATGTCCTCATGACCCCCCCCCCCTTTTTTTCTTTTGCCATGTGGGATGGTTATTACCAAACCTGCAATAAAACAGTAATCTTAGAACTTCCCTCAATACCTTACTGGTTTGAATCAACTGATTTTTTTGGATTTACTTTATCAGCTTATATATTTTGGTTTACTCCTTCCTCTTGCTGAAGCACATTCCCAAATAACTTCCCAAGAAGGAGTGCATAAGAGGAAAATTGTATGAGTTTTTGCATGTCTGATAGTGTCTTTATACATAGACATTTAATTGTATAGTTTGTAGTTTGGCAAAATTCTATAAAAATCAATATGGAAAATTATATTCCCTCAGAAATTTGAAGGCATTGCTCCATTTTCTCCCCTTCTTTTTATAGTAAAATTTTAGGATTGTCTCATTTAAATAAAATTATTTATTTGAGAGAGAGAGAGAAAGAGAGAGAGAGAGAGAGAGACTGTGAGCTATGGGAGGGACAAAGGGAAAGGAGAGAGAGAGAGAGAATCTTAAGCAGACACTTTGCTGAGCACGGAGCCCAACATGGGCTTCAGTCCCACAACAACTGTGAGGTCATGACTTGAGCCAGTTGGACACTTAACCAACTGAGCCAGCCAGGCACCTTGGAGAATCTCCTCTTCTTAAATAGTGTTCTGAAATATTATTAGGATATCTGGTATGACTATTTCCATTTACTTATTAATATTTCTGTTCTTTTAGTAGAGTATTTGAAGGTGGAAACCCCTCTGAAAAGCTTTGGAAATTTAATACTTGTTTTTGATAATTTCTTTAGCTCCATTCTGTTCTGTTCTCTTTCATTTCTTAAACCTCCTAGATCACAACCTTTTATTTACATAGTTTCTGTCAGATTTTCCATCTTTTTTTTTCTGTTTTGCTTTATCATTTCAATCTACCTATATTTTATCTTTTAACCCATCATTTACACTTTTATTTCATTAGTATTTTTAATTTTCAAGTGTTCTTTCTTGTTCTCTGACTCTCGCTTTTTTTTATAGCACCTTTTTTTTTTTTTTTAGTCCAATCACAATGTAATGATTAAGGGGTTTAAAAATATTTTCAGTATTTGCTTTCTCTGTGGTTATATATTTGAGCTGATTTTTTACTTCTTTCTTACACTTTGAACAATTTTTTCCCCAAATCTGATGATCTTGTTTACATTAAAAGAAAGACCAAAAAAAAAAATTGAACGCAAATTTGTATTTTTGGATGTGGCTCATAGACTAGAAGGGATTATTCTGAAGTTATTGTTCGGGGAGCTGATGCTTATGACTAGAGAAGTGCTATGTATCAGAATGTTATGGTCTTTCTCCAGGCTTATTCAGTTTTTCCAGAGGTAAAACATTCATTCTCTTTCCTATGGTGTAGAGACCAGTCACTATAGTACATGGTAAATGAGTCTAGATTTTGTGGGGGCTAATTGACCTCTTTATTAGCTGCAACCTTTTGTGAAAGCTTTCTAATCTGTGGTTTTGTCCACATTGGTTATTATTTCCCTATTTACTTAACATCTTCTATAATTTTGCTGAAACCTGATGTCTGCTGATGGATCCTCTCCAGATTCTATGCTGAGTGCCTGGGCATCACTGGAGGATCTCTCCTGGACATTCCCTCACTGTGGCTTGATCATTGTTCCTGAGTAAGTATCACTTGTTATAGGTTCATAATTTTCTATTTTATTGCTATTATTTTAGTGAAGTCCTGGGAAGAACACAGTGAATTTGTATATACAGTCCTGGTCTTTAGTCCAAACTTAAGGCCCACTGAAGTACTAAATTCTTCTATAAAATCTTCCTTTCTTGTCTTCTTTATCTACTCTGATAGATCTCTCCTCAAAATTCTGTTATAATAAATCAATTCATTTATTTTGCCATTTATAATACTTTATCTTTTTCTATAGGATAATTCCAGATTTTTTAATTTATGGCTCTACTTCTTTTGAATCCCCCAGCACCGTGCTCACTTTGGCAGCACATATACTGAATCCCCCTAGCACCAATACATGTATGCTGGGCAAGCAGTGAATGACTTGAAAATAATTATTGATTAGTAGGATCCAGGAACTGAATGAGAAAAAAGGTACACATGACTTATAGTAGAAGTCCTGGTTATTTGGTAAAATATAGCAATATTGGTAAAGAGAGAAGTTGGGAAGAGACGCCAGTGAATGTAGTGTTCTTGTGTCAGAACTATTTATTTCCACAGAATCCTTGGATACCTTTTCTAATTTGATCCTGTAACTTATCCTGTTAGTCCTTCTCTAAAGCTGAGGGCAGTAATTCACTTTCACAACTTCCCTTGCAGATATGATGTACTCACGTAACGGAGGTATCTCCAATCAGACAGCCACTGGGGAGACTTTAGTTTAGAAGTGAACAGTGGGGAAAAAAGTAGGCATGATGAGTAAGTCATTTCAGGAGAAGATGGTGGCAGACACATCTGGCCTTCCAGAGCAGCAGTAGAATGATTTCTGGTGTCCTGTCCTGGGTGCCCTAGGCTGTGTAAGTGGGGCTTTTCTGGGTGGTCCTGCAGTTTGGTTTGGGCATTGCTCCTAAGTAGCCTCCAAGCCTGACCTTTCGATGATCTTGGACACTCTATATACATTCTTTAAGAACCCTTCTATGTCCACTTGCTTCTGAGAACTCTAAATGATAAAGCAAACAAGAAGTATGTGTG
Source organism: Canis lupus familiaris (assembly GCF_011100685.1). Classification (NCBI taxonomy): domain Eukaryota; kingdom Metazoa; phylum Chordata; class Mammalia; order Carnivora; family Canidae; genus Canis; species Canis lupus. Next base: position 18,871,812 of record NC_049224.1, read on the forward strand.
TGTGAAATGAGGTATAAAAGAAGACAAAAGTAGGTCTCATAGTTTGTTTGTTTGTTTGTTTTTAGATAGGCAAACGTATAACACATAATCAAGAAAAAACAGGTTTCTGACATAAAGTGGAACCAAAAGTAAGAGGACAATAGACAGGTAAGTTTAACATCAACCATAGTCAAGGAAAGGAAAGGAAACATGTAGTTTCCCATTATATAATAATACAAAAATGGGAGGAACAAGGAGTGCTCATCTAATTGGTTCTGCAGTAAAATGCTTTTATAAATATATCCATTGAAGCTTGAATATTTGAGAACTCTTTGGGGATTGAGCATATTACCTCTCCCACTAATTCTTGTCAGGTTAATGTTGGTAGTAAATTATGTAATTGCTTATTGACATTCCTTCATTTGTTCTCCCAACTATTTGGCAATGCATAGAAGAAACCATGTTCTGAGAAAGGGCAAATGCTTGCTCTCTGGTTACCATGAGTGAGTTGCTCAAATTAAAGCAGCCAAGGAAATAAGTTACTTCAAATGAAACTTCTGTTTCTACTGTTATATAGGAAGGTGTGGCTAACCTATGAAGAGAGAGGGAAAGCTAAGGAAGTTAGTGTACTTGTCAGTAGGGGAATATATTAGATAGAATGTGGGGATGGGAGTATGTGTAAGGAAACTGAATTAGGTTAGTTTTGGACATGTTGGGACATGTTGGGATGTTAGTTTTGGACATGTTGGGACATGACATCAAGGGCAGTTTGGCAATGAGATATAATTGTGAATTTATTACTGAAACTTGGGTGAAATTTTATGCCTAGAGACAGATGAGAATCATTCCTTTTTTTTTTTTTTTTTTTTTTGAGAATCATTCCTAAGAAGTGATAACTGAAAGCTGGAGAACTGATACTATTTCCAAAGGAAGAGAGTAGAGAGACACAACAGAGGACCTGCTACTGAGCATGGGAGGAAACCCCTATTAAGGGCTATTAGAAGAGGGAGAACAGCCAAGAAAGATTGTGGAATAATCAGAGCTGAAGTATAAGAAGCAGAATGGCGTTTCCATGCTAATCGAGGCAAATCCTAGGAGATTCTTTAAAACAGCCCAGAATGACGAAATCCTCAAGCACTTTGCTTTGTATCCCAATTCCTTTATTTCACCATACACAGGAGAGGCTCAGCAAATGTTTGTTGCATGTATAAATAAAATGGTTCAGGGATATAAGAATTGGGAAAATAGAGTAGTTATATTTTAAAATCATAGTAGATTGGAAGGAGGGAGGCACAAGTCTTAGGGATTTAAGGAGAGAATGAGAATGAGGGCTTAGAGACAGACAAATGCTTAGACCACACATTTGAGAAATTTGGACAGAGAAAGGAATATGTAAAATAAAATTATCTGAGCAGAAGAAGCTAATAAAAAGATTTTATAAATTGTAATAGACCTTTATGTGACTAAGGATATGGGGAGGAGCCAGTAAAAAGAGAGGAATTTAAAATATTACAAAGGAAGTATTAAATGAAGGAAATGCATGTATCAAAAGTCTATCTGGGAAATTATAAAAACAGAATCTTTAGGTATATCTCTTTTGATATAATGCATGAAAATGAATTGAGATTTGATTTACTTCAAGTCATAGTGCAGTATAGAACCTTAGAACATAGGATTTTGAAACTCCCAACAACACTCATCCTCTTATTTTACAGAAAAGATCTCATGAACTCTGTTTGATCTTAAAGACTGGTTTAGGTTCGAGGATTAGCAAGGATTAGCCTAAAATCACTTTCTCTTTGGTTTACTAATGAATTCAACAATTTAAGATACACACAAAATCAAAGGAAAAATAAGAGGGTGCAAATTCTTCTTGTTCTTTTTTTTTTTTTTTTTTTTGAGGGTGCAACTTCTTGATGCATCTGTTTTATCAGCTGAGGTACAGGCTAATCTGCTGTGACAAAGTGTACCTGATACATGAATCCAGGAAAGTTGGAGGACACAATATCAACATATAGAAATTTGTTGCATTTCTATACACCAACAACGAAGCAGCAGAAAAAGAAATTAAGGAATCGATCTCATTTACAATTGCACCAAAACCCATAAGATACATAGTAATAAACTTAACCAAAGAGGTAAAAGATCTGTACTCTAAAACTAGGGAACACTTATGAAAGAAATTGAAGATGACACAAAGAAATGGAAAAACATTCCACGTTCATGGATTGGCAGAATAAATATTGTTAAAAAGTCTTTACTACCCAAAGCAATCTACACATTGAATGCAGTACCTATCAGAATAGCACCAGCATTTTTCACAGAGCAAGAACAAACTCTCCTAAAATCTGTATGGAACCGCAAAAGACTCCGAAGAACCAGACTTCTAGTTAGATTACAAAGCTGTAGTGATCAAGACGGTATGGTGCTGGCACATTAATGGACACATAGATCAATGGAACAGTATAGAAAACTCAGAAATGGATCCATAACTCTATGGTCAACTAATCTTCGGCAAAGCAGGAAAGAATATCCAATTGGAAACAGTCTCTTCAACAAATGGTTTTGGGAAAACTGACAGCAACACTCAGAAGAATGAAACTGGACCACTTTCTTACACCAAATACAAAAATAAATTCAAAATGGTTGAAAGACCTAAATGTGAGACAAAATCCTAGAGGAGAACACAGGCAGCAACCTCCCTGATGTCAGTCATAGCAAATTCTTGCTAGACATGTCTCCTGAGGCAAGGGAAACAAAAGGAAAAATAAATTATTGGGGCTTCATCAATATAAAAAGCTTCTGCACAATGGAGGAAACAATCCACAATACTAAAGGCAACCTTTGGAATGGGAGGAGATATTTCTAAATTACATATCTGATAAAAGGCTAGTATCCAAAATCCATAAAGAACTTATCAGGGATGCCTGGGTGGCTCAGGGGTTTAACGCCAGCCTTAAAGGTGGGGTGTGATCCTGGAGTCCTGGGATTGGGTCCTGCATCGGGCTCCCTGCATGGAGCCTGCTTCTCTCTCTGCCTATGTCTCTGCCTCTCTCTCTGTGTGTCTCTCATGAATAAATAAATAAAACCTTTAAGAAAAATAAAAGAGTTTAAAGAACTTATCAAACTTAACATCCAAAAAACAAATAATCCTGTTAAAAAAGGGGCAGAAGACATGAATAAACATATTTCCAAAGAAGACATACAGATCACTAACAGACATGAAAAGGTATTCAACATCACTCATCATCAGGGAAATACAAATCAAAACTACAATGAAATACCACCTCACACCAACTGGTCAGAATGGCTAAAATCAACAATACAAGAAACGACAGATGGTGAGGATATGGAGAAAGGGAAACCTTAGACTCTTGGTGGGAATGCAAACTGGTGAAGCCACTCTGGAAAAACAGTCAAAAAGTTAAAAATAGACCTACCCTATGACCCAGCAATTGCACTACTAGGTATTTATCCAGAGGATACAAAAATACTGATCTGAAGGTTTACGTGCACCCTGATGTTTATAGCAGTGTTATCAAAAATAGCCAAACTGTGGAAAGAGCTCAAATGTCCATCAATTGATGTTATATATATATATATATATATATATATATGAATATTACTCAGGCATAAAAAAGAATGAAATTTACCATTTGCAACAATGTGGATGGAGCTAGAATGTATTATGCTAAGCGAAATATATTGGTCAGAGAAAGACAACTATGATTTCACGCAATGTGGAATTTAAGAAATGAAATAGATGGGAGCACCTGAGTTGCTCAGTCATTTGAGTGACTGATTCTTAATTTCAGCTCAGGTCATGATCTCAGGGCCCTGGGATGGAGCCCCGAATTGGGCTCCCTGCTCAGTGAAGAGTCTGTTTGTCTCCCTCTCCTTTTACCTTTTCACCTCCCCCTGCTCACACCCTCTCTCTCTTAAAATAAACAAATCTTAAAAAAAAAAAAAAAAGAAAAATGAAGCAGCATAGAAGGAAAAAGAAGAGAGAGGGCTGCTGAAGAGGAGGTAGTTGGGAGGATGAGCTAAATGGGTGATGGGTATTAAGGAGGGCATTTGCTGTGATGAGCACTGGGTGTTATACGTAAGTGATGAATCACTAAATTCTACTCCCAAAACTAATATTACACTATTTATTAAGTAACTAGAATTTAAATAAAAACTTGAAACTACAAAAAAAAAAAAAAAAGATGTGTAGGAGTTGAAAAAAAATCCCAAAGTGTACTTGCTCTATGGAGTCTTAAGAGTGATAGAGGTTGGGTTTTCTCTCACAGAGAAGTGTATGGGTGAATAGTGCGGGGCTGTCCGAGCAGCTCTGTCACCCAGGGTGGCTCCAGTCATCACCATTCCACAGCCAGTGACGGGGACAGAGAGCATTCAAGGCAAACAGTCTATACGAAGGTGACTCGGAAGTTGTACTCATCCCTTCCATTCGTGAGAGGTTGGGAAAAATAGTTCATAGCTGAGTACCCATTGCTGTTATTGACTGCATCCTAGACCCAAATTCTTTAGGGTCTAGGATAAACGTTCTTCCTCATAGCATTGGGTAGGTGTTGCAGTTGGGAGAACTGAGGCAATGAAACAGACAAGCGAAATGAATACTTAATGAAACATCACAACATATTGAATAAATATGAGAGAGATTAAATACAAATTTACAGAGGCATCTATTTAAAACGACAATTCTATTTGGGTGCCTGTGTGAGTTTCTACCACGCGGCATTTTCAGCCAGTGTGTGTCTATTGTCTCTTGGCAATTAAAATTATTCAGCATCAAAATCTTAGCTCTGGGACCAGGAAAAAAGAATCTAAGAAGCATTCACTGATAGTCGGATTCCGAACAACTGTTTTCCCTTTGCTCTATTCATGCATATTTCAATCGGCATTAATGTAAAGTACCTCGTGGGCTCTCTTCTACATGAAATCCTTGTTCTCAACTTGGCAGCAATCCTGGCACTAGGTTCTAAATGGTCATTCTGGGATGGTAAATCAGCAGCCCTCAGCTGATGGGTCTAACAATGAGGAGATTGCTGGAGGCAGGTGGTGTTGTGAGGCGTAATTCTGTTGGCATTAAGTGACAATTCATATTTGCTACAGGAGCAGTAAATTGCACTGTTTTAAAACAGGAAGTCTGAGTTAAAAGCTGTGTAAAACCATTATACTGTAGCCAGCACTCCAGGCTTTTCTAATTAGGTCATTTGGAAAAAGATGACCTTTTAGTTTCTGTGCCTCTTTGCTGGGGACACATGTTTCTAATTATCATTTGTATTTTACTCCGCCAAAGCTGTTGACAAGCTGAGCTTTTTTTGTGTGCCTGCATGAGTGTGTGTGTGTGTGTGTGTGTGTGTGTGTGTGCACGCGCGCATGCGCATCGGCACTCACTCTATGAGTTAATAACATTTCTGTGTTCTTGCACTAGGCAAACAGAAGATGGGAACAATATGTACAGTAATTTTAATGTCAGAGCAACGAAAAATCATATGGATTTGTGTGAAGAACACACTAAAGGGCGTTTCTGTGTTTTAGGCCAACTTGACTGTAACTTTGTCTAAAATCACTGTATCAATATTTCTTCTTTTGGGGCTGGTAGGTGTGAACATACTGTGTAAGATATAAGGACGAAATGAATTTAGGTCCACACTTACTCAAAACATGACTGCTAGGCAGGCTTGAAGTTCTGTCCAGCACTCAAACCGAAAATCTCATGATGGTCTTTTAAGCTCACTTGTCCTTCTGCATACTGTTTTTGGAATTGTTTGCAAATGCAGACAAATACTATCTTCTACTGTCCACTTCTTCTAGAAGACGTTCTGATTGTCTATAGTTCAAAAATATATTTCATGTTTTAGGAGCTAGCTGAAGAAGCCAGGCGTTCTCTAATGCTGGCTTTTCCACTGACTTTCTTTTCTGTCGTGGGGAAAGTTTCTCAGTATTTTATTTGGTTCTTCATCTGAAATCATAAAATCACAAAATCTCAGAGCTGGCAAACTTCTGAGAAGTCTTCCAGCTTACGGTCTGCCTTGAGGCCTTTCTGAACTTACACTCTCCTGGAATATAATGGTCTCCTCTTTGCTTAGCAATCTCTCAGATGGGAGTCTTGACAAGGAAGGATGGTACTATCTAAATGTTTAATATACAAATTACTCTGGCAGTTTGAGGAAAATGTATGGAAGATGATTTGAAGTTTATTATGAAATTGCTAATAATTTATTCAGCTCAATTTTCTCTTAGTTCTATAGTGGATAATGATGGGTCTCTAATGGAGTGGTTCCAAGTCTGGAAAGGGGGCTGGCAGTCATTGCATGACAGAGGTTGGTGACATGCTAAGGTACTGAGCTGGAGTTTTGAGCAGCACAGTCAGGGTCAGTTTCAGGTGAAAGTATCATATAGGTGAAGGGTTTCTTGGTTTGGAGCACTCTGAAGTCTACTAGTTTTCTCCTACTACTCTGGCAATCATAGAGGATTTGTTTTTTTTCTTTCAACTCTCAGTTGGGTGGAAACTACTACTGAGCTGTTGATCAATAATTAAAGCATCAATGCAAGTGACAAAAAGGAAGGCATTTGAACAGATGATGGGGTTGAAAGTTGGTGTCCAAAAGACACAGTCCAATAGCTGGTGATGGTCATATTTGTGAGATGACTGTGAGAATATACCGAACAGAGTCCAGTTAGTGTAATTGACCAAGGTTCCCCAGCTGGTACACTCTGCCATTTCACACCAGGGCCACACTTTCTAGCCAGTAATCGAGCTAGGGAGGCATATTAGGGCAGACTCTTTCCTGGGAGACACATGACGCCTCTGACAGTCAACTTAGGCTCATAGACTTAGCCTACGGCCTTGCAGAACTTCCCTTAGGCTATTGGGTGAGTGCACCCAATCTTCTTTCTCTTTTAGGCCCTGCGGGTTATGACTTGCATGTGGATATCACCATTTTTCCATTTTCCCTTGGCTCTCTCCTTACATTTACCTCTACTTGCCCTAATGAAATCCTTGTCTTGATAATCTTTATGCCCTAAACACAATGAACAGTAGTAGGTAGTGGTGCTTTACAAAACTTCTTTGGAAGGCTTGGGGGGTATTAGAAGAGAACAATAATATGAAAAAGAAAGACTTACCACTGGTTCAAATCATGCTCATCACAGGAAGCATTCTTTTGACTGACTCTGCTTAGCCCTTTGTCTATTGTGACATTACTCAAGGTCATTTTATCTTAAAAGGGAGTCCTCTCAAATCAGTTCTTCCTGGAAATCTGGGACATTTGTTCCTGCCTCCTTCTTCATTTCTCATCCTAGCCAAGGAATTTAAAATGAAGTTAACAACATACTGGTTTCCACAGAGATGCTGTTCATAAAGCCATCATTCAACTTTAGTCTGAAATTCCCTATTTCAGAATAAGACTTCAGTTTTTCTTTTGCATAAAACAAAGGCGATTAAAGTAATTTCCTTTAAATCCAAAGCACTCTCTTCCTAAAATTATATGTTGCTTTTACCTCTAGATCAGCATTTCTCAAACTTGACACTACTGATATTATGAATGTAATAATTCCTTTCTGTGGGAGATTGTCCTGTGCATTGTAAGATTTTAGCAGCATGCCAGTAGCATCACCACTCCAGTCATGACAACTCAAAATGTCTCCAGACATTGCCAAATGTGTCCTGGGGGCAGAGTCACCCCTAGTTGAAAACTGCTGCCCTAGAACAAAAGGAACAAACTGACAGCAGCTTTTAAAATAGCATTTTTCCTCTGTATGGATGACCACCTGTGCTGCATGTTGACTATAACGTTAACCAAAAAAAGTAAAGTACAAAGAAGATTGTGTGTGTGTGTGTGTGTGTGTGCGTGCATGCACACAGTCTATGATGCTGGGAAAAGTGAACTGATTTGTCATCTTACAATGTTATTATTGACTAATGCAGAAAAAAACACCAAAAATTCTCCACTCTCTACTAAACCTGCCGCACAGCCAAAACATTGAAACATAAATAGAACTACATATTATCTGCCAAGGTAATAGAAATCTACTTCCATCTTTACTTTTATTTATGCATTTATGTATTTATGTATTAATTTATTTTTTAAAAGATTTATTTATTTATTTATGATAGACACAGAGAGAGAGAGAGGCAGAGACACAGGAGGAGGGAGAAGCAGGTTCCATGCAGGGAGCCCGACATGGAACTCGGTCCCGGGACTCTAGGATCGCACCCTGGGTCAAAGGCAGGCACTAAACCGCTGAGCCACCCAGGGATCCCCTATTTTTAAGATTTTATTTATTTACTCATGAGAGACACAGAGAGAGGCAGAGACACAAGCAGAGGGAGAAGCAGGGCCCATGCAGGGACCCCAACGCTGGACTCCATCCTGGGTCTCGAGGATCAGGCCCTGGGCTGAAGGCAGCGCTAAACCACTGAGTCACCTGGCTGCCCCATCTTTACTTTTATTTACAGTGAGAAACTTGCCTATATGACATAGGTGTGTTGCCTTTTTTGAGATAATATCTCCTGACGTGTCAAGGATGCCTGTGCTCTGTGGCCATCTTTGTGATGCTTACTATTTCTGGAAGTAGATTATACCTGTAGGGAATGAGGGCAGAGTCTGCAGCTGATAGTGGCTGGGCATTGATTTTCTCTGGTTATGACACATCACCACTGTCTGCTGCTTTGTAAAATTCACGCCACCTGGCCTTGGCCAATGTTTCAGCTTCATTGATGAAATAGTCCATTTGGTAGAATGGCTTGCTGAATCATCTGAGTTTTGGCCTTTGTTTTAGTCTGACTCCAAAGGGCAAACCATTGGGGATGGCTTTTGTGGTGGATGGATAGAGGTGAAGCTCTGTCTACCTCCTTGGGTCATTGTAGATAATATGGAATATTTTTGAAAGTGAATGAACTAAGAATTGGACAAGATATGAAGATTTTATTTGCCATGTAGGCTTTTCCTGATGAATTTCATTCTTTGATTTATACATATTCCTCCTCTCCATGGGCTTTTGATCAAATCAAAGAACCAGGACATGTGCAATGAAGCAATTGCATGATGATGCAAAGCAGAATGAAACTAAACATCCGAATTAATGGTAAGCACAGAAATTACTGTCAGAATTCACAGAATTGGATTATTGTTGAGAGTAGATTTTAATATGGAGAGTGCTCCAGGAAGTTTTAACTTGGATTAGGCTTTGAAAGTTAGGCTGTTAGGATTTAGATGGGCAGAGAGAAGAGTTTCTGCAACAAACATGGGGTGTGTGCATTAGTTAAAATAATATGAGAAAGCTTGAAAAATGGAATCAGTGTGGAATACTGCTGGAGAGATGACCCTAAGAGGGAAGATTTTGGTAAAGAGCAGTGGGGACAAATTTGGACAGGTAGAATGGGAATGTTCCTGGAGCATTCAGTTTGGGATCTTTTGAGAATTTCTTGTGAACTTTCCTTCCATAGCTGCTATAACAATAGAATCACTAAAATCTGACTCAGGTGGTCATCACTGATTTAGAAACACTGTTCATGTAAAGAGCATCCCAGGAAAAAAAAATGTTTACTGAGAGGACAATAGGGAAATAAAAGTTGATTTGTTAAAGCTTTATTCTCTAAAAATGACAGGGTTTTGAGCCAAAGCAAAAGAAATTCCTCTTTTGTGAGTAATGTGCACAAAGAGGGGAGTGGGCAAGAACCTGAGTCAATGCTCAGGGACATTGTATGACATAGGACTATAACATGGCTCAGAGCATTCTCACAGTGCCAGTGTTCAGTAATGTCTGGAGTAGAAATTGGGCCTACTTACAAGATGTAGAACTTGAATGTTGACTTTTATGAGTTACTGAACTGAAATTGTTATAAGCTGATTTTATAGATGCAAAGAATGTTAATTAGGTTGCTTCTAGAATTTCTTTTTTTCAAAATTTTATTTAAATTCAATTTACAAACATATAGTATAACACCCAGTGCTCATATCATTGCTTCTAGAGTTTCAAACCAAGTTATCTTAAGTATTATTTCTCCAGAAGACTGAGAGTGAGGGTGGAGGGACAGAGGGAGAGGGAGAAGCAGACTCTCCACTGAGCAGGGAGCCTGATGAGGGACTTGATCCCAGGACCCTAGAATCATGACCTGAGCTGAAGGCAGATGCTTCGTTGATTGAGCCACCCACGTACCATATTTATATATATATATATATAGGGCAGCCCAGGTGGCTCAGTGGTTTAATGCCACCTTCAGCCCAGGGCGTGATCCTGGAGACCTGGGATCGAGTGCCACGTCGAGCTCCCTCCATGTAGCCTGCTTCTTCCTCTGCCTGTCTCTGCCCCCCCGCCCCGATGAATAAATAAAATCTTAAAAAAATAAATATGGGGTATATACATATACCCCATATATATATATGTATTTTTTAAATAGTTCATTATATTTAATTATCTCAAAGTGCAGATAATTGATTAGATTATAAAGATCAAAAGCCAAAAGCTGTGGGGTGCCTGGGTGGCTCAGTTGGTTCAACATCTGACTCTTGGTTTTGCTTAGGTCATGATCTCAGGGTCCTGGGATAAAGCCCCTTGTCAGGCTCTGCGCTCAGCAGTGTCTGCTTAAGATTTTCCCTCTCCCTCTGCCTCTCCCTCACATGCTCTCTCTCTCTCTCTCTCTCTCTCTCTCTCTCTTTCAAATCAATCAATCAATCTTAAAAAAATAAAGATCAAAAACTGGAAAATTTTGGACCTTGGGGGAAGACAACTCTATTTTTAAAACCTGTCCACCTAGATAAAGTGAGGAATTGGGAAAGGAAAACAGAATATTAGATCTCTCTATAAACAAGTGACAGTTTAATAGTGGGTCACCCCATTGCTATCTCCTGGGCACCTTATTGCCACCAACCTGAGGAATCACTTGCAAGTGAACAGTGAAGACAAGATAAGATGCCTGGTTTTTGCACAAAAATCTCTTTCTTCCCTGTGTCGTTGAGAATACTAGGAAAATCATTATCTTACACACTCGAGGTGTGGCAAAGAGTATTGAACTGGAATCAGCTTACCAGGACTGCATTAAGTGGCTGGAGACTTTGGATGAATCATGTAGATTCTCTGCATCTCAGTTTCCTCTTCTGTTCACTGAGGCTCTCAAAGTTCCTCACAAAGGTCCCTTTTCTGCTCTAATTTCCTTGTTTCATCCCTAAACCTATGCTTCCGAAACTCTTTGATATTTTCTATTTTCTCTTAAAAATGTATGAGACTTTGCACTTGTCTGTGTATGTTTATCTTAACACAAAAATAACATTTCATTTCTTTTTCCACTAAACACTTGCTTAATTTTTTCCTGCTTTATTGGGATATACAATGTTATATAACATTGTATAAGTTTAAACTTTATGGTGTGTTGATTTGATACACTTTTCTATTGCAAAGTGATTACTAGCCTAGCATTAGTTAACACCTCCATCACGTCACATAATTACTATTTTTTTTTTTTTGTAGTGAGAACATTTAAGATCTTACTCTCTTAGGAGCTTTCAAGTATAAAAATAACATTTAAATTAACGAGTCCAGTGGATGCTGTGACAAGATGAGCCTTTCTTATTCGGAGGCTTCTACAATCCCCTGGTATGTAATAGTGTAACTGCCAAAGTTACTTCAGTTTGGGGATGTAGCAGATTAACCATTTTAGCTCTTCCCTGCACGTATCAATCAGAACAGGGTAGATTATACTGTAGTAAAAGTAATCTTAAGATTTCCGTGGTTTGAAATAATAAAGGTTTATTTTTTTCCTCATAGCGAATAGTCACCACCAGTCAGCGAGGAAGTTCTCTCATTCTCACTCAGGGCCCAGGAAGAGGAATGCTTCATCTCTGCCCTTTATGGTCTGTGTTAGGCCAGGCAGGACAATGGAGATGTGGTGAATTGTTCACCAGTTCTTATATCACTCACAGTTCATTGACTGAAACACAAGTTACAAGACCATGCCTAGCTGCAAAGAAGAAGGAGGGAATGGCTTTCTATAAAGTTCCAGAAGGCAGAGAGCCAGAAAGATTTGGCAAACAGGACTAATGTTTACCACATCAGCTAAAATCAAGAATGGAGCAGAAAGAGGTACCTAAGAGATCCAAGGGCAGTTTTGGACATGTCACCAGAAGATTACCAGCTGCCCTGGAGTCTCTTTACAAATGAACTTACACAATGAACTCATGACAAATTTGTGTTTCCCTTTACTACTCATACACTTGCTTCACACTATGTTTCTTCTAAGAATATGTGTTATTTTGAACGCTACAATTACATTCTAGTCCTGCTTCCCTGAGATTACCTCGAGAGACTACGTTGATTGGGAGTTCTGGGATTTTTAGATCCCCATGTCCATGCATGACAGTCTCCTGTATGACTGTCTCTCACAGCTGGTTAAGTAAGCATAGCCATTGTCTCTGGATTCTGCTGGTTTAAACTTAGAAAGGCCACCTTATCTCCAAGTTTCTAGAGGGTACCTCATTAAAAAAGAAGAAGGCATCCTCCCTCTTTTGATAATATTTTCCTCCCTACAGAAGGATGGAAGGACAGAGGGCCCTGAAGACAAAATCACTTTGGAGATGGACTCTAGCCAGCCTACCTAGGGCCCTTTTCAGTGGCACTGGGTCTCAGACTTCTGGTTGTGGCATAAGAAAGTGCCATGCCAGGTTCGTACTTTTCTCTTTCCGGCCACAGATTGTCTGTTGACCCTTAAAGAATATTTTCGGAGCATATTTTTTGTAACACGGTGCCAGAAAATACAGAAAATCTGAGGCAAACTGAGCCATCTCTCTGTCTCTCTGTCTCTCTCTCTCTCTCTCTCCCTGAGGCTCCTGGGATATTAAAAAATAAAGTAATGCCAAAAAAGGATCATAGAAACTGTGATGAATTTAAAGTTGTTGGATGGAATGCTTCTTTTTAAAACTCTTGCCAGTATGTCTATGAAAGTCTAGGTATAATCTCATTTGGAGATATCATCAAAAATCTAAATTTGAGTCTTGTTTTTGAATATGAAGCTTATGCCAAATGGTTCTCTTGGATTCTCCCATCCCCACTATCTCCATGATAGGTCCTCGGTAGTAAGTGTAAGACATTTTGTCTGCCCTTGAGACACTCAAAATCAATTTAGGGAGTCAGTATTAAAAATATAATACAGACAGTAATACAGGTGGGTATATAATAAAGTGCTTAGTTGGCAACAGATACCATACGTATTTTTTTAAGAGTTTAGAGAACAGAGGGATCATTGTGGGCTAGAGTAGTCAGGAGTGTTTTTAAAGGGTTGGGATAAAAGGACAAAAGGATTTTAGGAACAACAATAATGACAACAATATATTGACTTCCTTCTATAAATCTTTATTCAATTCAAACTGTCAGTGCTTTATCAGTTTCACTGGTTGGTCTATCCTCAGCTAGAAACCCTGGATCTGAGCTCTTCTGAAATCCTGTATAATTTAAGCCCTGTGTTGCTGTCTCTTTGAAGTAGGCTAATATGTGAACCAACAGCCACCAGGGATGCAGATTTGAGGGCAAACAATGGACTTTGCTCATACTTCCCTTTGAGTCCAGGAGGGAGCTAATAACTTTCCTTCCCGGTTGCACAAAACCTAGCAGGGGATGAGCAGTATGGATGGGGGAATTGATGCAGGCAAACCTTCTCTGGAGAGGCTTCTGAAGCTCTCTGCTCTTTGAACCAAGTCGGGATACCGCATGTGGAACCATCCTGAGTGTAGTGAGAACAGACCCACAAAACTTTCTCACTGTAGTGGGGCTGTGAGCATCCCCCACGGCCTCCCTTTTCCCAGGGCGCCCACCCCATGGAGTCACCAAGTCTGCGAGAAGTGGGAGAACCGTTGCCACTCATTGAATCCTGCTCCCCTAAGTGGTGCTGACTGGAGTGTGTGTATGGGGGGACTCATCAGACTGAACTTTCTTCCCTTCGGAGAGGTTACTTTTTTCACCCTCTTAAAAGCAAAGTTAGAATTTTTGTTTGACAATGAATTCTTAGACTCTGGTTTTAGTTAGAAATTTCCATAGGGAACAATAGAACTATAGTACATTTCTAATTTAAAACTTTGCATTGTTGATGAAGTCTTGAAAATAACAAGACTAGGCAACTCAAACATCTGTTACTTTCAATCTTTTCTCTCTCAACTTGCAGCAAGCTTGTGGCACTAGTCTTGGAATGTGGGAACTGTCTCTGATCAGTATTTTGGGGGGTTTTGGAATGCACAAGAAAATATAGATAAGATTCTGTGCTCAAAATTTATAATGCATTGCAGATTGCACTGTGGGTTTTTGAAACAACAAAAAATCATGGTGGGTTTTAAAGCAGTTTGGAGAAATAGCACAGCCCTTTGATGTAGGGTATTTAAATTAATGTTAGTCACAACATAAAGCTCAAATTTAAAATGTGTCTCCCTTCGATTACCACACATCAAACTACTTGTAATAGAGACAAAATTACATTTCTCTAGGGGGAAAGGCAATGCTATTTTGATGATCAAATGTACTAGGAACAAAGGTTCTTGTTAGCCATACTGGGTATGGTATAGGCAAGTTTCAGCCAACTTGGCTGTGGACCAGTTGTGATGGCTGAGCCGGGTGGTTTTTGCTCTCAGCAACCTCTGCTGGGGAAAGTGGGCGTGGGGTGGTCTGGTAAAGGCCAAACTTCCAGCACCCTCTGATTTGAGGCATAGAAGGCTCTAGCTGCCTGGGCCCTGGCTCCTGAGTCAAGGTGAACTGGCAGCTGACCTGCGCAGAGGCTCAGGAGTGGCTTAGAGACACGGCTTACTTTTGGTAAAGGATTCCCATCCTTTGGTAATGGAACAAATCCCTGTATGCCACTATCATTAGGATAATCGTGATGATTTTCTGGCAAAGGCTTCTTCAAATGAATGTGACGTTGAGATGCTTACGATTTAACAAAAGTGCCATTATGGCGCAACCTATCAAGAAGTTATCATCTTGCTCAAGATATTAAAGGCCATTTTCATCCTCTTTTACAATTTCCTTCTGAAGTGCCTGTGTTGGGCAGCCTGCAGCCTGGCAGAGATGAGATGGTGCTGAGAGGAAATTGTGTAGGGGAACAAAGTTTTTTCCTCTACTCTCTGAGGTTTGATAGCAGGGTCCGGGAAATAAATAAAACACAAGCAGGTTAATAAGAGAAAAAAAGCTCTATTGTATTTATTCATTTTTAACATTACATACATGGGGGGAATCACAGGGAAAAATAAAAATCCTCCCCAAAATGTGAGCTAGTGGGAATCTAGGCCACTTAACAAAGATGAATGGACCCTTGGAATAAATAGGAGGTCTGGTAGTTTGTGACAGTTTGTCAGGGGGTGGTGTCAACATCTAGTCTCTTCTGTGACCAGAATCAATCTTCCCCCGGTGAGTAAACTCCTAGGGAGGGGATTTACAACAATTGAATTCCTTTTGGAGAAATCTTTAGGCAGATAAGACAGGTTGAGAGACAGCCTCTCTGCATTTGCTGTTTTTGAGTATCTTTCAGTTCAAAATAAGCAATATACCAAAGTGGCATATCTCATGGGTGGTGTGTCTGAGCTTATTCCTTCAGTGCCCAGAAGGGAGCCTTGTCTGGCCATCTGCAATGACGTCATGAGCTGATTAGGCGGGAATAAAGGATGACCAGGTGAGCAGACGTGGTCTGGTGCTAGCTCTAAAGGACAGGATAAAGGGATCTTGGTGTATAAAGTCAGGTATTGCAAGAAGCTTGGAGCTAAAGGTGGCAAAGCAATTGCTTCCAAGCCTGGAAACTTTTTTTGTTTTTTAAAAGATTTTATTTATTTATTCATGAGAGACACACACACAGAGAGGCAGAGACACAGGCAGAGGGAGAAGCAGGCTCAATGTAGGGAGCCCAATGTGGGACTCGATCCCGTATCCCAGGATCATGCTCTGAGCTAAAGGCAGACGCTTAACTGCTGAGCCACCCAGGTGTCCCAAGCCTGGACAGTTTCTGATGCTTTTCTGGACTCCCCAGGTTCCCCTCTTTTCAGTGCTCTGTCTTTTGGGGAGACTTTTGGATCTTAAGTAGTCAGGTCTGTTTGGTTCTTCAGCTTCATGGTTGGCCCTGTGTTTTCACAGTGGGCCATTTCCTCTTAGTAAGGGAAG
This sequence comes from Canis lupus familiaris, assembly GCF_011100685.1. Classification (NCBI taxonomy): domain Eukaryota; kingdom Metazoa; phylum Chordata; class Mammalia; order Carnivora; family Canidae; genus Canis; species Canis lupus. Next base: position 18,887,928 of record NC_049224.1, read on the forward strand.
GGTTGGTCTCCCTGGGAGCAGCAATGGAGGAGGGAATGTTCTTTTATCCCCTCCCCCATCTTGCATTCTGTAAGGTATTATTCTGACAGTTTAAAAACTAAACTGTTTTTTCTTAATTCCTAGGACCCAGAGGTATTTTTTTTTTCCTGCTTGCTTCTCTTGGGAAATAACTTCTAAAATGTGTGCATATTTCTAAATCAGAATTAAGACTGGATCTCTATTAGTTTGGAAATCTAGGGTCTGACTTTTGTAATTACTAGGGTGTTTTCATCTTTGCAGAAGTTGCTGCTTATCGTTCTACCATGTTGGATTTTTCCTACTTGTATCCTTATGATCTACCTGCTAACTCAAACAAACATGGTGGCCTGTGAGGCTGGAGATTGCTGGGTCGCTCTGACAAGAGCAGTCCTTATCTCTAATGTGTGAATTGCTTCCCACATGAGCAGGATCTCACCCCTAGTACTCTAATTTGGTATCTTTTCTCATCAATATGAAAGGGCTGTTGAAGTAGAAGTTTGTCAGACCTTAAGGAGAAAAGTGAATGGCCAGCTCTCTTCCTCTTACTTTACCAGTGAAAACAGTGGTGCGGTTGCACTGCAAATTACAACCTGAAAAACCACAAATTTAAGCAGTCTTCCCTGCAACTTCAGAAATATTTTCATATAATTTCACTTTGAAATGTTGAATTGAGGGGTCCCTGGGTAGCTTAGTCGGTTAAGCATCTGACTCGTGATTTTGACTCAGGTCAAGATCTCATTGGTTGTGGGGTTCCATGCTCAGTGGGAGACTGCTTGAGATTCTTCTCTGTCCTTCCCCCACTTGTGTTTTCTTACTCTCTTAAATAAATAAATATATCTTTTTAAAATGTTGATTTGAAAGGTGTAGAGAAGAATGGTGCATGTATAACCTGCTTCAGAGGATAATTTCTGGTGTCCTTTCATGGTAAGGTGTCATCTTACCTGCATATGTCCTCTTTACAGGTAAGGCCTTTCTCTTGGCTTTGCTTTCACAGATATATTCATACATAAGGTTACGTTCACATAACGTACACATGTTCATACATGTAACATCATATAGAATTAATGAACATGACACCCAATAAAGTTGTGTTGAATGAGTTAATAAACATGCTGTAGAGAGTATGTGTGTATAGCATGTGTGTGTGTGCACACGCAGGGCGGGTGGTCTGTTTTGCCTGTGCTCTGTAGATGCAGGCACCAGGAAGTCTTCTTCTGTCTCTCAAGTTTTCACTGTGCAGCTTCAGAGATTTTCCTTTCCGGATAATTACTTTTCAAGAAGTTTGAAGAAAATTTGCACAGCAATTTTGACTTACCTGTAGGTGGAGAAAAGGATAATTTTTACACTTTACAGCAATTTTGGATTTTTCACATGTGGATAATTCTATGAGTTTTCAAAGCAAACACTTCAAAATCTCCTATTCTTTAAACTGAAGTGGTTGAAAGTAATATTGTGTTTTTAGTTTGCTTTTCATAGTTATTATTACATATACACACTTATATAATAATGTAATTAACATTACTATGAATTTGTAGTTGATTGGTTTCTTACTTTATCACTGCATTTTTAAAAAATCTTTTTGAGATCTATATATATCTTAGGCACAAAGGAAATCCTCTTTTTCTTTTTGAAACTCTGGAAAATCCACTTATTTGCTTTTAGCACTGGAAAAAATTTTGTTATTTTTTGTTCAAGTAGGCATTTACCTTAAGTTGAAAAATAAAGCATACTCTGTGTTTTCTAAAAGTCTACTTTAATATCTCCTTCAACCAAGTGTGATGGAGACTGGGTTACTGTCTTCCTCACCTTATCCACTTTGTCCCAGAGTGGTTTGCAGTTAGATGGCATCGGGCCTTTTTTATGTGGGTGACAACATGTCTAGGAAATATATGATGGTGTAAAGTCCTGTGGAAGTTAGAAATTCTCTCTCTTTGAAAGTGGAATGTCCTCTACTAATTGGTAAGAATAAGTCTTATTTATTTATTTATTTTTGTTGTTGTTGTTGTTGTTGTTTTTGTTTTTTTTTTGTTTTTTTTGGTTTTTGTTTTTGGTATTGGGAGAACTTCATAGGTTCTACAAACTAGCAAGAAAAAATCTCACACTGTCTGAGAAGACTGTGTTCACGAAACTTTGGCAACGGAGTGAAAACAGACCCCATTTTAGGATTCTACAGTTAGGATGTAGCTGTTTAGTGGGCTGTTGACATCTAGAATGGTCTCCTTTTATTTCTTGGGGAAATAAATCAACTGTAAAAATATTAAGACTTTCAAGCTGTACTAATAAAGACTGAAATTTAACTTACAGTTGGTAATATTCACTCAAATCTAATTTAATAGTATGCCCAGTCTGGATATTAAGTATTATTTTAAACTATAGGGAACAAAACATGTAGTACACAGGCAAAATATTGTTGTTACATGAATGTCACGTTTGATATTCCCCTACTTCTCTCGGTTGAATTTGTACCCACGAGCTTACTGTAAGCAGCAGCATTGCATTCTTACACATTCATATGTCCCCAGATTATCTGAGACAGAGGTTGGTAAACTAGGCCTGGAGGCCCACTCTAGCCCACCACTTGCTTTGGCAAATAAAGTCTTTCTGGACACAGCCATGCCCATTTATTTAAGCCTTGTCTGTGGCTGCTTTTGTGTTATAAAGCAGTGTGGAGTATTTGTGACACATACTATGTGGTTTGCAAAGCCAAAAATAGTCTGACCCTTAGAGAAAAAGTTTGCTGACCCCTAATCCAGGATATCAGTTCTCTTCTCTTTTCCTCTCTGATAGTATCACAGAAGACCTTGAATAATATAATTTACCCTCTTATGACTAACACCTCTCTTTTCAAAAGCAAAACTAAAAGTACGAAAACAACGGTCTCCCCCCCCCAAAAAAAAAAACAAAAAGAGAAAGCTCCTAGAAAATTTAAGAAGTACTGATATAAATTAAACTCATAGAATCATGAAATAAGCTCATTAAAATATGCTGATGTTAATGAAACATTCTTATCAGGCAGCATATGAGAATAAGAATACTGGTCTATGAATTAGAGGAATTAAGTTCCTATTTCAATTTTGCCATTTTCTAACTCAGGTATTGGCAAACTTCTCTGGTGAAGGTTAAGCCAGTAAACCTTTTAGGCATTGTGGGCCATATTTATTTTATTTTATACAAAAGAGGAAGTGGGCTGGACTTGGCGCACAGTCCTGTGATTTGACCACCCTGCTCTCAGTGCTCCTCATGAGCCACAATCTCCCTGGGCTCCATTTTTAGGAGGCCCTAAATCAACACTTCCCATTTTTAATATTTTTTTATCCTTTTATGTGAATCAAAGTCAATGTTATACATGGCCAAATTTTACATGAATCATTTTCTTACCACATGGCAAGTAGAGTCAGAACAATACAGGTGAAAATAGTATGTGACAAGAAAGTCAATTTTGACATTTCTTCATGTAAGATTCTCTATTACCTTGTAATACATTGATTCCAAGCTTAGAAGTGTAACACCACAACTATTTGAGCTTATGCTGTTTTGTGGGTCAGAGATTTTGGAAGGGCTTGCTTGGATAGTTTTCCCTTGGGGTTTCTTTTGCGGTTTTTGTTAGATGTCAGCCAGGGCTGTGGTCATCTGTGGGTTTGACTGGGTTGGAGATCCAAGACACCTGATGCTTAATGCTGGTCAGCAGCAGCAAACTTAGCTGTTGATGAGAGCTCTTACATGTGTCCTCTTCACCAGAGATCTTGGAGTGGTCAAAATTTTTACATGGTGCTTAGCTTAATCCCAGTGCGTTTTCCTAGAGAATGAGGTGGAAGCCTCATCATCTATAGTGACTTAGCTCCCTAAGTAAATGTCTTAAGTTTGCCCAGATTCAAATAAAGGAGAGGTAGACACACCCAATGTAAGAAATGTCAAAGAAGTGGGAAATATCAGAAAGGGAGACAGAACATGAGAGACTCCTAACTCTGGGAAACGAACAAGGTGTGGTAGAAAGGGAGGTGGATGGCGGGTAGGGGTGACTGGGTGATGGGCACTGAGGGGGGCACTTGATGGGATGAGCAATGGGTGTTATGCTATATGTTGGCAAATTGAACTCCAATAAAAAATTTAAAAAATAAATAAAAAGAAATGTGAAAGAATCTGGGGCCATATTTAAAATCACCACACCTAGCTTTTGTGATTTTTAAGTTTATAACTCTTAATACCAAATTAGTAGGACTTTTGTACCAGCTATTATATAATTAACCACATTTATTAAGGGCAGGATCTTCTTAGATCTCAAATGAAACTGACATGTAAATATGTGTGTGTGTGTGTGTGTGTGTGTGTGTGTGTATCTTATCCACTCATCATCCATAAATGGACATTTGGGAGATAGATACACACACACACAGAGGAATATTATTCACCCTTAATAAAAAGGAAATTGTATCAGTGACAATATGGACAAAAATGGAGAATATTAATCTGAGTGAAATAATCTACAAAAGTAAAACTCAGGGCAGAATGCTTGTTATTAGGGGCCGTAGGGTAGGGGAAATACCAAGATGCTGGTGAAAGGGCATAAACTTTCAGATATAAGATGAATAAGTTCTGGAGACCTAATGTACAGCATAGTGACTAGTTAATAATAATGTGTTGTATTCTTGAAACTTGCTAAAAAAGTAAACCTTAAGCCTTCATCTCTCTCTCTCTCTCACACACATACACACACACACACAAAGAAAAGAGGTAACCATGTGAGGTAATGGATTTTTAAATTAGCTTCATTAATCATTTCAAAATGTAATCACCTCCAAATGTATATCTATATGAAAACACCACACTGTACATCTTAAATATGTGCAATCTTAGTCACATCTCACTAAGCTGGAAAAAATGATGAGGTTGGGGAAGTGGTGTGGGCAGGGAGTTCAGGTAGGCCTTGTCAGCCATGGGAAGGAGTTTGAATTTCACTGAGTAAAGTAAGAAGTCATTGCAGAGTTTTAAACAAAGGGGTAATATTCTCTGACTTAGATTTTTGATATCACTATGGCCCCTGTGTAAATAATAGCCTATAATTTTGAGGGGGTAGGTGGGCAAGAATGGTGGCAGAAGGCTCTAACCGGAGGCTTTTGTATGATTTTGTGCACAAGGTGTTCATAGATTGCAATAGAGTGTTAACAGTATGGGTGATTAGAAAAAGTAAAAATGGATAAGAGACTATTCCCATTTTCCAGATAAGTAAAGAGAGTTTAACCAATTTTTATATAAGTGATAAACTGATATTCAAATCTATATCTAGAAGTCAACAAATCAACTTCAGCCAAATGTCATGTTGTTTTGTCACATTTAAAATTAATGAAGTCTAATTAAATGAGATTTTACTATAATTTAGGTGGATTAGGCTAAATTAAGAGTCATTAACATGGTCCTCTTTTTAGACAATTTCTATGACCAATGCCTCATTGTCTTCATGTTCAAAATATTTAAAATGTAACAAATTGGAGGAAATGTAAGTTATATCACCATCTTATTTCATGATTTTTGTGAAAATGAGGAAATCTCTGCAGATATAAAACCCAGAGACTCATACACACATTCTGCATAATCCTGAGGAATAGTCAACCTAAGAAAATTTGTTATTCTCAGTTCTAGGAATTGATACATGACCGGTAACGTATCTGAAATTTGTTTTTCTTTAGGTTTAGTAAGGGTGGAAGAGAGTACTGATTAGTACTTTGGAAGCAAATCTGAGAAGCACATACTTTTCCTTAAAAGGTAGTTGTTACCAGAACTATTCCTTGTGGTACCTCAAAGAGCTGGGACAAGTTCCTCTGACTGGATCTTTCTTCCTTTCCACAAGGGGTGAGAGGGAGACTATTCAGTTCTCTTCTTGCTGCAGTGCTTTAAAAAATGTTTATTGGAGAAGAAATTGACTCCTTTATCATCAAGTCATGGAACCTTTTTTGTATTTTCTTCATTCTGTTTACCTCCCCTGTGATCTCTTTGAGTTACTGGCAAGGTGATTTATTTGTGGCCCTAAAATCTCTCTGTTCCTTAATTTATAGGTTATATCGTGCTTCCTCTCTTCCACACGATCAGGATCTTCAAAGTAAGCATCTTTCAAAGGAGCGACAAGCAAAATACAGCTGCAAAATCAGTAACTCCCTGTTAAGCTGCTTTGCCTGCTGTCACTGTTGACTGCTGGAGGTGGTGATCCATGTCAGTCACTAGAACGACACCTTGGCAAGACTGCAATCTGCTCCCGGAGTTTTTGTGTAGGGGAACACTTTTCGATAATGAGGTTTTCGTATATTCCCAGCATCTCACACAGTGCCTGGAACATAGTATCTACTTGGTCAATATTTATTAATATTTACTGTAGAACCATATTTTAAAGCCTTTGCTAACATGTTATAGGTAGATTTGTTGCATAATGGAGCAATGCAAGAATTTTCTCTTTCACCTTGGATAAATTTTACTAATAATACAATAAATAACTCTCCAAGCAGGCAGAGACTTTTAGTGAGACTCAATGGATTGATATAAACTTATATTTTTAAGCCATCAAACTAAGAAGAGGTTAAGACTAACGTTTACTTATTAAGATAATTTCCTAATCATTCTTATAAGAACTTAATGAGTGACAAACTGACGCTGGATATAAATTTATGATTTCCCAAAATAACATTTGATTGGTTTGAGTGATGTCTTACATCAAGTAATCATAGTTAATTTTTGCTTCTGGAGAGATTTGACTTTACCAGTCTATCATGTCATCAGATGTATTTCAAGAATGATTTCTTTGTCTGTTGATACAGAGTTAAAGAATTCCTATGGAGATTCTTGAATCTATAACTTGTATTTTTATCAGGGCAGATGGGAGAAGTTCAGAATAGTGGCAAAAAAACTACATCTTCATCTGAAATATACTGCAAACACATAAAGAATGATTTCACATTGAAAAATATTTTTAGTCATATAAATCAAGGACAAATTTAGGATTTTTCTTATATGTGAGTTATGGTGCAAAAAACAATGGGTCACTTAAGTTTAAAGAAAGGTTGATAAATGCTGAGACCTTAAGTATATTATAAATATCAGCAGTTATGACAATGAGAGGATTGGAGTTATAAATTAAACATACTATATAACAAATGTGAAATGTATTTTTCTTGTTATATTTATTTTTTCTTGTTATATTTATTTCCCTAACATTTAATACCTATAATTAAGACTGTTGTTAGATTTTACCTCACAAAATCATCCAGGTTTGAAAGAAATTTCAGAGAGTAAAAAAAGGATATATATATATATATATATATATATGTATATGGGGATAAAATGTTAGGTTTTATATTTCTGGATTCCTTTCTAAAGAGTGAATTTTGAGGGGCACCTGGGTAGCTCAGTGGTTGAGCATCTGCCTTCAGTCCAGGGCGTGATCGTGGGGTCCTGGAATCAAGTCCCATATTGGGTTCCCTGCATGGAGCCTGCTTCTCCCTCTGCCTATGTCTCTGCCTCTCTGTGTCTCTCATGAATAAACAAATAAAATCTTTTTTTTTTAAAAAGAGTGAATTTTGAATGATTTTTTTTTTGTAATGAAGAATCATCCTAAAAAAAACCCCAAACCCCTAACATTAACATCACTGTCATAGAAGGCACAATGAAAATTGGGAGTAATCTTTCTGCGCAGAAAGAACTCAGGCAACATATAGGAATGGAGGCTTACCCCGGGTGAGATAAAAAATTTTCACTGTATTATTTTAGCATTTGCTGCCAGGGCTGGTACATTGACTCTGGATCTGACTGTCTTTTGACCCAGATTCCAGTTCTTCCAGGGACCAGGCACAGCAGTTCTTTCATGGTCTTTGCCCTTCTCCATAATAGAAGTGAGTGCTTATCCTAAGAGCCACTGTTGTTTCCCAATGTAGCCTTGCCTTTGAGTTGTGAAGTTAGCCTACTGCCTGGTTCTCAAACCCTGGCTGCACCTTGGAAGCACCTGTAAGTTTTTATAACTTGTTCACATCCTGGTCTCTCCTCCATAGATTCTGATTTAATTGGCCTGGGTGGGGCTCAGGCTTTGGGAATATGGAAAGCTCCTCAGGTATTTCTAAGGTACAACTAGAATTGAGAACCTATGGTGGAGAAGGAAGAAGAAAGAGATCACAATCTGAAATTCAGCCATAGTTCTTATTCTCAATTTAATGTTTTCCCATAGGTCCCCCAGAGCCTCACAAAACCCAGTGTGGCCAGTCTCTGGTGAATTCAGTGGTGATCCATGGTTCCTGACTCTTTTCCTAAACTGCTTTCTGGATTCTCTTTGTCCACAATCTTTCTCAGGTAAGAAGCTCAAAAGAGAGGTCAGAGAAGGAGAAGGAATTGATGATACTTGGCATCGTATTGTAGTACGTGGTGGAATGAATTCTTTTTAAATGTTTAGTAAGTGAATTGGGAAGATTTGGAGGGTAGTGGACTGGCATATCAAAATACAATATGGCGAAATTAAAGCAAACACTTAATTTTTACCAACAGTATCACAGTAAATAGGCATCACTGTAGGATTTAGAAAGTCTTGGATTCAAGTGCTGCCTTCACCATTGCCAGCTGGGTGACTAGTACAAATGACCTATCCCCTCTCTGTGCGTTAGTTTTTTTTATCTATAACATAGGCACAGTATCCACTGTATTTTCCTTACATGGTTGTTGTGAGGCTTAAATTACAGAAGTGAAATAATATTTTATATTATTAGGTGATATATAAATGTTATTACTATGGGTTGAGCTGCTTTAATACATATTTATGTGGACATATTTCGTGGTTAATTTTTACAACAAGAGAATAAGTCTGGGGAACAATGGTTATAAAACTGTAATGAAATCTATGTGTCAATCTATTTGGTTGGGTGGCAAGTTTATAGAAATGAAGAATTCATCTTTTGTAAACCCGATGTTTTAACCTTACATAGGATATAATTTGTTATTGGTTTTGAAAAACAAAGTTCCATATAATTTTCTCATAATTTAAGAGATTTTATTTCAATAGCTGTCAAGTACTTAGTAAACATTAAAATGAGGGGCAAAAAATCCCTATGGGAATAGAAATATTTGTGATTCTGATAGGTTATGGAAGAAGTCTTAGTTGGGGGACACAAACACTCAATCCATATGTTACTACCAGAAATGGAATAATAGCTAATCTCCAAGTCTACCGTTTACTGAGCCAATGTTATGTACAGGGCACCATGCTAAAGCATTTTGTTTACTTCATCTTACTTAGGCCCCTAAATTTTTGTGTTGATTAGATTAATTATTTTATCAATTTTATTGCTGAAAAAGAAACCCAAAAAACTCCAAGGCACAGAGCGGCTGTCATTTCCCCCTTAAACCCAGTTAGTTTGACTCTATTCTCTACTTTTACAACTGAACTGTACTCTCTTCCAGTAATCACTGTTATAAAGGCTTATTGACATACTGATTTGTGGAAATTGGTGAAAGGAATTTGAAATGGGAGGGATAGCTTAGAGTTCCTTTCAGAAATAGTTAACTTGACTCAGTGCATAGACTTACAGTTGAGCTCTGTGAAGGGTGGGGCTGCACATACTAGTTGAAAAAACTATTCTCACCAGAAACTATGGAGGCTGGTACTAAATCAACTTGCTCAAAGTGATGGAGTGTGACATCACTGGGTCTTCAGTGAACTGCAGCTCTGAGAATACTGAAGGGCAACATTGTAGGTTCACACATGAGTATTTTTTTTTAAAAATATTTATTCATGAGAGACACAGAGACATAGGCAGAGTGAGAAACAGGCTTCCTGCAGGGAGCCCAAAGCAGGACTTGATCCCAGGATCCCAAGATCATGCCTTGAGCCAAAGGCATCGGTTCAATCACTGAGACACTCAGGCATCCCAGACATGAGCATTGGTACCAGCTGCAGTTACAGTGGTCTCAAGTTATGGACCTTTGACACTACTCAGGTCACCAAGCAGGAAAGCCAGAACATCATGAAGACCACAGTATAATAGATTGCACTTGGTCATGAGTACGGGCAACATTCCCATAGGTGTTCCACAGGAAATCTGTGGGGCACTTTGTATTATCAAAAGAAGACATATCCCAGTAAAACACAGATGATTCCTGTGTATGTGAGTTCATAGTACCTATAAACTGGGGTGGCCTCAATAACAATAGGGACAAGAATGGTAATAATTAACTTATCATGAGCTCTTCCGAATGCTTTACATATGATTATCTCAATCTCTAAAGCAGTTCAATGAGCTAGAGAGCTAGGTAATATTAATACCATCATTTTACAGATAAGCATCTTGGAGATAAATAACTTGCCAAGTTCACATAAGTTAATCAATGCAGGGCAAGATTAAATCAAATCTTTCTGATTCCAGAGCCCATGCCATAGATTATACTTTGTTTTCTTACTTAAAAAAAACAAAAAAAAAAAAAAAACAAAAAAAAACCAGCTGAAGAGGTTGTTGTACACCTTTCGGTTAGAACTACCATAAGTATTGGAGATGGTTGAATGTCAACCAGCCTATTATACCAAGCCATGAATACCAGTGTTGGATTCATTAATATAACAGGACGCAGCTGGGGCTTTTTGTTCAGTATTGCTTATAGTTCCTTCAACTGATCCTAAGACCTGCAGAAACTATGCTAATCATTTAGGAACAACAAGTGAAATTAATTACGCTCTAAATGCAGCTTAAGTCAGAAAAAAATGCTTGGAATAAAGGGATTTTGATTGTTTGTTTGTGTTACACTAGAAAGGCCAGCATTGATCAGTGATTCTAAATTACAATCACAAACTTGTGTTGATCTCAATATCAGAAAAATGGGTCTCAAATCCTGTTGGAGGGCACCTCAATTTGAGATTTGGTTCTCATTAGGAATATGAACAGATTCTGCTTAATTATAAAGGACAGGAATGTTCAAATATTGAGAACTATGTATCTACAAGCACTGAGAATGATAATAGGGCAAAAGGGTTTCAATGGCTTTATTAGAATACCAAGTTATAACATCAGCTGGCATACCACACCATGTTATCATTCCCAGGGTATATGGGCCTGATTTATCAGGCCTCAGAAACTATCTTCTTTGTTTCCTTTTTTTTTTTTAAGATTTTAAAAGTTTATTTATTCATGAGCAGAGAGAGAGAGAGAGAGAGAGGCAGAGACACAGGCAGAGGGAGAGGCAGGCTCCATGCAGGATGGAGGATCAGGCCCTGGGCTGAAGGCGGTGCTAAACCGCTGAGCCACCTAGGCTGCCCTCTTTGTTTGTTTGTTTGTTTCTCTCTCTCTCTCTTTAGATTGTATTTATTTATTTGAGAGACAGAGCAAGTGAGAGAGAGTGCATAAGCAGGGTGAGGGGCAGAGGGAGAAGCAGATACCCTGCTGAGCAGGGAGCCCAATTTATAGCTCAATCCCAGGATCATGACCTGAACCAAAGGCAGACACTCAACTGACTGAGCCACGCTGACACCCCAGAAATTGTCTTCTTTCATCATTGGAGTCCAGTTGACTCCTAGACACAGACCTGGCCCAATATTTTGGCCCTCAGGAAAGATCGCTCATCGTACCATTTTGTCTCTGATCTTAGGATTTAATTATCATTTAAACTTTTTCATTATTCCTATGACATGGTCCTACTCTATCTTCTAGCTCTGGTCCATTTTCCTCTTGCTAGAGTTCTGGCTTGGTCATTTGTTCAAGTTCACAGTCTTTTTTTCCCCCCATAACTCCAATCTGTTCTAAAACTGTAACTTAGTGGCTGGGAACACACTCAAGATTCTCTGTTGCTGACTATCTTCCTGTGCAGACCCGTGACCATTTTCAGCTGCTGGATGTTGGCAGCCGTGTCTATAAAGAGGCTACATGGTATTGCAGTGATTCTTAAACCTCAGCTTTCACCAAAATCACTTGAACTTTTATTTTTTTATTTTTTATTTTTTCACTTGAACTTTTATAATTCAGAACTCTGGGTTACACCCCCAAGAGATTCTGATTCAGTCAGGCTGCAGAGGATCCTATAAATCTGCATATTTAGCAGCTTCCCTAGGTAGGACTCTGTAGGTGGATGGAGAAAAACACTGCCCCATTGTCTGTTGCTATATGAATGTTGGCCAACACTGGACTTCTTGTTCTATCAGAGGGGTGCCTCTTTCTGAAGATTTTGTCATTTTATTCTACTCCAGTTGACATGTAGATCTCAGATGTTGCCTCCTCTTACATCCAAACACTTTCAGATGCCTCTTGTAGGAACTACTGTACATTCTGTCCTTATCCCATCCTAGCACATATATCATGGTTTTTATTTCTCTCTTTACTTCTGTATATGAACTACTAGACTATGACATTTGAAGGAAAGGCTAAGTAATGTTCAGCTCTGAATCTTCACTGCCTAAGGTAGTACCAGATGCAGAGGAGGGAGACAAGAAATAGTTATTGAATGGTCAGGTCTAAATGGATCTAGATGGTGGCTGGGCCAAGTCAGTCTTACTCAACTGAGTCAGCTGGCTACTTGAAGATCTCAGTTTGGATTGCTATAGGGATGCTGATGGGAGAGAACTGAGGTTAAGGACACTCTAGCCTGATCTATCCTGTTGATTGCTAGACTATGACATGGCTTCCAATACTGGTTCTCATGTAAGGATGCACCTCAAGTACGAACACAGTACCAAGCCCATGTGGTTTCTTAAAATTCAAAATATTCAAATTTTCAGTGTGAAGTAAAACATTTTGGACATAAGGCATTTAAGTATTAGAGAAAATAGGAAGCCTTCATGTCAATTTGGGGCTGGATCTAGTGTTTTAGAGATAGTTGATGCAGAAGCAACAGTTTCCTCTTATTTTTCCCCCCTTCTCATTGGAGTTAGTGTCTGATTTCATGCCAGCGAAACAGAATGTTCGAATCACTGCGTGCTGGTTTTGGAAAGGAGGATTTTTGAGATGATCATGTTTACAGATGAGGAAAGTTGGTTCAAATATTTCTTCAGTGTCTGCAGTGTGCAAGGAAACAAAACAAAACTCAGACAGGAGACTATCACATGCTCAGACTTCAGAGCAGGGTAGTTTTACATTTAGGCCAGATCCCAGATCTCCTGATCTCCATGACAATCCTTGCTTTGTTCAGAAATTGCCATGCTGAAGAGGAATCATGGACACCACAGTACATGCTTATTTGATTCTGTCCTGTAGCCAGCTTTTCTTACTCTCCACTGGGTCTTCATGATTTCTTTTTATAATGCATTATTTTTTCCTCAAGGTCTTCTATTATTTTTGTTGTTAGCCTATTGAGTGTGTGTATTTCAGGGCTAATTATCTTATTACTTATTTAAGACACATATCTGGAATTGGCAATATGGGAACATTTAAGTGGCGCTTAAAAAGGAAATAGAGGGCAGTTGAGAATGGCCATACTTAGACCGTTAGATGTTTTTTGGCTCATGTTTTATAAGCATAGATATTATGATTTTGTATATCTTCTCAAATATAATTAAACTATTGCCAATTCTGATGATTTCCTCTAATGGAAGAAAGCTGAGTTCTGGTTAATAAAAAATGGAAGATAGCCCAAAAATTATTAATATTTGACATTTGAATGTTTCTGTACTCATTTTTTCTCCAGCAAAACTTTGCTGAGCATCTTTATAGTCAGACACAGTGCTGGGCACTGGAGATATATGTGCTTATTTGAATATAAGCATGGAAGTCAATTTAGAATTTCATCATCGAAAAAACGTTAGAGGTACAATTTTATGGTTGGGGCACCTGGGTGGCTCAGTCAGTTAAGCATACAATCCTTTTTTTTTTTTTTTTAAATTTTATTTATGTATGAGAGAGAGAGAGAGAGAGAGAGAGATTGAGAGAGAGAGGCTGAGACACAGGCAGAGGGAGAAGTAGATTCCATGTAGGGAGCCTGACGTGGGACTCGATCCCTAGTCTCCTGGATCACGCCTTGGGCTGAAGGCGGCTCTAAACCGCTGAGCCACCTGGGCTGCCCTAGGTTACAATTTTAAACAGTAGAGAAGCTATTGAGAAGCTGTTTTTCGTCCTATATTTCATTTCTCCCAGAAGTCTACTCTTAGTGGGGACTTGACTTTTTTTCCTTAGGTTAATGTAAAATTTGCTTTTTCTCAAGTTGTCCCCGGAGGAATCCTCCTGGATTAGCTGGTATCTTTGTATGCAAATTGCACAGAGAGACTTGGGATGTCAACAGAACTGTCATTATATAGATTAAATGTTAGCCTCTAATGTAATTTCTGAGATATAATCTAAGTAAAGATACAACAAATGTTCTCAATACACTAGGAGGCAAATTCTGCCTTTGACAAGCCATATTGTCGGGTCAGGTGATTAAAACTGAATTACACTATTAAGGAGAAAACTCAGTAAGTATGAAGAAGATTTAATGAAGCTGAACTAGCGTTCTTTTAGAATAGGAAGGAAGTCACACACAAACCAATAAATTGTGTTAGATAACTCTCTTTTGCCTCTCAAAGCTAATATTTCTAAATGGTTACAGTAAGGATATAATAATATTTCTGATGCTTTTAATCATTCCAGAACTGCTGTGGATAGTCAGTTTTCTTAAAGGTGAAAGCGCAGAACACCAGGTATCTCTCCACTAAATAATAAATGGAATATCTAAAATGCAAACTAATATCTAAACTCTAAAAGAAAACACAGAGGACCTATATGTTGATGAAAGTTAGAGTGCAGAAGTAGAGATGTAGGAAGTATTAGTCTTACAGAGACACACACACACACAATTTTTTAGGTGGTAAAGAAGAATAAGAGATGGTTAAGCTTCATTCTAATCTACCCACTTTATGTTTTTACTGGACAGACTCAATAATAAGGTAAATCCTACAATGTCTAATGTCATGTAAGAGACATTCACCGGCTCTGCCTGCTTAAGGTATTATTCCTTTTTTTTTTTTTTTTAGGATTTTATTTATTTATTTGACAGAGAGAGAGAGGGAGAGAGGAGAGAGAGAGAGAGAGAGAAAAAGAGAGATTGAGTACAAGTAGGGGGGAGTGGCAGGCTTCTTAACAAGCAGGGAGTTTGATACAGGGCTCAATCCAAGGACCCCGAAATCATGACCTGAGCTGAAGGCAGACACTTAACTGACTGAGCCACCCAGATCCCCCATATTCCTTTCATTTTATTTGTATTAAGATGTCTTCTTCCTAAAGGTCTCTGTCAAGATATAAATAGTAGGGTGACATGTAGGGCATATTGACCGTGTAGCACAGAACATTTTTTGGATTTAAGTGCTGCTCAGACTAAAGGCAAAGTTATGGGGATTCTAGAAAGATGGGCAAATTTGAATGGGAACTTAAGGGTGAGGGACAATGGGAAGCTCCTATAGATGGGATATAGCCCTAAAAGAGGTAGGTAATTGTTCCGGAGAGATGGGAATGGATGGGAAGACTTGGCCAGATGAAGTTGCCAGAGAGGTTCCTCCTCTCTGGAGAGTGACCTTTGCTGTTGAAAGTCTACCTTGGTAGCGCTGTCCCTGCACACTTTCCTACTCATATTAAGTGGCACATTTAAAATTGCAGAGCAAAATAGTTCTACCTGCCTTGTATAGCTGCTTTGAAGATTAATGAGGTAATGCTTAAAAAAGGGCTGGGGATGAAAGGTTCACTATAAATGTTTGTGTACTGTGCCAAGAAGAGCTCTCTTTTGGAGCTTGTGTTTTTAAAATAAATGTAAACATCTAGTGTTCCTGGTGCCTCCAACCTATTATTAGGGAGCTACTACATTGGCAGCTGGACAGAACATTGCTATTTGATCCTCTCTGATGTTTTTCTCACAGTTTCCCTAGGATATTCTCTGCAGGGATGAGCCATGTCAGGTTCGGTCAGTCATTTCATACACATGTAAAGTAAGAAGACCAGCACCCAATCCAGGAGCCTCAAGTATGATTACATGACACAGTCATGCTCCACACCCCAGCACTTACAAGCCCAGCAAAGCAAACACAGATACACAATGCACATGTTAGTAGATGTAGACAGAACCTAGTTTCATATTTACATACATATATAAACATATGTTATACTCATACATATGAGTGTAATTTTGGAAACTATAAAACAGTCACTCATTGTTTGGTTTTGTTTCTAATGATGCATTCGGGTCAGGAGCAAGGACCTGGAGAGTGCTTAGGGCATCCAAGCTCCATAATCCTGCCCTGGTGAGAAGAAATAGCAGCTGAGAGCCATGAGTGGTTTTTCTTATGGCTGCAGGAAGAAGTCAGGGATTCTAAGTGGGAAGATTTCCTGAGTATAATCTGTAATTTTGTTCTTGCCTTTTTTTCTTCATGGCAGAGACATATGCTTGATCTATAATTGGGCCTTCAAAGAGTGAAACCTGAATCAAGGCACCAACTTGAATGTTATTTCATAGCATGGCCTAATGGAACAGCAATGGTATAGCTGGGAAATTGCAAAAGGAGTAGCAATTTGCCAAAGAGAGTGTGATGGATAAGTAAGATCGGGACCATTTTCTTATTTTATTGGGCTACAATGAGCAGAAAAGAGGAGACTATAGTGAAGAATCATGTCTCCATTTCTATAAAACCAGCAAACAAAGGTGTAAGTATTGTATCATAAGTGGAAAGAAACAAAGTTTCTAGATAGAATAGTTAAAAGTTAGCAAATCTCTTTCTTCTTTTCTTAGGATAGGATCTTTATTCCTTCCATTTCTCCCCCCAAATATCAGCCTTTGCATTTTAAAATACAATACCTAGAAATAATATACCAGAAAATTCTCTGGAGGGAAATTTCTATACCTGTCTTTCCGGTGTAGGATCCTAATAAATAAATACGTTTAAATATATGACTAATGATATACTATAAACCTAAGCACTTGGATTTCAGAATGGGATAATGACTTTTCAGAGAATGAAAGAAGATAATGAGGGAGGTTCAACATGGTAAGGGTCTTCTAAGCCTGGGCTTGTTTGGAAGAGGGAAAGTGGATCTCTAATTCTTCCAGGAAACAAAACCAGAAGGCCAGAAGCACCTTTCCTTTTGTTCTTGCCAGTCTCCAAGCACCTCTGCTTGCCCACAGAAAGTCGACAGCACTTTGGCCTATAAACACCGGCATACCAACTGTACTAAATCTCTGCCCAGCTATTCTGGGTAAGCTAGAGGAAAAATAGCAGACTGCATAGGAGGATGCTTGGGGGCCCGCCAAGGCCATGACGTACAGGTTTCCAAACAAAGCTATGGCTGAATCAGAAAAAGCATGTCTGAGTCAGGCTCAAATACAAGGCCCCCTTGTCTCAAATTTCTCAGCTTATTTCACAGGAAGAAGAGGTAGGGATTCACAGTAACTCTTCCCCTCTCAGGTCATCCAAGAGGCTATCAAACTTCATGTTGAAGTTTCATGAAACCTAGATGTTGATGCAGGTATTCTCTGTATCATTTGCTTTTTATTTTGCTATTTGGCCATTAAACAACTCCTATACCCTTTCAATGAAGCCAAAGATTCCCAATGGAGGAATAATTAAAACTGCTGGTATTTTCTTCATACTGTTTAATATTTCAACAGCTCTAGTAACTGGCTGCAAAACAATAGCATACACACTACTGTTAGCGTGGAAGATAAAGGGACTTTGAAAAAATATTTTTCTTGTGTTAGGTTGTTTCCAGTTTTTGGACCTGATAGCTGGATGCATAGTTTATTTTTCTTTATCATATATAGATAGAATTGGTAGCAGGGTCATCTATTATATATTGAATAAAATAACAGGAAAAAAGATCACCAAATTTCACACTCACATGTATATAAATCTAGGGCCTTCTCCTTCCTCCTTCCTTTCTTCTTGCTGTGTGTATGTGTTGTGTGTGTGTGTGTGTGTGTGTGTGGTTTTGTAAAAAATATTTATTTATTTATTTATTGTTATAGGAGGGATCCAGGTTACATTACATCTGTCAAAATCTCTTGGCTTTTCAGAGAAGTGGTTTTCTGTCCTAAGTAGCCAGGTAAATCTTTGGTGTGATTTAAAGAATAGATGTTTTATATACATGCATTTTTGTAATGTATTTCTTCTTTGTCTGGGAAACATCTTAACCAAGACTCAGTAAGTTCAAAACTGGTAATGATGTGAATGCCCATACTGAAATTATAGTGTTAACAATTTAAGCAGTGAAATTTTTGCATAAAGAAAAGCCATATTTTTAAAACCAATTATATTAGCTTGGGCTGCCATAACAAATGCCATAGACTGGGTGACTTAAACAACAAAAAATTATTTCTTATAGTTCTGGATCCTGAGAAGTCCAAGACCAAGGTACCAGCTGATTTGGTTGCTGGTGAGAGCTCTCTTCCTGGCCTCAGACAGCCACCTTCTCCCTGTGACCTCACATGGTGGAAACATAGAGATCTGTGGTGTCTCTTCTTCATTTACAAAGATACTAGTTCTATGGGATCAGAGATATACCCATATGACTTCCTTTAATCTTAATGACTTCTAAAAGGCTCTATTTCCAATATAGATGCGCGGGAACTAGTGCTTCAACATACATATCTTGGGAAGGACACAATTCAGTCCACAGCATCAGTTGTGGGTAGTGTGAAACCTTTTGATGTAAATAAGTCTCAATTCCAGAAACAGATCACTGAGGGGCCACAAAGAAGTAGAAAGCTACTTATTTTTAATATTTTCCTCTGTGGAGGAAGAGAACTAGATATAGAAAAGAATACCTCCTTTTCCTGTAGTGCCAATATGCATTTTGAGTTGAAAATATAGGATATAAAATAGTCATCATTTTAAGAACTATTTGAACTCCATATTCAATTTGATTTAAAGAAAGAGACAGAGAGAAAGAGAAGGAAGGTGGGGGGAGGGAAAAAGAAGAGGGAGAGAAAAGAGAAATGTTAAGAAAAGAGGGAGAAATTAATAGACACAAAAGTGGTATAAGAGAAGGAAGGACACTCAGGGGAGAAAATGAGAGACCCATTTAGAAGAATAGATCATGAAAGTTCATAGAAGGATCTTTCAGTGAGGGGCAAGGTTGGAAGATGAAACTTTGGATGGGGGTTAGTAGAAGCTCTGGTGTCAAGTACCCAGATTCAAAATCTAGCCAGTTATTCACTGTGTGGCCTTGAGCAAATTAATCTCTCAAAACTCAGTTTCCTAGTTATAATGCTTATCTCATGATAGTGTAGTAAGGATTAAGTGAGATAGCAGTGCCTGACGAATAGTAAGGTTTCAATAAATGTGAGCTATTATTATTACTACTTGTCCTCCTTTGACTTATGATCTGTAGCTATTGTTGATAGCTCCTGTCAACACCGTGGATCACACTCAGGTTAATTTGCTCTGTGACCTGGCATCTGTTCTTCATGCTGGTTATACACTTGGGATTATCGTGCATATGATGTAATAGCAGGTATCTTGGTTTAATGTGTACTCCTCCACACAACCTATTCCCACCCCTAGATTTTAGTTATTAGAGATGGCATTCTTGATGGCAAGACTCTGATGTATTGAGGCTCATTATAGTTGAGGCTGAGTGAAGATCTCTTAATGAATAAGTATCATTTGATATATCCATTCATGTATTTAAGAAAATGATTTGGCTGTTGGATTGAAAGTGCTTTGAATTTATTTGTGTTAAACAAGACTTGGGTAAATTACAAATTTCCTCAATCGTAATTTTTTCTTTTATTAAAGTCATTTATGAAATCTGATCCACCAAGGGAGTAGAAGCTCTAAATGTGTTTTTGTTTATCTTCCTTTCTTGGTTCTTTTAAATCTCAAGTTCTTGTGTTTGGTGAGAGGCAGTTCCTTCAAAGACTTCATCTTGTGACCAGAAGCAGAAAGAATCAGTGATCTGCTTTTGAGAAATTTGCAGTTCAGTTTAACAGATGAGTTTCTGGGAAGAGGGTCATGTAAGGCAGACTTGAGAGATGCCTGTTTCCAGGTCTGGTGTTCCTGAGACTGTGATCCTGATGAACATGGCCCTGCCTATGTTCTAGAATTTGTGAAAAGTGTGTAGGTGACTGGAGTCATGACAACGAAACCATGGTGTTTTAATTCACTGTCATTTTTTACTTTCTGCTCCCACTTTTACTTTTTCATATTCCCTCTTTCTTTTGGCCTTTTCATCTCCCACTCATTACTGCAAAGAATGTGACCTGTTTGGATTGTAACTTTGGTTCTGAGAAGAGACTTATAACAGAGACAGGGGAGAAGAGATATGAGAACTAACAGTAGTAAAAAGAAGGCAATGCGAGTACATATGAAACTAAAGCCAGGTTTCTGGTTACTTTCTGCTTCTATTAGGGACTGTTATGGCAGACACTTTGTAATTCTATTTTACATGGTGGTCATCTTCCTGTTTGACTTCTAAATTCTTCCCCTATTTCTGCTATTGGCCATACTCAAGATTACAGATTCATATGCTATTACTATGTCTACATGAATAGACATACTGCAAACCTTTGTTGTTTGATATATTACAGCCAGGACCTCATTGTCTGAATCTTATCTGGAAGGGTGGCAGGATCGGGGACTTAGGTGACAAACCTTGCAAGTTGTGGGAGGGCAGGGAGGAGAGTTTGGATTACAGAGCACTAGAGTTTCCTTGAGGACTGTTTATCCTTATTATGACCATTTGCATTTCCTGCAAAGCTTCCGTTTCTCCCTTTCTGCCTTTCTCAGTTTCTCAGCCACTCTGCTGCTAGGATTGGCCTGGCTGTGGATTTCTGGGTTGTGGTTCTGTGCCTGTGTGATTTTTGCAAGGAGTGCCTCCCCAGACTCTACTTGGTGGCTCCACACTCAGGGATGTGGCTGGCACACTTTCTCTCCTATTAGTATCCTGTTCAATTAGTGTTGCATGACAGGCCCTGGGAGTGTCTACAGTCTCACTGGGGAGTGACAGCAGAAACCTGCTTTTTGTCGGTGACCCTACAGGGACTTCTCCATCAGGATTTGAATCTCTGGTGCACAACTCACTGCATCTCATTCTTTGCTAATTTGCATCTTAAGCGAAGCATCTTACTTTCTAGTCATCCATATTTATGATCTATCATAATACATGGGTGGCTCCTTTCAGTGCAATTTTCCAATGCCATTAGTCTCTGTATTCCAAATTAGGGCCACCCTGATAAATAGGCAAATAGTTTAGCAGATTTCAAACAGGGATTAGATAAACAGGGGTAAATAAGAATAAAATAACACTTGTAGCAAAGCAACTTAGAAAAAGAATGCACAATTTATATCAACATCTGATCATCTTAAATGATATATTAATAGTAATAATAAAAATTGCCTTAATATTTGTATAGTATAGAAAAATATACCAAGCATTTTCATGTGCATTTTTTTCATGAGTGCCCCTCTAAAACCTGTCAAGTATGGCAGAATGGGAATGCAGATGAGAGAACTATTGGAGAGATAAAAGACTTATTAAAATGGTCCAGGTGGCTCACTTGGTTAAGCCCCTGACTCTTGATTTCGGCTCAGGTCATGATCTCAGGATCCTGAGATGGAGCCCTGTGTTGGGGCTCTGCACTTAGCTTGGAATCTATTTGTCTATCTGCCTCCTTACCCTCTGCCACTCTCCCTCACCTCCCTACCTAGCTTGCACACACACTCTAAAATAAATAAATCTTTTTTTAAAAAAATTTTTGGAGCACACCTAAAACCCTAACCTTTTGTGTCCTAGTCTTATGCTTCTGTCACTATAACAAGCTGTTTGGTAGAGTAATTTTAGATTGGTATAATATTTAGAAAATGCTGTTCAATCAAATAGTAATTGAAACTTCATGCTAGGTATTGTATTAAGTACACAAAGAAGAGCTGAACTTTCATGTTACCCCTGTTTACTAGTTTCTGCTAACTAGTTTCTACTTAGACAGTATTTATACTCAAATTGGCCTAGGGCTTACCATCTGGATACATGATTTGGTATTGTATTTCTTTAACATTATTCCAAGATGGAACTAGCCCCCATGCTAGAGCTGGAGTTTCCATTTTCCACTAAATCAAGAAGAACTTTCATCTTAGCACATACCTTCAGTTCTTAGAATAAAAGGGACAACTTCTTCCATATATTCATAAAGATGAACCCTAAGGAAGGTTGGATGGCATCTCGGCCATCTTCATGCTGGGACAGTTGTGACATACACTTATCATGTCAAACTTTGACATGCCTCCACCAGAAAAGTGTGGCTCTAGTGGTGAGAGTGTGAGTGAGGGAGTTTGAAAGAAGGGGGAGGGATCTAAAGAAATTATGTTTTAAACTGCTCTCGAGAGAAACTGTGTGATTTGTTATTGGAAGGTTTTCCCCTACCTTGAAAAATGCATTTCTTAACTTGTTGTAATGACCGTCTGATCTCTTTCCTTTCTTGTTTGGATGATTGGTCTATAGTTCTAATACCATTTTTTAACCCCTAATTCCGTCTTGTTAGCATAAAATATGGTTTTTCCCCTGCTCCTTTCTTATCTTTTCCAAGGTACAAATGACCTAATTACTAAAATAAATATCAGTATATTTTCTGTTCTTGTCTTTTTTTGACCTCAACATAATAGCAGACAAATTACTGAGCTCTCATTTCTTGAAACTATTCTTTTCTTTGGATTCATCAGTTTCTATTCCATGAGTTTTTCTTCGCTCCATGTCATCATTTTTATTTCTGCTCTAAGCTCCTAAATGTGGACACTGCTAGATTCAATTCTTTATACTGCATGTACTCTCACTGGATATTTCATTTATATTCATTGAATGAATAATCATCTATATGACAGTGATTTATAGATCAGTAGATCCTGCTATTTCACTTTAGATAGATGATCTGCAACTTCCTCCAAAATACTCATATTTAAAAAGGTCCCCATATCTTAATTTTAAAAAACAAAGCCAAAAACAACAAAGTAAAAAAAAAAAAGTGTTCTTTCCCTACCTAAACCTTTTCTCGTTCCTGTAATCCTCTGTCTTGTTTAATGTTATCACCATCTATCCCAAGTTAGAACTGAGAGCAGTTTAACTTCTCTCTCACACTCCAACTGGAGTTACTTACTAAGACTAATCTAGTTCTTAGGTGTCTCTAAAGGCTCTCTCCATTATATTCCCAGTTTACTGTCCTGCTTTGGGCCATCATCACTTTTTCCATAGATTACTGCAATAGATTTCTAGCCACCCTACAGTTTACTTGTAACTTTTCATGTGGATATAATTCTGTTTCCAAGTGGATAGTTAGAATTCTTGTAAAAATATCTTACATTTCCTGTGGTAACAAGGACAGCTCCTTATACATATAGTAGGGACTCAGTAAATATTTGTGACTTTTTAAAACCACACTTGGGTTTCATTTGTGTTAAGAATGATCAAGAAGAAAGGTGAATCTGTCCAGGAAGAATTCTGATTGAATTCCCCTCTGTCTTCAGTCCTGGAGAACCTCCTGGCATGGAATCAAACTGAGTTCAATTGAGGCAGGCTTTTTCAGCGTGGTGGGGAACAGCTTGTTTACTAGGCATCTCCAATTGATAGCACTAACTTTTTGATTGTGGTATAATATTAGGCAAATATCAAGTTACATTATGGATATGCTCTACTTCTATGTAAAATCTTCTTTGAGATGTAAATATTCATATTTATCAGTATTTACATATTTAAATCAAGTTGCATTATGAGTATGCAGTGCATTATGGGTATGCGATGCTTCCATGTCAGTTATAAATATGCAAATATAATCTACTTTGCACTGAGGTAAAGTGCTTCTTGGCACTACTGTTCTCAGTCCCGCTCTCATACTACTTGGGTATGAACATGTGATAATAGATGGCTGCAGTGAATTTTAGGTACAGTGAATTCTTCTTTTATATGTAGATTGGGTTCTTATATGAACAAGAGGGGCAAAAATTGCATAGAATCAAAATAACACTTTAATTCCCTTCAGAAGTTGTTACATGGGAGATGGATGTGAGCTATTGTCTCATTGAATCCAAAATATCCATATTTTCCTCCTCGTGTTTAAAAAATTGCTCTTTCCTTAGTTGTGAAACAAATGACTAGCTAACTTGTTTAGAGGACACACTCACATCAAAATGCATGTTGTTAAACCTCAGAATCATATTCAGCATGATAGGATGCTCAGATTATGAAAGGCATACACGAACTATGATGACTGAGGGGCCATGGAGCTGCATCTCCCACTCCCAACATCCCAGTCTTTTTTTTTTTTTTTTTTTAAAGATTTATCTATTTATTCATGAGAGACATGGTGGGGGGGGGGTTGGGAAACAGAGACAGACAGTGAGAAGCAGGCTCCCCATACAGAGCTCGATGCAGGGCCCGATCTAGGACCCTGGGGTCATGCCCTGAGCCAAAGGCAGATGCTCAACCGTTGAGCCACCCAGGTGTCCCTCTAACATCCCAGTCTATATGCTCTTTGAGTGGGAAGGTGAGGAGAATCGCCTGCCCCCTTTATTTTTTAAATTCTTAAATGTATATAATTAATTTTGCATAAGTTAAATGAACTTAAGCCATGATTCCATTGAACATACACTCATATATGTATAGAATAAATTTTGGACATACTGATAATTTTACAAATGAAATAGTTAATGCTATCCACTGTTTGATTTGTGTTCAGAACCCTTCTAGCATCTGAAACAATTTTTAACTTTTCTTCATTAGCAGTGAATTTTGAACATAAAACATAAAATCTAAGTTTTCCCAGAAAGTAAAGATCACATGGTCTTTATATTATTATTATTATTTTTAAGAAAGGGTGTGTTGCAGCTTCCCATCAGGACCTTGGTCACATTAACACAGACACAGGATATTGCACTCTAAAATACTTGAGCTTCATCAGTTTTGAGAAGGTGTAACTGGGCAGCCCCGGTGGCTCAGTGGTTTAGTGCTGTCTTCAGCCCAGGGTGTGATCCTGGAGACCTGGGATGGAGTCCCACATCGGGCTCCCTGCGTGGAGCCTGCTTCTCCCTCTGCCTGTGTCTCTGCCCCTCTCTCTCTTTCTGTGTCTCTCATGAAAAAATAAATAAAATCTTAAAAAAAAAAAAAGAAATCTTAAAAAAAAAAAGAAAAGGTGTAACTATTGAAGTTACTTTCATAGTACTGGCCAGTTTCTTCTGGAATGTTGTACTTTACTGTTAGATATATTTTGCTTCACATTTCTGAATATGTTTGAATAAGTCTGTGGACTCCTAAGGATGCAACATTCTATACTAAGGAATTGCTAGTACACAATGAGTTGTAATCATCTAACTCTAACCTCGTCAAGTTTTCTTAACATAAGTGGGTGTGAGGTTCAGCAGGGTCAAAGGTAATTAATGTTTGCTAGCAGTAAGTGTGATAAATACTTGCCTGTTAAGTCAATAACATCAAGACAAAACTTGACCGTGAAGTAAGAGTGTACTATAAGTAAATTGCAAATAGCATTCATGTGACAGATAGACTAATTTGCCACTTGTTATTCCAGCAAGATTTGAAAAATTAGATAGTTGAAGCTGTTGTGAGGAACACAATTTACTGCAGAGCTGCCCCAAGAGAAAACTTTAGGCCTCAGCTTTGCCTATTGACTTTTGCCGAGTAGTCACCTGGGGTCTGTTTTGAAACAATCTGTGATCATTCACACCAAAGCAATAACTGTGTAGAAAAATTAGAAACAATTAAACACGCCGCTCCTTGGTAATATAACGCTATTTACTTAGGATCTGCAAGTACTTGCTGCAGAGTATGCTGGTATTGGCCTAAAATAAGAATATAATAGGAAAAACTGGAAGAAATGACAGCATTCCCCATTGAAATGAAATTTAATGAGGACGGTGGAGAAATGTAATTGTGTGTTCCACCTGACTCAACTTTTAATTTAACTGGGATCTGAAATATGTGTTCTAAAGTTATTGGTACTTAGTGAAGTAAGTCACAGTTCTTGTTTCTACCCATTTACTTGGAGTTAAAAAAAAAAAAAGGAATTGAACTAAAGGTGGAAAAATAAAAACTTAACTGCATGGTCCATACTTTTAGATTCACATTGTCAGAGGTTTTTAAGATGAGACATTCAGAAGGTCAGTTAGGGTGGGTGCCCAGGGTGGACTCGGCCGCGCGGACCCCACGCAGGGCCACTTCCGGGCGGTGGGAGCATCTTCCGGCGCCATCAGCTTCCGGGCTTTGGCCGCACACGCACACCGGGAGCTGCCGGACTCCCTCACGTGCGTACGGCGCGTCCGGGAGGCACTGGTGGGCTTAGGCTGACAGGACGAGGCGGGCGGGAGCCCTGAGGAGAGGCCCCCGCCCGGGGTCAGCCCGCCTCCCACAGGCCTCTGCGCACTTCCGGCCCCCGGGCGGCGCTGTCCGGCCCGGCCCGCCCGCGCGGTTCGCGCCGCTGCCGTGTCTCCTCAACTGGCGCGTTTGAGGACCAGGCCTTGAGAGAGCAAGATGGCGGAACTGCGGTCAGCGGCTGCCGCTGCGTCTGCTTTGGCGGGAGAAGGTAGGATGGCCTGTCTGGGGAAGATGAGGCTCGACTCGACGGCTGCATGAGCGAGGCCCGGAGGACAAGAGCCCGGGAGCACTGAGAGCTCCCTGGGCAGCTCAAACCTGAGGGGGCGTCAGCCACCCAGGCGAGTCTGCCAAGGACAGTTCCAGGTGCCACTCACGGTGTTTAGGATCCGTTAGATCTGGGATGGAACTCAAGAATTTGCATTTCTTTCTTCCTTTCCTTTCCTTTCCTTTCCTTTCCTTTCCTTTCCTTTCCTTTCCTTTCCTTCTTTTTTCTTTTCTTTTTCTTTTTCTTTTTCTTTTTCTTTTTCTTTTTCTTTTTCTTCATGAGAGACTCTGTGAGAGACTGAGGCAGACACACAGGCAGAGGGAGAAGCAGGCTCCATGCAGAGAGCCCGATGCGGGACTCGATCCCACGATCTCAGGATCATGACCTGAACCCCAGGCAGGCGCTCAACCACTGAGTCACTGAGGCCGTTCCCCAAAATTTGCATTTCTAATAAGTTCCCAGGTGATGTTGCTGCTGGTCCAGGCATCACAGTTTGAGTCATACATAAAAAGATGTTTAGAAGGATATACCTTATTTCAATAATTTTATTCTGAAGAGGGATCAAAGTGTATGTGCTGGGGGACTTTTGCTTTAGGTGTCATGTTTAATTTTTTGTTTACCGTGAGGATATAGTAATTTATTATTTGTGCCAAAACATAAGTTATGGTTGATATAATAAAACCCAAAGATAAATATTGACATGATTTATTATTTCATGGATTGGGGGGGGTTCTCTTGGCAGTGTAATACACTCTTGTTTAGCATTCAGATACCATGGTCTTCCCAGATAGGGGTGTTTTCAACCTTTGACATGTATTGACGGAGAAATTGACAATGTCGTGGAATATGGGGAAGTATCTCATGGTTATAAGCAGTTTTTTTTAAAAGTCTGATTTCCTATCCCAAATACTTCATTCATTCATATATATATGTATATGTATGTATTTCCTTGGTATCTTACTTATTCACGTATGTACTTGCTTTTGGTGACTAAGCTTAATTTTTCAAAGTTAAGCTAAGTTTCCTTTTCACCTGTGAATTGTTTAGACTAAGCTGTACAAAATACTGTAGTAGATTCCCAGCATGAGTAGAATAATTCTGAAGACTCAAGTGCTCAGAAAAAATTCTAAAATGTGCATAATATCCATGATAAAAACTAAACACATTTCTAGAGGAATGGGCTTCTAACAGGAGAATGAACAGTTCTGGCTTTTAAGTTAAAAACACTGTCTCACAGATGCTTTTTGGTTTATTTTTCTCTTAGGCTCCTCCTTCAGAGTTCCCAGTGTCACATTGTAGATAAGAAACTGAACTAGCACCAGGTAGGCCTAGGTTCAGGTCCTGACTCTGTCCCCTGCTACTTATGAGACTGATCAAGACGCTCTTCCTCTCAAGCTAAGGTGTGCATAGATCATACAGGGGTGGTGACAGTAGCTCATATTTTACAATTTAGGTCTGGGGAATCACAAGAGCCAATGTTTGTTAAATACTTAACACAATGCTTGGCACACATGGTAAAAGCGTATTGATAATTCTAAGATCAAGAGCAAGCCTCTTCTTGCTTATCTCAGTTCACAAGAGCCAATGTTTGTAAAATACTTAACACAATGCCTGGCACACATGGTAAAAGCGTATTAATAATTCTTTCTAAGATCAAGAGCAAGCCTCTTCTTGCTTATCTCAGTTTCATCAATTACCCAGCCTCATCTGTATCCCGGTAAGAATCCATGCCACTCCCAGTTGGGAATGTAGGTAGAGAAAAATACATCCTCCACATATTCATTTCTCTTCTCAGGCACATATCCTTTATCGGAGTCTTAATTTTTCCTTGCCTAATTGATAATGATAATTGGTAATGAGAATCCCCAAAGAATTTTGATTTAAACTATTAACATAGTTATTTTATAAATGAATAATATATTTAAAGAGGTGAGCAAGCAGTCTTTTTCTACTTTTTATAAATAAACTATCAGTATCAGGTACTCTACTACATGATAAGAAGATTGAAAATAGGTTTGGAATTCCTATTTTTCCAAGACTGATACAGGAAATCCATTTCTAAATAACAATAAAACAACATTAACAATTAACTTTACTCAGTGTTTGTGGTAGGCTTCATATGTGCTATCTCTTAATTGTTATGTCAACCCCATGAAGTAGGTACCACTATTATTCTGGTTTTACTTAGGAAGAAACTGAGAATAAGCTGCTGTGTGGGAGAGCCAGATTTTGACCCCAGATAATATCATTCCTCTCTTAACCATTATGCTGCCCTGTCCCCAGTATGTGTGATGATACAGATATATGATTGCATATGGGTTGTAGATCTTAGTACTAAGTAAAATTTCAACAGCTGTCAGAAAAATCCCTTTTCTGTTTCTCCTCTCTGTGCTTTTTGCAGTCACTGTCTGCTATGATCAGGATAATTTCATACTCTTCTCTGCCAAACCCTACTTCTTTCACGTTTCCTGTATTCTTTGAAACATGACTCCAGATTTTCTGGTCTGGTATCTCTACAGACCAGAAGAAAACCCAATATGGCCTATAATTCTTGTTATCAGCTGCTCTATGCCCAAAGTCATGAACTTAAGCCTGCATACTTGTGAAATTTCCTTATTTTTTGTGCATTGTCAGTTGAATAGTTGCATCTTTGTCTGCATTATAATTTTTTCAAATCCTGAGTTCAGTAAGGGGTAGGAAACAGGTTAGTTCTTGGTGTCACTCTGAAGTGGGTTGCATGCAGTAGGAGCTCAGTAAATAGTTCTGATAACTTATAAACCTAAGAGGAGTGTAAACAGAAGTGGAAACTGCCTTAAGGATTTAAACCTGTGTGGGCCATCTGCATATTGTCTGTGTACAATTCCGCATACTAAGTGTTAATTTTGAGATTCCCTCTTACTCTGGAGGCATAGGAGAAATGATTAGGTTGAGAATCACAACCCTGATAATTAGCTTAGAGATTCTGAATCAGGATGTGTGCTGCAAAAAAAGTGATTTTTTTGGAGCATTTGGCCCTAAGGGGTTGGATAACCAGCTGTCTCAGATTTTATACCTGCCAACATCTGGTTCGGTCAATAGGTACTAGGAAATGTAACAGAGCAGGAGGGAGTTCTCTCTCTTGACCTCTAGAGAGTAGGACAAGGCCCTGATTCTCTTTTGGGAACACTTGGAAAAATACAGAATTATTTATATTGTATAACATTTGCAAAGTGCAAGCATTTTTTTTTTTAAAGCTCTTGCTCTTAACTTTATTTGAAGTGAATTTGTATGTATCCCCATTTTATTGAGCTTATTAAGGTACAGAAAGATGTAATTTCTGTGTTTTGGTACCCAAATGATAAACAGCGGACCAGAACAAATACTTAAATACTTTCAAAGTCCGTTCTGTTTTTTTTTTTTTTCTTCAGTTTTTATGTTATTTCGAAGACAAATAAACACAAGAGGGGAGGAAAATGGAAAAGAAATATAGTACAGTGACCAAGGGGGAAAGGTAAAAAAAAAAAAAAAAAAAGATTATATATGTACTTCTCATCTTTTTAAATCTCAAATGTGTATTGGTTCTATAGTGGTTTAAAGATGTATTCATGGTCTATGAGATGGCCAAAGAAAACATTACTTCTTTATTCTACAACTCTTGTAATCTTGCTTACTGGTATCTCCCCCTATCTGACCCCAACTGTGCTATGTAGTAGAGGAAAAAAAGCCTAACCTATAATTTTAAGCTTGTAGTGTTTGTGGTACTTCACTCTCTTCCAGTTTAATTGATCCTCTGATTATTCCACAGACCTTTTTCTTTTTTCCCTTTTCTTTTTCTCAAGGTAGCCCTTGGGTTCAGGAGAAATACCAATGATTTGAGGCACTGGGGTATGAGGGGATGATCTTTGATCTTGTGCTGGTCTTTGCTTCAGGGTGCTACAGGTGTGTTGCTGGTGGGTGAGGATTGGCTGGTCTCTGCTGAGATGTGGTTGGTAGGTAGTATACTTAACTGGTCTCTTGCTGTTCTCATTCACAACTAGGGTGTACCTCCTATTCTACTAAGACTGTAACTGTGATTTGTATATGTATGTATATGATTTGTATGTATTCATAAAATACATATATACGCATATATGTAAAATATGTATAGAAAACACACACACACAGTTTAGAAAATCTGATACAATATGAAAATTCAAGCTCATCAATGCTCAAAGTTGTGGGTTTGCTTTTTAAAGTAAACCAAGTAGATGAAATTATGTGTGTGTGTGTGTGTGTGTGTGTGTATTCCTCTTTGGTAAGAACTTGCTTTTTTTCTATGTTATTAGGGGGTCCTCATAGTTCTGACTTGGAGGTTTGCCAAAATAAAGTCCTACTTGCCACAAGGAAACATTGTACTTAGCTGATCTCTGTAATACTAGCTTT